>NC_071500.1:41875000-42500000 GCF_028408465.1 Anastrepha ludens | reverse complement strand
ATTGTATGCATTTTGAATATATGATATACATATATATATGATATATATATTTTTAATTCCAAAATTTTCACTATATTATGAATATATGATATATATATATACATATATATATTTAAAAAAAAAGAAAAAAAAGCGCCGCAGGCGAAAATTTGGAATAAAAAATCGCGCGATTTTTAATTCCAAATTTTCATTATATTATACATATATATATTTAAAAAAAAAGAAAAAAAGCGCCGCAGGCGAAAATTTGGAATAAAAAATCGCGCGATTTTTAATTCCAAATTTTCCCTATATTATGAATATATTATATTAGTTTTAGCAAAATAAGCACGAAGTGAACATCTCCTGTGAATTTCATTGAAAAATTCGTAATATTTCTCTCAAAAGAAGTGATGGGAGAACACATGGGGTCGGAGCCGCCAACGCTGTCAACAAAATAAAACGAACATAAAGATAGCGCGCGGGGAAATGGCGAATATATTAGAAGATGCTTTAAGTAATACGGGTGGGTCATATAGCGTGTTTTTGAGAATGATAACACAAATGGCATGTCAGATGTGTTTATAATTTACTTAAAGGTTTGACATTTACGAAATGGGATGCTATACGCTTGAACAAAATTGGGAAACATTGAAAACCTATTTTAAACCGAAGATGAGCATTTTTACCGAAAAATCATCTTTTCTGATGAAGCTCATTTTCACATCGGTGGCTACGTCAATAAGATAAATTGTCGAATTTGGGGCTCAGAAAATCCACACGTTACTGTAGAGAAGCAAATGCATCCACAACGAGTCACTGTTTGGTGCGGTTTTTGGTCTGGCGGCATCATCGGGCCATTTTTTTCGAAAATGAGCGAGGAGCCGCGGTTACAGTAAATGGCGAGCGTTACCGTGACATGCTCAACGAGTTTTTGTTTCCAAAAATTGAAGAGGATGACATGGACGACATTTGGTTTCAACATGACGGTGCAACTTGTCACACTATCAAAGTTACACTCGAACTTTTGGCTACCGTTTTTGAAAACCGAATAATCAGCCGAAATTACGATATCAATTGGCCGCCTCGGAGCTGTGATTTAAGCCCGTTGGACTATTTTTTGCGAACTATGCTATGCGAACCATCCAGAGACGATTGATGCTTTAAAACACGAAATCGAAGTTGCCATTCATGAAATTGAAGCCCAAACAATCGAAAATGTGCTTAAAAATTGGATTGATCGAATGGCCTACTGTAAAGCCAGTCGTGGCAGTCATTTGAACGATATTATTTTTCATTCATAAATGACAATTTTCAATCTTCAAAGTAAAAAACAAAGTTTGAAGAAATATGATTAGTTGTTTTTATAGCCAATTCAAAAAGCCAATTTTACATGGCCCACCTTCAACATCGATATATCGATCCTCTCAACAAATCAAACATTAATGTGAGGACTGTTGGGCGGATTTTACCTGTAGAGATTTGAATTGCTCAAATTTATGTTGCGAAATGCTCGAGGCCTTGCAGATTTCCCAACAACAAAAAAGCGGTGCTATATTGACGCAGTGTAAAATCGTGAGCCTATTATTAGCCATTTTTCACCTTTTAATGTAAATGGTTTATAGCGTAATACTCGGAAAAACTAGCCAGTCTCATCCGCATTATAAATGTTTCGCGAATCATATCCTTTAATCAAATATGGTACCTTTTCGGTAAAACTTTTGACATCACCTTTGGATGGATGCACTAAAACTGTGGTAATTGAGTATCACTGAAATTTCTTTGGCTTTGCTCCTTATAAAGAGCTACTTTTTCGTGTATCCACAAACCATTCGTAGCACAGTTTACCAATATTAAGATCTTTGGGCTTTAGCAGACTCCTTTTCTCTACGGATTGACGTCAATGTTCCACAAACGTAAAATTTGGTATTTGCTTTTTATGATGCAAGCAGTTAGAGTTTTGCTGATCTTACATTTCTTTGCCAACTCGCGTACATTTTTATGAATTTCAATTACATCAACCTTGTCTAAAACTCCACACTGCTTTAGACTTTGCGATTCACGTACATATGCTTACAATAAGAAACTACGTGAATATGTATGTGTTTACTGCATTAAAACAAGTTCTTCGTACTCGTATTTAGGGGATTCCCCTCTATACATACACGTGTTATTGAATAAGCAACTCAGAGAACGTCAATGTAATGTTAACGTTCTCTGAGCAGCTGCTGTACGAATATGGAAGAGCGTAAACGCAAAAACAATGTTGTATACTGTACGGTTATGGGGAATTCAAATACCCTTTGGGGTGGAAAACAAGTGTCCGCTTCTTGTTATGAGAGAGACAAATTTTCAAAAACCCCTAAGAATGTTCTAGTACTGAAAAACTGTCCGTTTGTGGGGGGTGTCCGCTTAAGAGAGGTGCCAGTTAGGAGAGAATATAATACATGTGTATGTTTATAAAAAAATTTAATGAAAAGTTAATAAAAAAGTAAAAACGTTGCAACATATCGCGCTGATATTATTGTGAACACAAGGTTAGCGCAATGTTGCAGGTGGCGCAAAATTAATACATTTTCTTTTTGAAAAAAACAAGTTATTATTTTTTTATTTTGAACTCTACGCGCTTCAATGCTTGTCTGTTTGTAAACTGCATACAAAAATTTTAAATCTTCCGATTAATTTTGCGCCGCCAAGAATAATAAAGTACACCTAATTCTCTTTTTACATCATAGATACGTTCCCAAAAAACTCGTGTAAAAGGAGAATGAGGTGAAAACATATTAATAAAATTCTTTTACAGTTCACTTAAGAATTTATTTCGTGCTTACACATTTTAATTCTTTAAATACATTAGAAGAAATAAATTATTAAGCAGCAGCAAAATCTACCAATTCTCAGAGACTTTTCCTGAAACTAATTAATTTAAACACTACGTACATCCGCACACTGGGGATTTAGCGGAAGAAAGTCAAATTTGCAACATACCACCTACGCAATGTTTAATGGTATTTCTAAATTCCAGAATAGAACCAACAATAAAATCAAAAAGAATTACTAAACTCCGACTTACAGTTTTTTTTTATAGATATGTCAAAAGTATAATTTTTTTATAGTATTGAACTGACTAAGAAAAAACTTCAAAGCCCAAGGTGGTTTTTTTTTCCTTTTGCTTGAGCCGACTTCCAATTTTTTATTTTTCACTTAGGGTACGATATTTTTATATATTTTAGCCGGAAGAACAAAGGCTGTGAAGCATTTGATTATCTATTTATAATTAATTTTACGAAAAAAAAAAAATCATATTCCTTCATATTCTTGGATCTGCAAGTTGAGCTACATTTACCTACGGTCAGAAACTAGTATCAACGTGTTGCTTAATAGCATCTCTTTCAGTTTTAATCAATTGCAGGTGCCACCAGGCGCCACTGATTATTTTTTGGCAATGATAATAACTAAACGCTTTCTAGTGTGTGCATAATGATAACGAAACACTTTTAATTTTGTTTTGACATTTTGAGGGTAATTCAGAATTATGAACTTACATATATCCTGTGCGTAAATATTTGCTGGCTTATATTAATAAAAAAAAAATTAAAATTTATGAATTTTAAAAAACATTGTTTTTTAAATTTTTTTTAAAAAATCGTTTTTAAACATGTTCCTTTCATACACAAATATATACAACTTCGTTAGTAGTAAAAATGTAAATATTTTTTGGGATGTATACTTTTTTCCGCATCTCTGTACAAAAATCTCCAGTGTGATCCGTCGAAAAATCTCACTATATTTGCTCTATTAGATTCAAGAAAAAATTTTAAAATAATAAAAATTCTTTTAAAACGAAACCATTCCTGTAAATTTTTATTTTTTTCCTTTCTAACTCGTGTTAAATTAAATTCGAAAAAAAAAAATCGTGAAAAAAGGGAATTAGGTGTACATGGCTTTATTTGAAATTTTAGTTTCAATATTAATTTGCTTATCTACCCTCTTTGATGCATTCATGTGTATGTATGTAAACATATGTATGTACATAATGTATATACTACGTACATTTACCGTACGCTTGCTCAGTACTTGAGCGAAGCCAAATCGACACAACTCTCTTGGCCTCTGGTCACGATCGAGCATGCTTGACTGCGCTTTGTATGTGTTAGTGCAGTCGGGTGGCGTCGTGACACACGTATTTGTTGTCGGCTACACGTACGATGCTTGATGAAAATCAAAAATTTTTGATATTTTCGTTTGACGCTTACTTTTTTGATCGTGTCGGAGTCTGATGGACAAAACAGCAGGGTTGTATTTAGCATTGAGGTTAGTATTTAGTGTGCGGTTGCCCAATAGTATATTACTCGTAAACACCTACATATACTAAAAATAAGCACAATCCGTATGAAATATGTACATAAATAAGCAAAAAATTTAAAAATTTATATGTAAATGAAATTATTTAAAACTGATATACATAAGTAATTTAATAATAATAAAGTTATGAACCCGAAAAACATAAGTTATAATTAAAAACATGACTTATTGCGATTTTTTAATATAACACAGAAAGTGGGTAACAAAAAAATTTTCAAACAACTAACAGAATAAGTTAAAGCAGATTACCTTTAATTTTTGTAAAATATCCCAAACTCAAATTTAATTCCCTTACCTACGCTTTTCAGCCATAGAATAATTACGTATATACAAATTTACATAAGCCAACACACAGTTTTCAATAAAATTACATTATGTAATATACATAAGACTAATTAAAAGTAGAAGTCGAAAAGGATATAACGAGCTTTGAAGTCTATAAACTCACTTCAATTCAAATCATTACATTTCAATTGAATTAATTTTAAGATAAATATGTAATTATAAACATTTCAACACGTCATTTCTCCATTAAGGAAAAATGAACTGTTTTCGTCAGTTATTTTTGGCGCGTTTCTTCTGGCAGCCTGCCATTTCGCCTATCAGCTGTTCAAAGTCCCATAATGTGTGTTCTTTTTTTTTAACAAAACTGCAATAGTTGCAAGTAATAAAAATTCATCATCCGATGAAGACATATTTACTTCTAAATACAACTGTGGATTGATCGCTTTTTGTTTTGAACGTTACCGGGCAAATGACAAGCACCCGACACGCACACATATAAAGTGCTTGTCAAGCAATGCTGGACCGTCACCAGAGGCCATTTCTGTTTACGAGCTAATTGATCGGTGCTCCCGACCGACCGCATATATGTGTATGTATATGTGTATGATCGTTTGCCAAGAATTGAGTGATTGTGACTCTGTGTTATTATTTACTCAATGCTATATAATAAATAGTGTTGCCAACTCTTAAGTATCAAACTCCACCGAATAAACGTATTAGAAATTTTTTTAAATTAATGATTTATTAACGATATTAAAATTTTCAAATGCAAAGTGCAAAATCAATGCTTAAGCGGAAAGATGGAAAGATAGAGAAGTAGGAAAACTGTAAATGTACATACATACACATAAGTGCACGTATATATTTTTTTTTGCTTCGTTATTCTTTCCTTGCTTCGTATTATTCTTCTATTTTAACGAGACAAAATATTTTATATTACATAGTACTCTTTCTTCCCTCTCCTCCCCTCCGACTTTTGGATACGAAAATGAACGGTGAAGAAACGAAAATATCTAGCCAGTGTTGCCGACTTTTATGTTACAGAAAGCACCAAATTTATTCGTTCATGTATTTCGCTTAAATTACCCCAACTGTTAATCTTCGTTTAGAGATTTTGATATTCAAGTGTGACTAAACCCAAACGTACAAACAAAATACAAAAATTTGAATGGTTTCGCTCTATTCCTGCTATCTGTTAAATATGCCTTGACTTCACTTATTTCATATTATTTTATGTTTTTAAAGTGCTGGGGACCCCCGCACTAAAAGTGCACTAGCCACCAAATCACTTCTCTCCAAACACCAAGCATGAGAGAGCGAGAAAATTGCTTTACGACTGGCTCAAGGTGGATTTAATAAGGTGACAGCATTCACCCAGCTGAATTTTTCGCCGTAGGTATGGCTTACGTCAAAATGATATGCTTTGTTTGTATGTATTGGTATGTTTACATTCGTATGTTTACATTTGCTTGCTGATTTTGACATGATGCTTGCACCAAACGCAACAACAAATACATGTAGGGTTTTACTTATATGTGTTTGCTGTCACCTGTAATAAATTCGCCTTGGACTGGCTCCAATCATAAACTCTTATCGCTACCATTGACGATATGACAACGGCAATTACTCATTTCTGCATTGAGCTCTCACGCTCATATAAATTCACTTACTTAGCTGCGCTTACAAATTGATATGTGATAGGCGTACTGATTTAAGTATTCAGTATAAAAACGATCAAACAATAACGCGCTTGTGAATAAATTGCTGAATATTATAATTTTTTTTTTCTAGTACGCTTTTAATTTGATAAATTGGAGATATACAATTAATAACAATAAGAATGGAGGAAGGCGGTATAAATTCGGAAGTGCAACCGACAATAAACGTCCCAGCCCCACGATCGACAGTTCCTCCTCAATCTTCTTACTCTCCATCGAATTTCAATTTACCACCAGCTCAAGTGGCTATTCACGTCGAAGCATCATCGATACCCCCTGGTTACGCTCCCACACCTCAACGCCCACCACAAATTATGCCACCTACGGAAGGTTGGTTTGCTCGCAACCAAAGGAATAAACCACAATCGAACTCAGTGGGATCAGGTAAATACAAGCAGTTATAGATAGCATTGTGTTTTAAAATGGAAATGAATTTTATGTCACAACAAAGTCATAATGAAATCAAATGCAAAGTGCACTCTCGGAGTGGAGTCACTGTTTTTTTTTGTTTTTAATAAAATAAGTGGCAAAACTTTCCTTTACTACCACGATATATTTGAATGGGGGGCGGAGAGGGAGGGGGCGTGGCACCAGGCACTACGCCCATTAGAAAGAGTAAGGTCACACCATTATAACTGTGAAAGTCCCAACCTCCTACTGTCCCTATAGAACCCCCAGAAGAAGTTTAAAAATTAGGTTTTTTCTGACCGCATTTGCAGTTTGTACTGAAATACAGTTGAAGAGAAGAGTATACAGCAGTCGTCAACCCAGCAAGCATTTAACTTAGGTTTTATATTTCATAGCACTTATGAAAACGTTGTTTTATCGTAAAAGTTAAGAGTGCCGATGGCGAAAATTTAGGTAAAAAATTGTCCGATTTTGCATTATTTCACTATTTATAAATTTTTTTTTTTTTGTAAAAATATTTGTTTTTGTAATATACAAGTATATTTGAAATCAAAAAAGTGCCGCAGGCGAAAATTTGGACTAAAAATCGCGCGATTTTTATTTCAAATTTTCAGTATTTCTAAAAATATTTGTTTTTGTAATATATATGTATATTTGAAATCAAAAAAGCGCCGCAGGCGAAAATTTGGACTAAAAATCGCGCGATTTTTATTCCAAATTTTCAGTATTTGTAAAAATATTTAATTTTGTAATATATATGTATATTTGAAATCAAAAAAGTGCCGCAGGCGAAAATTTGGACTAAAAATCGCGCGATTTTTATTCCAAATTTTCAGTATTTGTAAAAATATTTGTTTTTGTAATATATATGTATATTTGAAATCAAAAAAGCGCCGCAGGCGAAAATTTGGACTAAAAATCGCGCGATTTTTGTTCCAAATTTTCAGTATTTGTAAAAATATTTGTTTTTGTATTATATATGTATATTTGAAATCAAAAAAGCGCCCCTATAAATAATAAAAATAATAATAAAATAATTGTTCCCTTTTGGTTGACTGGGTTTTTCTTATTTCGCTTTGTTCTTCTCTCTCTCATCGTTCGTTTGACGGTTCGCTCCTCAAATTTATTCTGCACGGCATTACAAACGGTTAGAAGAACATTTGTAATAATAGAATTTTAATAGAATTTGGACTATTATTTAGTAAAAATAGCTTTAAATCGAATCTTAATGTAATAAAGAATGTTTATAAGTGATTTTGTTACTTTTCTGTGTTTGTATTTAAGTGAAATAAGCGTCTGTAATAGGGTATTTTTTCAAGCTTATGCAAAAAAGATGCATTTTTAACGTTAAATATTGCTATTAATTCTTAATTTTAATTTATAAAAAGTAATATAAATCAAAAGGCTGATATAGTGACTACATTTGCGTGTATTAATTTTTAAATTCGGTCCACGCACTTACATATTATAAGCAAATATATCGTGGTAGAAAAGGAAAGCACAGCCAAATAAGTTAATAAGTTTTACCAACTTGTTTTAAAACCCGAGTGTCCGGTTGAAATTTGAAGACTACATATGTACATATTTTACATATTTATTTTTGATACTACATATAAAGTTATGAATGTTTTCTGCTAGATAGCCAGGCAATTAAAAAGTGGCATTACGATGTTTTGTATTCAGTGAAGTCAGTGTATTATAAATAGAGCAAGAAAAGGAAACTCAATACCTTCTTTAGTACCTACGTGGACTAGAATTTTTTCATAACCTTTAATGTATACGAGTACATTCTTCGTAAATATTTTCCGGCAACTTAAATTTTCATAGCGAACTGCCACTATTTTTTTCAAGTAGCTCGAACTATAAACCACAGAAATGAATAAAGAAAATGGTTTTGAATGGCAGGATTTTTTGTCTAGAATTCAAATAAAATTTTCATTTCTTAAGTAGACATTTTGCATACATTCATACGTTCATGCTACAATTTTGAGCATAATTTCACATCTGCGCACTTGCTTATTCACACGTTTTGCTAACGTCATCATCTTACACAATTTTGCGCCTGCTTCCTTCCATTTACTTGCATTAGGTTTTATATTTAAATACCTAAATTGAGGTATACCAAATTATTTGTTTATAGAATGCACTAAATGGCATAAAATGCATTCAAGAATTCAAGCGAAGTATATTGGATTTCCTTTCCTCGTATATGTATGTACATATGTACATAAGCAAGCATTTAACTTGTACAGGGTGTCCGGTGGCAAAATTTGGTTTGATAAATTTAAAGTTTCTTCCTTACCTGTAGAGCGTGTGAGCGGGGTTCTTTGTGTGGGTTATTTATGGGCTACCACATGGGTCCATTGCGGCAACGCATTTGACTGGCGCATATAAACAAAAAAAGGAGATGTTCTTTTCGTGAAAGCAAATACCATATTTCGTGGTCTATAAAGAGGTTTTTGTTGGTTGTGAAATATATTATAAAATTGATGCTTATTTGAAACGAAAGCGAATTTTAATAGAATTTATGGTAATCGCAGACGGTGGGTGCGATCATAACTTCGGGACCGGGACGCACATTCATTTTGCTGGACAACTGGGGTAAGCCTAACCTTTTCTCTACTCTTTGAAGCTTTTATCGCAGAGATAATGGTGCATTTGAATTGACTCAATTCATTTAAATTCCATTTATTTTCTGCATTCAATTTGATATACATAATAAAAAAACACCATGGAAAAACATTTGGGCAATACAAAATTGTTCTTAAAACGGTTATCATTAACGCAGCACTAGCCGTACGGCAAAAGTAGAAAGTTGCTAAGTTTTGTGCATGTAAACTTCGTTACCGCAACGGACGGAACGGGCCTACTAGTCACGATGTCACATTGGACGAGTGAACACATGAATGATTCGTGCGCAACTACTCGACATTAGTTTTGTTCACACGGCAATATTAGACACCTAAGTGATCCCACAATAAAGATTAGATTGGATCTTGAGTGCAAAGTTTCCGAGTAACAAATTCGGTGACAAACAACACACAACCAAGCCCCCCAGCGGCGTCAGTCATGGGCTGTGTCAATTTTAAAATCTATTGTGCATGAAATATTGTGGAATAATCTTAAGCTTCAGCCAAAAAATCGAGCAAGCACTCAAGCCTAATGGTGCTCACACTCACCAATGTAAACGTACGCCCCTATCAGCTGGCACGTTGAAACAACGATATACGATACTACGGAACGAAACAGTGGTGAGAATTCATTTACATGGGGCTCTCATTAGTTTCACCATACGGGCGTACGTTTACATAGGTGAGTGTGAGCACCATGGCAATAACAATTTCCGTAAAAATTCTTGCGAGAAAATTTCATATGATAATCTCGAACAGGGTTCGAATTGCTGACTGAACTTCAACTATGGCATTTTCAATGCATAGTCGTTTTTTGCGCAATAACCGTGACTATCGCTTTAGCTATGAAATAGCTGCATGTTAAATGGAAATGAAACATGCAAACACTCAAATGAACCGAACTGCTTAGGGGGCGTCCATAAATTACGTGAGGTGTTTTTTTCAATTTTCTGACCCTCCCTCCCCCCCTGGTGAGATGTCGTGAGATTTTATACAACCCCCTCCCCCATCCCCCAATCTCACGTGAGATTTTTCAAAATGTGGGTTTCTTATGTAAACGCGTTGGATTGTTATTGTAAAAAGAAAAAAAATTTGCTTCGTGCTTTTATTTACGACTAGTTAAGACTAGTAATCATTATTGCTGAGAGTTATAAGTGTAATAAAAATTTAACAATAGAAGACTTAAATCGTAACTACTGCGATTAAAAAAAGAATATCTACTCTAATTCAGTCCATGGAGAATCATGCGCGGTTTCAAGAGAGACTATTGGGACCAGCATGTCCATATGATTTTCAGTAAAATCATGTGCTCCTTCAACTTCGTTCTAATCTAGCCACTCTAAGCCGTTGACGCTTGCGCACAGTAACTCATTAGCTCGTCTTGTGACAATCCGTGAGGGTCGCACTTTGCGGAACATACGCGCTTGCTTAGCTGGTGCAATGTGAGCTGCTCTCCTGTGCTCTGCAGCTCTTGTGATAGATGCGAAGTAAATACCGCATGTACTGCAGCATATTTTCTCTAAATCATCACGTATACTTGGGCAATAGAGATCAATAGGCGTGCTGATGAAGGCATTCAGCGGTTGAATCGGTACGCGTATTAGAAATGGAGCAAATGATTTTCCGTTATGTTCTTTAAAGTCCGGAATTGTCAAACGTCATCCTGAGTGATAGGGCGTTCGGCTCATGGTGGCGCGAAAACAACCGACGGGCTACACTGTACCGCAAATTCAGATTAAATTGATATAAAACAAATATGGTGGTTTGACAGTAGTAATGTATAACGTCGAAGTATGAATGAAATTATTTTCTTTCGAACGAATTAGTGAATGATCTTAATCATACTACGATTACGCTTGAGATTAAATCTTAAGCATGTACAATTTTTTTGTTTCAATCAGAAAAAAAATTGCGTGATATTTGCCGATACCCCCCACTCTCCAACGTAAGATTAGATGAGATTTGACTCGACCCCCTCCCCCCCTTAAACATCTAGGCCTTTAAGTCGATTAATATTTATTTCTTATTGGTTGTTTAGATATCTGTCACAAGATGTAGTAGTTCTTTTATTATTGCAAAATTCAGGTACAATGTATACATATTTAAAAAATCACAGTATTCTCGTATACGCATATTTACAAAGTTTACATACTTAAAAAAACCCAGCATTCAGGTATACGCATATGTACATATATTAACTAAATATGGGATATGTATCGATCATCGCTATCCAAGCTATTGTCGCAGTTATTACAATGATGCATTCAAACAACTATAGTTCTTTTAAGCAGCAATAGTTAACTGTTACCCGAAGAACTGTGGCTGTCGGCTTACACTTATTCGTCGTTCATAGTCGTCAGTTAAGCAGTTCGGTTCATTTGAGTGTTTGCATGTTTCATTTCCATTTAACATGCAGCTATTTCATAGCTAAAGCGATAGTCACGGTTATTGCGCAAAAAACGACTATGCATTGAAAATGAAATAGTCAAATTACTATTGCTGTTGCTATTTGACAGTCAGCAATGCAAACCCTGATCTCGAATTGGGAATGATGAAGCCTATTTTCATTTTTCTGTGGGGGTACCGCAAAAGTAAAGTCTATGATAACAAATTTAGCGACCATCTCACCACTAAAAGAAAATATCCTTCGCGAGGTTAATGGCATCCCGGCTTCACTCCTACTGTGGTTCGGAGGCCAAATACCAAAAGTGTACAAGTCAAGAAGTAAAGGCAATAGTTTTTAAAAAATAAAATCCGCACCTGTCTTCTTTGATATAGCATTGAAGAAAAATAAATTAATATAATATAGTAATTTTTTTTTAATTTCTAATTTTACCACTAGATACCCTGTATATAAGGGCCACAATCAATTTAATAAAAACAGTTTTTTGTTCAATCAGCAAATTTGTATAATTGCCGGGTATTTGATCAGTACAGAAGGAGCTTACTCCAAAAAATTTTACGGAAAACAGTGATATTTTATATGCAAAAACTTTAACTGTTTTTAAATATTTTTTTATTATTCTTCTTTTTTAAGAAGAAGAACAACCGATGAATCGAAGAAGTAAAATTAGAGACTGAGTTTATTGAACAGTTTGCTTATTCATAAGTAACGGAAAATTATATACATACGAGGGCGGTTAAACGCTTCGCTATCTATGACTACGGTTAGATATTGGTTCAACGAATTTAATTTTTTCGGAGGGGTTAAAAGAATAGACGGAGCTTTGTGAGAAGTTTATCTTTCTAAAGAAATAAAAAATACAATTTTTGAAAAAATTGTGTCTTCATTTCTAACACGGGTACTTATTGAACACCCCTCGTATGTATTTAAGTACTTCAATACTTCTTATATACTAAAGAGAAACATTATTGGAAAGTATGCTTATAACTGTGAAAAAGCAGATGACAAGAGAATAGGAGAAGAAGCCGATCTAATAAACAGTAAGCGACTTAAACATTAGCACGCTTAACAGTTATTAATCGAAGTCAAGAAACAAAAGTTCAGGCATTGGAAGTTCTAAAAAAAAATTCATATTTTCCCTTACCACTTGCATATTTTATGAAGCCAGATTCTCTGCTGATTCTTTCTATTTTTTTAGGAACTCATTTAATTTTTTGCAAAGACTTTCGTAAATATTACTTTTATTTAATATTTCGTTTAACAATTTCCTAATATCGCTCCATGGGGCGTAGCTCTGGACAATTTAGTGGATTGCTCTGTTGGGAAACAATGTTGCCGTCGTTGGCTTTAAATCAATTGATTGCTTTTTTCGAGAAGGGCAACTCGCTTTGTGTTTTCATTTCTCAAAATAAACTAAAACAATTGCAAGCAATTGTGAAGGACACGGACGATCCCAAGAGAGGATTCGCAAAGTTGAAGCAACAAAAGTTTCCTTGTATGAACGCGGCCTTGCCAAATCAAAAACTTTTTTCGAAACTTCGATTTCTTTTGTATTCTAAACAAACATCTTCTTCATTTTCCCTTTACTCTTCGTGACAAAGAACTGCTGCTGGAGTGAGTAACAACTGCCTTTCAGTTGGTCAGCAAAGCGTACAACCAATACGCAACTGTACAATTTTTTATGAAACTGTTCGTATAATAGACGGGCTTTAGGTTCTCTTCTCTTTCAGTCTCTTCGTTTTTGTTCAGAGCTAAACACCCTTTTTACATTTTTGAACGTAAGTTGCCGCGCTGGAGAACCTTTTCGCTGTTTTCCACCTGGAGGCGAGTTCCTCTTCACGTGGATATTCACTGATGTCGGAATATTTTTGCCAACTGCACCGCTTTTTCTCTCTTTTCTTTGTTCAAAACACAACTTTTTATTTTTCTCAAAAAATATTTATTTATTCACCAATATCTGCTTTGCCACTTCCAATGGGTGTAGCTCTTAAGCTTCTTTAGTTTAGGGAATATAAAAAAGTATCTGGGCCAAATCCGGTGAATAGTATTGTTGAGGCATGATTACGGTATTGTTTTGGACGTGTTAAGTGGTGCTTTATCGCTAGCAAAAAGTCGGCAATCGCACACGTCTAAAGCCGAGAGCATTAATGTCTAAAGAAGTTTCGTGGGCTACGAATGTGTGAATTGCCAAAAATTGACCTACCTCACGACGCATCGCATTATCATATCTGGCTCAAAATCACCAAGGTTGGGAATTTCAAAATCGGTTTTATGACAAAAAAAATTGCAAGCTATAATGATGACTATTAGTTTATACTGTTGCTTAATTTGTATATTTTTACACCTTTACAGGGCAGCGCACAGAATTCTTTATTTTTTTAGTAATATTGCTTAGTAGTAAATATCTTGCAGAAAACCATCAATTCGGGAACGTTTTCCTAAGTTTCATAAAATCCGCAAAAGCCAAACAAAGCGCATAATTTGAGCTTTGTTTAAAAACATGGGTATATTATGTATCTATATTGAGTAAGCAATAATGAAATCAATACATTCAAAATTTTCTACAAGGAAAATACGTCAAAAAATTAAAGAAGATGCTATTATTCCGCATAAAATTTAAGAAATTTCAAAATATTTAAAACTCTTATAATCGAATTAAAGTAATATGTACAGAACAAAAGTTCTGTAATCTAATAAATATATATATAATATTTAATACCTCCATTTATGCGTATTTTATTGAAATATTGTAATGTTCCCGAAAATGATAAACCGTTCCTGGAATGACAAAAATGTTCTCGAAATGATGATGATTATCAAAACAATAACATTCTTGACTTTTTTCTTTTTTTAGCGTCGGTGTTGAAATAATACTGATTATTTGCTCAAAATCAATATATGATATATTACTAAGATTTCTTCATCATCGTCATCGACACATGCCTGGCAGGTAGCAACATATCTGAAGCAAATATTTGGCTTCTCAGTAGGAAATTTAACAAGAAAGAATGTCCCAGGGGATACGAGATTTGGATGTATATTTTCTTTGCAATAAGACGTATTTGCTTAACATCAATCTGTTTAACTTTAATCTGCTGATGACGAGATATTGTCTTTAAATCTTCATTGTCCGAGGAAGATGACCAGCTTACTCTATTTTTAAATCTCAAATCGTTATCTGTGATCATGGGCTCTTCGTCAACAGGAGATTGAATTGCAGGCTTAAAAACTGTCTCAGGTTCAACTGCTCTCATATTACAAAGGCTAGAAAGCCTCGATAGTTTTAGCTCTTTATGAAAATGTTCGTATCGATATAATTGTATGTATTAAAACGTCTAGTCCTTTTTGCCAGTACACTTTTGTGATGTCCATTATACCTGGAATAGCATCCAGAGACTTTGGGACGCGGTTTTTCTCCTCAATCACGTTGTATTCTGGGATTACTTTTACTTCGATAGCAGTATTTTTGAAAAAATCGGCGAATTCTGAGGCTGTTCTATCATCATTACCCATCAAGACATGTCTGTTAGCTGTTCTTTTTAGGTATCCTTTACCATGACCAGCCTTTTTCTATAATATTCTTTATCTCTCTGCTCTTCGTTCATCTCATCCAAAAACTTTCTTCTTCTAGCATTCGCCTTTTATCTTTGGCGCAAATAAGCTGCATTATCCTTTTTAAGCTTTTTTAGAGATTTTGTTTTTTATTTTTTTCTTTATCAGGAGTTTCCATTATGCTGTAATTATAAAGAGACAAAATTTTAAAATAAATTTATTAAAAAATTGTAAATGATTCGCCCTTAGAAATAATAATCATCATTCCGAGAACGCAACAGTCATTTCGGGAACGTGTCATCATGTCCGGGAACGTTTCCGAAATGACCGTTCACGAAATGACGATTTCAAATAAGCGCGCGCTTTGATTAGACGACGGCCATCTTAAATGCGATCTGGGTTTGCCAATAGGAAAATATGTGAGTCTACTTTGTTATTTCGTGTCGTAAAAAAGGATTTCATCAATAATTAAATGTAATAATTACGTTCACGAATTGACGGACTATTGATGTACGCTCTACGAATAATGAATTGAAAGGTACTTACCATTTAGATTTATTTTATTTGACGATAAATACTCTGACAGCCCGCTTTGTTATTGCTTTCTTCCTCGACTGACGTTAGACACCGAATGGCTGCATTCACTTAAAATTATTTTTGATCTTTTATCGATACGTTCACTGAAATGACTTGTGCGGTATGGGACAAACTATATTGGACATTTTTATAGTTAAAAATAAATAATCTTTTAGTATCCTTTCTAAAACTAAATTTTATATAAAAAATACCGTGTATTAAGTAATGAAATGGGTAACTTACTTCAATTTTTTATATTAAATTTTGGACTTGTTGCTGAAGATTGTACGTTAGGACGCGTTCCCGGAATGATTATCAATGCATGTATATTAATTTTATTTAAAATTTGCTTTATTAATTAGTTATATTGTTTGATGTACACACAAAACAGGTTAGTTGAAGTAATTTATTAATTTTTTTTTCTCAAATAAGTCAAGATTTAAGACATTAAATTGCTAGCAAAGCCAATTCTGCACCTTGGTGATTTTGAGCCATCTACACATCGGGTGCTTGTTTGACAACTTGAGAATTTAAAATGATAATAAAAAACATAAATATTCTTAGACTGATTCTTTTTGTTGTAATCTAGAAGATAATTTCATGACATTTATTTCTTGAATATGATATGCGGCATGTGTCCGCCGCGGCTACGATTTACATGGTATATTTGAACAGTCCAATTTTGGACTACTTTTTCCAATAAATAAGCAATTGGGCAATGGTTTCTATTATTGCAGGCGCTGTATTTTATAGGCATATTTAAGTCAAGAGCCTTACGTAAAATTTTCCACATAGTCGAAGGATAAAAGCCAATAAGGGGAAAAAGACGACACATCGTCATTTCCACGTTTTCTTCAACACTTCGCTCTATGAACTTGGAGAATAGATATTTTTTTTTTGTTTTCAAAGTAAATTTCTCCAATTTCAATGCGTTGCTTTGGCGTCAAAAGATTAATGGTGATTTACCAAACTTTACTGAACAGAAATATCAACACCAAGTTTGCCATTCTCAGCCGTCAAATAATAGTTATCGATATCGATATTTCTCATGCAGCTAAAGACACACCCGATACAATAATTTAAGATTAAAAACACAAATAACCAAATTCCGGCTTCACAAATGCAAAAACAGTTCTCATCTACAAACGCATGTGGCCATATGTACCTCCGCTTACAGAATACTAAAGGTGGAGCCTTCGGAAAACCGCTTTTTTCGCGATTTCGACAGCCGGGCGACGTCAAAATAAATGAATGAATGACATTCTAAAAGGAACTTTGCTTAGAACAAATCTCGTACACCAAACGAGTACTCGACTATCCCAATTCTTAAGAAATTATCTGAATAAATATATTCCTTCTGATAAAAAAAAAACATTCAAATGAAATGGTATCATTTGAATAATCCCTATTTATCGACACCAATAACCAGCACAAAAACAACGCGCGAGGGTATGAGTAGTTTGACATTCCTTATCTATTATTGGGGAGCTCTGTTGTGGCACACAGCTTTATCTTATCTATACATTGCTAAATATAATACTGGTAACCAATTATCAAAATAAAAATGGATGTAAACAAAAAATATATTCTGTATTAAATATTTGCAAATTTGTCCAAAACTCTTTATCTTGGCATACAATTTACGCTACAGTATGGCAGTATTCTCAGCGAAGCTACGAAGTCATGGTATTTTCTGGTTGCGGCTGGTTGGCACTGATTGTGCTTTCAATGCGCTGATTTCTAGAATTTGGAGAGAATTTAATTCGCTTTCCAACCATATTGGCCCAAAAAATGTTACTAAATAAACTGTTTGCGTAACGTATGGATTGAACGCCGGGCCTAACAAAGAAAACACGTTTCTTTTCGTTCAAAGTTAGTTTTATTCATCAACGTAATTTCCATTAAAAACAACACAATCATTCGGGGCCGCTTTAAATTTCAACACCACTTTTGTAGAATTATTTATTTTTTGCCTCAAAATAGGCCCCAGTTTCAGCAATAACCTCTTCATTCGAGCGAAATTTCTTAAAGAGCGAATTTTATTCGAGCATTTTTTTTTAGGTCTGCGAATAGCGATCGTGGGATGTCGAACCAATTCGAAGTTCAACTAATGTAGTTTTGACATTGTTTTGATTCATCAAGACGTTCTTGAGTTATCAGTGAGCCAACGCTGCACCCACTTTCACGTAGTCAAATGCTCATGCAATATTTTATTTATTTATTTTATCAACAAACAAGACGCTTACAGACTGTGACATAGGTAGATACAAACAAGAGTCTTAGAGTAACTTCTTCAAAGTAAACTTAGTGTAAGAAAATCAAAGACTAAGGAAGAAGAATAGGCATTAAATTGAGCTAGCATTTATTCCATAAACAGTTATAGTAATATCCACAAAAAACAATTCATTACAACGGAAAATGCGTGAAGGAACATTGAAAATTACTTTATTGAGCAGATACGGACAATCTATTGGGCCCGCACAAATATCAAAGACAAAACACATCGACGACAGAACACGCCTAGACTCTAAGGACATTCGATTTATTAATAAGCAACGAGAGCGTAGGGACGGAATGGGATCAACGATTTTCATGGAGCGCAAAGCAAGCCCCTAACGCTCTCTGAACAGACTCTTATCTATTGTTGTTGTTGTTGTTTTAACAGCAAAGTTAGCCCTGTCAGTGTGGGTATATCATCTGTCGTCTTCGTCTAGCTCATCTAGGGGTAGGCCCAGGAAACATGCTGTTTCGACGGGTTGGGTCCAGAGGGAGAGGGGGGTTAGATGAGTCTGATTAAGGGGGCATGTGAAGAGGTGGTTAGTGTCGTGCGGGGTACCTTCACATGCCGGACATGTGTTTGGTATGTCGGGGTCAATTCTGGATAAGTAGGAGTTTAACCTGCTACAATATCCAGAACGTAATTGTGCCAATGTTACACGAGTCTCAAGGGGAAGCTGGAGCTCTTCATCTGCAATGGGTGGTGGTTGGACTCCGATTACGGCATTCACGGGACGGGAGTTCATGAAGGTGGTAACGGACTCCCGGTGAATGTCGTTTATTGACTGTCTGAATACTGTCCGGTCCAGTAGGTCTCGGTCAGTTTTGTCCTGGAGTTCGTCAGCGTAGTCGAGGAGGTGTCTCCTGACGTGCCTGGGAGGCGGCTCAGGCTCAAGCAGGTGTCTGCAGGGGTGAAACCTGCGGTAACACCCCAGCAGGAACTGCTTGCTGAGCAGTTTGTTGTGCTCCGCGACTGGGAGCATTTGTGCCTCGTTGTGCAGGTGTTGTATGGGTGACATCAGGAGGCACCCGGTCGCTGTCCGAATGGCGGTATTCTGACATGTCTGAAGCTTTATCCACTGCGAATCACTAGTGCCAGGCGACCAGACAGGCGCAGCATAGTTTAGAACCGGCCGGCCAATTGCCTTAAATGTCGAGAGCAACAGTTCTTTGTCCTTGCCCCAAGTGCTGCCGGCCAGCGATTTGAGGACCTTGTTGCGATTTTGGACTTTAGTGGCAATTGCGGTTGTGTGCGCAGAGAA
Organism: Anastrepha ludens; assembly: GCF_028408465.1. Classification (NCBI taxonomy): domain Eukaryota; kingdom Metazoa; phylum Arthropoda; class Insecta; order Diptera; family Tephritidae; genus Anastrepha; species Anastrepha ludens. The sequence goes on along the minus strand of NC_071500.1, from coordinate 42,480,544 downwards.
GGAGAGCAAGCTGTCAAAGGTTACACCCAAAATTTTGGGGTTATTTACAGTCGGAATTGGTGTGTCGTCGACTTTTACCTTAAGGGACAGCTTGACCTCCTTTGTCCAGGTGGTGAAAAGGGTCGCCGTGGACTTAGTGGGGGAAAGTTGGAGATTCCTCGCAGTGAAAAAGCGAGAAAGGTCGGTGAGGTAGTTGTTCACTTTGGAACACAGGCCATCGATGTCATTGCCCGACGCCATTATCGTGCAGTCGTCAGCGTATGAGATCAGGGAAACTCCCGCTGGTGGTTGGGGGAGCTTCGAGATGTAGAAGTTAAAAAGCAAGGGTGAAAGGACACCACCCTGCGGTACGCCTTGCTTAATCTTCCTCTGCTTTGACATTTGATCTCGAAAAATCACTGACGAGTGCCGACCGCTCAGGTAGTTCGCGGACCACCTCTTCAGCCCTGGCGGGAGTGTCGACTGATAAATATCATCTAGTAGCGTGGAATGGCTGACTGTATCGAAAGCCTTCTTTAGGTCCAACGCTACTAGGACAGTCCTCTCGCAGGGGCGGTTTTGGTTAAGCCCGCGATTTATCTGGGCGTTTATGGCGGTGAGTGCCGTGGTGGTGCTGTGCACTCGTCGGAATCCGTGCTGATGTGGGGCTGGGGCCAGGTGGGTCGTGAAGAGTGGGAGTAGGAGGGCTTCAAGTGTCTTCACTACTGGGGAAAGGAGAGTTATCGGCCGATAAGACTCCCCTTGGTTGGCGGGTTTCCCAGGTTTCAATAGTGGGACCACTCTCCCTGCTTTCCACTTGTCAGGGATGATGAGAGTGGCCAGAGACAAATTGAAGACCCTTGTGAGGTATCCTACTCCCAGGGGTCCCAGATGCTTCAGCATCAGCGCGTTAAGTCCGTCAGGGCCAATGGCTTTCGAAGATTTCGACTTGTTGATGGCCCCCTGAACCTCATCACCGGAGAAAGTAAGTGGCGCACTGTCGTTCGTCAGTTTGTGCAGCCTTCTGGTAACACGACGTTTGGTTCTGTCGCCCGGAGGATGCAGTGTAAACAGCCGGCTAAAATAGCTCGCGCATCTCTTCGGGTCCGACGAAGTACAACCGTTGAAGGTGATAGCCACCTTGTCGTTGTGTTTCGTCGGGTTCGACAAGGACCTAACGGTGGACCAGAGCTTACTCACTCCGGAGGTGAGGTTACAAGTCTTCAGGTGCTCAACCCATTTAGTCCGCTTATGTTGATTTACCAGTTGCCGGATCTCCAAATTGAGATCCCTTATGCGGGGATCCCCGGGATCGGCCTGGCGTAGGTGGTCACGCTCGTTTGCTAAACTGGCTGCTTCTGCTGGGAAGTGGGGACGGATGTCCTTATAACATCCAGCTGGGATGAAGCGAGCCGCAGCAGCTGTGAGCACCTTGCGGAATGCGCGTTCGCCGACGCGCACATCAGTGGGGATGGGAAGAGCGGCGAAGGTGTCCTCGGTGAATTCCGTGAAACCGGCCCAATTAGCTTTTATAAAGTTAAAATAGGACCGGTGATTCGCGGAAACGAAATCGGCAGGTCTCTCGATCGAGACGATAATGGGCAAGTGGTCTGATGCAAGCGATAGCATAGGTCGCCACGTTATGCTATTTATCAGACCCGCGCTAGCTATTGTTAGGTCAGGCGAGCTGCTACAATTGCCCACTACCCTGGTGGGGGCGTCGTCGTTCACTGTGCTGAATGTCGAGTCGTCTATCTGCTCTGCCAATTGCTGTCCCCTACGATCATTTGGCAGGCTTGAATGCCAAAGATCGTGATGCGCATTGAAGTCACCTACAACCAATCGGTTTTCACCTCTGATGAGCGCACCTATATCAGGGTGATATCCTGCCGGGCAGCAGGTGACAGGGGGTATGTATATATTAAAAATTTCGAGCTCGGAATCGCCTGACCGGACAGCTATGCCTTGACATTCTAAGGTGCTGTCCCTGGGGTCGATTCCTTCATCGATAAGACGATACTGCACAGTGTGGTGGACTATAAACGCTAGGCCACCACCGTTGTCTCGCTCGCGATCGTGTCTGTGCACGTTATAGCCATCCCTGGTGATCAGAGATGACCTAGCGTGCAACTTTGTTTCTTGGACCGCAGCTATCTTGATACTGTGCCGGTTCATAAAGTCGACTATCTCGTCGACCTTACTCGTAAGTCCGTTGCAGTTAAACTGGAGAAGCTTGAAGCTTCTCGGTGAGGTCAGTGTAATCCGGGGGGTGAGGGACGCGTGGGGTTGTCTACGTTGGACCTGCTGTGCAATCCACTGTGGTTGTTGCGGCCTGATGGTGGTGGGCGGCCGCTCCTCCGGGGGAGGTAGTGGGTGCAGAGCTCTGCAGCAGGGGGCAACGTAGGCAGTTGTCCACTCACGGGTGGTGCGCAGGCCGGAACATCTCCGAAAATGGCACCAGCCATTGCAGGAATTGCACTGGACTGATACCAGATTCCGAGGTATTACGGTCTGACACACGGAACAGACTGTACGGGGGACCAGGAGCTGCTGGTTTGTCCCCGCACTGGGGTTGGAGCAGGAAGGGATAGGAGGGGTTAGAGGGGAGTTGTGTTGCTCCGATAGGCTCCTCACCGTGGAGGTGTGGGTTGTGGTGGCGGTTGGTAGTGCCGGCCTATCAGGGGGTGTAGTAGCCGTGGAGGCATCAGACGCCTGTTGGCGGGAGCAACACGTGGCCACATACCGTGTGGACCACTCCCTGTGCGACTTAAGGCCTGAGCAGGTCTTAAGGTGGCTCCACCCGTTGCACTTATTGCACCTAACCGAGGTGGAGTTCGGGTGGAGCCGTTGATGGCAGACGCAGCAGTAGAATACCTCTGGCCCAGGGTTGGATTCGACACCAGCCCTGAGGAGAAGTATTTGGAGCAGGTTAGCTGCGGGAGTTTGCTCCTGTGACGTAAGGGGTGGGGTGATATACGATACACTAGACAGGGCTAGTGTACTGGGGCGGCAGCCCTTGGTCGGGAATAAAAACCCGAGTCATTCCGGTAACGTAGAACCGGCTGCCATGGGAATGTGACGTAAGGGGTGGGGTGATATACGATACACTAGACAGGGCTAGTGTACTGGGGCGGCAGCCCTTGGTCGGGAATAAAAACCCGAGTCATTCCGGTAACGTAGAACCGTAACCGTAGAACTCTTATCTATTAATATAGACTGCATGAAACGGTCTCCAATGAATTCCGCGTATTCTAGCCGTGACCGAACTAAGGACAAGTACAACAGTTTAAGATTATTAAGAAAATTAAGAACTATCATATTTCGACGAACAAAGCCTAATATTGCGAAACATTTAAAAAGAATAAAGTTTATGTGGGTGGTGAAGCTGAGCTTGGAGTCAAAATAAACACCCAAATCTTTTAATTTACTAATTGACTCAAGTTTAGCTATAAAATTGGGTGAGATACCGTTTCAATCTGAAAAAGAAAAATCTGTATACTTGTAGATTGTATCTATTTGGAAACCTCATTGAAATGTTTCTAAACTGTCCTCCGTACAGACATCTAAATTCATGAATGTAGATCTGCCCGGAATAAACCCATGTTGATTGGGACTAGGGCCGCCACATGGCCTGGAATGAGCTTGATTTTCAAGGTTTTTTAGGTCCTGTCAAGTGTCAAGATGAAATATAAGTTGTCCAGTTAATTTTTAAAATTAAAAAAATTCAATATTAACAAATATGTATCATCATTTGTTAAACACCAATCCCAAAAATAATTTTTTTTTTTTTCCCAATATCAATAATTTATTGCAATCGATAACCAAAAAAGTATCAACACTTGTAATTTCCCCCCTAACTCATCATTGACTTATTGCTTGTTTTTGCCCATCACTACAAAAATGCAACATTGAAGCTGATTGAAATTAAGCGTAAATTTTTCTGATATGTATAGTTAACTTAAATTGTTTAATGTTATATTCGTTTAAGAATTTAAATTAATATTGTTACAACACATGAGCCTTGTGTCGTTCATTTACCATGGAAAACAACGAAGATGCCGAAACTTAAAAAAAAAGGAAGATATACAACATTTTGCGATAGATGGATTGAAGAAGCAGAATATTGCAAATGGATTAAAAAAAAAGATGATTATACCGCATCTTGCAAATTATGCCGAATTGATATTTCTATAAATATGAAGGAAGTCGAGCATTACGCAAACATGCCCAAGCAAAACGGAATATGAAATTAGCATTGTCTCAAAAATTGTCACACAGCATGATAAACTTCACTGTTCCGGCAGACTTAAAGGAGGATTCACACAATTCACAGGATTCATACACGTTTTTCACAATGTTGTTCACGGGCTTAGTTATAACAGCTTATACTGTCAATTAAAACTAAGTTCTTCAATATTTTGCGACAGTAAAATAGCTATTGGGAGGTTGAATTAGTTTTAAAGGTGACACACAGATGGCGCTATTTATCAGTTTATCGCGTTGGCAATACTGAATATATATTCATGACAAAGCCTCATCCCTAGGCTTTGTTTATCAGTATCTGTCATTTCGCTGAAGTATAAACAACGCCGTGTTTTCGTGCTCCGAGTATGTCAACTTTCGTGCCGTCGAAACGCAATTTGCGGGAAGCTTTGCTTTTCTGCTTCAATTTGAAAAAAAATACAGCCCAAGCCCGTGAATTGCTGCAGGAGGCCTACCCAGACCATACTCCGTGGATTTCAACATGTGAGTACTGGTTTCGACGATTCAAAAGTGGTGATTTTCACACCGAAGACAAGGAGCGTCTTGGCCAGCCCAAAAAGTTCGAGGACGCGGAATTGGGGGAATTGGTAAACGAGGACTCGTGCCAAACCCAAGAAGAGCTTGCTGAATCATTGGGCGTTGATAAATCAACCGTTTGCAAGCGTCTAAAAGCGATGGGAATGATCCAAAAGCAAGGACATTGGGTCCCGTACGAGTTGAAGCTGCGCGACGTCGAACGGCGACTTTTTACGTGCGAATTGCTGATCGAGCGACAAAATCGGAAGGGTTTTTTGCATCGGGTGGTGACTGGCGACGAAAAATGGATCCACTACGATAACCCAAAACGCAAAAAATCATGGGGTTTGCCCGGCCACGCATCAACGTCGACGGCCAAGCAGAATATTCACGGCAAGAAAATCATGCTCTGCATTTGGTGGGATCAGGTCGGCGTCGTATATTTTGAGCTGCTCCAACCGGGCGAAACAATCACGGGGGATCGTTACCGACTGCAATTGATGCGTTTAAGCCGGGCATTGAAAGAAAAACGGCCAGAAACGGTAAAAAGGCACAACAAGGTTATTTTGCAACATGACAACGCTCGGCCGCATGTTGCTCAACCTGTCAAAAAATACCTTGGAACGCTTGGCTGGGAAGTGTTACCCCACCCGCCGTATAGTCCAGACATAGCTCCCTCCGATTATCATTTGTTCCGGCATATGAATCTCGATTTGGCGGACCAGCGGTTCTCCTCGTACGAGGCTACCAAAATATGGGTTGAGTCATGGATAGCCAAGCAGCGGGCAGAATTTTGGAGAAACGGCATCCGGAAATTGCCCGAAAGATGGGCGAAAGTTGTAGCTAGCGATGGCCAATACTTCGAATAAAATATTTTGTACCGTTTTTTCACAATAAAGCCCCAAATCTTCGAAAAAAACCTTTAAAACTAATTCAACCTCCCAATAATAAAATAAGTTGTGGCCATACCAAAGCAGAAGTACAGTAACACGCAACGTATTAGCACCATACGCACGAGAAAAAGTAGCTGATGCATTAAAAGAAAGTTTTTACTTTTCGGTAAGCAGCGACGTATCAAATATTGCAAACGAGAAAACGTATCCATATGCAGTTCAATATTTCGTATTCGCATATTTATATTTCATGTTAAATGCTTTATCTGTCGACGTAGAAAATATGGTGATTAAAACCTTCAATGAATTTAGCTCATCAACTTTGTCAAATGAAAAGTTAAAGGAATGTTTTGAGTTTGCATTTATCGAATACAAGCATCTACTTCGGCATGTTCCCACTCTATGGCTTTCCCTTTTGCCTGCAATCGACCGATTATTACATTTTTGGCCTGCGGTTAAAAGGTACTTTTTGCAAAAGGGGGAAAACAACTGCAGAAAAGAAATCTAGAAAATTGTATCATATGGAATGTCAGATACTGAACTAAATAATGCGGATGAAGAGTGTATATTTAAATATTTTTATTTTATTCATAATATAATGCATGAATTCCAATCAGCTATACTAGCGCTTGAAAATGATTCTTGTACAATAATGGAACTTGACAGCATAATAATTAAGTAAACTTATAAATAGTCTTCAAAGTCTCCATTGTTTCTATGGAAGTAGAGTTTTGGTTATTTTTAAAAATATTTCAAAGAATGATGTTCAAGCATTCAAATTAGAAGCAAATCTATTTTTAACAAATCCTATTTCATACTTGGAGCAACGATATGATTTCGGAGATGAATCCATTTACAAACACATATCAGTTTGAAATCTGAAACAATCTCTTTTGTCATGGGATACATTAGCAGAGCTTCCAAAAATTTTACCGATATCAAATTCTATTGATAATGACATGTTATATACAAAATATTGCTGTCTTTGAGAAGTGTTTGATCAATTGCCAAAAGATATTCCGATTGACAAAATATGGTCTTACTTTTTCAAAAAATGTGATAAAAATACCTTTTTAAATATATTTAAATTGATCTCATTTATTTTTTCTATTCCAATTAGTAATGCCTTTTGTGAAAGAACTTTTAGTACATTAAACAATTTATATTCCAAAGAAAGGAATAGAATGGCGTTTGACCTTATAAAGGCTGAATTGTTAATAAGACAAAACTTTCATAAAAATTGTAAAAATTTTCAAAATTTTTTGCTAACGCCTAAAGGAACAGAACTGGTTAAGTCTGTTACTAAAAGTGCAAAGTATGTGTGGAAAAATTAATATAGTTAAATGTGAATTAATTATAGGATGTTTATGTTATTTGACGTATATTGAACTGTAATACGTTTTTTTTTTTAAGTTTTTGTATAATTTGTTATGTTTTTATTGTTTTTTAGAAAATTTAGCAGTTTTTCTACTCATTCATACGCATTTTTTTTAATTATCAAGATATTTTTTTTGAAATCAAGCTCATTTTAGGTGAGTGTCAAGCTGGCTGGCTTTTGGGATGTGGTAAGCCTAATTGGGACATAACGAATATTTAACAGAAAAGTATATTTTGTATTTGACTACAATATTATTACACAGGCCTGCGAAATCTCGCTTTTTTACAGTTTCTACAACCACCACGGGTGTTTCTTGTAGGTTTTTTTATGCTGAAAACGAATATGGCCTTGAAAATGCTCCAGCACGTCAGGATTTTTGGCAATTTGAGGTTAAATAGTCAAAAAATGCAGATTTTGGCCATTTAAAAATTTTTTTTTTTGAGCAAGGTAAAGTTTTTTTTAATTTTCCACAACGGCATCGCAAAGTACTACTCTTTAGCTTTAAGGTCCTTTTTTTAAAATATTTTTACGATTAATATAAAAAAAGTTATTCTAAAGACCCATGAAAGGAGAATTGACACAAAAAAGACCCACGAAAGGAGAATCGACACACACCATCTATTCGTCGATTTCAAAGCTGCATGCGACAGTACGAAAAGGAGTTTCCTGTATTCCGCGATGTCTGAATTTGGTATCCCCGGTAAACTAATTCGGCTTTGCAAGATGACGTTGCTCAACACCAGCAGCGCCGTCAGAACTGGGAAGGATCTCTCCGAGCCGTTTGATACCAAACGAGGTTTCAGACAGGGTGACTCGCTGTCGTGTGACTTCTTTAACCTGATGTTGGAGAGCATCGTACGAGCCGCAGAACTTAATCGCTCAGGCACAATTTTTTATAGGAGCGTACAATTGCTGGCGTATGCCGATGATATTGACATCATCGGCCTTAACAACCGCGCTGTTAGGTCTGCCTTCTCCAAAATGGATAAAGAGGCAAAGCGAATGGGTTTGGTGGTGAACGAGGACAAAACGAAGTACCTCCTGTCTTCAAACAAATAGTCGGCGCACTCGCGTATCGGCACCCACGTCACTGTTGACAGTTATAATTTTGAGGTTTTAAAAGACTTCGTGTATTTAGGAACCAGCATTAACACCGATAACAATGTCAGCCTGGAAATCCAACGTAGAATCTCTCTTGCCAACAAGTGCTACTTTGGACTAAGTAGGCAACTTAGCAGTAAAGTTCTCTCTCGACGAACAAAACTAACACTCTACAAGACTCTCATCATGCCCGTCCTAACGTATGGCGCAGAAGCTTGGACGATGACAACATCCGATGAAGCGATGCTTGGAGTGTTCGAGAGAAAGATTCTGCGTAAGATTTTTGGACCTTTGCACGTTGGCAACGGCGAATATCGTAGACGATGGAACGATGAGCTGTATGAGCTTTACGACGACATAGACATAGCGCAGCGAATAAAGATCCAGCGGCTTCGATGGCTGGGTCATGTCGTCCGAATGGATACAAACGCTCCGGCTTTGAAAGTATTCGATGCGGTACCAGCTGGTGGTAGCAGAGGAAGAGGAAGGCCTCTTCTGCGTTGGAAAGATCAGGTGGAGAAGGACTTGGCTTCACTTGGTGTGTCCAATTGGCGCCGGTTAGCACGAGAAAGAAACGACTGGCGCGCTTTATTAATCTCGGCCAAAATCGCGTAAGCGGTTATCGCGCCAATTAAGAAGAAGAAGAGTTAGAGTCTTGCTCATGTTACATTTCTTTGCCAACTCGCGTTCACTAAGTTTTTCATTTTTACGAATTTCAATGACATTAACTTTGTCTTTTAAACTCAACACTGCTTTGGCATTGCGATTCACGTATGCTTACAATAAGAAACTACGTGTATATGTATGTAAATACATATTTAAGTTTTTACTGCATTAAAAACAAGTTCTTTGTATTTAGCAACAGAATTAAAGTACCCTTTGGGGTAAAAAACAAGTGGTCGCGACCTATTATGAGAGAGTTGTCTGCTCAAGAGAGAAAAATTTTCAAAAACCTTTACGAATTTTTTAGTATCTACTTTAAAAACTGTCCGTTTATGGGATGTGTGTGTTTAAGAGAGGTGTTCGATACGAGAGATTTCGCAGTATTCCTTTGGTAATGCTTCAATTGTTGGCTCCTTCCCGGATAAATATACAATATATGGCACACATTCTAGGCGGCTGCATGTGGGGTGGGGTCTTTATCAAGATACACGTACTTTTCTTCATACTCCTTTTTTTAGCTTATTACCTTTACAAAATTTTAGGAGTTTTGGAGTATATTGTTTTTGGCTTTTCCGAAAATTACCGTTATAAGGCAAGTGGGCATGATTATTGACCAATTTCGCCCGTTTTCAGTATCAAAATACCATGAATAAAATGGAAAGTGTTTACCAGTTTCATTCAAGTAGATTAATTTTTTGATAATTTGCGAGTTGCGCACGGATAGGCATATTACTCCTTTCATCAATCTGAGTAGATTGACACATAATTGTTTATGTTTATCTCAATTTCTTTATGCTGTTACATACAATACTCTGGTATGCAAAAGTTTTCGGGTATTTGAAAAGCAAGTATGTACATATATCGGGAGCTGACCTTCCCTCAGTCTTGTTTTGTTGACATGAAAAAATTAAGAAAAATTGCTCTCTTTAAACAAGTTTGCACTAGCTTATATTCAGCTTACAAAACTTATTTATTCTTTGAAAAGTTCAAGTATTCTTCCTTGAAATCCGACACAAAAAACTTCAAAATTGCTTAAAAAAATATCACAGTTTGAAATTTTTTAGTTTGTCAAGTTGTTTTGTTAATAAATAAGTTGAGAATTTGAGGATATTATAAAAATGTTTTGAAGGAGATTGGCCTCTGTAGGCAACTTCCTCTAGGATATAATAGCATCTTGAAGCAGATCTCCCCTTCCTTCTCTGTACTTCGTACAGACCTCTCCATTCGCAAACTGGGTTTTTCAGGGTTGTGTTAGGGCTATCTATCCGAGCAGGCAAGATTGGAAAGAGAAGAGAGTCGGTATGGATATAGGTACCTCTGTTTTCACTGACGGGTTCAAAGATGGAATCTGGAGTGGGAGCGGAGGTTTTCTCTAAATCAGCCATCATTTCGGTCTCCTTTAGACTGCCGGAAACGAGCAGCGTTTTTCAATGCAAAATGCTTCGGGATCGCTGTTGGAAGGGAGACATTAATATTTTTTCTGATAGTCAAACTTCGATCAAGGCCCTGTCGTCGCCGTATTGCAGCTCTCTTCTGGTGAACTCCTCACGAACGTGCAGGAAACCTTTCCCTTACCTGGGTTCCTGGGCACAGGAATATAGAGGAAATGAAATTGAAATGAGCTTGCCAGGACATCGGTGTCCCCTTGACCGTTGTTAAAGGGAAACTACACAATTTCTTTCTAAAAAAGCGCAAGACAGATGGAGGTATATCTCATCATGTGCATCATCAAAAACACTATGACCTCAATACGATATAAACAGAACGCTTAAGGTGATGGGAATCTCCGCCATTCAATTTCCAAACTCATTGCGGTGTTCACTGGTCACTGGGTGATCGGTACTCATGCGAAGAAGCTTGGTTTTCCGTACAACCCCTATTGCAGAAGCTGTAGGGATGCTGCAGAGAAAGGGACTGTTGAGCACTCTCTCTGCAAATGTTCGGCTCTGGCGGCTAGGAGCTTGAGATTTCTTAGCGTGCCCTTTGGGTATGGCTTGAGGAAATTCTCCAGCCTAGACCCCTTTTCTCTCCTCCACTACATCAGCAGCACTGGATGGCTGTAGATAGTTTTTTCTTCCTTAAATTTTTTTGCAGGTAGTGGTCCATATTATGGTATCAAAATGGCGCGTAAGTGCTTCTTGTAGTATACTCTGGGTACTCTTGGCATCTAACCTACCTACCTATATATACATACAAATGTTTGGTACATTTCCGTGACTAATCGTACAGCTGTAGCAACTTCTAAGTCACTAAATATTTAATTAATTTGTGTTTTTGTGGTACAAAGTTATCGAAAATAAAATTCACTAATTTATTGAAATTTTTCATCTATAAACTTTTCGTTTCACACTATTTTATTTTCAGCTATTTTTGTTCTAGTTGCCGGTGGCATGAACTTAGCCTGGAGTTGTGGCTTTGTTGAAGTCGAAGGCTTCGAAACAGACACACACATATTGATTTGCTGGTACATTGCGGCAATTATTGGAGCTTTAATCTCAGCTTTCATAACGAACCGCATTACAAAGAGACCGCTTTACGTAAGTATTCACTATCTACTAAGTATCTAGTATGCATACAGTCACTCACAGCTTATTTGATACAGATACGATGGTTTTGTGAAGTGTTCTGTATTTTATAATATTTGGTGAAAATGGAAAACTAGACTATGCTGACACTCTTTTCTTGTAAAAGTCTTATTAGGGGTGTGTCGTCCCTTATTTACCACACGATTCAATAACTGTTGACGAACTTAAATGTACAATTTCAGCTATTTTACGATACGTGATTCCTTTTTTGAAATGCTCCACAGCTAACTCTATTGAAGTACGCGGTAACATGGTTTAAAAAAGCAAGCGTACATAAAGTTTAATTTTCGACCTCTTCTTTTCGCCAAGAGTTAGCTAGTGGTGAATAGATGAAGCGCAACGCAAGAATAAAGTTGCCTTAAATTACATGTGTTGGTAAGGCAGTCCGCTATACCAGACTAATAAGCTATAGCCATACTCGCTAGCGGCGAATTTTACTCGATAACTTTATTGTTGCTTTTGCATGCAAATTTTTCGTTAAGTTAATCGAGCTTAGAGATAGTGAGGGGGTAAATAGCGAATAGAAGAGGCCTATTGCTGTATGTCGAACTCACTCTACGAAATCTCACATACTTTGTCATTGCGTTCATACATCTCGGCGGCGCGCGGAATTTTCAATGCTTCGGCTGACGGTCTTCCCACCGCTATAAACGCAGCTGACCATCATTATTATATTTTCATACGTGTCCAAAATTATGTAAAAAAATTTCAATCGGCATAAAGTAGTTTTACTTTTTAATTTATTTTACAAGTTCGTCTGTTCAGCTGACGTATTTCCCCCTCTACGGCGCAGCTGACTATTTTTTTTTATTCTACTAAATGTCAACAATACACAAAAAAATTTTCAGCCGGTATTAAATGAGTTGGTAAACAAATTTTTTCGACACGTTTCGCAGCATGCCACGCACGTACCCACCGCTACTGGACCAGCTGACGATTGGTTTCGTCATCCATTGGCGTCTACCTTCAGTATTAAAATCAGTCGGCATGATGATGAGGTCAAAATGACCCCTGGCTCCCGGACTAATAGAATACTTTACAAAAAAATCACATCTGCATCAAATAAGTTGTGGGTGATAGTATGTACTCGTATATTTAAACTAAATAATTTTTTTATTTTTTTATCGTTCTAGTTATTTTCCGGCTTTTTGGTTCTGCTCGGCGGTATACTCTCTGTTTCGCTTCCTCATGAATATGGCGCGATAGCAGCAGCTCGCTATTTGAACGGTTTTGCAGTGGGTCTCACTTTTGTGCCATTATTGGTGCTAATTGGCGAAGAGGTTGATTGCCATCAACGGGGTATGATCGCCGCAATACTTGAGGCAGGCAGCTTCACTCTTGGCATATTCATGCAAATTGCTTTATTTACTACACACTACGATTCCGTCACATCATCATATTACAAAACATTTGGTCCAACGGAGCTGCACGGCATTATCGTAATCGTTTTTGGTGTACTTACATGCATAATGTCATACTTCTTGGTTGTCGAGTCTCCCATTTACTATCTACTGCGTAACGATGAAAACCAGGCCATCGATTGTCTGCGTCGTCTGCAACGTCCATTCGTTGTAACACAGGAAACGTATCAGCAGCTTGGGGAGCATAAACGTTACGTTGAGGGCAATGGTTACGACAGCAACCTAGGGCTATCGGCACTCCTGAAGCTTTGCCTGTACCGTGGCTTAATTGCGCTGTCCTTCTCGCCTTTCACCACTATCGGGCTAGTAACGTCAAGTGTGCTGTATGTTGGTTTTGACACTTGGCCATTTATTATTTTCGGTTTGTCTTTATGGTTGGGTTCGTTTATTGCGGCATTTCTAATAGACTGGACAGGTCGAAAAATATTGACGCTAATTGGTGCTTTAGTTTGTGGAGGCATGGCGATCGGCGCTGGTTCTATTTACCATGAACCAATTAATATTTTGGATCCAACTAAACCGGACTCGATTTTGTATATACTCTTCGTGTTGGAACTGTTTACGGGCATCTTTAGAAGTTCATCTTCCGCATATCTGACGGAGGCATTTCCGCTACATCTGAAGTCGTATTATATCGCCATTTCATTTATTGTAGAAATGTTGGTGTTGCTCATAATTGAGTGCTGCCACCTTGATCCGGATAGGCTTGATGCATACTTCATTACAGTTGGCGTATTCTTCCTGGTATTTTTTGTGTTGGGTGTTCTATTCTTGCCGGAAACTAAGAAACTTACATTGCGAGAAGCTCAAGATAAATTCAAACTTGAAAGAATTATTAATGTTTTTGCTTAATGGGTTAATGCTTAAATATTATATTTACCCGTCTACTAATGAATGTGTATTAAATTATGTGTTTTGCTCCTACAGTATCTTATGTGCTTTACAATGAGTTAATAATAAAAACATTTTTTTATTCTGATATTCTTTTAATTGATTTCCTGAACCAAAATATGCTCTATTTACCCAAGATAAAGGGGGTATTCACTGAAAAGAGGGAAAAAGACTGATTAGGTTCGTACAACAACAAAACACACTTGAGATTAAAGTACTGCCTTCAAGCGCTTCTGCCCCATAAATTCAGCGTGAACTATACTGTGTAAACGCTCGAAATCGAATGATCCATACTTATATCTTTTTTTTACAATACTCTTTGGTATCTTCCTCGCTACTTTTGTAAATGCTTCCTATGGAGGATGACAGATTAACAGGTAGGATTAGCAAAATAAACTTATAAGATCTTTAGTTTTAAGAAAAATAGTTTAAAAACGATTTAATATTGTTAATTATAGAAAAAGTAAGTATTTGTTGGTTTTCGGCTTTGGTTTATTGTATCGATAATGAAAAATTGTAATTAATATCGCGGATATGTATAAAAGTATGTATGTAAACGTAACACATGAGCTGAAAAGTACCTGGCCTAACAAAGAAAACTCGTTTTTTTCTGTTCCAAATTAGCTTAATTCATCAACGTAATTTCCATCAAGATCAACACAATCATTCCAGCGCCGCTCTAACATTTCAATGCTACTTTTGTAAAACGATTTATTTTTTGCCTCAAAATAGGTCTCAGTTTCAGCGATAACCTCTTCATTCGGGGTTAGGTCTGCGAACAGCCAGCTGTCCCTGGGAGCCAGATCTGGCGAATACGGTGGATGTGATAGCAATTCGAAGTTCAATTCGTGGAGTTTTGAAACTATTTTGATTCATCTTGTTTTTGGTCAACAGTGAGCTAACGCAGCATCCACTTTGAACAGAGCTTTCTCATAGTCAAATGCTCATGCAATATAAAGGCAATGAGTTCCTTTGATATCTTTACGACGTCAGCGAACTCACGGAACTTCACTTTTCGAACATAGAAAACAAGTTTGTGGATTTTTTTTTACGACAGGGTTTGATTGAAAAGTAATGAGCCTTCCCGCGCGGAGCTTCTGCCAAGCGATCAATTGGCTGGTGGGGGGAAAATAATAATTGCAACAGCGGTGCAGTCAACATCGCTCCGCGCGTGAAAGCTGTTTTAAAAGTGTGTTAGGATTTTGCAGTGGCGAAAATGCAGCGACCGTTGGAGCAACGTTACTCGATCAAATTTTGTGTAAAGCTAAGCAAAACGAGTACCGACACCATTGGGCTACTCAAGGAGGCTTATGGGGATCAATCTCTGTCCACTGCCCAGGTAAAAAGGTGGCCCAAGTCGTTCAAGGAAGGCCGGGAGGACGTCGAAAACGAACAGCGATCTGTTCATCACGACAATGCGCCGGCGCACATCGCCTTCTTCTGCACCTCTGCATTGGCCAAGATGGGGGTTCCGGTGCCCCCACCCTCCTTACAGCCCAGACCTGTCCCCTCCGGATTTCTTCTTGCTCCCGTGCCTGAAAAGAAAGCTGAAGGGGAGGTGTTTCGACTCGATCGAGACGATCCAAAAAACTGTGACAGCCGAATTGAACGCGATTCCGGCGGATGAATTTAAAAAATGTTTCCTGCAGTAGAAGGACCGCTACCAGCGGTGTAGGGTCCTATTTTGAAGAATATTAGTTGTATAAGCCAAAAGGTTTAATAAAACTGCTTAAAAAAATAAGGCTTAATACTTTTCAATCAAACCCTGTATTCTGGTGTTACCGCCTCATTTAGACATCTACTGCGTTGTGCATCATCTCTACAACCACATTTGAAGTCATCGTTTTATTGTTGTTTCTGATGGAGCGGAATTTCCATAAAATTTTTCAAGCCATTGCTTCGCTTCAACGGTATTTTGCCCCATCAAGAAGCATTGTAAAATTCATCATCATCATTAGCACTACTGCCTTGTGCAGACCATTGCTTCCACAACTACGGTTCCCCACTCCGATCGATCCGCTACAGCTTTCAGTTTGCGATCCCCATTTCCAGCAAATTGGCTGTGACCTCATCAATCCATTGTTTGTTTGGTCTCCCTCGACCTCTCCGTCCAACTACTTGCCTATGGAACACTATACTGGTGGCTCCCTATTTGGGTATTCTGTACATGTGCCCCATGGCCTTCCATGACTTTTTATAAAGCGTATTGTGTTTCCATTTTTCAATTTCAATGCATTGAGTACGTGACTGTATTTTTTCCGATATGTTCCGTCATCTCGGCGGAAGGAACCATATATTTTTCGCAGTATCTTTCTTTCAAACATCAGGGGTGACTTTCTGTAATTCGATAGTCGACACTCGTTTGCTCGACACTTTAATTCGATATCGAATGCGGACGATCCCATTTTGTTTCCCGTATTTCGATATTTGTACAATCGTTTTCATATTTTCTGAAGTGTTTGAAAAGTGGCTTATAGTAAATCGTATCCTTAATTCGTTGCTTGGGTCGGTATCTTTTGATGGTATCAGTTATCTGAGGCTGTTGTTGTGAATTCGCGATAATAAATACCGGTATAAGGTTGTCAGCCTTAGGACCTTAGTCTAGTAGAGGCAGATCACACACTTCTTTTGCTCGCTTTCCTTCTAGAGGCGTTTCTCACCTAGTGAGGTACCCAGTCTCTGGTTGGGGTTAACAGTTTCACCGCTGGAAGGATTCAAGTTGGGAGATGGACAGTAAGAGGTGATATACATCATGTCTCAAGATCAGTATTCAAGTTGCTCATTGAAGAAACGAAAACTTAAAACACGAAATTATTTTTGATCAATTTATTTGAAAACCACAAAAGTAGCGTCACTCTTAGCACAATAACTTACGAACTAGTGAATAAAATATGATGAAACAGCTGTATTTTTAAGGTTAGTACTAACTGAAGAAGAGGTGAATGCAATAAAACCAGTGCCATCTATGGGTTAGACCCGGGACTTTTCAGCCCATGTGTTATGAATGGCAACATTGTGTCGATACAAGTCTACAAGTAAATACAATTTTACACACAAATCAGCTGTTTTTACGTTGTCCTGTTGGTATATATCATGACAAACAGAAACGGCATACGTACACGTCTATGAGTGTGGGCACAAATTTTTAAGTCGAAATTACTCGTCAATGCTTAACATCCGTCTACACTTAAATGTAATTTATATCCTTAACGAAAATATAAAAAAAGAAAAAGTTGTAGTAGAAAAAGTATAAGAAATTCAGTAGACAAGAAAAATTGTGTAAAGCTTTGAATCAGCCATTTATTTATATGTATCAGTATGCGCTTTAGCGTCATCTAGCGCGTATTCACTAGAAACTCTATGAAAGCTTTTTTAAACAAAGGCTACTCCCATGAACCTTTCCAACATAACCATGTAGCCTAATTCACTACCAAAGAAAAGTTTGCTTGTGTTTTGCGCTTTTTAGTTTGGTCTCTTCGAAACGACATTTTTGGCGCAATTTGGTCAGCTCGGAGTTATGCAGACAACCAAGAAAAATTGATAAAGTGGAAAAAGAGAATCGAAAAAAAATAAAAATAATAAATGTACAGCAGTTGAAGTAAAAGCTTTTATAACTATACAGAGGCATTTTCCGGTTCTGTTTTCTGCTGCACAACCTGATGGCTCAAAAGTTAGAAAAATTACTAATCAAACTACCGAAGAAGGCATTAATAACTTACCTGTAGGGAGTATAAACAGAAAATATACCCACATGTGTATTATAGAATACTTGATTTCAATTGGCGGTAGAGATAACACACGCAAGAGAAGTTAAAATAAATGGAGCTGAAGTATGTTCGATGACCCTTACAAGCCAAAGTAGTGGTGCTATTCAGGCCTCGAATTTTTAATAAATGCAAAAAAAGGAATGTCAGGGAAAACAAACATTGAGGCGAATAAAATATTTCGAGATTTAAATTATTAAATAATTACAATATTATTTCTAAATTTGCTCCAGATTAAACTTTATATACCCGGGCCTATTTGTATAAAATGTATTATGTATGGGAAATAGTTTCCATCCTTTCTAAGCCAAAGTTACGAATTATTGAAACAATTAAATAATACTTTATATTATCTGAAGTATGTGCCATTGGAAGCTACAACTTTGCTCCATCTTTCATGCAGCATACGGATTCCTCTGACGAAAAATTCGATGTCTTTTGACTTGATCCATTCTTTCCAGTGTACAAAAAAGGAGACAAGAGAGTATGTGAAAATTACCGTGGTACCTCACTGCCTAACTCTGCTTATAAAATTTGTACTAATGTCCTCTATCATCGTATCAATGAATATGCAGAGACCATTATTGAAGACTATCAGTGTGAATTCCGCAAAGGAAAATCCATAATCGACCAGTGCTCTGTCCTCAGTCAAATCTTTGAAAAACACCACGAATATGAAAACGATATTCACTGCCTTTTTATAGACTTCAAACAAGCGTTTGATAGCGTCAGGAGAGATAAAATTTTTTACGTACTGCTTAGCCTAGGAATTACAGCAAAACTTATAAGGCTAATCATCGTTACGCTCACGGATACAAAAGCAAAAGTAATCATACAAGGGCAGCTCACAGAGTCATTCGCAATTGAATCTGGTGTCAAACAAGGCGATGCACTATCCTCTGCCATATTCAATTTGATGCTGCATTTTGTTATAAAAGAAGTCAACAAAGGTGGTACATTACTAACTAAAACAACGCAAATATAGTATGTGCCTATGCAGACGATGGCTCCATTCTTTCGAGGAAGACGAACGACTTAAATGAAACCTTTTTAAAAATTGACAAAATTGCCAACGATATTGGCCTCTTCGTTAACGAGTGTAAAACGAATTACATGCTGAAATCAAGACGGCACACAAATGCACAGAATCTTCATGTAGGTGCAAATACTTTTGAAGCGGTGCAACAATTTAAATATCTAGGTTTATGTTTACTTGTAGCGGTAACTCAACACCCGCAATCAAAGAGCACGTCAATGCCGCCAATGGGGCGTACTATTCACACCTTAGTTTGTTCAGGTATCGTCTTTTATCTAGATCTACGAAGCTGACCATGTATAAAACTCTTATACGACCAATTTTGACGCATGGTTGCGAGGTGTGGACTATGAAAATTAATGACAGTGCGCTTATTGCTAACTTCGAGCTGTGCGTTTTGTAAAGGCGCAGCGTATGCGGTGGCTAGGTCACGTGCTCCGTATGCCTGCTGAGTCCGCTGTAAGGAAAGCCATGACTGGAAAGATAACACTAGTCTACAAGGAAAAGTATCCGAAATAATTTAAACTAATATCTGCTTCTCTGTCCAAGCAAAATTCGGATTGATAACTAAAATTAATTTATTAGTTTGAGTTTTCGAGATATCCTAACCTAAAAGTGCAAAAAACCACATTTTTGCCCATATTTGAGGTTATGTAGCCTTGCAGATGTTTTCTTTCACCAAAATTAAAGGATGGCATCTTTAAATACAATCCTTCTTTTTTCAAATTGCGTTTTGTTTGCTCAAATATCATTTTTTTTCGCAGAGATATCGCATTTTGAAATTTTCATGTTTCGAAATTTTCCTACACCTGAAAATCGATTAAGATAACATAGACATGATATAGTCGCTTACTAATTTTCTTGGGTTTGAGGGCCTGAAATATATGGATTAATAGTATGTAAATTTGGAGTTTGTGGGAAAGCCTGCTTGCGGTTATGTGGGTTAGCCTGCTCGCGGTATGATAGGGGTGGTTTCTAGGGGTTAGGGCTGTGTGTGACTCGGTACCCAAAGGTTGGATAGTGTAGGGATGTGGTGAGTCAGCACACTTATGGTGTGAGACAAAATTTTAAGAAAAATAAGACTCAATTCAAGAAAATTAGTAATCGAATATATCATGTCTATGTTATCTTAATCGATTTTCAGGTGTAGGAAAATTTCGAAACATGAAAATTTCAAAATGCGATATCTCTGCGAAAAAAAATGATATTTGAGCAAACAAAACGCCATTTGAAAAAAGAAGGATTGTATTTAAAGATGCCATCCTTTAATTTTGGTGAAAGAAAACATCTGCAAGGCTACATAACCTCAAATATGGGCAAAAATTGGGGTTTTTGCACTTTTAGGTTAGGATATCTCGAAAACTCAAACTAATAGAGCAATTCTGAGGCCAGATTTGGATTCAGCGCATCATAAACCTTCGGAAATATATAGTCTGGTTTCTGGGTCTGAATGTTGGTTAAATTTTGTCGGCCTGTGTAATTGGTGCGAAGGCGAAGGGAAGACCGAGAAACCGATGGATAGACGCAGTAGGGAGCGAACTCACAGCAATGGGAATTCGCAACTACGAAGAAAAAGCAAGCGATAGAAATCTTTGGAGGAGTTTTGTGAAGGAAGCTTTGAAGCACCCCGCGTTGTAATGCTGTGAATGATGATTCATTGAGCCAGTTTGCGATGCTCTCGTAAGAAGTGAAGTGCTCTCAAATAAGGGCTGACTGCATTGATCGGAACAGATGGTAATCCGAAGATACAATGTCTGGGCAATACGGCGGGGGGGGCAAGATTTCACAAGCCAGCCCCTCTAAATATTTCTGGATCGGTTTAGCAACGTGTGGCCTGGCGTTGTTTGCAGCAAATCAGTTTGTCATGTCTACCGTCCCATTCTGGTCGATTTTCTTTCGCAGATGGTTTCAGATGGCTTAAGGAGTTTATAATGGATGACACCTTTCTGATCCCACCAGATGCAGAACATAACCTTTGAAGCATGAACATTTATTTTCGTTGTCGATGGACCTTGGTCACTTGGCAGGCTTCACCATTTTCGACGCTTAGGGTTATCATAATAGTACCATTTTTCATCGCCAGTGACGTTGCTAAGCAGAAAACGGTTTCTTTTTTGTCATTCAAGAAGCACCTCACACGTCACCAAACGTCTGTCGATATTTCTCTCCTTAAATTGATGTCGCAACCAGTTACCTGCTTTCTGGAACATTCCCATCGCGTGCACACGTCAATATCCAGCTCGTTAGATACATCATCAAGAGTTCGACATGAGTCTTCATCTAATAATTGTCGTAGTTAAGTATCAGCATCAATACCGATAACAATGTCAGCCTTGAAATCCAACGTAGAATCTCTCTTGCCAACAAGTGCTACTTTGGACTAAGTAGGCAACTGAGTAGTAAAGTCCTCTCTCGACGACCAAAACTAACATTCTACAAGACTCTCAGCATGCCCGTCGTAACGTATGGCGCAGAAGCATGGACGATAACAACATCCGATGTAGCGACGCTTGGAGTGTTCGAGAGAAAGATTCTGGGTAAGATTTTTGGACCTTTGCACGTTGGCAACGGCGAATATCGTAGGCGATAGAACGACGAGCTGTATGAGCTTTACGACAACATGGCCATTCAATGTGCCACCAACTGGTGGTAGCAGAGGAAGACGAAGGCCTCCTTTGCGTTGGAAATATCAAGTGGAGAAGGACTTGGCTTGACTATGTCCAACTGGCGCTGGTTAGCATGAGAAACAACTGGCGCGCTTTATTAAACTCGGTCAAAATTGCGTAATCGTTATCGCGCCAATTAAGAAGAAGAAGAAGTATCTTCGAAGTTTTTCGGTGCCCCTTCGCGATCTTTATCACTCACGTCGAAATTGCCACTTTGGAAGCGACGAAACCACTCTTTACAAGTTGTATTTGATGGAGCGTGATTACCGTAAATATAGATTAATATACGACATGTTTCAGCTGCACGTTTCTTTAAAAGGTAATAATGACTTTCCGTAAGTGCTGTAATTCCTGGGCGAACGTAGATAAAAAAGTAACTTTACTCTTCAAACGAATGTCGACGACTACGATCGAGACCTCACATATACACCTAAAAATAATCACCTGTATATTACTAGAGCGCAGACAAAAATAGTATCAGCAGCGACACCTCTTTTACGAGGTCAGAAACTTCCTTTTATACCCAATAATTTGGGTGGTTGATAATTTTTGTAACCAAACAAAGGCATAGACGTTGAGAGTTACAGATTTTAACATCTGAGTGATGGACGTAAATTTAATCTTAACACAAAAAATGGAAGTAGTTTTTATCCGATTTGAATATCGAATCTAAATAAGTAATACGTGTACCAAGTTTGGGTGAATTTTATTAAGTTATTATCGAGGTACTCGCATTTACTCAAAAATGCGCGGGAAATCTCCAAGATTTACTTGCGTCACATTTCTTTTCCTGGGTTCCTCTTCAGTAACCACTTTGAGTAACTTTTCTTTATTTACTTGGTTGTTCAATAAGTTTTGCGGTTCGAGAACAGAGGGCGTTGCTATCACCCTCATTTTTTTCTTCTTTTGTTATATTGGGACATATGAACATATCGTCCCCTTAGTATAACAATAGCCTATGTGCTCATAGGCTATTATTTGTTTATTGAAGTTTTGGATTCTCCATCGTCGATTTTATATGTGGTCAAAATTTTGTCAAATTCTAGTTCCACAAAGTGGGTCAAAACGTCAGTCAAAAAATAATAAATATTTACAGACATAACGAGATTTGAGTGAGAGCTACTTTCGACAAAAAGTTTGAAATTCATTTTCTCAAAACATCAAAAAATGTATAGGCTATTTTAATACTAAGGGGACGATATGTAGGTGAAGTTTCATTTCAATCTGTCAATTCATTTTTCATTTAAAAGCCATTTCGTTCGACGAGTCACAGTATTTTCCACAAAGAAAAAAATTTAATATCGTGCAGTGATGGAAGTTTTATTTTTGGAAGGTTTAAACGCAAAGGCAAATTATGAACGAATGTTGAAAGAGCTTAAACTTTCACCAGTAATTAGTACAGTAGAGAGATGGGCTGCCGAATTTAAAAGTGGTCGTACAAGTCCTGAAGGCGATCCACATCAAGTGCGGCCAAAAACAGTAACAACACCAAATATCGTGGAAAAAATACAGGATATCGCATGAAAAAAGCATCGAGTGACTGAAAGTCATTGTAACTGAGATTAAGTATAAACCCTAGGTATCTAATTGGGCAGTATAAGCAATATTTTGACTGAAGTATTGAGTTTCAATGGAACAAACACACATTCGAATGCGACTCTCTCAGCAGCATTTAGAGCACTTTCGAAGGGATAAAGTGGATTTTGTGCATCGACTCTTCACTAGGGATGAGACTTGGATCTTTCACCATGATCTTAGATCAAAACAAGAGGCTAAAGAGTTGTGTGAACTTCGGCTCCTTAATGAGTATATGTCCAGAAATAAGCCAAGAAGCTTTTAGAATCAGTTGTTTGAGATGCGAAATGGATTGTGGATTACTTGCAAACTGGTAAAACAATAAATTCTTAATATTAGTGTAACCTTTTATACCAGTTGAAGGAAAAACATCGAGAAAAAATCTCCAGTTTGCAAAAGAAAAAAATTTTTCATCATGAGGGCAATTCACCGTGTCACAAGAACATTTTGACAGTGGTTAAAATCCACAAATTAAAGTTCGAATTTTTGGAGCATCGGTCTGTTTTCAGACCTGAAAAAGAATTCATACGTGGAAAGCGTTTTTTCATCAAATGAGCTGCGTATTTTGAAGCTCTTCCAGACTCTCACTTCAGGGATGGAATTCATATATTGGAGTCTTATTGGAACAAGTGTATTGAAGTTGAGGGAGACTACACTGCATATTAAAGTATATTTCAAACAATAAAATTGTTTTTTTAATCAAACCGCAAAACTTGTTGAGCAACCTAGTATAAGAGACATGTAATGTTTTCTTCTTTTTTGAAAGTTACGGTTATCGGGCAGTTGGGCGTGCTTATCGATCAATTACATCCCCTTTCAGTGTCTGTCTGCTTTGAACAAATTGAAATATTGTGGTATTTGCCCGTGTTATCGTGACAGACGGACAGGCATGACTAAATGAACTAAAACGAGCAGTTTGCTATGTACGCACATATAAAGGGTGGTTAAGCTTCAAGGGCCGGTGTTGATTTTGAATAAAATACAACTTTTTTTTAATTATTGTCACTTCTCTTTATTATGATAATATTGGTATGGCTCAATTATGTAGGAAACAAAACATCCGCCAAGTGGCCGCCTCGGCGGTACACCTCCATCCGATAGTCCAAATTTGATGTTAATGTGCCGAATTATCTCATCCTTTAGCTCTTGAATTGTTGCTGGTTTATTGACGTACACCTTTTCTTTCAAATAACCCCAAAGAAAAAAGTCCAACGGTGTCAAATCACATGATCTTGGCGGCCAATTGACATCGCCGCGACGTGAGATTATTCGGCCATCAAATTTTTCGCGTAAAAGAGTCATTGTTTCGTTAGCTGTGTGACAAGTGGCACCGTCCTGTTGAAACCACATATCGTCCACATCCATATCTTCCAATTCGGGCCATAAAAAGTTCGTTATCATCTCACGATAGAGAACACTATTCACAGTAACTGCCTGACCGGCCTCATTTTGGAAAAAATACGGTCCGATGAAGCCGCCGGCCCATAAACCGCACCAAACAGTCACTCTTTGTGGGTGCACTGGGTTTTCGGCAATCACTCTTGGATTATCATTCGCCCAAATGCAGCAATTTTGCTTATTGACGAATCCACTGAGGTGAAAATGTGCCTCATCACTGAAGATGATTTTCTTCGAAAATTGGTCATTCACTGTTGCCCTTTCCAGCCACCATTCTGACCATTGACGAGGCTTGAAATGGTCAAGAGGCTTTAGTTCTTGAGTCAATTGCACCTTGTGAGCGTGTAAATGCAAGTCTTTATGCATAATGTTCATCAACGACGAGCGTGAGAGGTGCAATTGTTGGGCACGACGGCGAGTCGAGGTGGACGGCTCTTCAACCACACTATCGCGAACAGCAGCAATATTTTCTGCAGTACGAGCTTTACGAGCATGGTGTTTTCACATCTCTTTCAGACCCGGCACAATTTTCCGATTGTACGCGGCCGCCGTAGCCAAATGGGATGGTGCGTGATTACCATTCGTAATTCACAGAGAGAACGTTGTCGGTGAAACACCAAAATTAAAAAAACATCTTTCTAATAGCGGTCGCCCCTCGGCAAGCAATGGCAAACCTCCGAGTGTATTTCTGCCACGAAAAAGTTCCTCATAAAAAAAAATATGTGCCGTTCGGAGTCGGCTTAAAACGGTAGGTCCCTCCATTTGTGGAACAACATCAAGACGTACACCACAAATAGGAGGAGGAGCTCGGCCAAACACTCAAAAAGGATATACGCCAATTACATATATATATATACGCACATTTGGACGATTAAATTTACCGAAAAAATCACGAATTGCGCGATATGCATTTAGATTTGAACGCCCGTTTTATAATAAGCCTGAATAACTTTAACGCGTTGCTTGATTGTGTGTCTTTCCATGGTACAAATTGAGTTAGTCTGAACTTGAAAAATGTCAAATGGAATGCAGAAAAATCTTGACGTTTTGGTGTGGTTCATATTCAACATCAGCCCTTAAAATTTAGCCCCTCTTTATATCTATATCTATCTCGGTTCATTTCTGCTGCACATACCAGCATTATGTGAGTGAAACTATATTACCCTACGGCATATGAAAGCATGTGTAAGTAATTTAGGGAGGGCGACCCTTTAAATAAAAGTTTAAGAGCGCGGAGGACGAAGATTTTAGATTCGATTTTCTACGAGGTTTGCACTTCGACCTCATGGTCTCAACACAGTACCTCATCCAGACCCCGTTCTCTTATTAAACTTAGGATAGAGTTGGGTTGGATTGAGCGTATGCACCTTTTTCCCGCTGCAGTTGGCCGAGATGTCTCAACCTTCTCCACACTATAGTGCCACATGCCCCTTGGATTGATCACATAAATGGCAAGAGTCTGTGGAGCATATCTCAGCAAACCTTCCTTGGCCTTGTGCTTTTCACTCCTAAGCTTCTCCTTGATGGTGTGCTGTCCCTTAGCATGGAAATTCTCGGATCCTATTAATGGCGAGGCTGCAGCCTCTCTCGCCAATGTATCCGCTATTTCATCCCTAGTTATACCCCTGGGTCCAAATTAGCCGATTTTGGGTTCCTAGTAGATTCAGTTTCTAAATACCCTGAAGATCCAACAGATAATGGTAAGATACTGCATATTTTAAACAGGCATGAAATTAATGCAAATATGAACATGCAATTTTTTAGAAGCAAAGTTTTATTGTGTTATAATGAATAGATTTTTTTTGGCAAAAACGCTTTAGCAAAAAACTATCTAGATTCCCACTATAGCATTTGTTATATCTTTAGGCTATCCTATGTAACTTACGCTAGGAATTTCATACTTCTTATATGATAGTTATCAACCATTTCAAATGGAATCTTGGACGGAAGGCGCTTTTGGTTACTTCGATATAAGCGATTAAATGTGCGGTTAAATTCATCAGCGTCATTCAGCAGAAGGAGCGAACGCATGCTTGGAAAACCAGCTTAGTCCACCTACGACAAATTCCTTAGGTTTCGTCCAAAGAAATCGGAACATAATAGGACTATGAATAAGTTCGTGCGGTTTTACAACAGATGGCGTAACTTGATTATTATTCCATCGATCCACATTTCCAAACATTCATTGGAGAGCTACTGTCGTAAGGCACAAACGTCAGTATAAGTTTTTTATTTGAAGCGTAAACAACAATATTTTTACCACACTTGAAAATGTCGAATTTCGTGCCAAATAATGTGTTTTTGCGGGGAATTCTTCTTCATTATTTTAATATGAAGAAAAAAGCAGCCGAAAGTCATCGTATCTTGGTGGAAGTTTATGGTGAGCATGCTCTATCTGAGCGAACGTGCCAGAAGTGGTTTGCACGCTTTAAAAGTGGTGATTTTGGCTTGGAAGACGAAGAACGCGAGGGTGCGCCGCCAAAGTTCATGGATACCGAATTGGAGGAATTGCTCGATCAAGATCCGGCTCAAACGCAAGAAGAGGTTGCAAAAACTTTGGGAGTTGATCAATCAACCATTTCCAAACGTTTAAAAGCCATGGGAATGATCCGAAAGGTAGGCCATTGGGTGCCGTATGAATTGAAGCCAAGAGACGTTGAACGCCGTTTTATGGCATGCGAACAACTGCTTCAACGGCACAAAAGAAAGGGTTTTTTGCATCGAATTGTGACTGATAAGATAACATAGACATGATATAGTCGCTTACTAATTTTCTTGGGTTTGAGGGCCTGAAATATATGGATTAATAGTATGTAAATTTGGAGTTTGTGGGAAAGCCTGCTTGCGGTTATGTGGGTTAGCCTGCTCGCGGTATGATAGGGGTGGTTTCTAGGGGTTAGGGCTGTGTGTGACTCGGTACCCAAAGGTTGGATAGTGTAGGGATGTGGTGAGTCAGCACACTTATGGTGTGAGACAAAATTTTAAGAAAAATAAGACTCAATTCAAGAAAATTAGTAATCGAATATATCATGTCTATGTTATCTTAATCGATTTTCAGGTGTAGGAAAATTTCGAAACATGAAAATTTCAAAATGCGATATCTCTGCGAAAAAAAATGATATTTGAGCAAACAAAACGCCATTTGAAAAAAGAAGGATTGTATTTAAAGATGCCATCCTTTAATTTTGGTGAAAGAAAACATCTGCAAGGCTACATAACCTCAAATATGGGCAAAAATTGGGGTTTTTGCACTTTTAGGTTAGGATATCTCGAAAACTCAAACTAATAGAGCAATTCTGAGGCCAGATTTGGATTCAGCGCATCATAAACCTTCGGAAATATATAGTCTGGTTTCTGGGTCTGAATGTTGGTTAAATTTTGTCGGCCTGTGTAATTGGTGCGAAGGCGAAGGGAAGACCGAGAAACCGATGGATAGACGCAGTAGGGAGCGAACTCACAGCAATGGGAATTCGCAACTACGAAGAAAAAGCAAGCGATAGAAATCTTTGGAGGAGTTTTGTGAAGGAAGCTTTGAAGCACCCCGCGTTGTAATGCTGTGAATGATGATTCATTGAGCCAGTTTGCGATGCTCTCGTAAGAAGTGAAGTGCTCTCAAATAAGGGCTGACTGCATTGATCGGAACAGATGGTAATCCGAAGATACAATGTCTGGGCAATACGGCGGGGGGGGCAAGATTTCACAAGCCAGCCCCTCTAAATATTTCTGGATCGGTTTAGCAACGTGTGGCCTGGCGTTGTTTGCAGCAAATCAGTTTGTCATGTCTACCGTCCCATTCTGGTCGATTTTCTTTCGCAGATGGTTTCAGATGGCTTAAGGAGTTTATAATGGATGACACCTTTCTGATCCCACCAGATGCAGAACATAACCTTTGAAGCATGAACATTTATTTTCGTTGTCGATGGACCTTGGTCACTTGGCAGGCTTCACCATTTTCGACGCTTAGGGTTATCATAATAGTACCATTTTTCATCGCCAGTGACGTTGCTAAGCAGAAAACGGTTTCTTTTTTGTCATTCAAGAAGCACCTCACACGTCACCAAACGTCTGTCGATATTTCTCTCCTTAAATTGATGTCGCAACCAGTTACCTGCTTTCTGGAACATTCCCATCGCGTGCACACGTCAATATCCAGCTCGTTAGATACATCATCAAGAGTTCGACATGAGTCTTCATCTAATAATTGTCGTAGTTAAGTATCAGCATCAATACCGATAACAATGTCAGCCTTGAAATCCAACGTAGAATCTCTCTTGCCAACAAGTGCTACTTTGGACTAAGTAGGCAACTGAGTAGTAAAGTCCTCTCTCGACGACCAAAACTAACATTCTACAAGACTCTCAGCATGCCCGTCGTAACGTATGGCGCAGAAGCATGGACGATAACAACATCCGATGTAGCGACGCTTGGAGTGTTCGAGAGAAAGATTCTGGGTAAGATTTTTGGACCTTTGCACGTTGGCAACGGCGAATATCGTAGGCGATAGAACGACGAGCTGTATGAGCTTTACGACAACATGGCCATTCAATGTGCCACCAACTGGTGGTAGCAGAGGAAGACGAAGGCCTCCTTTGCGTTGGAAATATCAAGTGGAGAAGGACTTGGCTTGACTATGTCCAACTGGCGCTGGTTAGCATGAGAAACAACTGGCGCGCTTTATTAAACTCGGTCAAAATTGCGTAATCGTTATCGCGCCAATTAAGAAGAAGAAGAAGTATCTTCGAAGTTTTTCGGTGCCCCTTCGCGATCTTTATCACTCACGTCGAAATTGCCACTTTGGAAGCGACGAAACCACTCTTTACAAGTTGTATTTGATGGAGCGTGATTACCGTAAATATAGATTAATATACGACATGTTTCAGCTGCACGTTTCTTTAAAAGGTAATAATGACTTTCCGTAAGTGCTGTAATTCCTGGGCGAACGTAGATAAAAAAGTAACTTTACTCTTCAAACGAATGTCGACGACTACGATCGAGACCTCACATATACACCTAAAAATAATCACCTGTATATTACTAGAGCGCAGACAAAAATAGTATCAGCAGCGACACCTCTTTTACGAGGTCAGAAACTTCCTTTTATACCCAATAATTTGGGTGGTTGATAATTTTTGTAACCAAACAAAGGCATAGACGTTGAGAGTTACAGATTTTAACATCTGAGTGATGGACGTAAATTTAATCTTAACACAAAAAATGGAAGTAGTTTTTATCCGATTTGAATATCGAATCTAAATAAGTAATACGTGTACCAAGTTTGGGTGAATTTTATTAAGTTATTATCGAGGTACTCGCATTTACTCAAAAATGCGCGGGAAATCTCCAAGATTTACTTGCGTCACATTTCTTTTCCTGGGTTCCTCTTCAGTAACCACTTTGAGTAACTTTTCTTTATTTACTTGGTTGTTCAATAAGTTTTGCGGTTCGAGAACAGAGGGCGTTGCTATCACCCTCATTTTTTTCTTCTTTTGTTATATTGGGACATATGAACATATCGTCCCCTTAGTATAACAATAGCCTATGTGCTCATAGGCTATTATTTGTTTATTGAAGTTTTGGATTCTCCATCGTCGATTTTATATGTGGTCAAAATTTTGTCAAATTCTAGTTCCACAAAGTGGGTCAAAACGTCAGTCAAAAAATAATAAATATTTACAGACATAACGAGATTTGAGTGAGAGCTACTTTCGACAAAAAGTTTGAAATTCATTTTCTCAAAACATCAAAAAATGTATAGGCTATTTTAATACTAAGGGGACGATATGTAGGTGAAGTTTCATTTCAATCTGTCAATTCATTTTTCATTTAAAAGCCATTTCGTTCGACGAGTCACAGTATTTTCCACAAAGAAAAAAATTTAATATCGTGCAGTGATGGAAGTTTTATTTTTGGAAGGTTTAAACGCAAAGGCAAATTATGAACGAATGTTGAAAGAGCTTAAACTTTCACCAGTAATTAGTACAGTAGAGAGATGGGCTGCCGAATTTAAAAGTGGTCGTACAAGTCCTGAAGGCGATCCACATCAAGTGCGGCCAAAAACAGTAACAACACCAAATATCGTGGAAAAAATACAGGATATCGCATGAAAAAAGCATCGAGTGACTGAAAGTCATTGTAACTGAGATTAAGTATAAACCCTAGGTATCTAATTGGGCAGTATAAGCAATATTTTGACTGAAGTATTGAGTTTCAATGGAACAAACACACATTCGAATGCGACTCTCTCAGCAGCATTTAGAGCACTTTCGAAGGGATAAAGTGGATTTTGTGCATCGACTCTTCACTAGGGATGAGACTTGGATCTTTCACCATGATCTTAGATCAAAACAAGAGGCTAAAGAGTTGTGTGAACTTCGGCTCCTTAATGAGTATATGTCCAGAAATAAGCCAAGAAGCTTTTAGAATCAGTCGTTTGAGATGCGAAATGGATTGTGGATTACTTGCAAACTGGTAAAACAATAAATTCTTAATATTAGTGTAACCTTTTATACCAGTTGAAGGAAAAACATCGAGAAAAAATCTCCAGTTTGCAAAAGAAAAAAATTTTTCATCATGAGGGCAATTCACCGTGTCACAAGAACATTTTGACAGTGGTTAAAATCCACAAATTAAAGTTCGAATTTTTGGAGCATCGGTCTGTTTTCAGACCTGAAAAAGAATTCATACGTGGAAAGCGTTTTTTCATCAAATGAGCTGCGTATTTTGAAGCTCTTCCAGACTCTCACTTCAGGGATGGAATTCATATATTGGAGTCTTATTGGAACAAGTGTATTGAAGTTGAGGGAGACTACACTGCATATTAAAGTATATTTCAAACAATAAAATTGTTTTTTTAATCAAACCGCAAAACTTGTTGAGCAACCTAGTATAAGAGACATGTAATGTTTTCTTCTTTTTTGAAAGTTACGGTTATCGGGCAGTTGGGCGTGCTTATCGATCAATTACATCCCCTTTCAGTGTCTGTCTGCTTTGAACAAATTGAAATATTGTGGTATTTGCCCGTGTTATCGTGACAGACGGACAGGCATGACTAAATGAACTAAAACGAGCAGTTTGCTATGTACGCACATATAAAGGGTGGTTAAGCTTCAAGGGCCGGTGTTGATTTTGAATAAAATACAACTTTTTTTTAATTATTGTCACTTCTCTTTATTATGATAATATTGGTATGGCTCAATTATGTAGGAAACAAAACATCCGCCAAGTGGCCGCCTCGGCGGTACACCTCCATCCGATAGTCCAAATTTGATGTTAATGTGCCGAATTATCTCATCCTTTAGCTCTTGAATTGTTGCTGGTTTATTGACGTACACCTTTTCTTTCAAATAACCCCAAAGAAAAAAGTCCAACGGTGTCAAATCACATGATCTTGGCGGCCAATTGACATCGCCGCGACGTGAGATTATTCGGCCATCAAATTTTTCGCGTAAAAGAGTCATTGTTTCGTTAGCTGTGTGACAAGTGGCACCGTCCTGTTGAAACCACATATCGTCCACATCCATATCTTCCAATTCGGGCCATAAAAAGTTCGTTATCATCTCACGATAGAGAACACTATTCACAGTAACTGCCTGACCGGCCTCATTTTGGAAAAAATACGGTCCGATGAAGCCGCCGGCCCATAAACCGCACCAAACAGTCACTCTTTGTGGGTGCACTGGGTTTTCGGCAATCACTCTTGGATTATCATTCGCCCAAATGCAGCAATTTTGCTTATTGACGAATCCACTGAGGTGAAAATGTGCCTCATCACTGAAGATGATTTTCTTCGAAAATTGGTCATTCACTGTTGCCCTTTCCAGCCACCATTCTGACCATTGACGAGGCTTGAAATGGTCAAGAGGCTTTAGTTCTTGAGTCAATTGCACCTTGTGAGCGTGTAAATGCAAGTCTTTATGCATAATGTTCATCAACGACGAGCGTGAGAGGTGCAATTGTTGGGCACGACGGCGAGTCGAGGTGGACGGCTCTTCAACCACACTATCGCGAACAGCAGCAATATTTTCTGCAGTACGAGCTTTACGAGCATGGTGTTTTCACATCTCTTTCAGACCCGGCACAATTTTCCGATTGTACGCGGCCGCCGTAGCCAAATGGGATGGTGCGTGATTACCATTCGTAATTCACAGAGAGAACGTTGTCGGTGAAACACCAAAATTAAAAAAACATCTTTCTAATAGCGGTCGCCCCTCGGCAAGCAATGGCAAACCTCCGAGTGTATTTCTGCCACGAAAAAGTTCCTCATAAAAAAAAATATGTGCCGTTCGGAGTCGGCTTAAAACGGTAGGTCCCTCCATTTGTGGAACAACATCAAGACGTACACCACAAATAGGAGGAGGAGCTCGGCCAAACACTCAAAAAGGATATACGCCAATTACATATATATATATACGCACATTTGGACGATTAAATTTACCGAAAAAATCACGAATTGCGCGATATGCATTTAGATTTGAACGCCCGTTTTATAATAAGCCTGAATAACTTTAACGCGTTGCTTGATTGTGTGTCTTTCCATGGTACAAATTGAGTTAGTCTGAACTTGAAAAATGTCAAATGGAATGCAGAAAAATCTTGACGTTTTGGTGTGGTTCATATTCAACATCAGCCCTTAAAATTTAGCCCCTCTTTATATCTATATCTATCTCGGTTCATTTCTGCTGCACATACCAGCATTATGTGAGTGAAACTATATTACCCTACGGCATATGAAAGCATGTGTAAGTAATTTAGGGAGGGCGACCCTTTAAATAAAAGTTTAAGAGCGCGGAGGACGAAGATTTTAGATTCGATTTTCTACGAGGTTTGCACTTCGACCTCATGGTCTCAACACAGTACCTCATCCAGACCCCGTTCTCTTATTAAACTTAGGATAGAGTTGGGTTGGATTGAGCGTATGCACCTTTTTCCCGCTGCAGTTGGCCGAGATGTCTCAACCTTCTCCACACTATAGTGCCACATGCCCCTTGGATTGATCACATAAATGGCAAGAGTCTGTGGAGCATATCTCAGCAAACCTTCCTTGGCCTTGTGCTTTTCACTCCTAAGCTTCTCCTTGATGGTGTGCTGTCCCTTAGCATGGAAATTCTCGGATCCTATTAATGGCGAGGCTGCAGCCTCTCTCGCCAATGTATCCGCTATTTCATCCCTAGTTATACCCCTGGGTCCAAATTAGCCGATTTTGGGTTCCTAGTAGATTCAGTTTCTAAATACCCTGAAGATCCAACAGATAATGGTAAGATACTGCATATTTTAAACAGGCATGAAATTAATGCAAATATGAACATGCAATTTTTTAGAAGCAAAGTTTTATTGTGTTATAATGAATAGATTTTTTTTGGCAAAAACGCTTTAGCAAAAAACTATCTAGATTCCCACTATAGCATTTGTTATATCTTTAGGCTATCCTATGTAACTTACGCTAGGAATTTCATACTTCTTATATGATAGTTATCAACCATTTCAAATGGAATCTTGGACGGAAGGCGCTTTTGGTTACTTCGATATAAGCGATTAAATGTGCGGTTAAATTCATCAGCGTCATTCAGCAGAAGGAGCGAACGCATGCTTGGAAAACCAGCTTAGTCCACCTACGACAAATTCCTTAGGTTTCGTCCAAAGAAATCGGAACATAATATACTTCATAGCCAAATTAAACGCCCAAGTGGCCTCTTTAAAGAGCAAATAAGATCCCAAACTACATTCCTGCAAATCAGCAATTGGTTTCACCCTTGAGGATTTTCCTTGTCGTAATTCTGGAATTGTCGTTCTTGGATACCAATATTGAAACCTTAAAATCAGCGTACGCTGGTAGAAGCAGAAACGAATTGGGCAAATGAGTTTCTTATCTGAAAGGGTGGTAGGGAGTATTTGGAAGGTACAAAAAAATTTGCCAACAAAAAATAAAATTATATTTCATACACAAATTAAAGGTAAAAATTTGACTGAATGTACTATTCATGTACGTTCGCTATTCGATGCTCACTCCTGCTACCTATACAAAGGGTCGCTCCCGCATGCGTGTCATAAATGCGCACAGAATGTTTGAAGAGAGTAGACGATTCCAAATCAAAATAGAAAAAAATGTTGCTCTACAGCAGCAACAGTAGGGGGATATGCCATAAACCATAGTAGCTGATAAAGGTTGATTTTTTTTGCTTTTTTCATTTAGAGTAGACTTTACTGCTGAGTTGTGTACTCAGGCAAGAATTTTACTTTTCAAAATTGCTGCTTTGTGTTTAACTTGATCTCCTGATTTATTATACTCGTATGAACAGTAATAACTTTCTCTTTAGATAGCAGACAAAAAGGTCGCTGCCTTCTCAGGATAGTCGGTTCTGTGCTACCAGAACAGCCCAGACTTATATTCAGAAAAGGACTGTCACTTCAAAAGTATTCCTTAAAAAATCATCGGAAATGTTAAATGCTGTTAAAACAACAACTAAAATATCTAAGCCACAGTAAAACATTGGGATTTCTCGAAAATGCCTAAAAATTAATACTTAATTAGATACTTGTCAAAACTGATTAATTCTGTTTATATCCAAGCAGGCCAACTTCCTCAAATACTATCTATAATATTTTTGATATAGCAAAGAAATACGTTTTGTTATCTTTGTCTAATTATTTTTATTTCTAAATATTATTATTCTATTTTTTAATTTTTTTATTATATTTTGTTTTTGTTTTTGTGCTATAATGTTATCTTCCTCAGTAGCCAGCTTTTATGTGAATGTGCGGAACTCACTACATTTCGTTTGTATATCAATTTATCCACCTCAATTAAACTTATTGATTTAATTGCAATACATAAAAACACCCGATAAAGATAACTTGTAAATACGTTATGTCAAAAAAGTACCGCGAATTGTTCAATAAAACGCAAAATAATTGTTTAATCATCAAAATTTATTTTGTCGCCTTCAAAATAGGCTCCGTTCGAAGCAATACACATATACCAACGATTAGTCCAGTCATCAGATCACCTTTTAAAAGCGTTTGAAGAGATCTTCTTCAGCTCCTTCAGCGAATCCTCCTTAATGGCCTCTAAAGTCACAGGGGGCTAAATACGATGAATCCGCTAGTTGTTCGATGATATTTGTCGAGTTTTTCATCAAAAAAGTGTTCACAATATGAGCCTTATAAGAGGGTGTGTTATCATGGTGCAAGATCCATGGATTTTATTTCCACAAATTAGGCCATTTCCTACGGGCATTCCCTCTCCAATGTCGCATAACTTCCAAATAATATACTTTATTAACCGTGGAACCATTTGGAACGAGTTCTGAGTGCGCAACACTATGATAATCAAAGAAAACGAGTTGCATGTCTTTCACTTTTGACCGACTTTGACGTGGAAGGATTTCGGCTCTTGTGGATAGCGCCATTCAGCCGCCTGTTGACTGCAAACGCATATCTAACTCATATACCCACGTCTCATCACCTTTTATGATGCGCTGGATAAACATTGGGTCCGAATTCCCTTGCTCAAGTATGTCTTCAGCCGTTGAAGACGCTGAAAACGTTGATGAGCGACCAGATCGGGGCAAATTTTCCATGACTTCTCGTCCCTGTGCAAAAGCCTTATACAACTCGTAGCACCGTGTTTTTGATAAAGCACACTCGCCACAGGCTTTCTGCAACATTTTCAACGATTCGGCACACGAAATCCCGTTCAAACCACAAAAATTAAGAGAAATTCTTTGTTCGATATTTTTATCCATAGTGAAAGTCATAGAGCACACTTGTGGTTGACTGATGTAATTAAATGCCAAAAACAAGCTGATTGACAGAAGATCCTCAAACTTTGCGACACTAGTTGTTCCAACGTTTCAGCAGAAAGAATTAGACATATGTGTGACGCGCGCTTTTTAAATGAACAATTCCCGATATTTTTTTAACAGAATGTAAATACACTTAGCCGCCCAGCTGCCAATTGAATTCGTATAAAAGTTAATAATTGGAATTTTTTTCTAAATTTATGGGACACTTTAAATTTGGTAGAAAGACAGATATTGAGAATGTCACAAACTTCTTTTTGCATATTTTTTCATGTTCTGGAATAATTGGATAATTGAATTTTTATTTTTGGAAGGTCCAAAACCAAAGGAAGCTTATGAACGTACGTTCCAAGTGTATATGGATATTTCGCCATCAATTACTATAGTAGAAAGATGGGTGGCTGAATTTAAAAGTGTTCGAACAAGCCTGAAGACGATCCATGTCAAGGACGACCAAAAACAGTAACAACACCCGAAATCTTAGAATAAATAAGGGATATCGTATTGGAAAATCGAAACAAGAGGCTAAAGAGGGGTGTGAACCTGGTTCTCCGGTTCCGAAGCGAATTCGTGTCCAGAATTCGGTCAGGAAGATGTTAGCATCAGTTTGGCTGAGCTCCTCGACCTATTTGTGGTGTGCGTCTTGATGTTTTCCATTGCCTGTCGAGGGGCAATGATGTGTGTTGGTGTTTCACGGAGATTCGAAACTACGTTCTCTCCAAATTCCAAATGGTAGTCACGCACCAAGCTATTCGGCTGCGGTGGTCGCAATCTGTTAGTCTTACTTCATTTTAGGATCAAAGCAAACAAAAAATGCGTAGTGAAATCTTTTATGCTCTGGAGATTTTACCTCCAAATACACTTCATCAGAACACAGATACAAAATTATAAAACAAAAATGTGTGTCTCTGTTATAAAAACCACATCATATCAATACAAGAAATAAAAAAAGGTACGTACAGTATTTTGCAGCAGATTAAATCGCAAATATTATACCTATATCAGGTATGGAGCAGCTTGCTATCGATATACGAATTTATGACGGCAATATTGTGCTACGTGAAGAGGTTTGAAGTTTCATTGAGTGCGACTCAAAACGAAAACTACTCATAAATCGATTGCAAGCACTTCAAGCAGTTTTCTTCAGGATTTGGAATTGTGTTATTTCAAGTGGAAGCAATAAAATATGGCGAGAGAAAGTCTTTAGAATAAATTAAAATAGAGGAGTTAATCTTAGGCCAGCGACTATTGTTTCCAGAAATTGTGCGAGCTCTTTCAATATTCTTCTCATTCACATAATTTTATTAGTTTTTTAATAACTAATTTTAACGTACTTCGTAAATTTATACAGCAGAATGTAGGAGTATACCAAGCAGAAGAAGACGTTATGAATACAGAGACGTTTGCAGAGATTAGCTCCCGAATTTTATTTAAAATAATTGGTTATTGTAGG
The DNA here is from genome assembly GCF_028408465.1 of Anastrepha ludens. Classification (NCBI taxonomy): domain Eukaryota; kingdom Metazoa; phylum Arthropoda; class Insecta; order Diptera; family Tephritidae; genus Anastrepha; species Anastrepha ludens. The sequence continues at coordinate 42,443,164 of NC_071500.1, read as the reverse complement.
TTTCATTTTTTTAATATATTTTTAGTTTTAAAAAAAAATTTTAAATTTTATCTTTCATTTCATTTGATTCAAAATACTCTGCATTACCTATTAAACCATCTTATTTTCATCCTTACTCGGAGGCTTCCAATATTAATTTAGGCTGTTCTCTGACATCATACGACCAACAGATCAATAATTTTGGGTCTATTGGGCTTGGGAATAAATTCATAGCGTTTTTATATTTTTTACAACGGTTTGTTTGCTGTTTGGCAAAAGACAAATATTCATTCGATCGAACTCTTTCTACCCTACAAAACTATATTAATTGTATTTTTTTTTTTTGTATTTTTGAGTTATTTAATTTGTTACTAGTTTTAAGGCTTAAAAATGGAACACAGAGAGGCAAATTTTCGTCATCTTGCTTTGCTTTGCTTTTCATCGAGATCAAAACATGCTGGAACAGCTGGGACCCTTGCGACGTGTATGGAAAAGGTGTCATAGCTGAGTCTACAGCGCGGGAATGGTTTGCAAAATTAAAAAATAGCGACCTTGGCATTGATGACACGACCTGCAGCGGAACGACTTCTGAACTCGATGAAGAACGTCTCAAATCACCTTTGAAGAAGAACGGTCGCCAAACCGTTAATAAATTTTCGGAAAAAATTAACTGCGATCATAAAACGAGTCTCGGTCTCCTTCATTCAATGGGATTTTCCGAAAAATTGGTAGCCAGGGTGCCTCACGAGCTGAGCAAAAAAAAACAAAGAAAGATGCCTTCAAATTGTTTCTCAGCATCTCGACTGCCATCGAGCAAAACACAGTTATAAACAGCACTTCTTGTACCGAATCGTCAGGGGAGAAGAGAAAGGGAGCCTATACATCAATATGAAGCAAAGAAAGGAGTGAGTGGCTCCAGAATATACGCCAAAGCCGAGAGTCAAGCCGTATCTTCTTCCAAAGAAGATCATGATATGTGTTCGGTGGCATTGAAAAGGCATGTTGCACTGGGAAATGCTCGAAAAGAATGCCACGATCAACAAGGAGCTTTAGGTTCCCAAGCTACGTCGCGTGAATGAGGCTATTCGACTGAAAAGACCTGATCGACATGGTAAAACCATACTACTTTACGACAACGCCAGGCCCCATTTTGCGCAAGTTGTCAAAGCCACACTCCAGACGCTCGAATGGGAGGTCCTTCAACATCTGCCGTATTCTCCAAACCTTGCACCGACCGATTATCATCTTTTCTGGTCCCTGTCAAACCATATAAAGGGCTGTACTTACGATAACAAAGAGGTCTTTAAAGACTGGCTCAACAACATTTTTGACATCAGACCAGGCGATTTTAGGAAGAACGGCATCAACAAATCTTAAAAGCCTTCTGTAAAAACGCTACGGACTTATTCCCCAACTTAATAGCTTCATTCTTGCAGCAGGGTGTGCTACGTTTCATACCAACAAACGCAAATTCGATCGACGGTTTTGATATATCATGTAAAAAAAGTAATCACCCTATCGCACGATTTATAATTTTTGCAAACGGCGTCGTACGTCAATCATATTTGACACTTGTGATCCAAATACTTGCAGTACACGAATAGACAAGTGATTAGCGCCTAAAGTTTAAAATAAAGATTTCCAACACTCGAAAACACATTTACTATTTTTCTTTAGTAAAAAATTTATTCAAAAGTGAGATCGGATGATTAATTTTGCGCCACCTTGTATAAATGCTCGATTTGAGTTTCGGTAAGTGTGTCGATATCAAACAAAAGTAGCAACCAGCAAAAACAGTTATACGTTTTCTGTGATTTTGACATACTAGTAAACGTTTTTCCTAAGCGGCCAACCCCGTGTTCATATTTACTCGATTGAATTTATCTTATCGCAGCTAAAATTTACCTTTCGACAATATTGACCCTTACATACATATTTGCGCATACATAAATACAAGTGAAAGCATATGCGTATGTATGTACGCACATTTGCTCTATTTCGTTATCACCAGCGCACTAACTTCAGCAATCGTCTTTCAGAGCCGTCATCCAATCGAAAATCAGTCGGGCGAGCATTGAACCACCAACTCAACCAGATCCACATTGTTTTAGTCAATAGAATAGTGTGATTGATAGCTCATACAAATCGGCGCTGTTGTGATCCAATCGCGGATTGTTTGCTATTTGCTGTTGAATTAGTGAGTGTATGGCAGCAGCTCCAACAAAATCCAGCGCAATATCAATACCGTCGTGCCATAATGACGCCTACTTCAACTACTAACGGCTAATGTGTAAAGATTACTAAATTAAAATAATCTAAATAAATAAATTTATGTTCAAAAAGTAGACTACAGGTGAAAGAATATTTTTAGTTAAGTTGTGTAAATCAACACACCAATAAGTGAAAAGCAATGCCCTCTCTGCCAACCCCTGAAAAGAAGGGCAAACTGTCAAGGCTGCGTACATTTTGTCGTTATCGATTGCAATTCCAGGCGATATCATCAGGTGAGGGAATTGCATAGAGCACGTATACATTTGTTTACTTATCATTAGATAACAGAGAAGGCTTTGTAGTGCATTTGAGAGAACTGCAACATCTAATGTACTAAAAACTTTGACTTTTTTATTTGGGTTTTAAATAACTTTGTTCACGGCCAACGATTCGATTATAGCTGATTTTAAAATAGGGATATAATAAACAAATTCAAACAATTGACAACTGGCAACACTTAGACTGCAATGTGATATTTTTTTTATAGAGATCTTGGCCTACACCGTTACAAGACCAAATTAATTCGTGAAGCACCAAAATTTCGCCGATAGAGCTCTAGAAAAGTTATGTTATGGTGCACCGCACGGATTTTTCGACCCATTTTGTTCAAAACTGGCTACAGAATCCTATGTTCGACCGATTTTGATATACTTTTTATATACCGATTATCAATGTTTTCTTTTATTACATTAAAATACACCCTTGATCTGGAATATTTTGCTTTTAATTCTTAACACTTTATTTTACACAAAACTTTAAAAACAAAAACCATAACAGAAGTGAAACTCTCAAGGCAGACAAAGAAAGAGTGAGAGACCCGAGAGAGAATGAGAGAGAGAGAGAGAGAGAGAGAGAAAGACATATACCTAAATAAATTCACAACATTTGCAGAGAATACAAATAGCCAAAATTTACAAAAAACGGAGAAGGCCAGAAAACGGAAATAAGCGCCAAAAACTAGGCACCAAAAACAAACGCCAAAAAAATTGGGACCAAAAAACGCCCCAAACAATAGGCACCAAAGAAATATAACGCCAAAAAGTAGGCACCAAAAATATATTTCCTACAAGTTTGCACCAACAAACAAACGCCAAAAAGTAGGCAGTGTTATTTCTCCCTAGGAATTAGCAACCACAAGGAAAAACTCAGGAAAAATAACCTAAAGTGTAAAGAGAGCTCTCTCTCTCCTTTTCCTCTACGTTAGATCTTGTTTCTTTCTCGCGGAACGATAATGCCCAAAACGTTGCATGGCCTTGAAATTTTACTCTCCATTTTCGCTCCTCCATCGACGCCTAAGAAGTTTCACTTCAAAAATTATATCTATTCAAATTCGGTTTTGAATTTTTTTATTGTAGTTCTAATCAACGGTAACATATCAGAGCAAGTACGCATAACTCGAACCCTTCTTAAAGGGTGAAATCATACCCCTAATTATCTAAAGGCTTAAAAACTAATTATTTTCATGGACACACCTGGAAGAATCACCGGACAATTTTCAAAAAATTTATAAAGGGTTTTCCAATAAGAGGTGTTATTTTGAATAGCCCGCTATTTCGGTAGATGTCAATTTTGAAGCTGGCATTTTTTGATATTTGACAAGTAGAAACTACGCCATTAATACATACAACGCATTGAGATTATTAAAATTTACTATAAAAATAGTGAAAATTTGGCGGAGACGGTTCGTAAAACTCGAACATTTTTGGGTCATCATGAAGCACCTTGTCGGACCGCCTTTAAATGCATAGGCTCCTCCTGTGATGGGCCAGTTTGAGATTCAGGTGATATCTTAGGGCTTAAAACATGTTTATATGCCGACCGTATGCAAGGATATCCCCATAACAGTCGTCGTGGTGGTTCACGGGTTCCTTCCAGGCCATAGCAGTTTCATACCGTAGGAAACCAATGTTTTTTTTATTTCCATCGGATGTCCAAAGTAATTTTTGTAAGTCTCAATTGCGAACGTTGTCCATTAAATCGGTTTTCTTTAAACGTATACTCACCGCAAATGAAACCAAATTGATTCGGATCATTTACACAAACTCGTGTGGACGATGCGGTGTCAGAATATAACAATAAAACCTTTTTTTTATAATTTTTCAGAAAACGAGCAATAAAATCAATGAATTATTACCGAAAGCTAAATCTCGTAACCAAGAGCTGTCACAAATTAATTGAGGGTATATTTGGAATCAGGGACATCGAATTAGTACACATCAAGTGATAAACCTCAATCACCAGACAAAAGTTGCAATTTTGTTGGCCAGTGTAATGTTGTTAATAAGTTTCATCGGATGATAAAAGTGTTGTTGTTTAATTCTTAGCCACATTAGTGCGCAAGTGCGGCCTACCTCTGATTGCTGAGTTAGAAAGTCTTAGAAGAATGAATCTCATTGTCTGGTTCTGCCATTCATAAGTTTGTCTATCTTTTATAATAAAAAAATGGTTGGTCAATAAATGATAAAAACTGGTCCAAAGAATACTAAAAAAATATATAAATTGTTTAAACAATTTATGAAATTATCAGTTATTATATGAATCAACTGCGCGTAGAGCGGCTCGAAATGAATTTAAACGAAGTATATGTGGCGTAGTATCGAAACTTTTATTTTGTAGTACGATTATTATTGTAAATGTATTACGATTGCATAGTTCGGAGAAGTCCAGTCTTCAATAACTCAGTTGAATTTTACTTTGCAGCTTCTGCTTTTTTCTTTGCTGGTGGCTTGAAGTTGGGGTGGTCTGTATTTGAAAGACCAACGGTCAATTCACAAAAGTTAATAGCTACTCACCTCCTGACGATTGCATGGTTTGTGGGCGTAGCTGCTGGATCAGTTTTAGCATCAGCATTTGTACAACGCGTTAGCAAAAACTTAGCTCATGTAAGTAAATAAACTGTTTCGTGCTCTTATATACATATAAACGTAAGAATTATCGTAAATCATAAAAGGAGTTCATGCTTTTGGTTTAAAAATTGTTCTCATAAATATTACATAAACATATACATACATACATACACAACACAAAATATATTAAATCGTAATTTTGTTTTGTTTTTTGAACAACGCTCGAGAATAACTTCTTCTTTTTAATTGATGCAATAACCGCTTACGCGATTTTGGCCGAGCTTAACAAAGCGGCAGTCGTTTCTTTCTCATGCCAGTCGGCGCCAATTGGACACACTAAGTGAAGTCAAGTCCTTCTCCACCTGATCTTTCCAATGCAAAGGAGGCCTTCCTCTTCCTCTGCTACCACCAGCTGGTACCGCATCGAATACTTTCAGAGCCGGATCGTTTGTATCCATTCGGACGACATGACCCAGCCAACGAAGCCGCTGGATCTTTATTCGCTGCGCTATGTCTATGTCGTCGTAAAGCTCATACAGCTCATCGTTCCATCGTCTGCGAAATTCGCCGTTGCCAACGTGCAAAGGTCCAAAAATCTTGCGCAGAATCTTTCTCTCAAACACTCTAAGCGTCGCTTCATCGAATGTTGTCATCGTCCAAGCTTCTGCGCCATATGTTAGGACGGTCATGATGACCTGCTCAGTTGCCTACTTAGTCCAAAGTAACACTTGTTGGCAAGAGAGTGTACCGACTGTTTGTTTGATGATATGAGGAATTTCGTTTTGCCCTCAATATCATCGGCATGCGTCAACAATTGTACGCTCTTATAAAAAATTGTGTCTGAGCGATTAAGCTCTGCGGCTTGCACGATCTTTTTGCAGCATCAGGTTAAAAAAGTCACACCAGCGAGTCACCCTGTCTGAACTTCGTTTAGTATCAAACGGCACGGAGAGGTCCTTTCCAATTCTGACGACTCTGCTGCTATTGAGCAACATCATCTTGCATAACCGTTTTCGTTTTGCGGGGATACCGAGATCAGGCGTCGCGGCATATAAAATGGTGTGTGTCGATTCTCCTTCATGGGTCTTTTCCAAGATTTTGCTTATTGTGAATATCTGATCGATTGTAGATTTTCCAAGTCTAAAGAAACAGTGATAAGCTCCAATCAGTTGGTTGATGATGGTTAATGGTTAATGGTTGTAAAGGGTTAAGGTGTGGCCCTTTAGCACTGCGACCATATTGATCTATTGTGCACCCTATGCTGTCTATTGACTGTTTAGTATGCTTAGGAATTGTACCAGCTCCTTCTGAGGGAGTGATTGAAGGTCTTCATCTGTAAGCATGAACTTGTTTAAAAACCTTTTCCTTCTATGCGTCAATCCCGGACATTCGATAATGAGATGTTCTATAGACTCCTCATCTTCGCAGCAGAATCTGCAGGTGCTGGTGTTAGTTATGCCTAATTTATGTAAGTGTTTGTTGCAGATGAAGTGACCCGTGAGGGCGCCTGTGAGAGTGCGAATGCTCTTTTTGTTTAACGTGAGGGCCATGTTAGCTCTTTTAGCGTTGAAACTTAGGAACTTCTTGGAGTGTCTAAGACCCTCTACATTGTTCCAATGCTGATTTAATAGAGTTTTGGCCCAGTATTTTACTTTTTGTTTCAGGTTGTTTTTGTTGAATCCGAACATAGGAATAGGTCCGATGAAGTTTTCATCTGCCCCTTTTTTGGCTTGAAAGTCTGCCTTTTCGTTGCCGTCATATCCCTCATGTCCCGGTATCCAAATTAATGAAACATTGTTTTTGGATGCCAGATTATTGAGTGCCTTGTGGCATTCTAAGAGGGTTTTTGAGTTGTAGGTAAAGCTATCTAAAGCTTTTAGAACTGATTGGCTGTCCGAGAGTATTTTGATCTTTACTCTCTTCTGGTTTCTACGTTGCCTGATGTTTGCTGCTTCCATTATTGCGTATAGTTCCGCTTGGAAGATAGTGGTGTCCCTGGTGAGAGTGTATGATTTGTGGATTCTGGGCCCCACTACTCCTGCTCCTACACCATAAGGTGTTTTTGATCCATCAGTGTACCATTTTTGTGAATCATCATTCATCCATTTCGGGTTTGTTTTCCACTCGATCCTCTCAGGAAAGGTAACTGTGTATCCTTTTGTGAAACAGAGGGTTAGGTCAATGTGGTCTGAAACTTGCGCCTAGCTAATGATGTTTTTGACTTTATTTGGGATACTTAGGTGACCGGTGAGGTTGCCTAATTTGAAATTTTCTTTCATGTGTAGCATGAGTGCTTGCGTAGCTGCCTCCTCTTGGATTGCTATATGAAGTGGTGGGAGATTAAGGAGTGCTTCCATGCCAGCTTTTGGGGTAGTTCTAATAGCCCCTGTGATGCATAGGCAAGCAAGCCTTTGTACTTTTCCCAGTTTGGTTAACGCTGTTTGTTGGATAGATTTGCTCCACCATACTAGTGCCTCATACAGTATGATTGGTCTAACCATTTGGGTGTATATCCAGAGGGCCATACTAGGGCTGAGGCCCCAGGATCTCCCTAGTAATTGTTTGGTTGTCCACAAAGATTTCGTGGCTTTTTTTGTTATATTATTTATATGTGATTCCCAAGTGAGTTTTTTATCTAAGGTTAAACCTAGATATTTGACCTCTTCCTTTAGTTCTATCACTGTTTCATTTATTTTCAATGCAGGAAACTCTAACTTTCTTTTTCTTGTGAAGGGGATTATTGTGGTTTTGTTAGGGTTGATCGACAGCCCCTCCTTTTTACACCATTCCCATGTTGCGTTCAAGGCATTTTGCATTAAGTCTGTTAGTGTCCTTTTATGGTTGCCTTTTATTATAACAGATGATGGACTTCAACCTATCACACAATACGTTCGCTAAAACCTTATAAGCGACATTTAAAAGACTAAACCCGCGCTATTTGGCACTGATTGCTGGATCACCCTGCTTAGGGGATACAATTCCCTCATGTCAAAAGAGGCCGACATAAAGAGGCATTATTTTAATTATAGATATGAAATAATTTCTTGTCAAAAAATTTATTTGGAGAGTTCGTCTTTTTTTGCTCGTGTTATCAAAATACTGAATATTGGCGCATACATCCATTTTGGTTGTTTGCCAGAGCTCCTTCTTGTATTTATGGCGTGTGGAAGACTTTTTCTATTCAAACCTGTGGGCTTCCCAATGGTTGTTACGCACTAAAGCATCCGCCTATGGCTACCGAACATTTAATAGTTTCAATTATTTTTAGGCTACTGCGCACTGCGACCAAAGTTGATCTATTGTGGTACCTTATATTTTGAAGCGTTTTCAGAATTTTAGCACATTCAGGGGTTTATTGTTCTATAGTTTATATGGAGGCACAGCAGTACCATCAAGGTGATGTAGCCGTTTGCTGCCTAGTGCAGGATGTGTTCTGAATTTTCAGTGTCCATTTAACAGAAATGGCAGATGATGATCTCAGAGAGGCCAATTTTGTTTAAGTGATATCTCAGTGGCCTGTGAAGTAACCAGTTAAAAGTCTTAAGTCCACTGTGCCAACTGAAAGTAGCTTATCCGATTTTCCTCGGTCCAGCGTTAGGAATTGTTTCGCTTTTCGCTGACCGATAGAATTTCGTCAGTGTTCAACAAACTTCTTCACCTCCCACCTTCTGAGAATTTCGTTGATTTGGCTCTTTGTAAGTCCACAGAAACGTTCAGAACCGTTTTGGTCCGCTAGACCGTACGTTAGTCCGCTATTTCGTTTCCCTCGCCGTTTGTGTCCAGAAATCCAACCCAGCAATAATGTGTTGAAGTTTCCTAGCATATTAAGAAGATTAAGACAGTCACGTAGCATTTTTGAGGTGATTGTAGTTGATAGAAGGGCTTTCAAAGCCGCCTAACTATCTGGAAGTATGTGAATGTGAGTTTCTTTTTCTATGGGCACATTCCCATCTGAATGGCATGCATTTCTGCCTGGAAGATAGTTGTGTAGCGACCCATTGGAATCGATTTTTTTAATTTGGGCCCATTGCTTCTCGCTCCTGTTCTACCATCTTCTAAATTCGATACATCAGTGTACCTTCTAATCAATATCTACTTCTTTTAGGAAATTATAAAATATAATTTACACCTTGAAATAATGAACAACCAAGAAATTTATTCATTCAGGGGAATACCGATTTTTTTCTGAAATTATGATAAGCTGACAGGGAGTTTGTACACAGGTAAATTTTTTTGTTATATATTTTGAGTTATCAGTCGCTATTACATTATTTTGAACAGCTGGTATAAATATTTTCACACTCCAAAAAAGAACCACTTCAAACTTAACTCCCCTTATCACTTAAGCTCATTAGTAATTTGTACTTTATTATGGTATTCTATTTTAAGCTTTTTCACATTTTCAATATTTTTATTGCTATTTCATTTGCTTTCGCTTTCACTTCAATTTCAGTACTTGAGCGGCGTGTTTCTTGTGCTTGGCGGTATACTCTTTATCTGCGCCCCCACTACATTCGCCTCCCTCCTCTGTAGCTGTCTGCTGGAAGGCTGTGCTTATGGCATCAATCAAATACAAGGCATTGTGACAGCCGGTGAGGTAGCACACAAACACATTCGCGGTTTGTTGGTTTCCAGTGAACGCATTTTCCTTTGGCTGGGCATCTGTCTACAACTGCTCTGCACACGCCTGTGGTTCTCAATGGAACCGGACAACGGTTATGCGCTGCACGTAAACCAATTACACGGCTTTGTGGTAATTCTCATTGCATTGGCTGCTCTGGTCCTCAACATTACGTACCGCTTCGAATCGCCTTTGCTGCTGCAGATGCAGCAACGCGATTTGGCCGCCACATACGTAATGAAACGTTTGCAGGATGCAACTTATCCCTGCTTAGAGATAGTACAGAAACGTAAGGAATGCAAACAGTTGGTGGAATATGATGCTGGTCAGACAGTGTGGATGGTAATGCGCAAAAGCAATGCGTTGCCTTTGCTCAAGCTGCTCCTGTTGCGCTGTTATGGAACTATTTCGCTCTCGTTGCCCGTCAATCGCACCTTTATCACCGCGAGTGTAACTGGCTTGAAATGTACCATAAACTGTGTTTATCTATTGGCGATTTGCGGTGTATTGGGCAGCATATTGGGCGCATTGTGTGTGGACAAATATGGACGGCGAAATATCGCGGTTATATCTCTGTTGTTTTCTGGGACCTGTGCCTTTCTTATAGGTGGCATTCTCCACTACATCTACGAACAAATTTCTACTATTTTATTGACGCATCTAACATTCGAATTGGTAGTCTACTTGATGTTCTGTTATCAAATTTTCGTATGCGCTGGCGTTTCAATAGCCTCGAGTGTTTACATGTCGGAAGCATTCACGGTTGCTATGAAAGCTAAATGTTTGGCAGCGGTGGTGGTGTGTGAGCAAGCTTTACAAATAGCACTGGCATTAATACTATTTTACGTCGACTTCAATGAGCCGCTATTCTTCTTCTTCATAGGGGTAGTTGGCATGGTTATGGGTATATTAGCATTATTTTTCTTGCCCGAAACAATGTGCATGTCGCTGTACGAAAGTTTAGTGAAATTTAACAAAGTTCCTTCATAGGTTTAAGTTAATTTATAATTAATAAAATCGAATTTATGCAAATATAAATAGACGAAGACATTTAAGTATAATTCGTAAGCGAATGATCGAGCTTCGGCTCCAGCTGCGGCCACAGAAACTACGTTTTATTTCGATTCAGCTTCGTAAAACAAAAAGCCGAATTATTTTGTTTTTTTTTTTTGCCGAAAATTGTGGAAAGGTTTAGTGTTTGTAAAATTTTTTTAATAGCGGTGTCAAAGTCCACATTTTCTGATGGAAAGCCCATTCGTGTGTGGCTAGTGAGGTAAGCGATATACCGATAGCGGATGCCGCTAGAAAGCTGAAATACCGATAATCTATGGCCTTTGCTTTACAATGCAAAATTATTGAACTATGAATATTAAGTATTAAATAATTATTACATGTACATATACAAAAATTATTATTTTTTTATTATTTTTACAAATATAAGTACGTATGTATATGTTTTAAGCCAAAAATAAAGTGGTCGAAATTTACGTACATTTTTTCTTTGTTTTTTACTAATAAAAAGGTAAGAAGGTAACTTTAAATAACACAACATTTTAATAAGATTGAATTTAAGGGGGCTATAAATTTTTTGAATCAAATAAAATCATTGAGAAATTTAGTCTTAACTTATAAAAATGGGCATGGTTTTTACTCGATTTCAAACGTATTAAAGATAGCATTAATATTATTGAAATCGAGCGGGCGATTTTTTGTAGTTGTTATGGAAATAAGCGCAGTTTTAAAAATTCCATGTTATATTTTTTACCGTTACATGGCACGATTTCGCGCAATTTCAGTAACCTACCGTGAACAAAGGGTAAAATAACACCTGGACTGCGTAACTTCCATCAAGAACAACGAAATCATTCCACCGCCGGTCTAATATTTCAATACTAATTTTATAGAACGATTTATCTTTTGTCTCAAAATAGGCCTCAGTGTCAGCGATAACCTCTTGATACAAACGGAATTTCTTACCGGCGAGCATTTTCTGGCCTGCGAACAGGCGGTATTCGTTGTGAGTCAAATGTGGCGAATATGGTGGATGTGGGAGCGATTCGAAGTTCAATTCATGTAGTTTTGTCATTGTTTTCATTGACTTGTGACACGGTGCGTTGTCTTGATGAAACAAAATTTTTTTCTTTGCCAAAACGTCCGATGCATTTCTCGCATTCAATATTCACTGTTAACCGTCCGTTGTGTGAAAGTTTTATATTCTTTCGTTGTTTAAAATGGCCTGGCCAGGTCACCTATGAGAACACGTGCTTTATTTATAGGCTGGTACGAAAATTATGTCTGTAATCAATTTAAGTGTAATACGGATTAATAAAAAAACAGATTGATTAGTGTTAAAAGAAATTTATTTATAAAGGTTCATCCTTCTTACTGTTTTTTAAAAATTATTTGAAAAATTCAATTTATAAATAAATAAATAAAAATATAAAATTTTAAAAGTTGCTTATGAAGTTGACGTAGTTACTGCAGCTAGACATATGCTGCAAGTGTAGGTTTTGGTTTCTAAACCGTGAGTTAAGCACATTGCATCTTTGCAAATGTGGCAAGTAAATCGGGGTCTTCTTTTAATCTTATCCAGTTTGGTACATAGTTTGCACAATGGCCGGTACTGTGAGCTTACGGGCTTTGATGCAGTTTTTTGCGCTGGGGAAGTCGAAGTTGATGGTGGATCCTGTGAGAGATACATTATTTAAATTAATTATATATTTCAGTACGAATTCGGATGTTTGTATAAATACTTACATAAAATACATTGAACTTTTGCATTGCTAAATGCAATTCCTGGTCTACCATATACACTGGGATTTGCTGCACGTGTTTCCATAAGGGGGATCGTCAGTTGTTCAGCCAATTCTAATATAAAATCCCTTCGTTGGTCTGACTTCTTGCTTGGTCGCAAATGCTTGTATATAATATAAGAAGCCAAGCCAGTAATATCAAGCATATTAAAAAAATGGCCAATGGCCACCCGTTTGTTGCGCGTTTGCAACTGTAGCCAAAAAGCATTTTGTCCATTGTATCAACCCCAGACTTATTTTCATTGTAGTCTAAGACAGCTGCAGGTTTATATTTGTTTGAAGTTTCTGTGGCTTGCGTGTAATGTTGTGTCGACAATACTAGCACATATTTGTCTACTTTGGCAACGTATGATAACATAGATACATTTTCATCCAGGAAAGCAAACAAAGTCTGATATAGAGGTCGAAACTTTTTATACGGCCTTGTCTTTTTGTTCAGCGGAAAGCATAGAGGAACAAATTTTCTATTTGGGCGCACTGTGCCTACGACAGCTAATCCCTTCTGCATAAGACACTTGGCCAATTCGAGTGATGTGAAAAAGTTATGGCAATACACCGTTCGGCCGGAATTACGATACCTTTCTACCAAATCCAGTAACACTCTTTCACCTTGGTTAATTTCTCGTTCTTCGTTTGGTCGTTTTCCTGTGTAAATCTGTCCCTTGAGAGGGTATTTTGTTGAAGAATCGCAGACCCATCAAATTTCCGTACTTTGCCGGCTTAGACGGAATATACTGCGTAAACCTAGTTCGCCCACGGTACGGAAATAGTTGCTCATCTACTGTTATTGCTGCATTTGGAGTATATGCTTCTTGCAGATTGTGATTCATCATAGTCCAAATGTCGTCGATTGGTGCAGATTTACTCAACAACATACGTTCAGAACGAGTATTAGCTCCATCAAAACGAACAAACCGAAGCAACATTTTGGATCGATCTAACGACATTGTTGCATTGTAAATATCAAAATGCCGAGAATGCCATAGATCCTTTGCTTGCAATTATTACAGTGGAACACACCGGAAAATAATAGCAATCCAAACCAAGCATACATTTCCATTTCGTCTGTGGGCTTCCACTCTTTTAGTTTACATGTTGGATTAGCCTCGTTCCCGGCCTTGATCATTTCTCCTGCTTTCCGATTCGTTAGAAGACCAAGTACGGTGCATGACTATACTAAAATTGCAGTGGTGGCCTGTGCAGGCCATTTACCCTAACATATGACGTTTTTGTGTAAAATTTATTTTTTTTCATAATCACTTCGCTGGAAATGGTTATAAAATTTTCAGAAGATTCATCTAACAGACCTGTATGGTATATTTTCGCCGTTTTTTTGAAAACTTAACGAAACAAAAAGATACACCCCTCTAAAATTCGGAATGGCCTGCGTAGGCCACATCACACAACGGACGGTTAATGGTATTTCCCTTTTCAAGACAGTCGATGAATATTACACCACGCACATCCCAAAATACTGAAGCCATAACCTTTCCAGTAGATTATTTGCTTTTGGGCGCTTTGGACGAGGTTCAGCGGTAGCTGTCCACTCAGATGACAATCGTTTTGATTCCGGAGTGAAGTGGTGAATCATTATCTCATATTGAAGCAAAACTTCCAGTGCATTACTTTTAAACATGGCCAAACAGTGTACCAGTACGTTCTTGTTTTTGGTCACCGGGGAGCAAACGCGGCACTCACTTTGAACAGAGTTTTCTCATAGTCAAATGCTCATGCAATATAAAGCCAACACTTTCTGTTGATATATTTACGATGTCAGCTAACTCACGCAACTCCACTTTTCAATCATTCAAAACGATTTTGTGGATTTTTTTAATATCTTCTGGTGTTACCGCCTCATACGGACGTCTGCTGAAGTTAGAAAACCTTCGTTTTATTGTTGTTTCTGATGGATCGGAGCCCCCCCACTTTTCGCTTGAACGGTATTTTCCCAGCAGGGTAAAATTAAAACACGGAATTCTTTTTGATCCATTACTAATGAGTAGAATATCATGGACTTTTAACAGCTGTCTTTTTAAGGTTAGTATTAACAGAAAAAGCGTTGAATGCAATAAAACTTGTGCCATCTATGTGTTAGCCCCGGGATTTTTCAGCCCTTGTAATTAATTAAATTAATTTTTGCTCGAGTTATCGTGTAGACAGATGGATGGGCGAGCTAGCATGGCTAAAGCTCCTATCATCATTTTGAGTTTTTTGGTATACGAGGTGTGTTAAAAAATGATGAAAACGTTGAGAAAGTGAAGAAAATTGTTACGGCAAATCGGTTTGCAAAAGCCATGTAATTTTTTCGGAAATTTTGGGCTTGAAGCGTGTGGCAGCGAAGTTCGTTCCAAAATTGCTGAATTTTGACCAAAAACAACGTCGCATGAGCATCGCTCAGGAATTGTTGAATGACGTCAACAATAATCTAGATTTGCTTAAGAGGATAATAACTGGTGAAGAATCATGGGTATATAGGTACGACTTCGAAACCAAAGTCCAATCGTCCCACGAGAAGAGTCCAGGGAGCCAAGACCCACAAAAAGCACGCAAACTTCGATCAAATGTCAAGGTTCTGTTCACTGTTTTTTTTTCGATTACCATGGCGTAGTGCATCAGGAGTTCTTAGCAAACAGTCGTACGGTATATAAGGAGTAGTACCTTGAAATTGTGCGCCATTTGCGTGAAGCAATATGAAGAGAACGCCCGGAATTGTGGAAAAAACTGCATGGCTTTTGCTCACTCATCTTTGCTTGTGACAGGGTATTTGGAAGAAACAACACCGTCATCATGCCTTAGCCCCCGTATTCACTAGATTTGGCCCCCTGCGACTTTTTTCTCTTCTCAAGATTGAAGAACTCCTGAAAGGACGGCGTTTTGCAACGTTTGAGGAGATAAAAATCGAATAGCTGAGAGAACTCAAGTACATACCAAAAAGGGCATATTAGAACTGCTTTGAGGATTGGAAAAAACGCTGGCAGAAGTGTATTACATATATCTGACGGGGACTACTTTGAAAGAGATAAAATAGAAATTGATGAATAAATAAATGTTTTTTGAGAAAAATGTATTCTTTTTTTAAGACATTTCGTACATGTATTTACGGATAAAATCCGATAAACGAGTACCAAGAATTTTGTGGAAAATAATAATGGTGTAAAATTTAATAGTGTACCGTTAATAATTACAATTTACAATTGACGTCTAATTATCTCATATGTATGGGAAGGTGCCTAAACTGCCACTTGCCTCTTGATCTGAATACACAAACGCATATTGAGAAGTAGAAAATTTTCGAGATACGCGTGCATCTTAAAAATAATATTTAAATACGGCAGAAAACTGATCTCATGTCATTATCTTCGCTTGTAGTTAGTCAATTTTAAAGTCATTTTTGTGAAGTAAAAGTGTATGCAAGACTTCCCAATCGGATCAATTGATCCTTTACATTCTTAGTGTGCACTGAATCCGGGAAAAAACGAGACTTATGGCGAAAGTCGGTTCTATATTCGCGAAGCGATCCGCACTGATACTTCAGTAGTATTCCCCATAAATACATGGGGAGTGTTTATGCTGCTACAATAATAACAACAACAAGATCTACTATACTTTCAGTAACTTATGTAGCTTTTTCGTACACGAATGTATTTTATAGCCATAAGTTGAAACGTACAAATGCAAGTGCAATAATTATATTTCCCTGACCTAGTAGAACTTTAAATTCCGTATCCACAAGTACTAAAAAGCTTTTTCGCTATAAGCAAAACATTTTGAGCAAAAGTTCCTGGAATTTATACAGGAAATTTAAGTTAATTCCTCTAAAGTGAAGTCCTTCAAAGAAAAAGCCATAAACTGCATCATACTTATACCAGTATTTCATCCAGCAATCGAAACATTTCTGCTTTCGGTATAGCTCTCAGAGCTGGCTTCGATTTTTCCATTACTTCCTTCCTCAAGACCTGAAAGATGGAATTCGTGAGGCTATCGAGGACATAGGGCAGGATATTGTCTTGTAAGCGTGGTCGTGGTGATCATTTGCCTGATGTTATTTTCCACTATTAACGGCATACCTTCTTCCCTTTTATAATGAAATAAATATTCGATCATTCTTATTGAAAACCCCTTAAGACACCATTGTAGGGAGCCAAGTGAATTCAATGGCTGTTGGATGGTACTCGTTTCGTCCTTAGTCAAAAATGATGGGACTGTCCGACGATACGTTATCTTGGTTCAAAAATTTCGACACACAAATCATTTCTTTTTTGTCGCATTGCTTCTCATAACGTCTCATAACGCTCACATAATAGTTTTTATTAACTGCCTAATCTTGTAGCATAAATTCGTTGTAATCCAGAGTATCGCATTCTTTTGAAAATGACGTGATCTTTTTGTCTTGGCTCATTCGAAGCTCTCCACTCACTCGCCTGGTGTCTGGATTGCGTGTCGTACTCATAAATCGACGCCTCCTCGGAGTCGGCTGTTTGGAGTCGGCTTGAAACTGTAGGTCCCTCCTTTTGTGGAACAACATTAAGGCGCACACCACAAAGAGGAGGTGTACGCGCCAATTATATATATATATAATATATTCAGTTGTGAGTTAACGGGTTTGAACAGTGGAACTCAGCAAAGAGAAAATTCGGTGCATTTTATAGTTTTTCTTTGATAAAGATGAAAATCAAGCCAGGCGGCTGAAGTTGTAAATGGTGTTTATGGTGCCGATACTGTAACAGCTGATTTAGGTGCAAATTTGGTTTCGTCGATTTCGTTTAGGTATTTCGGTGCTAAAGATGAACCTCGCACATGGAAGTCCCGTCGTGGAAAATGTAGAGAAAATCATAGAAATAATCTTGTAACGTTGTAGTCATAGCATTGTCCAAGAGCTAAAGATCAACCATAAAGCAATTTCAAACCATTTGCGCAAAAACTTTACGCAAAAATAATACATTTATTTTTTCCCAAACTAATATTAAAGACAACAATCAGATTCTGGCACACGATTCATAAACTATTTATGAAAAAATTGCACAAATGTTGTTCACATTTGGACATTTGTTTGCCCTTGGGATTTTTTAAAAGTTTCTTTGAGTTTCTTCATATAACATAAAACCACATTGTTTTAAAGCGAATTGGGAGCATTTATTGTTATCTTAGGAATACTATATATTATAGAACTCTCTTTGGAGATATATACTCTTGAATTTTAAGAGAATGCAGTGCGAATTATTGGGAAAATTTACAATTGAAAACAGCCCAAGAGTAAATTTACCAATATAAAGTAGATAAAGAATAAGTAAAGATAAGGTAAGATAACTAAAGATAAAAATACCATCTACTGAAAAAGGAAAAAAGCGGGCTTTAACCCATTATATGCCTTACAATCGTAATAGCTTCCAGAGCTTTAATGTGAAAAGTGCTCTGTAAACAATACCATAAAATATGCTCAAATATGCGCATACATATACAGCTACATTTATGTGCCACATAAAGCTCACTCTTGTTCACGGCAACAGCAGTTTTTTGCAAATAACATTTTGCAGCAACGAAAAGCTGAAATATAGTGAAGTAAATATCTGGATTAAAACTGAAGCGATTTTCCATTTATACCTATAATGTGCGAGATATTTATGTGGATTTGCTTAGGATTCTTTTGAAATTCAGATTCGTTAATTAGGTGCAGAGGTAAACTCTGGGCAGCGCATTCAAGGATCCCGTACACAAATAGGGGGAGCAGTTTGGTCAAACACCATTCTTTATAGGGTGTAAGCGTTATTTATATAACACATGGGCTGAAAAGACCCGTGCCTAACACACATATGGCACTAGTTTTCTTGTATTCACATCCTATCCAGTTACTACTTACCTTAAAAAAAAACTGTTAAAATTTCAAAATAATGGACCAAAAAGAATTTATGGTTTTAATTTTACACTTTTTCTTGATGGGGAAAAATTCCGTTAAAATTAGTTAAAAAGTGTTATGGGGACTGAGCTCTATCAGAAACAACAATAAAACGATGATTTGCTGATTTCAGGAGTGGGTGCAGAGGCACCGAAGATGCAAAACGCAGTGCTCGTCCAAATGAGGCGGTAAAGCCAGAAAATATAAAAAAAATCGTTTTGAATGATCGAGTAGTAAAGTTGCGTGAATTAGCTGAGTTAGCGCGTAAAGATATCAAAAGAAAGTGTTGGATTGCATGGACATTTGACTAGGAGAAAAGTCTATTCAAAGTGCTCAAACAAATTTATAAAAAAATTAATAGGAGTGTATTACATTCGGTCCGGAGCGAAATTTATATATTTGGAATAAAACAAATTCAAAGAAAATGAGATTTATAGCCTATAATATTAGAGAGACGAAAGGATATATGAAGAGGCTTTCAAAAGACGTCCCTAATTTTTTGATGTTTTAAAATATAAGGTATAAAAATTTAGATACTTTCAGGTTTCAATATTTTTATTCAAAATACGGCTCTTAATAATTAAATGTGAAACGCGATATTATTTAAATACCTACCATGAGGACGTCTGAAGTTAAAATCCGCCAAACGGTCACCTAACGAATGGGCAATTATTGAGAATGTCGAGATATCGATGGTGAAGGTTTTTCGGTAACACTTTGATCTGCCAATGCTTTTTCAATTATTAACCGAATCAGTTTCTTGAAAATGTTTCCCCAACTTTTGAATGGTCGTCTCATTGTTTCCACCAAAAAAATTACGAATTTTGCGATGCAATTCTTATTCCGACAAAATAGATTAACGTAACCAACGCAAGACTGAGTCTTGTCGAGGCCCTATGCTCCCGAGTGGAGTGAACAAGGAAAAAAAAAATTTTTATTCAATTTTCATCGACTATAATGGTTAATGGTTAATGGTAGTAAAGGGTTAAGGTATAGGCCTTTAGCATTGCGACCATACCCTATGCACCCTATGCTGTCTATTGACTGTTAAGTATGCTTATGAATTGTACCAGTTTCTTTCTGAGGGAGCACCATTTTTGTGAATCATCATTCAGCCATTTTGGGTTTGTTTTCCACTCGTTCCTCTCAGGAAAGGTAACTGTGTATCCTTTTGTGAAACAGAGGGTTGTGTCAATGTGGTCTGAAACTTGCGCCTAGCTAATGATGTTTTTGACTTTATTTAGGATACTTAGGTGACCGGTGAGGTTGCCTAATTTGAAATTTTCTTTCATGTGTAGCATGAGTGCTTGCGTAGCTGCCTCCTCTTGGATTGCTATATGAAGTGGTGGGAGATTAAGGAGTGCTTCCATGCCAGCTTTTGGGGTAGTTCTAATAGCCCCTGTGATGCATAGGCAAGCAAGCCTTTGTACTTTTCCTAGTTTGGTTAACGCTGTTTTTTGAATAGATTTGCTCCACCATACTAGTGCCCTATACAGTATGATTGGTCTAACAATTTGGGTGTATATCCAGACGGCCATACTAGGGCTCAGGCCCCAGGATCTCCCTAGTAATTGTTTGGTTGTCCACAAAGATTTCGTGGCTTTTTTTGTTATATTATTTAATGTGATTCCCAAGTGAGTTTTTTATCTAAGGTTAAACCTAGATACTTGACCTCTTCCTTTAGTTCTATCACTGTTTCATTTATTTTCAATATAGGAAACTCCAACTTTCTTTTTCTTGTGAAGGGGATAATTGTGGTTTTGTAAGGGTTGATCGACAGCCCCTCCCTTTTACACCATTCCCCTGTTGCATTAACCAATGGTTATAAATCCCTTATTGTTTAGGTGCTGCACCAAGTCATCAACTAGTTGGAACCATAGCAGTGGAGAAAGAACTCCTCCTTGCGGACATCCCTTTACTGTTGTTGCATTAGGTTCAGTTCGGCCTAAGCATTTGGCTTATTCAATGTGTTAGTATAGGGTTTGCACCTCTTTTCTCGAGAGCTGTTTCCATGGATTTGTAATTTGCGTTGTCGAAGGCTCCCTCTATGTCCATAAAGGAACAGAGGGCTTCATCGACCATAATAAGCGTATCAAGTTTTGATGAGTTTTATTGCACCGCTATTGAGATACACGAATTTATCCAAAAATGTGTATGGCACCACCTATTTTTTTAACTCTACTTGCGTCGTATTTCTTTGATTGGGTTCAATATTTTCAACAAATTATAGTAATTTTATCGCAATTATAAGAACATAAAAATTTTTCTTTTTTTTAACTACCGTTATATGGCAGATGGAGGCTATTATTGACCGATTTTGCTCATTTTAAACACCAATCTGCCTTCGACAAAGAGTAATAAGTTATTAATGATTGTTCGAGTTATCGTGCGCATGAACCAACGTATGGGGTATGGACAGACATGGCTAAGTTGACTACTGTGGCTGGACAGACATGGCCAAGTTGACTATATATTTTTATATTTATATCGATCCATTGAAGCTATTACATGCAAACGTTTTGTGGACAACATTTTTATACCCTTGTACACAAGTGAGCCCTAGGTACAAAAATATAATAGACGCTTGCTGCCGTATCTAATGGAGATATATAAGTAAATAATATATCGCAAATTCTCTCTGAAAACAGGCTTGTCGTTCCGAGGAAATTCATATAGTTTGAAAACCAGTGCATTAAACTGTTTTCAGAATTCTCCTGTATATCTTTGCAGGCTTGCTAGTACTCGTACATGAATGTGTGTGTATATCCGTGGATGCACTCAGCGCGAAAGATGTGAAAAATTCACTCAAGTGAGCTAATCTAATGATGTGGAAAATTTAAAAATATCGATACGAAATTTTCGTATGTATGCACGCACATATATGTACTTGTATATAAATATGTACGGACGTATATATTAGCAGCTGCGTTTGGATATATTGACAGACTGTTGTAAGCTAAAGCGAGTTTAAGGAAAAATCTTCTACGAGAGATGACATTCAATGGCTTGGAGGAGAATGCAAATAGTTGTATATCGCCATTAGAACGCTTGAACGCCACCACTACAATACCAATTCAGCAAGGAGTCATGCCGATACGAGGGTAGACATGTGTGTGCGTATGTGCATGCCACAAAACAAATTGAGATGTTAAAGTTCAATAAAGCAATCAACTAAAACTAGATAAATTGGCTACTATCAAAGAAATTAGAGCTTGAAAAATGCGACAAAATTTTGTTCAATGATTTTGTGAGAACTCTGTGTTGTGTGCTGCTCAAATTGTATTTGAGGTGGGATTAAAACATTACCAATTTCCTGCATTGGTTAATTAAAAAATTGTATCAAACACAACGCATGCTGATACATTTCCTTGGTTTGCACACCATAACTCAAAAACTCAAAGTGAAGACAAATTTTCATCTAATGAGTTGCTCTAATAGAAAGAATTACATACACAGAATTAAAGAAAAGATGTTTGTTATTTCTTTGCACTTATCTGAAAACCATTTTTTTTTCGGAGTACCTATGGCACTCTTGCATCAATGAAGCGATTTGTCTGTGCGTATGAGTAACATAATTGATAAACTAACTTAGTGTCCAAAATTAATCACCCTAGCGGAAGATTTACAATTTTTGCAAATGACGTCGAATGTCAATCACATTTGACACTTGGAAACTAACGGGTGATTTTTTAGCTATTATCTTTTTAAACAGTTAGCTTAAACAGCTGACGCACGTTTCGTGTTTTGTTTCAATGTCAACCATCTTCAGTTTGGTCTATAATTTAACCATGAATCGTTTTACAAACGAACAACGCTTGTAAATCATTGAATTTTATTATAAAAATGTGTGTTCTGTTAAGAAAGTTTATCGCGCGCTTCTTCCATTTTATGGTCAGTTTAATCGACCCACTGAAGTGGCTATTCGAGCTATTGTGACTAAATTTAGAACCAAATTTACATTACTGGACATCAAACCACCAACACGCTTACGTAGAGTGCAAACTGAAGAAAATATCGCAGCTGTATCGGCCAGTTTTAATGATGACCATCGATTGTCGATTCGTCGCCGTTCGCAGCAATTGGGCCTCTGTTACTCAACAACGTGGACAATTTTGCGAAAAGATTTAGGTGTGAAGCCTTTCAAAATACAGCTGGTGCAAGAATTGAAGCTGAACGACCTACCGCAACGCAGAATTTTTTGTGAATGGGCTCTTGGAAAGTTGGCCGAATATTCACTTTTTTATTGAAAAATTATGTTCAGCGACGAAGCTCATTTTTGGATCAACGGGTACGTAAATGAGCGGAATTGTCGATTTTGGAGTAAAGATCAGCCAGCAGAATTGCAAGAGCTACCAATGTATCCAGAAAAGGTCACAGTTTGGTGCGGTTTATGGGCTGGAGGTATCATTCGACCGTACTTCTTCAAAGATGCTGTGAATCGTAACGTAACTGTGAATGATGAGCGCTACCGTGAAATGATATCCAACTTTTTTTTTTGCCCAAAATACAAGAGCTTGACTTGCATGACATGTTATTTCAGCAAGAAGGTGCCACATGCCACACAACACGTGTAACAATGGACTTGTTGAGAGGCGAACATTTTATTTCACGTTCAGGACCTGTCAATTGGCCACCCAGATCGTGCGATATAACGCCTTTAGATTATTTTTTGAGGGGCTATGTTAAAGCTCATGTCTATTCAGACAAGCCTGCTTCAATTAACGCATTGGAAGACAACATTAAAGCATTTATATGTGAGATACCGGCCGAAACATTGGAAAGAGTATGCCAAAATTGGATTGGAGCGGATGGATCATTTGAAGCGAAGTCGCGGTTAACATTTGTATGAAATAATCTTCAAACAGTAAATTATATGAACTGTACTATCGATTTAAATAAAAAATTCATGAAGTTTTTTGAATTCTACGTGTGTTTTGTTTGAAAAACTCTCCTAGAGCTCTTAAAAAGTCACGCTTTAGTTCGAAACTTTTTACAGTGCTTTATTCTTTGTCAGCTATTTAATATTTCTAAATGCAATATTAGTTATAACCTGTACCTGTTATAAGGGTGGTTAAATTTCAACATAAATTTTTGCATGAAAGGAATTCAGATGATGTTGCCATCAGCTATTCTATGCAGCTATCACCTGCAGTTTGTTTATAATTATTTTACGTTTAATGAGCTGTAAGCCCTGGCAGCTAGTGCTCCTTTTACTGTAAAATAATAAGTTATTGTTATTTTCCATATTTTAAAATAAATAAAATATTTTACGTTTAGTCAAATAAGATTTTATTCAAATATCATATTTTGTCTTACGGCAAAAGGTGTCTTCTAGAAGTCTTACTGTTTTTAACATCAAAATCTTTGGTTTACTTGTTTTCCACAGACGATGAAAAAAAAGAGAAATAGCAAGAGCACCAAAAGCCAAAACAAGAGTAGCATAACCGTACTTTTATCTTAAGTCTACGGGAGAGAGAGTTTGTGGCGAAACATAGCTCACGCGAGCATAAGTATCAACATTTCTGAGTGATTGTGGATCAATCATAATTAGCTAACGCGCTCATCAGAGTTAAAGCTCAGAAAAAACTATCACTAAACAAACTTTTACGACTTTTTTGACCAATGTATCAGGTCAGCCCATAAGTTCATGCGTTTTTAAAGGAGGTTTTAAAATTAATAAAAAATATGTTTAAAGTATTTTTTAATCAATAAGATATTTTCCTTCAATATTTACGATTTCTTCCCAACGTTAAGTCAAATTTTTCATTCCCTGCTCAAAAATTTGTTTATCCTTGGAGCCAAAATACGCTTCGATATCCCTTTTTATAGATTCTTTGGAGGAGTAGTTACTCATATGGGATTGAAGTCCACGGAAAAGGTGATAATCACAAGGCGCAATATCCTGAGAGTATGGTGGATGCGGCATTAGCTCCCATCCGGGCTCGTTCAGCTTGCCTAATGTTTGCCTTGCGGTATGAGGTTTTACGTTGTCGTGGTGAAACAAAACTTTGCGTCTATTCACTAAAGACGGTCGATGTTTGTTAGGTGCCTCATTCAGGTTTGATAGCTGATGGGAATAATAATCAGCAGTTATCGTCTGGTTTGGTTCTATAAGTTCGGCCATATCCCACCAAATAGACAGGATAATCTTCTTGGGGTGAAGGCCTACTCTAGGGGTCGGTTCTAGTATTTCATCTTTATCTAACCATTGGATTTATGAACAGGATTATTATGAAGGACCCATTTGTCATCTCCAGTAACGATACGGTTAAAAAAACTTTCATGAAGTTTGGCAACGGAAAGTCTATGCGAAACCCATTTTCCCAGATTTGAAACCTTTCCCAACTGAACTAGGTGTCTGTGAACTGTTCCATGCGATGAATTGAACCTCTGAGCTATCATATCGATGTCAAATTTGGCTCAGATTCCACGAGTTCGAGCAAGGCGTCGGAGTTAAAGACTTCAGGACGACCAGCGCGCGGGGCATCCTCCACGCAGTTACCACTTCGGAATTTTGCAAACTACTTTTGGGCAGCCCTTACACTCACGGTATCCTCTCCGTGCAAAGTGTTTATTTCTGTAACAGCATTTGTTGTATTTTTACCACTTTTATAAAAAAAAATACAAAATATGCCCTTTTATACGCGTTCGAAGATTCCATTTTATTTTTTAACAACACGTGCTTCTATCCACGATTAAAATTGCTTGTTGAATGCACGATATATCAAAGAAAATATAAATAATTCCGTTATACTCCGCGAACAATTTTTGGTATGCGAAAATTGTACAAATGTGAAATTATGTGTGAAATACATACGAACTTATGGACTGACCTGGTAAATACCACGTATACAATAAGTCGTTCAATATATGGAAATGTCATCATTGCATGATCTGGAATTCCTAAGTGATTTCAATGTTGTTTATAATAGTAATAAACAACTTCATAGTCTTAGCTACTAATGCCTTATGTAATATCATAAAATAATTCGTAATTATGTTTCTAATAAATAAATAAAAATAAAATACTATAAAATACCATTTATTTCGATTGTTAAATCTACGATTTTATTCCGCTAATTTGTTCCTTGACACCAAGAAATGCAAGATGGTTTCATATTACGGTCATGTATTATATTATAATATTTAACTATTTCAATAATAGTGCTAGCCTGGGATTTATCAAAAAAATTAAAAGAATTTATGAATCCCTGTACATTAAAGTCTTTTTACAGCTCATTAGTAATGAGCCATCTTGATTATTGTGGTCTAGTGTAGAGACCATATTATTCGTTGCACATTAATAAAATTTAATGAGCTCAAAACAATTATTCCACGACGAGGACTTACATTGCACTAATATCATCAGCATCATCATGCGTAGCACTACAGCTATGGGTGTACCTTAGCTTCCCCACAATGTTGCTCCATGAATCTCGGCCCATAGCCATACTACGGTAATTGGCCGCTCCTATCCTTCTTACATCGTCCTCATCGTCATCTAACGGTTGTCCTCTTCGCTTTTCACCAAACATGCATGCGTACAAAACTCTGCGAGGTATTTTTTCATCTGGCATTCTGCAAACACTTCCTAAGCATCGAATGCGCATCAATTTAAGGGTGGAAACCGGTTTAAATCTATCAAAAAATAGACTTTTTTGTATTGCATAAATCGTTAGTATAACTACTCAGGATTATGTGGTAAACTTTTTAAAGTGAAATTCACATTATTCCCGATTCTATGAGCACTTAAGTGACTGCCCGCCGCTTCCGCACCGTAACAATTTCTATAAGCATACGTCTACAAGATGGCGCTTAATTAATCATCTAAGCAATGAAGCGCGTAAAGGATAAATAAAGATTTCTATCACTCAAGCTCATTTTTTGTGTGTAGTAAAAAAATTATGCTATAATCTTTCGAGACAGATATATTTTATTAAAAGTAATAGGACTATGAATAAGTTCGTTACGGTTTTACAACAGATGGCGTAACTTGATTATTATTCCATCGATCCACATTTCCAAACATTCATTGGAGAGCTACTGTCGTAAGGCACAAACGTCAGTATAAGTTTTTTATTTGAAGCGTAAACAACAATATTTTTACCACACTTGAAAATGTCGAATTTCGTGCCAAATAATGTGTTTTTGCGGGGAATTCTTCTTCATTATTTTAATATGAAGAAAAAAGCAGCCGAAAGTCATCGTATCTTGGTGGAAGTTTATGGTGAGCATGCTCTATCTGAGCGAACGTGCCAGAAGTGGTTTGCACGCTTTAAAAGTGGTGATTTTGGCTTGGAAGACGAAGAACGCGAGGGTGCGCCGCCAAAGTTCATGGATACCGAATTGGAGGAATTGCTCGATCAAGATCCGGCTCAAACGCAAGAAGAGGTTGCAAAAACTTTGGGAGTTGATCAATCAACCATTTCCAAACGTTTAAAAGCCATGGGAATGATCCGAAAGGTAGGCCATTGGGTGCCGTATGAATTGAAGCCAAGAGACGTTGAACGCCGTTTTATGGCATGCGAACAACTGCTTCAACGGCACAAAAGAAAGGGTTTTTTGCATCGAATTGTGACTGGCGATGAAAAGTGGGTCCATTACGACAATCCAAAACGTCGGGCAACGTATGGATACCCTGGCCATGCTTCAACATCGACGTCGGCGCAGAATATTCATGGCCTGAAGGTTATGCTGTGTATCTGGTGGGACCAGCTGGGTGTTGTGTATTATGAGCTACTGAAACCGAATGAAACGATTACGGGGGATGTCTACCGACGACAATTGATGCGTTTGAGCCGAGCACTGCGAGAAAAACGGCCGCAATACGCCGATAGACACGACAAAGTTATTTTGCAACATGACAATGCTCGGCCACATGTTGCACAAGTGGTCAAAACATACTTAGAAACGCTCAAATGGGATGTCCTACCCCACCCGCCGTATAGTCCAGACCTTGCGCCATCCGATTACTATCTCTTCCGATCGATGCAACATGGCCTGGCTGACCAGCACTTCCGTAATTACGATGAAGTCAAAAAATGGATCGATTCGTGGATTGCGGCAAAACCGACCGAATTTTTCACAAAGGGAATCCGTGAATTGCCAGAAAGATGGGAAAAAGTAGTAGTAAGCGATGGACAATATTTCGAATATTAAATTTGTAACCATTTTACGTCAATAAAGTTTCAAATTTCGAAAAAAAACCGCACGAACTTATTCATAGTCCTATTAGCTTATCCAAATTTTAAATAAATCTTTTGACTGCATTAAATTTGATTTAGTCTGTAAGGCTAAGCAAATAAAAAATAATTTTTAATATCATCTACATTATTGTTTTTAATAAATTCAATGAATTATCGTCATCAGTTACTAGTACTACGTGCTCGCGTATTGTTTAAATGTATGTGTATGAGTGTGTAAGTGGTAGTTGCTGCTAATAATACTAATAAATTATGGAAATTATACTTTTGTATAAGCAAAACTGAATTAAAAACTTTTGTGTGAATAATGCTTCAAATAAATTAAACGGAAAATTGGTTTTATTCATAATTGATATCATTAAGCATTAGACAAGAGAGTTGAAAATATTTTGGCCATTTCACTTTGTTATAAGTTCGAATTCACAATGTCACACTCATTCGTACGCACATACAAGTGTACTCGTACGCATTAGCGCATAATAAAAACAGTACTATGAACCAACTCTCGCTGCCGCACACGCCAGGACGCATATTCATATCGCTCAATTTTTTCACTGAATGTACTACATAACATACACTAAATTGTTGACAACGTTAAATTGCATAGAAAACTTTATACAAATCAAAGTTTGTCTTTTGCCCTGAAGCCAAATTTTGTTTTGGTTGTTTGTGACTAAGCCAGAAATATACCAAAATGATCCATAGAAAAGTTGAGCGCACGCAAATTAAATGGATGTAATGAAGTGCACATACACTCATCGTAATAAAAGATTATTTAATATTATTATTTTTGTTAGCCATTGCAAACGAACCAATATTTTTGTTTAGTTTTTTTTTTATATTTTTTTAAGCAAAGTTTGAACCAAATTCTGGTCTACGCTATTCCGAAGGTGAATCAGAATCTGAGCTCAGTACACTAAGTTTTCGAGATATCGCTACTAAAAATTTTCACATGATTAGATATTTTTTGAATGTTGTAAGACTGTTTCAAAGTGCAAAAAGTGAAATATTTCTTATTTTATTATTTTAATATATTCAAAATTAAAAGTATAGGGAATAATTGTAAATAAAGCCTCTTTCAAAAGCTTCGCGCAGATGTTGTTTTAAAATAAAACATGTACAAATTTCGATTCTTTCAGGTTTAACTATTTGTATTCAAAATACAACTCATAACAATTATGTGAAATTATTTGTGAAAAATTACCTCATTTAAATATGCACCTTGAGCACATCTAGAGGTAAAATCCGCCAAACAGTCAGTTGATGAATGTCTAATTGTTCAGAACGTCGATATATCGATGTAGAAGGTTATTCAGCTACACTTTGGTTTGCAAGTTTCTTAAATTTTTTTTCACCAACCTTGAATTGTCGACTTACACAGACGATTATTACGGTCCCCGTAGCCGAATGGGTTGGTGCGTGACTACCATTTGGGAACGCGTAAGCTCGGAACTCCGTGCATGAACACCAAATAGGTAATTGAAAAAAAAAAACCATCCAATAGCGGTCGCCCCTCCACAGACATGGCAAACCTCCGAGAGAATTTCCGCTACAAAAAAGCTTCTCATAAAACCAGTTGCCATTCGGAGTCGGCTACAGTTAGGTGCCTCCGACAGTTAGGTGTTTCCGCTTGTGGAACAACAACAAGACGCACACCAAAAATAGGAGGAAGAGCTGAGCGAATCTCTTACGCACCAATTAATTATTTATTTTTATTTATTATTTTCACAAAAGAGTAACACGAATTTTGCGATAACTTATTCATGAAAATCGACAAGTTTCGTAATAAGTTTCAATAACTTGAACGAGTTTTTTTTCGTATAAAATCGCACATCTGTCTACTTAACAAATGTCAAAGATGACATAAAAAGGTGCCGTCTAGGAATTATTTATTTACTACTAACAACTAGGCGTCACTTTTGAAATTCCCTTTATTAGATGAAATAAGAGCTTCTGAATATTTTCTCCAGAGATCTATGTACAATGACTCGTAATGCATGCTTATACGAGGTATGTTCAAAAAGTAAGTTGACTTTTTTATTCTCCGAAAAATATTTATTTATTCTGCAATATCTCTTGTCTCGTCTTCAAAGCATCCTCCTCAGATACATTGTAATACACTTGTGCCAGCGCTTTTTCCACTTCTGATCAAAAAGCGCTCCAGTATGGCCTAGGTACCTTGGGGGAACCTGTTATCCCTATAGGGCGCGTCCCCAGGTGGTGGATAGGGGAACGCCTCCCAGATATGGAAGGTAGGAGAGTAGGTCTCCCGCGAACCACACAGGTCGAAGACGTAAACTTCGTTAAAAAAACTCCCTCAACCTAAGGTGTAACGCGACCCGTGCCTATTGGGTGGGTTTGGCAGCCGGGGGATAAAACTAGGCTGTCTTTTAACGGAGCCCTCCTGACACCAGGCCGCCTCAGGTTGTAACGGTGGCCTTACCATGGTATGGGGCGCTGCCATGGCGGACTGTTTGTTTCCCCTAAATCCTCATTGGTCACCGCACATGGCGACATGTGCAGCCTTCTGGAAGGGCAGGTGACCGTACGAAACAGAATGAACGAACAAAATAAACAAAAAAATTCGGATAAGGTTACAAAGAAGACGGACAAACGGACGGACACAGACCCAAAACGAACGAATAAACGGACGCACCCATTGACACAACAGATGGACAAATGGACAACTCGGACCGACACCAACGAACTGAGGAAGTTGGGAACTTCCTCAGAGGACGAACTCTTGGCCTCCAGCCAAGAGACGGTTGATGACAAAGCTGTGGGCCACAGCACGCCATCAACCTCTAATCAACCATCCACATCCGCCGCCAAGGGGCAAAAGCGCCAAAACGTTAAAAAAGGCCCGTCCAGGTATAAGCTTTACCAGAGGTCTCTGACTATTCTCGGAAGAATAAATCAAAATGAGGGTGAAGGTAAAACTCATCCAAAGGACGCGGCCGACAAGGCAGGGTGCCAAAAGGTGGTCGATGAGTACCTGGCGTTCCAGGCCACCCAGAAGGCAGAAGCCGTGAAACGCAATCGTTCGCAGGACGAAAGCGACAAACCAACGAAGAAGCACAAAGTGTCGGTTCACACTGCTTCAATACCAAATCCAACCAAACGCTCATTTAATGAGGTGGCACGGGATCACCTGCAAATAGCGTTGGTTGACGAAATAACAAACCGCGGAAAACCTGTCATGTGGGTCATGTGCCAGGATTTGATTCAATCGAGGTGGTCCGCGGATACAGGGTGATCAAGTGCGATGATCAACTCTCCCTTAACTTCCTGCAAACAGTTGTGGGCAAGATCCAGAGCGACTGGGAAGGTTTGAGGCTCAAACTAATCCCGGCCAGCGAAATCCCTCGACGGCCGAGGGCTCGCATCTGGATCCCGAACATGGAATTCGAAGCTAAGCAACTTATTCCATACTTGCAGGCACACAATCGCACTGTTCCGATGGATGACTGGAGCATCATCAAAGCGGAGGCTCCGCAAAAGAACAGTGTGTCCTTCCTTCTCCAAATACCGGAGGAGAGTATCGAGCCACTGGGAAAAGTGGACAATAAACTTCGGTTCGGCGTCAGGAAAACGCAACTGAAGATATTCCGATCTGCAAATCCAGAGGATGAACAGGACGAGGTTGACGGCGCCAACGAGTTGCTCACAGGCATGCAACTTGACGACGCCGCATCTACCAAAAACGATGGCGTTAATAAGCAGCACCTGGGAGTGCAGCTTGGCGACGCCGTCAAATTGTAAAGCGACCAGCAGCATGGGTCTCAAGGTTGTCCAAATAAACCTGCAGCACTCGCGGGCTGCAACGGACAACCTAACCGTTCTCCTGGCGGAGGAGGACGTCGACATCGCTTTAATCCAGGAGCCCTGGGTGCGGAGCACCGAGGTGAAGGGGTTCGCTGGGAACAACCACAACCTTTTCTACAAACGGACTGAAGGTAACCCCAGATCTTGTATTGTAGCTAAGAAACATTTGAACATATTTTTAATCCCATCATATTGTTCACAGGATGTGACGGCTGTGGAGGTAGAAGCCGCTGACGGTGTCGGCATCATACTGGCTTCCATCTACATGGCACATGATCGGCCAGCACCACCCGAGGAGGCTCGTCGGCTTGTGAGTGAAGCCAGAAACAAGAACCTGCTGCTCGGATGCTATGCCAACGCGAGGCATGCGTTGTGGGGAAGCTCCGAGACAAACGACCGAGGTGAGTCTTTATATAATTTTATTATTAATACTAACTTATCGGTATGTAACAGGGGTAACACTCCCACTTTCACCTTTCCTAGTACGGAGTACTTCAGAGGATGGGAGGAAGTGATTGATGTTACTCTACTGTCTGAAAATAGCTTAGTAAGGGTAGATAATTGGAGGGTATCCAATAAAAGGTCCTTTTCTGATCATAGTTGGATCCTCTACGATTTGGATCTTAAGGTAGATCCACCCCTACCGTATCGAAATCCTTTAAGAACCAACTGGAAGAGGTTCAAAAAAGCAGTAAACAAGAGGATAGGAGGGACTCCTATCCCTCAAATCACTCTCACGGAAAGCCTTGAGAGTAGGGTCATAACACTGGAAAAGGCATTTAGTAGGGCCTACAAAACGTCCTGCCCCATAAAATTTAGCAAAAAAAACTCACCCTCCTTGGTGGAGTAGTGAGCTTTTAAAACTAAGGGAAAAATCTAGATCAACGTTTAACCTCAGCTACTCGACGGGAAATTGGGAATTGTATAGAGAAAGTCGGAGACAGTACAAGAAGGCAATCAGGGCCGCCAAAAAAGAGAGCTGGAGGGAATTTTGTTCGTCAATCGAATCCACTAGGGATTCCGCTAGGCTTAGCCGGGTTCTTTCCAAAGACCACTAAATGGCTTCTTGGGTCAAGAAACCTGATAGAACTTGGACTGCTACAGCAGAAGAATCGCTAGAGCTTCTGCTAAACACGCATTTTCCGGGATCCAGCGCTTACGAAAGTGAGAGGGGAAACATTAGGCGGATCCAATATAATCCACAGCATCTTGCAAATGAAATTATTACCAAAGAAAAAGTTGCATGGGCAATCAAATCTTTCTCACCCTTTAAATCTCCGGGGCCAGATGGGATCATTCCAAAGATGTTACAGGAAACCTTGGACTGTATCCTGCCATGGCTAGAGGAAATTTTTAAAGCGTGTTTAAACTTAGGCCATATTCCAGACAGCTGGAAACTAGTCAAGGTCGTCTTCATACCAAAAGTAGGTAGAAGAGGACATGAATCAGCGAAAGACTTCAGGCCAATCAGTCTTTCGTCTTTCCTGTTAAAAACTTTTGAAAGACTTTTGGATACGCACCTCAGAAGCTCTTTGGAGAGCTCTGGTATATCAACTGCATAACACGCATACCTTAAAGGCAAATCTACGGAGACGGCGCTTCACGAGGTTATCGGAACAATAGAGGGCTCTCTAGAGAGCAAACATTATACCATGGCGGCATTCTTGGATATCGAAGGCGCCTTTAACAATGTTAGCACAGATGCCATCCAACGGGCGTTGATAGACCTGGAGGTGGACAGTTGCATTAGTAACTGGGTCATCTCCATGCTAGAAACGAGGATAATCAAAGCTAATATGGGTAATATCAACATAACCAAGAAGGTCTACCATGGCACTCCATAAGGGGGAGTATTATCTCCACTTCTTTGGCTATGTGTGATCAGCAAAATTTTAACAAAACTTGACGGAGGTGGGGTAAAAGTGGTGGCGTACGCTGATGATGTGGTGTTAATGGTGTCAGGACTGTGTCCAAACACGATCAGTGGGATCATCCAAAGGGCGTTAGGCGAGCTTAACTCTTGGGCCACAGGATGTGGGCTAAGTTTAAACCCGCGTAAAACAGAACTTATGCTTTTTACCACCAGATACAAGGTACCAACTTTTACCCTACCAAATATCAACGGACAAACTCTGGCTTTATCAACCAGTGCAAAGTACTTAGGGGTAATTTTGGACTCCAAACTTAGCTGGAAGTTAAACGTCGAAGAACGGGTAAGGAAAGCAGAAATTGCTTTATATGCCTGCAAACGTATGCTTGGAAGAAGTTGGGGTCTTCAACCTAAGCATACATTATGGCTGTATAAGGCGGTTATACGACCCATTTTATCGTATGGTTCGGTAGTTTGGTGGAAAGCTCTAGGGAGAGAGTACAATACCAAATTACTCGGCAGAATACAAAGATCAGCCTGTGCAATAACGGTCGGTGCTATCAGATCATGTCCTAGTGAGGCTCTCAATGCACTGACACACGTTATTCCAATAGACCTACATATAAAGAAGACGGCAACCATGAGTGCATTTAGGTTAAATGAAGCGGGTCGCTGGAAAAGAAAAACTTATGGTCACGCTAGTCTATTATTGCGACAAACTCAGTTAACCTCGGTGAAGACTGACTACATCGTCCCGATGGTAACGTTCAATAGGAATTTTGCCACACTCTTTCCATCTAAAAAAGAATGGAAAAAGGGATTCTCTCTAAACAACTTCGATACCACAGTCTATACAGATGGCAGTAAAATGGATTGTGGTGTTGGAGCTGGTATATATTCTCATAGACTTGGAATTGAAAAATCTGTGCGTCTCCCCAATACCAGCAGCGTCTTCCAAGCGGAAGTACTAGCAATTGGGGAAGCCTGTAGGTTACTAATCGCAGATTTCTCTTTTAAGGGCAATATCGCTATTCTTTCGGATAGCCAAGCCGCAATCCAGGCGCTGGACGCGACTATAACAACCTCTAAAGTGGTGGAGCAAAGTAGGAATAGCCTCACCAACTTGAGTGAAAACCATAGAGTAACCTTGATTTGGGTCCCGGGACACCGGAACATAGAAGGTAACGAAAAAGCTGATGAACTGGCAAGAGGGGGATCTGCCATGAATAGCGCTCTTGCAGTACCAGTATTCACTCCACTAGGTGCGGTCAAGAATGCAATTTCCCTAAAATACCTTCGAATTGCAGATTGTAGATGGAGAGACCAGACGAAATGCAAAATCAGCAGAACGTTATGGCCCACCTACAACCTCAAGCAATAGTTGACATTAATAAACATGAAACGACGGGACACCTGCAGACTTACGGCAGTCATAACTGGCCAAAATGGGCATCCCTCACAACACATACTGTCATAGTTGTAAAAAACCGGAGGAAAAAGAAACAATCTTCCATTTCCTCTGTGAATGCCCTGCCCTATGGAAGGACAGAATGTTAACCCTGGGCAAACCGCTGTTCGAGAGTCTCGAGCAACTGTCTGGCGTAGACGTCAACAACCTAATAAGGTTCCTAAACCGCACAGACTGGATATAGTCCTACTGCAAATTACTGTTAAACAATTTGGTAACGAGGATGTGGCAACAAAATGGTGCGGAAGCGCTAGTTGGATTCTGGATGAATCACCACTCTAACCAACCAACCAACCATGGCCTAGGTTCTTCCAATCACAATCTGGACTTTATCTCCACAATTGTGATAAATATATGTAGTACGTAGATCTGTTACATACATTCTGTTTGAGGAGTGAGCAAAAGAGCCATTGCCGGTTGGGTATTGGGTGAAGAGATTCCGTAAAACAATAGAAGAAGAGGGGTGGAAAAGAGGTATGAAACCTAGCCCCAATACGCCTAATATATTTACTGACGGCTCGAAAATGATGGACGCAGTAGGTGAAGGGATTTACTGCGTAGAGTTGCACATCAGGCTGCCAATTAAGCTCCCTGACCACTGCAGTATTTTTCAAGCAGAAGTCTTTATGGTAGGAAAGACTGCAGAAATAGCACTAGCAAAGACATCCATCAATTCCAACATAAATATAAACGTTGACAGTCAAGCGGCAATAAGGGCTATAAACTCATATGAAATTTCATCTCGAAACGTTCTTAGGGCCAGGGAAACCAGAGAGAGAGAGAATGCAGATAAATATGCCAGGTTCGTACTAGAAAGGAAAGCAAAGCTATCGTAGGTATACTGACAGGGCACAATGTGTTAGCGACACACGCATACAAGATGGGAATTATAAAAAGCGATAGGTGCAGATTTTCTAATGAACTAGAAGAGAGGGAAACTCTTGAACACCTTCTACGTTCTTGCTCCATCTGGTACCACTAAGGACCAATAGGTCTATGTGATGGCTTTTAGCCATCCATGTCAACCTAACGTAACCTAACCATTCATTTATAAATGATGCTTGAAGCAAATTACGTTATTGTGCTATTTTTTACCAAAAAAAAAAATCAATTTTTTATATAATTTTTTCACACAAAAAATCGAAAATTCATATCACTCTTGATATCTCACTGAATCATACTATGTACATATATGATGAATTTTTATATGAATGATGTAATTTAAATGACCTGATATAAATCAAATTAAGGAATCTCCTCAATTACTGTTCGAACTGAATGATTTAAATCATGCGAATTTGACGGTGCAATTTTGTAGATTCCCTATAAGTAAAAATCAGACGCAGTCAGCTTGAGCTTCTTGAAGTAATTTAGTCTAAAACTTTCGTTTCACGCCTGAAAAAGCCTTGCTACGTGTGAACTTGCAGTGCCTCGTTAAAACCACACAATGTAGAAAGGACTTGTCTTTCGGCGTAGTATAGAAAGAAAAAATCCCTTAAGTCTGGTAAAATACTCATTTTTTATAGATATTTTTTTGGAATTTTTTTTAAGCAAATAAAGTGCGATCGTTTTGATTTCATAGTATATTATTATTGACATCAAATAGTATACAAAAACAATTTGTTTACATATTTTTTGTAGTAGGACGGCGCCAGAGTAAGCTT
Source organism: Anastrepha ludens (assembly GCF_028408465.1). Taxonomy (NCBI): domain Eukaryota; kingdom Metazoa; phylum Arthropoda; class Insecta; order Diptera; family Tephritidae; genus Anastrepha; species Anastrepha ludens. The sequence goes on along the minus strand of NC_071500.1, from coordinate 42,406,711 downwards.
CTTAAAAAAGAGATTGGTAGCTTGTCAACAGGATTTTGGCTCTTCAGGATATCTGACACGAAAAAGTTAAACTAATTATTATTCTGTAGGCTTATCATTCTGGCAGGTGCTACAATGAGAGAATGTTTTTTGAAAAATAATAAAATGGCGGACTTTTGAAAAAAGGTATGTTCTTCGGGCGAAAATCAAACTGTAGGTATGTAGTATGGAAAGTTAGGGCTGAAAAGAAACGAAAGTAGCACCTGCCAGAACTACTGATGTATGGAATAACTGATGAAAATTTCAGATCAATTGGTTAAGTAGAATATGCTGTAAGTCGTTGACAGACCAGAAAAACGTTGTTTTGAGAAAAACGCGTTTAAAGTTTTCGAATAGATTTTCTTGGCAAGATTCGTACTTACCTTACTCGGCTATGCCTGGTGCGTATAATAGTTTGCTATTCTCAGCTGCCATAGCTAGCGACATCGATAGTTCTCATGCAGTCAAAACAAAACATCCTTTATTTATTTTTGCCAGCCGCATAAGTTCCACTTAAATAGTAGCTAACATTCTGTTTCTGCAATAGTAGCTTCAGTTGATGCGCGGCAAAACGGGTCTCGCACAAATCACATTGATCTGGCCAAAAACAAGCAACTGAATTTTCAAGTGGCTGTCAGTTTTAACAGCCAACCTTCAAATATATGACGGAACCTGATTGTAAGTGATTTACCCACCGGGAGAAAAGCTGCACGCTTGTAGTTGGTGCTTGCCATTTCACAGCGAAGTATAAACTTCAGCTACGAAAAAACTTGGATCAGATGAAAGGAGCAAGTTTTAGTTGGCAAATGTTGAAAGTCAAGTGGAAAGATATTGCAACAATAATTGAAGTTCGACTTAGTTTGGTAGGTTTGGCTTTTTTGTATTTTTTTTAGTAAACTCTCAATTTAGAAAATAATCACAAATATCAGGTCAGTCCATAAGTTCATTTCACGCTTGTACGATTTTTGCATACAAAATATTATTCGCGGAATATAACGGAACTATTTATATTTTCTTTGATATATTGTGCATTCAACAAGTGATATTAATCGTGGATAGAAGCACGTGTTGTTAAAAAATAAAATGGAATCTTCGAACGCGTATAAAAGGGCATATTTTATATTTTTTTTTATAAAAGTGGTAAAAATGCAACAACTGCTGCTACAGAAATAAACACTTTGCACGGAGAGGATACCGTGAGTGTAAGGACTGCTCAAAAGTGGTTTTCAAAATTCCGAAGTGGTAACTGCGTGGAGGATGCCCCGCGCGCTGGTCATTCTGACGTCTTTAACTCCGACGCCTTGCTCGAACTCGTGTAATCTGAGCCAAATTTGACATCGATATGATAGCTCAGAGGTTCAATTCATCGCATGGAACAGTTCACAGGCACCTAGTTCAGTTGAGAAAGGTTTCAAAGCTGGGAAAATGGGTTCCGCATAGACGCCAACCTTTAGCGGAGAGTGAATGTGTGTTCTCAGCTGCTGCTACGGCTTGAAAATGAAAGTTTTTTGAACCGTGTCGTTACTGGTGATGAAAAATTGGTCCTTTACAATAATCCTGCTCGCAAACGCCAATGGTTAGATAAAGATGAAATACCAGAACCTACCCCTAGAGATGGCCTTCACCTCAAGAAGATTCTCCTGTCTATTTGGTGGGATATGGGTGGTATTGCTTATTAAGAACTTCTTGAACCAAACCAGAGGATAAGTGCTGATATTATTTCCATCAGCTATCAAACCTGAATGAGGCACCTAACAAACATCGACCGTCTTTAATGAATAGACGCAAAGTTTTGTTTCATCACGACAACGCAAGACCTCATACCGCAAGGCAAGCATTAGACAAGCTGAACGAGCTCGGATGGGAGCTAATGCCGCATCCGTGGACTTCAATCCCATATGAGTAACTACTCCTCAAAAGAAGCTATAAAAAGGTATACCGAAGCGTATTTTGGCCCCGCGGACAAACAATTTTTTGAGCAGGGAGTTAAAAATTGGCCTAAACGTTGGGAAGACATTTTAAATAATGAAGGAAAATATATTATTGTTTAATAAATACTTTAAACAACTTTTTTATTAATTTTAAAACCACCTTTAAAAAACGCACGAACTTTTGGACTGACCTGATATACTCTGGCATTTATAAAGAGGGGGCAACAGGAATTTTGCGATCCATATGTTACCAAAGCGCCCTTCAGTTTGATCGATACTGGTATACGGCTCACAGTTTTGAGTCCAGGCTTTAACGATTGCTAAGCAAGCACTAATCCATTTGGCTAAGGAGGCCGCCGTAGGCATTTTATACCCCCTATTTTTATAAGTTATTATTTACCCTTTAAGTAAAATAAGTTACGCCTTTAATGCATCTTTTCGGTTATTTTTCCACGACTTTTACGCTCTTGCCTACAGCTCTGATATATCGGACTCTCTTTCATCGTTCAGAAAACGTTACTACCCGGTCCCGGTGGTTTAGAAAATTCTAAAAATCATATTTTTGTTTTTTCGATATTTCGAAACTATAGTATCCTAAGAATATACTGTGAAAATTTCATGCGAAAATTCCCACTATTAAACACATTTATCTCGAAACGACTTTTTTCGGCCTGGTGTTCTCAAAAAAAAAAAAAAACTATTTAACCGAATCGGTAGAAATTTTAATATGTTGTTCACAACATCAATAGCTATCGCTCGGACTAGAATCATATTATTATTTCAATTATTTCGGATTTTTTTGATTAAAAAACTGAAAAAAAACGATTTTTGAGTGTCAAATTCAAAACCGCGCCAGTTTGACAATTTTTGAAGTGAAAACTTCTTTAGAATCGTTGGGAGTGATTTGAGGAAAAGTGAAACGAAAAAGCGACCCTCTTGGCTACGAAGCGTTATATTAATATATATGTTGATATAAAAGTAGCGACGAACTAAATAAAAATAACTTTTATTTTTTCTTGTGATTCGAACCAAGGATTTTGGATCGGAAGCTCACATTGCTAGTCGCTCGCCTACCGCGCCATGCTGTCGTCGCTGGCCTAAAAGTTATTTAGTTACGAAGCGTTATATTATATGTTGATATAAATAATTTTTGTGAGCGTGTAATTCTCAAAAGGTTTATTAGAAAATCTATTGACTAGGTAGTGTGGTATGTTCCTATCAGCTTAACATCTGATATATCCTCCGTCGGAGGACAACAAATGTTAAACTGATTTTTGGAAATGGGCGGAGTGTTTTAGGGGCTTGCTCCACCTCTGCCACGGGTTGGCCCGGTATTGCAGTACCGCCGCGATTTCGGCCTTGAATAAATACAAGAAGAAATATACTAATACATTTAGCTTTGGTGGGAAGACATACATTTTTATATGAATACAAGTAGACGAAAATGGAATTTTTTGAAGTGAAAACTTCTTTAGAATCGTTGGGAGTGATTTCGACAACGCGATCAAGAACAACAATTGACGCGGTATTTCAAAGATATGTTGACAACATCGAAACCAAAGCATTTGTATCATATTTTAGCTATCATAAGCCACTCGTATCATTTGTTGAAATTGAAAACATTGAGGATGAATAATAATAAAATGAAGAAAATAAAATATGAACTTTAGAGCAATATTATAATGAACCTATAATTATCCCGCTCCTAATGCTGCTTTCCTCTTATTCTCTCTCAGTTTGTCTTACGGAAGGTTTCACTTCTATCCCGTCTAACCGTTAGACTGGTATTTTTTTTTTTTTTTGTTTTTTTACTGGTTAATATTCTTTTCGGTTTTTGTGTTTCAGATAAATATAAGAGCCAAAATGGACAGCATCGTCCTGTTTCAATTTTTCGGGACGGTCAACTTCAGTGCCATTTTTTAAATTAATAAAATAAAAAAAAAAATTCATTTTTGTATGTAAAATAAGTTAAATAAAAAGCCTAAAAAATTTAAATATCGTTTCTCAGTTTTTGGTATTGTACAAAAAAATTACTGAGAATACTCTAAATTTTCGTGCTCTAGACTACCGGGACCCTTTAGCCCGCCTTTCTTGGCTCAGTCTCAAAGCGTTGTATAAAATTCGCGAATTTCGTAAAAAAATTAGCCATTTCTCGGTAAATTGATCTCTTTTCTTGCCCACCATTTTTTTGCTTGCCTTGACGTGTGAGAGACAAATATGCTTGCATACCAAATAGAAAACTCGTTCGTCGTAGAAGCGCTTGAAATAAATATTTAAATAAGAGAATGGAGATGCAGTATAATGAAAATTTAACAATTGGCAACTGCAGCACTTCAGAAAACCAAGTTTTTAATATTCAATACCTATACATTGATTTTGTTGCATGCCCGACTACCATAGTAGCAACCAAGAATAGGTACGATGGTAGTACAGGGTGTTCCAACTATACTTGAGACATGAGAACTATGAATAACTTTGGCAGTCGTTGATCGACTTACCCTTTCTGTGGCAGTCTTGAAATGTCTACGCTACGAATATAATGGACTATTCTTGTTCGAGCATGACGAAGTCGGCAAATGTCAAAGGTCTATGATTATAAAATTTTTGCAGCCTTTCATCAAATTTAATCAGTTGGAGGATTCTGATTCCAGCAGGGGGAAAGGCAACGAGAGACGTTGATTTTAAGGAACTTTTTCCCGTGAGGTTTTAGAGCGAACAGTATACACTAATACCTCAAACATACGACTCTCTGAAGGCCAATATTCGGAAGGAAAGTCACGCCTTAACTATACCTGTAAGAGTGCTACAAAATTCATGATGCTACTAACTCTCATTGCCCTTTGGGTTGAAGCAAAAGCCTGTAAACAGTAAACTGGTTGCAATATGCCTACAAATTAAAAAGGATATTCAAAGTCCAAAATAAGTAGAAACCTCGAATTTGTGAAACGTGATGACGAAATGTACTGCAAGCTGGGGTGGAGTTATTCGGAGTTATTTTCGACTTCACCAGGAGCACCTAATCTTTTTTACATAATTCATATTTTTTGCGACCCGAAAGTGTATGAAGTTCATGGAGCAGTGTTTTTGGTGGCTGGAAAAGTTCACAGGCTTTTGCAAGTTTATTGGTATACCCCTAATGTTGCAAGTATGTACACTATTCGAAAAGATACTCGGGCAGAAAAAACATAGGGCATGAAGCATCAAATGTTACAAAAAGTTTTTGGTAATAGCAGGTAATGTCGAACCTTTGAGTGTATTTCTGCCATGAAGAAGATTATCATGAAAAAAGCATCTGCCGTTCGGAGTCGGCATAAAACAATGGCCCCTCTATTTTGAAGAAAGCAGCAAGATGCACCCTACAAATGGGAGAATCAGCCCGGTCCAACTCGCAACAAATACATATGTACGCATAATGTAATAAGACTATAGACAAGTTGTGTATGTGAAGTGTACACACTTAAAGCTAAGCGCCCTAGACCTAGAGATCTAAACTGGTAATAAAGTACCTTAAAAAGCTTAACACAATTGGATAACAAGCTTGGATAGTCTAATATTGGAATTGAACTAAAGTGACAATTAAGTGACTAACAAACTCGCAGAGAACTGGGCATCATCTAAATTTATACATAGGCTCAGAATGCCTCTTCTTGGGCAAGAGGTCTCTGTATATCCTGGAAAGACAAAGGAAGAAGCTCCTAGGGAACTATACTGGAGTAATTAATGGGTGAAATGGGTGAAGCACTTTCGAGAACGGATAACATATTAAAGATCGCTTGAGCTTACATCAGAACAATATGAGAATTATCACGCATACTTTTACTAATCCTGGAAAAATGGGAAATCTGGAAATTTTGCGGAGTAGAGAACGAAACTTTAAATTGGATGACCATTTATTAATGGACGGTGCAGCAAAGTTCCTCTGAAAACTGACAGGATTGAATGGCATTATTTCAATTACGGTGATACAACAGCTCTTAAAGTTATATATAATAATGTGTAATAAAAAAACAGAGAGGTGCTGCTATTTAACAATCTGATTCAAGTCCATTTATCTAAAGCTACCCCAAAAGTTATAAATAAAACCCTGTATCTAATCGCACTCTGCAAATCAACGATGGGGAATTGAAAACGAAAACACAAATCAACGAAAGTGTACCAAACAAACCAACAACAGCAGCACAAACAACAAATAACAAGTGGAAAGCTCCCTAAGTAATCCAAACTTGTTTTGTTTCACTTCCACATTGTTGAAATATGTAGTAGCCACCTTTCCGCAATCTGCTGCTGTGTATGGGTGTTAAGATTTTTTGACTTGGTCAAGCTAGTGACATGACCAACAAAATTTTGCGATACATACATGTAAATACTTAGTCTTGCCATAAATTCTTTAACAAATTTTACATTGCATACGGCGAGAAAAAATTTGCAGAAGAGTGTTCTGTTATTTTTGGTTTTGTTCGTATGCATTGTCTACTAATTATACTCAGTTTCGTGGAAAATTTCGCTTGTTAACAATAGAGTGGGGAGCTAAGAAAAACCGCTTTGCAATGATTGCATTACAGAAGTGTGGTAAAACTGCAGGTGAGATTTACGAATTGCTGATAAAACTCAATATTTCGAGAATGTTTGTTAACCGCCCTCGCCTAGTTCGAACCAGTGCAGCCACAAAAGCAGTTCTAGAAGAAATTCGATTAGAAAGCAGAAAACCATGTCCAGGGAAATAAATTTATCGACCAGTCCATGTTAAGACTAATTAGAGATGATCTCCACATGAAAACCTTCCGTCACTCAATGGTAATCTTTTGGCAACACTTTTGAAGAAAATTAGACCCGATAGATCAAAAGCAACTTCTTCGGTGCCACGCGATCAACGGACATGAAAATATTCTTTTCACAGATGACATAATGTTCACTGTTGAAGAAGTTTTTAATAAGCAAAACGACAAAATGTATGCTAAAACTTCTAAAGACGTAACAAATTTTGTTTTAAGGGTTCAGCGTGAGCACCAGCGTGAGTACTTGCGCAGAAAAGATGGCATATGTAATGAGAATCACAAAAATCGCCGTGTACTTACACATTTTCAAGTAATAATAGACGCAAAATAGTTTAACAATGAAGAGGTATAAGACGCTATTAGTATTACTGGTACAGCAGTGGGATCGCGATAATGTGTACCCTCTCAATTCGAAAATCACAATAATTCGTAACAATCCGTTGGTGGCAGCGTAAAACTGCGGGACACTTCATTTGTGGAAAGTATTAAAGGGTACACCATAAATAAGAGGAGTAGTTCAACCAAACACCCAAAAATGGTGTATGCAACAATTATTTATATATATAAGCATATATAGCACCATTCCTGACATGTATTTATTAATGATAATCCCTTTCAAATATGGGCCACAACTCCGCCATAATTCGACCACCCGTAAACACAAATTTTGAACGACTCGCAACTCGCTGCAGGACTTCGGTCGGTATCTCGTGAATAATTTCAGTAATGTTAGCTTCCAATGCCTCAATCGAAGCTAGTTTATGCACAAATCCACAAAGCATTTATACTTTACAAAGCTTCACAAATAAAAGTCCAAAGGTATGATATCTTGGTTGCCCATCCATTGGTCTGAGACGAGAGATTAATAACTCTCCGGAGCAACAACGCAGTAAACCCATTGTTTCACAAGCTGTATGGGAAGTAGCGCCGGTTTCGTCTTGCTGGAACCAAATGTTGATATCACGGGCTTCAATTTTCAGTATCAAAAAGTAGTTTCGCATGGCGAGGTAGCGTTCGTCATTCCAAACGGTGGTTTTCAATGGATGGATTGGTTTCGGCTTGCTGTTCAGCTCAAATCCGGCAGTTTTTCTTATTGATGTTGAGCCATTAAGTCAAAAATGGGCCTTATCGCTGAACACCATAAATTGGCCTAAGCACGCGATGAACACTTTTCACAGAGCGTCGATTTTCGTAATAGAATTGTACGAAGTGTAAACGTTGGTGAGGTATTTCCATGAAATGTCAATGACTACTGAAAAAAATAATTTATTTAGTGTGACAGTAGTCACGCGTAAACTGTTACAAAAACCCTATTGAAGGAAGTACCTCCAATCAGATCACCCTATGTAATTGAATCCTGATTTGCTAAAAATTTATTTACGAAAAAATTACAACTCTCATTGCCTATGAACTTGATTTATTCAAAAAAATTAACAACCAGTGCAAATAAAATTGCACTAAGCTTTGCATGGGTATACAAAGTTTGGTCCGTACGGCATTTAGCCTTCCGTATTTGTTTTTTTATATGCATATTAGATATGTCGCGACGATGCTGTTTTATTTCCGCCTTGGCAACAAATATCTGCGTATTACTATTATTTTTTGTTTTGTCTCTGAAACAGCCTCCACGTGTGCACTGATATTAATGCGAGTCTTATCCTTTCGAAAACGGCACAGTTGCGTTTCGCATTGTTGTCTTGTGCTCTCTGTTTTGTTGGCAGCATTTCTATTATTTTTATTTTTATTTTGTTCTCGTAGTTGTTTTCATGTTGATTCCATGTGCATTTCGCTGTCGCGCGACAGGAAGTAAATTGTTTTGCCGTCTGTCTGTCTTGCTGTTGTTTTTCAAATTGCAGGAACGGCAAACAAAGTTTTTTGTAAGTGTCTGCTTTTTTTGTCAACATTTTCATTGTTGCTCATTTCACTTAATTTTTTTATAACTCTTCTCAAAGATATTTTTGTAGTTGTGTATAAACTTCAAAATGAGCTAATTTGAAAAAAAAAAATGTTTGTATTTTTTGTTTGTATGTGAAGAAATAATATACATACACGCGTAGGTCTACATTTATTGCTTTTCCTTTTTCTGTTGTTGTATGTTTTCACCGACCTGCTGCGCTAAAAAACGCTTAACGCATTGTGGCAAGAAAGCGCGTTCTGGCATAAAATTACACTCCAAAGTGCATTTTGCGTCATTAAATTTCTGTTTTTGTCTTCCTCCTCCTTTGTGTATTTCGCATAAACTACATCTTTAGAATGTCGCACGAATTGCGATTTAAAATTACACAATTGAATCTAATTTTACGTAGTTTATGTGACACAAACGCGCATTAAGGGCGGCTGCTATAGCCGAATGTGTTGGTAGGTAATTACCATTCTATTGTTGGGTTCGAAACCGGCTATGAGCACGAAATCCAAAAATGATGGAAAAGGTTTTTTCTAATAGCGGTTGCGCCTCGACAGGCAAGTGCGAACCTCCGTGTGTATTTTGGCCATGAAAAAGCTTCTCATAAAAAACAATCTCTTCTGCGGTGTCGGCATAAAACTGTAGGCCACTTCATTTGTGGAAGGAGCTTGGCCAAACAAAGGTTGTGTACGCCAATTGTACAAGGTAACCGGAGAAGTCGTTCTAGATACTTAAGGATGTTATTGTGTAAAATTTCTGTTCAATTTTGTTGCATGAAACTTAAAATTAACCATTTTCGAGTTATTCGGTTGTAAGGATTATAAAATATTTAAATAAATATATTCTGTTGTTTGCTTGCATTTTTTAAATTTTACAGGGTGGGCCATATAGCGTTTGCTTTTTGAACCACCAATTTTTTTGAGAATGGTAACACAAATGGCATGTCAAATGTGTTCATAATTTACTTAAAGGTTTGACATTTATGTTACGAGATGGGACGCTATACGCTTGAACAAAATTGGGAAATATTGAAAACCTATTTCCAAAGTGGTGAGTCTTCTTCTTCTTCCGCTGTTACAGTAAATGGCGAGCGTTACCGTGACATGCTCAACGAGCTTTTGTTTCCACAAATTGAAGAGGATGATATGGACGACATTTGGTTTCAACAGGACGGTGCAACTTGTCACACTGCCAAAGTTACATTCGAACTTTTGGCTACCGTTTTTGAAAACCGAATAATCAGCCGAAATTCCGATATCAATTGGCCGCCTCGGAGCTGTGATTTCAGCCCGTTGGACTATTTTTTGTGGGGAGCCGTTAAGGACAAATGCTATGCGAACCATCCAGAGACGATTGATGCTTTAAAACACGAAATCAAAGTTGCCATTCATGAAATTGGAGCCCAAACAATCGAAAATGTGCTTAAAAATTAGGTTGATCAAATAGCCTACTTTAAAGCCAGTAGAGGCAGTCATTTGAACGATATTATTTTTCATTCATAAATGACAATGTTCAATCTTTAAAATAAAAAAAAAAGTTTGAAAAAATATTGATTAGTTTTTTTTTTTTATAGCCGATTCAAAAAGCAAATTTTACATGGCCTACCCTATACTTCAATGGCCAAATTTTTGCTGTCTTTGATACAGCCAATACAAAGTATCAACTAAGTTTAGAGGAAGCTCTGGCAGTTAAAAATAGCTGACTGATAAAGCTTAGAATTTATAATTTTTTACTTTACATCATTAAAAAACAAACTAATTTAAAAACCAGAATGTTCTTTTAATGCCCTAAGGGTGTAGGACGCCTTTTCTGTTAATCATGCGTATCAAAAACAAAAAAAAAAATGTGCAAAAAATTCATGGCATTATCTATTGACAGTTTTTCATTACGGATTATGGATACAGTCGCTATTGAATCGACAAGAGAAGATAAGTACTTTGATCTTATCCTGAATGTCAGGCTTAACCAGGCTTAACGCTGACGAAACCAGCTCTAAAGCAATCAGCCCCAAAACAGCAGGGTCCTCAAGGCCCTAACTTATGGAGCAAATGCGTGGATATCTAAAGTTGCTATGTCGATATTACGTGCAGCTCTAACTGTAGGACTACGCTTTGATAACTGCAGATTGCACTTCCATTTGCATAGGTTTTCATATGACGATCTCTGGCGATTCTGGGGCCAATGCCCGAGATCTCGAATGCAATGCCATAATGAGAAATAGGAGTAGACATCTCAGCCTAGTACGGCCAGAAGAAAGGCATATACGCTCAGCCAACCCAGCTCCATTCTAGATTTATTGAAGGATGTTAAGGTTGAAATAAAAACCTCCTATCCATCTATTAAATTTCATGCCGAATTACATTAAAGTTGAGTTCTGTAGTTAATCGTAGTTGACGAAAAATACTTACAAGTTGGTATCCAACTCAAACGTCTTAGGAAAGGCAGCCGTTTTTTTATCTTGCCGAGTGAAAGAAAAATAGATTGATTCGAAACTTAATTAAATTATCTTAGATAACATTCAAAATTGTTTTTATATTTTTATCAGACATTTAAAACAAGCGAGCAAAGTAAAACAAAAAACTTGGAAAAAATAAAAAAAGTTTTTCCCAGTTACGCTGCTTATGGAAAAAACTTCATTAACATGATAATTGGCGCGTACACTTCTGTTTGGCCGAGTTCCTCCTTTTTTATGTGGTGTGCGTCCAATCGGATACGGTGGCCGCCGGCGGGGAATTATTGAATGGAGCTGATACTGTTCAGCAGGAAACATAAAACAGCTCTTAAACAAATAATCCTAGGGGTAAAACCCCTTAGACTAATAGAAAGGGCTAAATATCTAGGACTTGCACTGGATAGAAAGCTAAATTGGGGGCTCAGTGTCGCAGATAGAGTTCGCAAAGCTACGACGGCGTTGTACTCCTGCGGAAGTCTAATTGGGGAAAAATAGGGTTTGAAACCCAGAATTATACACTGGTTGTGCACAGCAGTAGTTAGACGAATTCGGAAGAATGCCCTTGAGAAGGGCGTGAACATTAAAAGAGTTCACTTTATACCTTATCTCGCATCTGTTCTTATAACCGGGTGCAATGTGAACCACATCATCGAAAGCACTGTATGCGTCATTAAACTTCCTTCCAGGAGACTTGTAAGCAAGATACATTGCTCGCAGTGCGGCACTAAGGCTGAGAACTTTAAGTAAATGGTCAAACACAGAATATGGCCACGGTAAAATCCTGGATAGCATGTTGGATCCTCCCGGACAGATGGACTGTGCAGTCCCGCCTATACTTGCCATTACAACGTTCACGACCCTTCTACTCTCGAGGGAAGAGTGGGAACGAGACGAGGTAAGAGAGGGCGAGCCCATCCGTATATACACAGATGGCTCAAAGCTCAAGGGCAGGATGGGCAGAGGTGTATATTTCGAACAACTGGGGACCTATTTCAGTTATCGGCTTCGCGACTACTGTAGTGTCTTTCAGGCTGAACTGATGGCAATAATTAAAGTTCCGACACTGGTACAGCCAGGCGTTAAAAAATTTCCCCCAAAGCAGTCGTCAACCTTCAAGATAGCCACGAAATACCGCACATCTCTTGATGAGATGGCTGAGTCATTTCATCTAAATGTAACATGGGTTCCTGGCCACTGTGACATTGAAGGTAGATGCAGAGCCGATGAACTAGTCAAACTCGGCACCAAATTAACCGATGAGTACATAGACAATGACATGGGCACATCCTTACATACATGCAATCTACTTATCCTTGAAGAAATCGTAAGAACCGCCAACGGAAGATGGAGTAAAACCACCTGCAGAATTACCGTACAACTGTGGCCAACTCTCAGTGCAAAACGCACAGAATCTCTGCATATGCGAGATAATCACAGTCTTAGTACACTGATTTCAGTTATAACGGGGCATTGCCTAATCGGCAGACATGCACAGAGAATGGGCGTGCAAACAATTGACTTCTGCAGATGTTGTGAAGATGAGGAAGAGGAAGAGACGACCCGCCCCTTTTGTGTCACTGCCCTGCTCTATTCAGACGTAGACTCCCCATTTTGGGTAGGCAATCCTTTAATGAATCGGAAGATCTCAGTTCTGTCGGAATCAGGGATCTTATAAAATTTGTGAAAAGTACAGACTGGGTTTAGGAGAGATAAGGACACCACCATGCGGCATCCCAATGGGCTATGAGCCCGAGTGTGTCCCATAGGGGTCAACCGCTTCAACCCAATCTACATATATGTATGTAAACACAGAAAAAACATGAAAAATTAAAATATAGTCAAAACACCTGCTTCTGAAGAAAGGGTGTCGCTCTTTCAATGACAAAATTTTTTAATTAAGAATTAAATTTCATATGAAAGAATTTACTTAAAAGTTTCTAAAAAAACTTATTGAGCAACTATTTTATTTTTATGTTTAAAAATGTTTATATAAATACATATGTAAATCCATTGGTGATTTACGTTCTCTATCTTCAACGTTTTCTTTTATTTAAACTGACAAATGCCACACAAAACATTAATGATAAGGCTCGCTACTGAACACAGATTGTCGCTCGATAAAATTATTAATTAGCTTTCATTGTAAATTTCTTGCAATTTTATTAATTTTGTATAACAAACACTTGTAAATAACCATTTTTTTACATTTGAATAATTTCTATACAAATAATCCTTTTACACACTTTTTCACACATTTTAATTAATTGTAATCTTTTGTTAATTTTTTTTCTCCCTGAAGTTTGTAAATTATTACGCAGCTATATATGTATGTGAATAAATATAATATATATGTAGGTATACCCTACAACACAGCTGGCTATCATATAAGCACTCATATTATCATCATCACTATCCTCATTAAACTACACATTTTCGTTCTAACCAAGGGAAAGTACTGATAATTTCTCCTTGTCGGTATGATATTCTATTTCTCTTTAAGGAATAGCAATTTCTTCTAACTGACAAAATATATCTATTATGCTCTAAAAGGTAAGGCAACTAATCATTTTTATTCTTTCAATGTAATAACTACAGACAACTAAACTCCTCATTGTCGTCATCACAACCCTCTCAGCACTAATAATCAAACTTCCCATTTTTGTTCCCAAAACTAAACAGCACTGATGGCCCAAGCTACTCATTTTCGTTATCAAAAAGTAATCAGCAGTGATGACAAAAACTCCTCATTTTCGTTAAAAAATAATCAGCACTGATGACAAAAACTCCTCCTCTTGGCATCGATGACAAAAACTCCTCTCATGGCAGCTGATCATAAAATGTTTTATTTAGAAATATACAAAATGAAATTGTTTGTATTCATTAGAAAACTCTTACATTAGAAAACTCTTACATATCAATTTCATCTACGGAGATTCGGACTCACGGATTTTCATTCGACTATGGCGACCATACAACAAACATTACAAAATTTCACACAAGTACATTTTTCAGAGCAGCCAAATTATAAGCATACATACAAATGAGTTGTCTTGCCGTTTACAGTAGAGTAGATATAAGAGGTGTTAAGATCAATGGTTTCGTTTTTTGTGTGGCACGTAGCGCCGTCTTGTTCCCCAGATACCATTCAATTCCGGCCATAAAAAATCGTTAATCATCTTTCGATAGCGCAATCCATTCACCGTAACTGTTGCTCCACCTTCATTTTCGAAAAAGTAAGGTCCAATGACTCCGCCGGACCAATCAGCAAAGACACGACGTAGTTGATGATCGGCCGGCTTGAGTTCTTGTGTTAACTGGACTTTATAAGCCTTAAGACCCAAATGCAAAATACGGTGTAATGACGTTTGTGGAATTCGTAATTCCAAAGAACGACAAGGAATGGACAAACCTGGGTTTCCTTCAATATTTTCGGCTGTTCTTGAGCGACGTGCACGGGTTTTATTCTTCACATTACTAATTTGTCCCAACAGCTCGAATTTGCTTCTCAAAGGTGCAATGTTCGAGTTTTACGAACCGTCTTTGCCAAATTTTCACCATTTTTATAGTGAATTTCAATAGTTTCAATGTGTTTTTTAAGGGTGCATCGTTCCATTTTTATTAATGACGTATTTTCTACTCGTCAAATATCAAAAAATGACAGCTTCAAAAGTAGGTAGGTATAGTGGTTGTCGGTTGACACACCTAGGCCTGCTGTAGGCCCATTGTGATACCACCAGGGCTGTCCCCTCTCCTCACTCTACATTGTCCTCATTGAACCAACCTGTGGCTTTAATATATTTAACAAGACTTGTTATTTTTACATTGGCTACTTCTGCCAAGTTATTCAGGGAACTTTTTCCTAAAATATTGAACCTTCTTCCATCCAGAGCCATGCACCCGCATAGAAAGTGTTCTATAGTCTCTTCTTCTTCAATATCGTTACAGCTTCTACAATAGTCGTTATAGGGCGCTCCCAGCCTACTGGCATGTCTGCCAATCAGACAATGCCCTGTTAGGACCCCGAGTAGATTTCTCATATTTTTCCTGTTTAGTTTTAACAGTCGGTTTGTGCGGCCCATGTTCCATTCCGGCCACGTCATTTTACTAGTTCTACAGGTCAAGGTCTGAGACCACAGCCTGTTGGCAGCACTGATAGTGTGTTTATCTATAAGCATCTTACAAGTTGCTAAGGGTATAGGAATGTCCGCTTTGTCTGGTTGGATCGGTAACGTGGTCCCCAATCTCGCTAATTCATCTGCTTTGCAGTTGCCTTCTATGTCTCTATGACCCGGCACCCAGAGCAGGTTTATTGCAAAGTACTGTGATAGTTCTGTCAAAACGTCGATACATTCTTTTACTGTCTTCGAGTTAATATTGGGCGATTTTAAAGCTTTCAGGGCCGATTGGCTATCTGAAAATATGTTTATATCCCTTGTGGTGAGGACACTTTTATTTAGGGTTAGCAGGCCCTCCCTGATAGCCAAAATTTCAGCTTGAAATACACTGCAGTGATCCGGTAACCGGAATGAGGTGTTGGCATACATTCCTTCAGAATAAATGCCTCCGCCTACTTGATAATTTAGCTTGGAACCGTCTGTATAGATGCTGATTCCGCTTTTATTGTCCATTACCCCATTGTCCCAATCTTCCCTCGTTGGGAAAGTTATGGTAAAGGATGTGTTTAAGTGCAACTCTACTGAGCTACAAAAGTCTGTCGCTTGATGTAGGAAGGGATATTCGTCTAGTATTCTAGCGTGACCCCTTCTGTTAGTGGCTAAGTTAGAAGATTCTCTTAGCCTAAGTGCCGATTTCGCCGCCAGCTGCTTGCTGTAGGCCTCAATCGGTAATAAATGCAGCATGACATTCATCGCTGCCGTGGGTGTAGTCTTTAGTGCCCCGCTTATGCAGAGACTAGCACCTCTTTGAATACTTTCTAGGCGTTTTACTGTTGTTCTTTTCTCGAGTATTGGCCACCAGACCAATGCACCGTATGTCATGATAGGCCGTACCACTGCTGTATATAGCCAGTGTACTATTTTTGGGGTTAGGCCCCATTTTGCCCCCACAATTCTTTTGCATGTATAGAGTGCTGTGGCTGCTTTTTTTACTCAATAATTAATCGTTTGTTTCCACGAGAGCTTCCTATCTAATACCAGTCCTAGGTAGCTCGCCTCTTCCCCAATTGATAGTGTGATACCCTCAAGAGTAGGGGGGTTTAGGACAGGTAACCTGTATTTCCTGGTGAACATGATTAGTTCTGTTTTGCTGGGATTTACCCCAAGACCACTCGATGCAGCCCACCGGCTTACATCGTTCAAAGCATTTTGCATTATATTGCAGAGGGTATCTGGGAATTTCCCTCTTATTAATATTGCAACATCGTCTGCGTAGGCCACTACGTGTATTCTCCTTTCCTCTAGATTCTTCAACAATTGATTCATTGCCAGAATCCACAGCAGAGGAGAAAGTACACCGCCCTGAGGGGTGCCCCTCCTGACGGATCTGCGTATCGTCAAGGGGCCCAACGTCGAAATTACTAAAATGCCTAGTAGCAACTGTTTAGTAAATTTCACAAGGCCCTCGGCGACACCCAAGTCAGTCATTGCGCTTGTTATGACCTCCGGTAGGATGTTGTTGAAGGCGCCTTCTATGTCTAGGAAGGCTACCAGAGAATACTCTTTGTCCTCTATTGATTTCTCTATCTCTGAAACTAGTGAATTTAATGCTGTCTCTGTGGATCTACCTTTACAGTAAGCGTGTTGTGATCTCGCCAGTAGCGACGGGGTCAAGTTTTCCCTTATAAAGGCGTCTATTAATCGCTCTAGCGTCTTTAATAGGAATGAGGAAAGGCTAATAGGTCTGAAGTCTTTAGGCTTTGTATGCGAGCTCCTACCAGCCTTTGGTATGAAAACTACTTTGACTTCCCTCCATCTTAGGGGGACGTAGTTTAGTCGTAATGCTGCTCTGAATATGGTTATCAGCCATTGCATAATGTTGTCCAATGTTTGTTGTAGTTGCGCAGGGATTATCCCGTCTGGTCCCGGTGTTTTATATGGATGGAAATTTCCTACAGCCTAAGTTATCTTGGCTTCTGTGACAATGTTGGGGATGTCGGTACCTAGTACCGCATCCGAAGTTGGAATATTGGCGGTTATCGCTTCCTCTAAGTTACCTGGGAAGTGGGTATTTAGTAATAGTTCTAATGATTCTTCGCTGGATTCTGTCCAGCTGGAGTCTGGCTTCTGAAGATACCCTATGGGTTGAGCAGACTTGGTTAGGATTTTCCTCAGTCGAGATGCCTCCACCGTAGTCTCGATCTCCCCACAAAAAGTTCTCCATGAAGACCTTTTTGCTTTTCTTATTTCTTTCTTATATATTTTTAATTTGTCATAGTATAGGTCCCATTCACATTCGCTTTGGGAGAGTTTGGCTCTATTGAATTGTTTCCTGCAATTCTTTTGTAGCTTTTTCAGTTCGGGTGTCCACCAGGGTGGCTTATTCTTCCCTCTATACCTGGCTGCCGGACAAGCCTTATGCAGGGCTTGGTTGCAGCAATTAGTCAGTCTATTGACCATATTGTCTAATGCCTCTATGCTAGAGGGGTTAAGGGGGGGATCCATGGGCAAACGTTCTGCTAGTTCTTGGGAATATCTTAGCCAGTTTGTTTTCCTATGGTTCCTAAATTTTAGTGCTTTAGGATGAATGACCTCTTCTTGGAGCGTGCATTCTATATATCTGTGATCAGAGAATGAATGTGCATTAAGTACCCTCCAATTCACTATTCTATCTATAATTGAGTCTGAGACTAACGTAATGTCAAGAACTTCCCGACGATTACGTACAATAAAGGTAGGCTCATTACCGCGATTGCAGAGCAATAATTTGGTACTCATAATAAAATTAAAGAGTGACTCACCTCGCTCGTTAATATCTGAACTACCCCAGGTAGTGTGATGGGCGTTTGCGTCGCCTCCCATGAGTAATATCTTGCCGCAGGCTTCACTGTCCAGTATTAGCTCTTTTAACAGCTGCGATGGGACTGGATCCCCGTGTGCCATATAGAAGGACGATAGCCGGTACTTGTTACCATCTGTCTCCCAGCTTATCGTAGTTGTGTCTTTATTGCTATATTTATAAATCATAAATGTGGTTAGTTCTGTTTTTGCCATAATACAAGACCTTGATTTACCTTCACAGTCTGCTGTATACAGCTTATATTTCGGTGTCCTCAACCCGCAGATGCGCCCTCCATTGATCCATGGCTCCTGAATGAGGACAAAATCAGGATTGTCTGCTGCCATGCGATCAATTAGGGCTTGTGATGCTAGCTTACTGTGATGTAAATTTATTTGTAGAAGACGCATGGTTAACACTCTCTGAATCTTCCTGTGAGTCGCTCAAGAGCTCTTTTTCTGAGTATGACAAAAGTGACATCTACCGAAATAACGAGCTATTCAAAATAATACCTGTTTTTATTTATTTATTTATTTTTATTTATTTTTCACTTATATGAAGTTGCTATTGGTAAAAAAGACATAGATTAACATCGACAAATGGAAAGGAATAAAAAAAATAAAAAAATAATAATGGAAAGGAATATCAAATGAAATATTTGATTTCCCCATTAAAAAATGTTGTATATGCTATTATGATAATGCGCATGTATTAGAGCCTAATAAAACAATTGTAAAAGTGTTGGAATTTTTGTCAAGTGCCCAGCACTGTCTTGTAGGGTATGCATCTACTTATATAGGAAATATTTTCATATACATACATAGGTATGTGTGTAGGAATGCCCATATATTTGTATACAAAACATGCAATAAATATAGTGTGAGCACATTCGTTTCACGCTACTATTGTTTATGAAAAAATATTGTATTTATGTTGGCATTTCCGACATATCCAAACATTTTCCATAAATAAGCAAATGAGTAATTACTTGCATATTAAACGCATTATTTGCATTTATGCAAACGAGTGCTGAATTTTGCATTCAGCTGCTCCGCATGAAAGATATTCGCAACATTTTAAGCATATGCTCCCAATTTTAACACGGTAACAATGAATTTAGAAGGGAAGTGAAAGAAATCGGAGATCGCAGCATAAAAGCTACAGCTAGACATGCACACTCAGGCATGCATAACCTCTTTTTCATTTATTTAACTCTCAGTTGGGCCCCCAGGTTTGGCCATAACATATTGGTAATATAGCTAACGCCTTGAGTCTCCAGGTAGCTTCCTCGAATGGGTTGGTGCGTGACTACCATTCGGAACTCACAGAGAAAACGTAGGTTCGAATCTCGTTGAAACACCAATTAAGAAAAACATTTTTCTAATAACGGTCGCCCCTCGGCAGGCAATGGCAAACCTCCGAGTGTATTTCTGCCATGAAAAAGCTCATAAAAATATCCGCCGTTCGGAGTCGGCTTGAAACTGTAGGACCCTCCATTTGTGGAACAACATCAAGACGCACGCCACAAATAGGAGGAGGAGCTCGGCCAAACACCCAAAAAGAGTGTACGCGCCAATTATATATATATATATATATTTATGAATATAGCCTTTTAAAAATATCCTCGAAAAAAGTATAAAAAGTGGTGTCTAACGATTAATCCTTCATTCACTTACAAAAAAAATTATTTGTCTATGGTCCGGTATAGTATGTACTATACATAGGCAATATTCCTAGTATGGCTTATTATATATATATAAGGGTTGTATTCTATATTATTAGGGTTGTATTCGGAATCTGGATTAAGGACGTAAGACGAAATATTTCTGCAGTAACGGAAGATGCTTTATTAAATCGAATCCTCTATTTTATATTCTTTATAGACTTCCAAAAAATTACAATGACTTGCCGCTTTCATACTCACTTGGGTCCTGTGTGTACATAATATGAGAAGAGAAAGCTTGGCGATATATCCTGGCTTGGTTTTACGAGAAGACCTGTGCATAACAATCCTATAAAATGGCTTTTGGCACAACCGAAACTACAATACCCAGAAGGAATCACATTTCACATTTGCTCAAGCACAAGTGTAATTCATTTACTTTCAAGGGCCTAAGAAAAGCGAATTGAGGGGACTGGTGTTTTCAATAAAATTCAGTCTTCCCCTGTGGAATACGAAAAATGTCCCAAAATTTGATACCCTACGTACCTTTAAAACCATTGAATTCCAAATGCATTTCAGAGGGAGCATTTTTAATTTTTTCTTCTTCATAATTTTGTCTCTTCCAAAGTGATTTAGGTCGTTGTCCTTCAGGATGTCGGTACAAGCCTTTTGGATGGTATCTACGAAAGCAAAGCGTTTTCCTTTCATGCTCAAATGGAATTTTTCGAAAGGTAGAAGTCACAGGAAGCCATATCAGGCGAATACGGTGAGTGATTAAAATGTGATTTCTAGTCAAAAAATCAGTCACAAGAGTGGATCGATGAGCTGGTGCATTATCATGCAATAAGCGACAGCTGCCTCCTTCGCGGTATTCAGGGCGTATTCGACGCGCACAAACGCTTCAAAACGCCAAGATAGAAAATTGCATTGATGCTTGGCACAAACTCCTTGTGAATAATTCCCTTGGAATCGTAAAAACATATGAGCGTCAACGCGATTTTTTGGGTGGTGGCTCATATGGGGCCTTCCATTCGGCACTTTACCGCTTAGTTTCAGGTTCATGTTCGAAACACCATGTTTCATCACCAGTTACAATGTTGTAAAGGAAGTTATCGTCTTTTCTCGCTTCTTTATTGAGGTCTGTCGAGTGTTGAATTCTGAGCAATTTGTGGTCCTCAGTTAACTTGTGCAGAATGAAATGTGCACAGACCTTTCATAAGCCCAAATAATCAGTTAAAATGTGATAAATCGATGTTTCGGAGATATTCAACTCCGATTCCATGAATTTCAAGTATGATTTCGGTTCATTATTGATAAATTTACAAAACCTTTCAATACAGTTTTCGGTGATTATTGATTTGTTCGTTGTCATTTATGTCCTCACAACCATCTCTGAAGCGCGTAAACCATTCATGAATTCTGGTAGAAGATAGACAGTCGTCGTCATAAACTTTTTTCATCAATTAAAATGTTTCGGTAAACGTTTTACCGATTTTAAAACAAAATTTGATATTAGCTCTTTGTTCGAAACTCATTTTTGTACCGATGACACAAACATACTTACATACCGATGACACAAACATATAATACTTTAGACACAATAACTTCGCTTCCACTGAACCGAGTGTCTCCAAGCTTTCACTGGGATGTAACAGTCAAGGCACTAACTCACGACAAAGATGGCGTTATCAAAAACATTTTTATGACGCCAGTCTTGTTTATTTTGGACTTCACCTTGCATTAAGACTAAATTCAAATTGTTTTACTCTAGTCACGCAGAATTCAGCTTCGGGAGAAAAGGTAGGTTCAAATATACCAGAGATTCGGGAGTGAACTGAATTTATATTGTATAGAATGTAAAAAATTTTGTTTGAATCGAAATTGTGTTTTTCCAGAATACTATAAATACATATGTACATACATATGTATTCATCGGATGGCAACGCAGGATGAAGGGATTGTATGTGGATCCTCCACGGTCGCTTCGAAGATATTTTTATTTTATTTTGACGATGAGAAGGAAAAAGTGTATCAGTATGTTGTTATCAACAATTTACATATTTTGTATTGCGATATACATACAATAATATATATATGATAATGACACATATGTCCTAGTCCTCTATTTTTAAGTGATACTAAATTTAAATTTTACTACGAAAGTAACCTCGTCGAACAGCATTTAACACAGTTAACGTTTTAACTGTTCGGCGGGGAAACGGTTGTTTGCAACAGTCGGAACACTAGGGTGGCTAAAACTTTATAAGAATTTAGGGGGTGGCCTAAACAATATGTATGTCATAGGGCTAGGAGCCTATAAGTATGAAAATAGGATAACTAAGAAGGACTCATGAGCTTCAGCGAAAGCGTGGAAAGCTGCCATGAGTCTATGACGTTCAGATGAGTTCTTTCCGGGAGTTTCACGTTCTTTGGACCTTTAAGAGATGAATCGGGATATTGGGCGATTTAAGCGACTCTTAGCCGCCCACTTTCTGACAAATATGATCTCTAGTCGCACCCATCCCTTCGTGTATCTGCAGCTGCTTACTAGATAAGCGCCACCTGGCTTGGATTATTGGCATTTTCTAGCCTTCCAAGTTGGCTGGCCCGATAGCATCAAACCTACACAACTGCAGATGCCCACGGAGGTGCCCTAACATTGGATCTAAATATATCAAGGTTTTGGTGTAGAGGTGTGTTTCATACGCAAAGCAGGCAAAGACTTCAGCTATCTCGACGGCTATCTGGCTTTGTGGGGAGCATTACGATAGTCGAAAGCTACTGGAAAATTACAGCTAATATAACTGGTGACTTAAATGTCTGAGCAACGGAATGGGATAAATTGTATAAGAGAAAACAAATTAAAATAACAGCTGTGTGTGACAGCATAGGAATCGAGATAGATATAGATAATTATCTATTGTACATATAAAAAGTATGTTCGAAAAATAAAGCGAATTTTCAAATTTCGCGGGCTACGTACTCGTACATGCGACTTTCGACTTTTTTCACATTGGTACACTCGTCTCGAAGATATGTTAACGGTTTTAGCAATGAGGCATGTACAGTTGGTTTCTGGGAGGCATAAATAAGACAGGTGTTTTGAGTTTTCGGCGACTCTCTGCTATCGAAAAAAATGGATCAAAGAAGTTGCATCAAATTTTGTGTAAAACACGGAATTAAGTGTTCGTAAACACAATAAATTCTTATACTCGTACACATCTGCAAAGTGCATATAAAGTTGGCAACGCCAAATTCATCCCTTCATTGCTGGAATGGTACTCATGTTAAAAATAGGGGTTGCCCAACATTTACCCTAAGTTTCCATCCCAAGCGTGAAGCGTATAAGTAGACAATGCAGTGCAAGCTATCAGTTAGTAGATGTCGTCAAAAAAGCCAACATTGTCGTTAAAGATGTGTAACAGAATCGTAAGAACATCGATTTATGACTAAAATAACTTATGGCAAATTATAGTAAAATTGAATATACAGACATACATATATAAATAAACATTTATTGATAGCACTGGAAAAAAGCTGCGGAGATTTCGATTTGTTTGGAAGCATTCAATTGATTACTAAGACCGCGTTCATACAGGGAAACTTTTGTTACTTCAACTTGTTACTTGAGATGCTAGTTCTTTGTCAACATCTTTTGCATTCTCATTCTTCTATATGTTGTTGTTGACTGTAGAGTAATAACTAAAGCAATGATCGCATTAGCGGTGCAAATGGTACAATCTGCGCCGATTTTTATCGTGCTAGTCGGCACAGAATTGATAGTTTCCACTATATTTTTGTGAGCGGTCACAGTTATCGTTGCATATTGTGACAATTTTTTGGTTCGTATCGGCCAAAAGTGTGTTTGAGGTAAAGGCATTAATTTTGATTATCCATAGTTACCACGTTGACGCGAAACTTCTAAATGGTAAAAAATATTTTTTGTAATAGTGGAGACCCCTCGGTAGGCAATGACAAACCTCCGAGTATATCTCCGCCATGAAAAAGCTCATTATAAAAAACGATCAGCCGTTCGGAGTCAGAGGCCTTTATAATTAAAGAGCAACATCAAGACGTACACCACAAATACGAGGAGCTGCTTACCCAAGCCCAGCAAAAGGGTTTGAGCGCCAATAACATATGTATATTTAAATGGTCATGGTTTGAGTGGTGATTCATCCATAATCCTACCAGCGTTTCCGCACCATTTTGTTGTTATCTGGACATATCTACATACATATATTTCATCAAACAATCCATTAAATTTAAGATATGAGTTCTCTCATTCGCCATTCTAACTATATACAGGGTCCGGCACTCGAAGTGTAACCAACTTCAGACAGCTCGCACAGCTAGTGCATAAGCATCATTGGTTAAATGACAGTCCGGAGTATTGTTTAAAAGCGCGCGGAAGCATTTGGATTTGGATAATGGATTTCAAACGTAATAGTGTGATTGCATTATATTTGGCTTGAAAATCACAATCACCGATTGTTCGTGAGCTCGAGCACTTTAACGTAAATAAAGTTTTTGTTTATCGCACCATTACTAGTTACAACGATACGGTAGCATTGCGGAGCGATTCAAAATGTGAAGAAGCGAAATCCCTGACGAAGTTCCAATCAAATGACAAAATAACTGAAACTATATGACCCTAGCATCCGCCGCATACTGAAAAATTATCTCAAAGTCAAGCTTTACAAGATCCAAAAGCCGCATAATCTCAAGTCAGACTTCAAAGAGCTAACAAGTTGCATCGCTTGGCCGAAAGCGGTAATTTTCGAACGTTGTGTGTTCTGGCGAGAAAATTTTTCAAATTGAACAATTCGCAAACTCTCAAAACGATAGGGTTTAATGGTTTGGGCCGCTGTAACCGCAGATGGACGCTCTCCAATCGTTTTAATCGAGCCTTGTGTCAAGGTAAATGCGAAATATTATAGAGGAAGTATTCTGGAGGTTGCTTTGAAGCCGTGGGGAGACAAACATTTCGGTGGCAGACCATGGACGTTTCAACAGGACTCGGCACCGTCTCACAAAGCTTGAGTGAAGCAAAAATGGCTAAAAAACCACGTTCTGAACTCCATAACGACCACACAATGGATCTCAAACTCACTAGATGCAAATACGGTGGATTATTCTCTTTGGGTAATTTTGGAAAGCAAAGTCCGAGCTGAAAGATTCACCAGTCTCGAGACGCTTAAATAAGTCCTTGCCGCTAGTGAGCCAAAATAAGGGTGTTTTTTTAGAGGTTAGGTTTTCAAGTTGGCACTACTTTTTTCGTAGATGGTCTTTTTGACCACTGTCACTTGATTTATGCTCAGTTTGGTTTGCCATTTCATAATGAATAGACTTACACCTGATCAAGCGCGTCGCACGTTCGGTGAATGGGCCCAAAACGAGATGGCCACCGATCCCGATTTTCACAAGAAAATTTTGTTCAGCGATGAAGCTCACTTTTGGTTGAATGGGTATGTCAATAAACAAAATTGTCGCATTTGGAGTGAACATAATCCACAAGCCATTGCTGAGACGCCGTTATATCCTCAAAAAGTCACTGTTTGGTGTGCTCTATGGGCAGAGGGAATCATTGGTCCATATTTCTTTAAAAATGAAGCCGGCCATAATGTTACAGTCAGTGGAGAGCGCTATAGAGCCATGATTAATGACTTTTTCGTGCCTGAATTGGACGATGTTGATGTGGACGACCTTTGGTTCCAACAAGACGGCGCTACATGCCATACAGCCAACGCAACAATCGATTTATTGAAGGAAACTTTTGGTGAGCGCATTATCTCGCGCCGTGGACCTGTGGCGTGGCCTCCAAGATCGTGCGATATAACACCGCTGGACTATTTCTTGTGGGGCTATGTGAAGTCGCTTGTCTACGCAGATAAGCCCGAGACGATTGACGTCTTGGAAGAGAATATTCGGCGCGTTATTGCTGACATACGGCCCCAATTGCTGCAAAAAGTGGTCGAAAATTGGGCCTCTCGGCTGGAATTTATTCGAGCCAGCCGCGGCGGCCACTTGCCCGAAATCATTTTTAAAACATAATGGCAAACCCTTATCTTTATAATAAAGCTAAATTCTTGGCCATAACATTAAATTATATACGTTTTATTTCATCTTGAAAACCTAACCTCTAAAAAAAACACCCTTTACCTGCAAGTCACATTCGCGTAGCTTGCGATTCATTTCTGGACCGTCTCAAGGCCATAGTCAAGGAAAAAGTTATGATCACCCTTCGAGTGCCGGACCCTTTATATAATGAGCTTTGAAATTTTGCTAGGTTTAAGTAAAACCTAGTTTTTCATTTTAAATCTCTTATATTGTTTATAATAACTATTGTTAAAATTTAAAAATTAAAACTTTTCAAATTTGCACTTCTTCATTTATAAAAATAGATAACTTTAACATTTTTTAAAATTTTAAAATCTAACAAATTTTCCAGTTACAATAGACGCTCGGAACTCTATTCGGAGGTTCGGAAATCTAAATTATCCCATATACTAAGTTCTACTTAAGTTTTCTGAATAGTTTTTTGGAGGTTAATGGTTTTTTACGGAGGTTAAAATCAAAATTTCAGAAACATCATCAAAAGTGCCATCACACCAGTGGTGTGTGGGGCATGCTCCCACTAACACTATAGCAACCCTCCTTATCGGCTGAGCTCCACCCTGGGACCGTGGTAATATTTCGTCAAGGTGGAGCCGCGTTTATGTTTATTGACTCAACAGGTGCCTGCGTCCAGGTTCCTCTTACATGGGCTTATGGAGGTTATACGCTATCGATAGTACTCATTGCTTCCACTTCATAAGTGGTTCTGCAGCAAATGGAACATCGGAAAAGGTGTCGTTAGTATTACCGACATGTCGTAATCTAATACCGCCTTGAGCACTAAACTCAGCCGTCTGTTATTTTTCGTCAGTTCGTAGGCAGTCTACCGCCAGTCAATAGCTGCTGCTGAATTCTTCGCTACGTGTTGCGTTGCCACTCTGCGCTTTGAAGATATAACCCTATCATTGTTGCAAAATTTTTTGCTGTATTTCAGGAAGTATTTGATGCGATCATCTTCGTGATTAGATTTTCCGTGCACAGCTGACCACCCAGAGGTGGCAATGCTATTCTACATAGAAACACCTTTGTAAAGCATACATACGTACCACAAAAATAGTATGCTATATAAAGGTATTATAAAAAGCACATGACACATTGCACCACGGTACTATTCACTCTCACTTCCCCCCAAGGGGGTTCCACTTAAACTGATCCAGCTCGTTGAGATACTTTACGCCGAGAAGGATGCCAGGTAATGCGATATAAGTTCTTAGTTCATAGGATAAATTTCCCAGAAGGCTTACGTTCAGGGTGCATACCATTACCATTACTCTTTAACACCGTCATGGCCATCGCCTTATGAAGAACGCCACAAGGTCTGGAAGTGGTATCCAGGGGCCTGCAGGGCCGGCTTGTTGACGTCGACTACGCGGACGATATTTGCCTACTATCACTATACATATTGTGGCGTAGCAATGTAACTCCAATCAGTGCACGAAGCCACCGCCAAAGTTGGGCTGGTTTCAAACATCTTCAAAACCAAACTAAAGCGTAGTAACACTCAAAATACGCGTCTGTTCTTGATCGATGGGACCCAGCTGAAGAAAGTGCAATCTTTTTGCCATCTGAGCAGTATCATCTCGGCGTCAGGTGATCGACTGAAGGCTTCAAAAACCACATTACGAGAGCTCTGGCAACATTTGGCTCTCTACGTCCGTTCCAATAAAGCATTATACATTTTGCAACTTACAAAGCTGAGTATCCTTAATTCTAATATCAAATCATCTAATACAAGAGCGGCTGATATAACTTTTCACTAATCGATGCCTTCGCAAAATCCTTAAAATTTTAAGGCCAAGCACAATCTCGAATGCTGATATGTGGAGCACAACTCAGCAAACTCCAATACTCCTAAGATTGGCAGAAGAAAATGGGGTTGGATTTGCCACGTTCTTAATAGACATTGGATGACCTAACAAGAGCCGCTATTGAGTGGAATCGTTCGGACCATCGAACACTTGGAGGCGATTGTAGGATTTGGAAACATGCGTTATGAATTTTACCTGAAAATGAGCTAAGAAACTGGTGCAGAATAGATCTGAATGGAAGGATTTGGTGGTGGTTTTGTTTCTCCTTGAAACCGAGGGAAATAATAATTTATACCAAGGCAGGGAAGAATCCAATTGTAGTCACCTCTCTTGTTAAGTAGATTCTGAGTGGCCACCAAAGGATGGGTTGTTTGCAACCTAGAGTTTTTCGAATTACATAAAAATTATTACTTCTGGTCACTTTTACTTAAAAATAATTATATTTATTGTTTCTAGCCTCTCTCAGTTGAAATGAAATATAAAAACATTACTTCTGACTTGGACATAAGCACACTCAACTATGTTTCCGAAAAGTATGTATGTATGTATATTCAAATTTAAATTTGAATAGGTCGAGCCAAGGTGCACCAAGAGATTTGGTGGCTCCTAAAACATTCAGGCTAAATAGCCCATTGTGCTTAGAGCTGTGGAAAAAGGTTAGGTAGTCAAAGAGGGAAGGAGAAAAGTATCAGAGAAAGAGATAGAATAGAGACAGAGATAAAGATAGTTAGTCCTGTGAGAATTTTCTTGATTCCTTGGCAAATCTGTAAATATTCTCCAGTTTTAGAGAACGAATATTACTCATTCTCATGGCATCGGAACCCAATACTCGTAGCCTTGCTCTAGCAAAGGCAGGACACTCACAGAGAAAGTGCTCAGTGCTATCCGCCTCCTCCAAGCATGACTGGCGCATTGTGTCCTCAATGAGTCCAATGGTGGTCATTTGCTGACCCCATGGGTTGTGAGCTGTAATAATACAGACCATAAACCGAACGTCTTTCCTTCCAAGTTTTAGTAGGAAGTTTGACAGTTTTCTGTTCGGACTTGTCACAAAACACTTTGCATCTGCAGCGTACTAGACCGGACCATTACTCTTTATGTAAATTGCATACATAATCGCTGATCCAATTCATGACCCCTGCGGAACTAATTCCGATTATTGACTCTGGCCCTTGGGATGGAACCGCTGATCCACGGTTGGCTAATTCATCGACAATTTCGTTTCCTTGAACACCGGAGTGTCCTGGAACCCATATAAGTACAAGCCTGTTTTGGCTTGCGACAGAATTAAGGTTCTTCTTACATTCTTGAACAATCTTTGAGGTTTGCTTTGCGTTGTCAAGGGTCTGCAGTGCAGCCTGACTGTCACTGAAAACTCCAATCTGTTTTTAGCTCCATCTCCTCTCGATTATCCATTCGGCTACTGTGAATATGGTAAAAATTTTCGTTTGGAAAACAGTTGACATTTCCCCCATAGCATAGTGATACTTACTGTTTTGTCTCATTGTTTTCTTGGATGAAAATTCACCTTTCGGTTTTTAAATATTGTATAATTTATTTTACACATTTAACATAATTCATTATTTTAGTTTAATTTCATTTATTCATTTTGTGCTAGTTAATTTTTAAATATTACATTACACATTAGCAATAATTGTTACACTAATTATGATTACTTTGCATTTTGATTGTGGTTATCGAAGTTCTGTATGTTTCTTATTTTTTTATTTTTTGCTCTACAATTTCCACACATTTTTTTTGTATTATTTTAAAATGTATTATTGTTTCAGACTACTTGTGTTTTCATATAAACGGAGGCTTTTTCAAAATAAACGAAAACTTTTTCCAAGCAAGCGAAACTCTGCTCAAATTGGATTGAATAACAAGAAACGAAAATAAAAAAATGGACACATTAAAAAAATGAAATTATAGTATATTGAAAAATACCTCGCCGTAGGTCATGAAATTATTGAACAGCTTGTCCACTGGCTGCTGTAGGAATTTGGATGTTCTATTCATAACATAATTCGCCCAAGCATTTTAACCAATTTGTGCGATGCTCTCCTCAATTATAATAACTGCGCTGTGCTCAGCGGGTACACCGCTTAATAACGGTCGGGCATGAAGTTCTAACTTAGCAAATGCTTTTCGGGTTCGTCATAAAAACACAAGAATTATGTATTCCACTATTCCACACTATAAAAATGGTTCAATAATTATGAAAATGGCTTGCTTTAATTTACTAAAAAATATTCACTATTCTTGCAAATAGTTTAATGCTATTTGAAAAATGTTTCATTTATTTTGAAAAGCCTTCAATTTAAATTAAGAATACTATATGTAACAATATGAGGGTAATTGGACTTGCAGGATTATCGATCTAAATTATAAAATCCTACGATTGTTTTCTATGCTCAGTACAAACTTTTATCCGTTGTATTTTATTTAATAAATTCGTACAATTCGATGTGTTTAAATTGATAAACAAAAATAAATTACCTTTAGGTTTCATTTTATGTATCTTATCAGTTTAGTAGCTGAAATAAATGCTTAATATTTTAATTAAAAATTTGATTTTGGCTTACGAAACTTACATATATTACATATTTATTACATTCACTACATAAGTATTTATGTATGTATGTGTGTATGTATGTATGCATGTAGTATGTACGATTATGTCTGAATAGTTAGTTTTGTGTGTTTGTTTGCATAGTATTGCCTACAGACAGCTGATTGAAATTATGTTTTGTATTTGATTTATTTTTTTGGCACATACTGTAGTCACCCTTTGGACTGTATCGTAGATGAGTTCGTTCTATTGTGTAAATCTAAACATTAAGAATCTGGTAAATATATATAAAAGATAGTATTGATTTATTGTTATGAAAACATAGCACATCTACATTGATCGGTGTTGGCTGGTTTTTCCATTTCTTTTTTTTTTTGTTTTGTTGTTTGATTTTAAGATTTTACTATCTGCAATTGATATTAGTGATTTAAAAAATTTTGGAATGCTGCAATGTGAGTAATGTGAGCAAAATATAAAAATATGACTGCTCACAACTAGACTATGCGAATGCTTACTTGTTGCAGCAAACGCGTTTTCTATATTTAATTTATTTATTCTGTGGTTAATTTATTATCATCTGCTTATGAGGGCTAGCGTTAGGAATCATTCTAATTACTCATTTAATACCATTATTCAATTCACATTAATCCATTTCACAAAATATCTTGGATATATTTTTTTATTACGCCAAGAATTTTTTTGTCATTTTTGCTATTTCCGTGACAACTCAATTTGATGACGGCTTCTTATATGCAGACATACTTTTGCTTATTACTCAGTCACTGATACTAAACTACCATAGCAAGTTACACGAATGGGTAGGACTTGCAAATTATAAAACTTTATTATAAAATTTAGTGCTCGTTAGCGAATAAATGCAATTGGATGAGAGTCTTGTTGTCTAAAAAAACCTATAATCAAAGATAAAGATGAAGAAGAAAAAGAAAAAGAAGAAGAATGCGAGTCTACGTTAACAAGCAAATTGGAGCATATGAGTCAAGTCCAATATACAAGAGGTTTACTAGGTAGTAATGCACACACAAATTGCTACTCTTTAGGATGAATTTGGGGCCGACGCCGTCAGTGGCTTCGGAAAAGAGAATGACGAAGCCTGTCTTCGACAACAGCGAAAGCTACAGATTACTTTTCCACAAATTTCTTATGACCCAAATTAACGACACAGCGAAATTCATGAACGATTTGAGCGAATATGTAGTTCACTTTCGTGTAGGTGAGGTGAATGGAGTCTATATGATTTGACCTCGTTAAACTTTTTTGTGAGGCATAAAGAAATTGCAATTCTACGTTAATAAGCATCAATCGACTGATGATTTTAAAGTCAACATAACCCAGGTCATTGCTCAAACTCTTCCTAATCTATATGACAAAGCCATTAAAACTTTAATGGCATGGATCCGTGCCATCTTGCGTTGCTGCGGTGGGCATTTGGACGATTTTGTATTCCATATTCGGAAGCCCTTTGAAGAATACGCTGGTGCAAGTATTTTATATTTGACGGGAAGATCACTTTAAATTTGATAAAATAGGTATTTTTCAAAAAGCATAAAAAATCTCCTTGCTTTTAACACTCATTTCATTTCAAATCGCCCTCGTTCGGAAACCCTATAGAATTTGACTTCGTCACACGCATTTTTAAATAAAAAATTCATTGGAATACTGAAATTTTAAAAATTAAAAAAGAATTATTGGTACTAGCATTCAAAATATTTACATATGTTTCTTGTGAAGACTTTTCGTTAAGCAATACAAGCCGTGAAAATAAAAGCAATAAGTGAACTTTATATGTTTAGTTCAAAGTCAATCCTTGAGCCATTCACAGTTTTTGCTTTCCACACAGAAAGTTTTTAATGCATTTTTTCAAACAAACTTGCGTTATTTTTCCATATGAATAGGGTGTTGAGAGGTTCACAGCTTGGGAACTTATGTAAGTGATAATACAAAACAGAAATATTGTTGGAATGCATTTTTTTGCTTTATAATCTAGAGGCTGATTTCATGGCATTTATTTTAAGAATTGATATCTGGTATACATATCTCCGCCGTAGCTACAATTAACTGCAGTCCAACTTTCGACTACTTTTTCTAATATATTTGAATAATAAATCTAAATGAGCCCAATCAACAAAAATGCGACGTAAACGATAGTCATTTAGCTTCGATTCTTAGACAAGCTATATTTTATGGACACCTAAAGATCAAATTTTCCACGTAGTCGAATTGCAAAGGTCAACAAATATTGAGAATGTCGCGTAATCGAGTTCTCGGCGACTTCCTGAACAATTCGCTCTGTGAACTTCGTGAACAGATTTATTTTTTTTAAAGTAAATTTTTACAATTTGGAAGCACTGTTCTGGCACTAAACGAGTCATGATGAAATGTTAACACAGTTTGCCTTTTCAGCTTGCTTTTCTTACCTGCAATTTCCGGGCACGAAAAATCTTGTATCATGACTCTGTAGAGCACACGAATGAAAAATGGACCGCTGCAAAATCGGCACGAAGCTGTCACTTTCTGAGCATATATGGAGAAGCTACCACAATCACATGGATTATCCAATCCCCGGATGCGACAATTTTGCTTATTAACATAGCCGCCGAGATAAAAGTGCGCTTCGTTAGAAAATATGATTTTGATTTTGATTCAATAAACTCTCTGTCGTCCAAACATTTACATTAGGAATGAGGTTGCAATATTTCCCAACGTTGTCCAAGCATATGAGAGCTGTGATACTCTGAATTACTGTCAAGACTCTCAGCGGGAAAGAGCTGCGACTGTCAAAATAACAAACTGTAGACTCAGTTGTTCCACAAGGGATCTGAAATTGTATGTAACTTCCGAATTCTAGATAGGTTTTTATGAGGATATTTTTCATGTCAAAAATGTACTCCGAAGTTTGCCATTAAAGGCTGAGGGGTGTCCGCTGCTAGAAAAAACTTTTTCTGTCATTTGGTGTCTCATTTTTCATTTCAGAGTGGGTTTCGAACGCGGGCCCTGCCGAATGGCAGTCACAAACAAGGCAATTCGGCTACGGCGGTTATTATTATGCTATTATTATTAATAACGAATAATATTAAAAAAATAAAATAAAATTGAGGGGCAAAAGAAAATATTTAGCCCCCTTAAAAAGGTGTTTAAAAAATATTAAAAAGTACAAACAAATTGTAAAATTTGACTTGAAAAGGACGCCTTGAAGGGTGCAAGTAACACTTCAAAAGCGTTCAGCAACGACTCATAAAACCCATCGAATTTATCGTACCTGAAATAATTTTTGAGGCTGCTTTTAGCGTACTCGCTTAAAATTAAAAATCGTTCATTTAAGGCGCCAAAAAAGGCTAATTTATGAAGGAAAAACTCTGGCATATGTAA
Source organism: Anastrepha ludens (assembly GCF_028408465.1). Lineage (NCBI taxonomy): Eukaryota > Metazoa > Arthropoda > Insecta > Diptera > Tephritidae > Anastrepha > Anastrepha ludens. Next base: position 42,373,131 of record NC_071500.1, on the reverse strand, counting down.
GAAGATTTATAGCTCATAAAATAGTATTTTAGGATCTTTTGGTTAGTGGGGTTGCGCTTCGCTGAAAAATAATTTTTGTCAATTTCAACGTACTTCTTGGATTGTGTAGTATTTCATGGTTAAATGTTAATACTAAATAAATTCTTGCTAATTTTGACAGTTAAAGCTTTACCAAACCGCCGACCGCTTTAAGCTATGAAAATTCTAGCGCACTTATTGAAAAAGTTCAATTCATTTTTCAAATAGCCTTTTTTTGTGTGTTTATTTCATTTATTATTGAAATGGTATAAAAGCTTCCATGGCAGTTTTTTATCGACTTCTATAATATTATATATACATTTGTATATAAATGGCGCTTATGCCCGTTTTGGGTGCTGGCTAAGCTCCTCCTCTTGTTATACTATAGTGGTGTGCGTCTTGATGTTGTTCCACAAATGGAGGGACCTTAAATTGTAGCCGACTCTGAACGTCAGATATTTTTTATGAAAAGCTTTCTCATGACCGAAATACACTCGAAGGTTTGCCATTGCCTACCGAGGCGCGAACGCTTTTAGAGAAAACTTTTACTACAGTTTTAGTGTTTCATGCACGCACGTGCGAATCTACGCTCTTCCGAATAGTTGTCACGCACCAACCCATTCGGCTACGGCGGCAAATCTATTGTATAAGATTCCAACATCAAATTATTCAATTGCGGAAATAGCGGGTCCAGTTACTTTCTTCGCTCTTATTTTTATTTTAAACTTACTTTGCTCGCTAGAATTTAGATTTTTCGTTATTACTCTCTCACAGTAATTGTTTCTGTATGATTTTGATTATACTTGTATGTATGTATATTTATATTTTTTCGGTTTTTGTAATTTTTGTTCTTGTTTTTGTTGTTTTTGTTTTTGCATGTGTTATAAAATACAAATCGTTTCACAAAACTACATATTCCACTTTAACAATTTTGAGTAATTAAATTTTTTTTTTGTTTTTTTTACTACCTAAAAGTTGGTTTTAAAAATGTTTTTCTTATCTGTAATCTACTACAGTTTTTAAATTTGTATTTTGTTTCATAAATCTTGAATTTGGCACATGGTTTCCGAAATGTTAATACTTTTTTTAAAGTAAAAGAAAAAAAACGCAATTATATTTTATAAGTTTTTTTCTTTTCTCTGAATCTGTAAATTGCATTACTTTCTTTGTTATTGTTCGTTTTGTTTTATCTCCACTTTATTTTTTTACATTAGCTTTCGCAATAGTTCATTTTATTTTATGAATTTTAAAATTGAATTTCTTATCAAAAATTTAATTGTAAACATTGGCTTCATAAATACAGTTATAAATAAATGCGAATATGTTAAGATTTCTTTATTATTTATCGGCTTCAATGAGCAATTTTGCTCAATAATTTTGCCTACCGATGAGCAATTTTGCTCAATAATTTTGCACTCCATATTTTTTTTTTTTTGAAAAAAATATCATATTTTATAAGATTTTTGTTTATACTAAAGTTTATTTGACTTATTTTCTCAACTAAGTGGCTGTTTACCAGAAAATAAATATCAACGTAATTACTTAGTGACCTAGACTAGAAAAATAAACTTGTATTTACATGCCTCATATCCAAAGAAAAATCAATTCTTCACCTTTTTTATATAAAAATTCTAGTAGTTTACCAAATACATACACATACTCTCCCTTACATACGTACATAAGATTAAATAATCAAATTGTAAATCTATGAGTATGTTGTTGTAGTTGCCTTTATTGTGAATGATATAAATACATATCTGGCTAATCGTTACTTGATATTCTGTAAATAGTAGACTGTTGCATGTAGTAAGTTTAGTTGCAAATGTGGCAATATTTGCATACGTACAGCAATTTCCGAGTGTTACTCAACTTTTTAGTTAACCATTTTGTGTAAAAGTTCTCCATTTTTTTGTATCATCGGTTAGTATAAAAATTATTACAAATAATACTGTCAATTTCCATATTGATAGAGTTTTATTAAAATCTTATTGATTAACTAACAATTGTGTGGACAAAAGTAATTCATATTTACAAATATTCAAATGTGAAAAGTCAGCTTTAAAATGTTTGAGCCTTTAAATATTCATTCCAGTTAGAGAACGTGAAGTAGATAGTCGACGGGTATGCTTCTATGTCGATATTATTTAAGAAATGACTGCCTAAGCAGAGTATTTTTAAGATTATAAGCTTGAAAGGGCGCAACCTGCTATAGCTGGGTGAGCTGTTTAAAGCCAGCCGATTGCCACCGCCAAGTAAGTTTCGCTGTGCACCAGGCTAGGATTGCAGAAATGCAGCCATTTAATTGTAGTAGTAGGTACCAGTCAACAGCAGGCTGAATCAAGCCGGCTTAACATCGCACACAAGGTCCTGTCGAGCGTATTGTGTGAGAATGAATCCCATCGTCAACAAATTGATTTGACCCTATCAGTGCGCCTTCAGACCTGATAAGTCCACCATAGACCAAATCTTCACAATACATCAAATCCTAGAGAAAATCCACGAAAAACTACTCGACACGCACCACCTATTCGTTGGTTTCAAAGCCACCTTTGATGGCACGGATATAAATCACCTCAGTGCCGCTGTGTCTGAGTTTGGTATCCCCGCAAAACTGATACGCTTGTGTAAGATGACGTTGTGCGCTACCACAATCTCCGTCAGAATTGGAAGTAACCTCTCCGAGCCGTTAGATACCAAGCGAGGTTTCAGACAAGGCGGTTCTCTATCTTGTGAGTTTTTCAACCTCATGCTGGAAAAAAGTCTTTCGCGCTACCAATCAGAACCGCACTGGTACTAACTTTCATAAGAGTACCAATGCTACTAGTATACTATATGCCGACGACATCGATATTATCGGCGCAACCAAACGCGCTGTATGCTCGGCATACTCCAGTTTAAAGAGAGAGGCGAGCAATGTGGGTCTTGCGATGAATGAGGCTAAGGCAAAGTACCTAGTGTCAACACACAGTGAGTCTTCGCGTCTTGGACAATATGTCAGTGTTGACAACCAACAATTGGAAGTTGTGAAAAACTTTGTCTACCTTGGGACCAGTATTAATAACAGAAATGACTACAGCCTGGATATCAAGCGTAGAATAACTCTAGCCAACAATTGTTACTTTGGGTGCAGTAGGCAACTGAGAAGTAGAGCTCTCTCTCGAAGGCCTAAACTGGCTCCCTTCGCGTTAGTGAGGAGCACCGCGTACGGTGGAACAGCAAGCTGTATGAGCTATATAGGGACATGGACATAGTTAAGCGTGTAAAAATACAGCGGCTACGCTGGCTTGGAAGAAAACGCTCCAGCAAGGCGAATTTACGACATGGTACCCCAAAAAAGAAGGCGTGGAAGAGGAAGATCCCATCTCCGTTGGAAAGGGCGAGTGCTGCACGACCTGCCTTCACTCGAGATTTCCAACTGACACCAACGAGCGCAGGACAGGATATATTGTTCACTAGACAGAGTTAGTTTACTGAAAAGCTCCAGCTTCCCCGTGAGACACGCGTAACACTGGCACCATTACGTTCTGGATACTGTAACAGGTTAAACTCCTACTTATCCAGAATTGACCCCGACATACCAAACATATGTCCGGCATGTGAAGATACTCCGCACGACATTAACCACCTTTTCATATTCTCCCTTAAACCTACTCATCTAACACCCATTTCCCTCTGGACCCAACCCTTCGAAACAGCATGTTTCCTGGGCCTACCTTTAGATGAGCCCGACGAAAACGACCGGTGATATACCCTACACTGACGGGGCTTGTATTACTGTTAAAACAACAACAAAAGCGCAGGACAGAAACAGCTGACGCGCTATTTTGGATTCGACTAAAACCGACACACTGTTGTAGCGCCACATAAGTAAGTAAGTACCAGTCAATAGAACTAGTATTAACTGCTTCTAAAACATGTTGTGGTAGATCACAAAAGCTGTTCTATGTCGAAGGGTCGTCCACTGGGCACACTAAAGTTACTAAATTGCTATTAGGGTGTCGTTTGTTTTGCGTATAGTCAAAAGCACAGTCGACTCGAACGAGAACTTTTTTTGTAGCTTAGTAAGAAAGAAGTGGATATCTCCTGCGCATTCCGATAATCGTCCAACAGATGCCGTAGTGAAAAAGTGAATCGAAAAATTTGATTTGGCTGGCTCGGTACAAGACATACAAATATCACTCCAGCAAGTGAAAGCATTGACGTAGAAAATCTGTCAATTGTGTATTTATTGAAAATATTTTTAAAATTTAAAGCTAACTTTTCCTCGAAACCGTGAAAACATTCAAATAATTTACATCGAATTTGGTAATATACAAATATTTACACTTCTATGACTTTGATTTAATTTCATACTTTTGATTATTTTGTTATAGTTTCTTGCTTTCCTTCCTTCTTTCTAAATAAATATGAAAACTTACCTTCAACTATTAATTATTCGAACTTATGTAAAACTTCCATATTCTTATATATATCATATACATATATATTATATATAAGCATATACATATGTATGTATGTATATACAACCTTGGGCTGATTTTGTTCATTCACTTATTAGTAATTCAACATTGAAGTACAACTATGTTTTGGGTAGGTGGTGGGGAATGAGTGGTTGAAATTTTGATTAAGCATTCATGGATTTGGGAATGAGATTTACATGCAAAAAATAAATGTTTCTAATGCGTAGGTGAGGAGGTAAAGTTAAATTTATTGTACAATGAGTACAGTTTAGGAATGAATTATGCATATGCGGGTATGTGTATTTGCTTTTAAGTATTGTAAAAATTTTGATTGATTGTCCGAAAGTTTAAATTCATCTGTATTCAATTGTGAGTGTGTCGAGGATATATATATACGGTAAGTATATAAAGAAAGGGAGGGTAGTAGATTTTAGGTGACTTTGATTCATCCAAGTAAGTGAGTAAATTATATGACCAAGCTGGAGCCTTAGGGCTTGGCATATATAAAACAACAACATCAACGTTCACATCCAACCTGACATTCACTACAAATATTCTTTTATTCCTTTATTCTTTTATTCCTTTCAGCATAAAGTGAAAAGTAAGCAAATTGACTAAACCCCAACTATTTACGCTCATTTGCATTAAATCAAATCGTTTACCGTTAATAGAGCAGCAAACTCTATAATGAGTTGGCATTTGCCATCACACTTTTAAAACTGCTGCAATCTCTAATCTCACACCGATATCGAGTAATCAGATTTTTCACTCAACAATTTTTGCTGTGATGGGGCAGGTGAGTGCTGTTGTTGTCTCGCCAGTTGTTGTTGTTGCTGCTGCTGCTGCTGTTGCGGCTGCCCCTTTTGAGCTTGCTGTTGAGCAGTGCTTGTGCCCTGTTGTTGTTGTTGTTGTTGCTGCTGCTGTTGTTGTTGCTGTTGTTGCAGCTGTGAAGTAGTCGACGACGGCCTCGACCACAATGTCGAACGCATACCCAACTTTAGCTTCTTCAAAGTGTCCACATCACACTCCACCTCAGACAATTCAATGCGCTCTGTCTCGATAGGTAACTGGTGGAAACCACTGCTGGGCATTACGTTGCATTCAGCCTGCAACTGCAATGGATGCAGGGCTCGTATGCCTCCAGCTCTGTTGACATCAGTTTTTATTTGTCGTTTAGTTATTTTGTCGTTGTTGTTGTTGTTGTTGTTGGTTAGTGCATGTCAGTTGAAGGAGTAAAAGTTGAGGGGGAATACATATTACAGTTGGTTTCATGCAGCAAGCAAAGTTACGAGTGTGACCTCTATACGAGTTTGTGTCAGTGTGTGTGTGTGTGTGTGTTTATGCATGTGAGTGGCTAAGTGTCTTAGCCTGTTCAAGTTGTTTGTTACCAATTTTCATTTAAAACTCCCAATAATGCTTTCAATGCTACCGAGGCTTATCGAATTTGTGACATCGTTGGTGTTGTTGTTGTTGTTTTTTAGTAACTTGCACTTAATCTTTAAGTAATGTTTGCTCAAAACGTAAACACAATTGGCCAACTCAAAGAGTTGAAAACTGTTATCTAAACCCAAAGGCTTTGATATGTACGTATCTGTGTGTGTGTTTATGAATATTCAATATGACTATGTAGAAATGAATATGTATTTGAGTGCATAGTATCCCAATTGGAAATTAAATGCCAATACAAGTGAATGAATGTAAGATGCATCATATGCTCCTGCTTGCAAAATAGTCTCGCGAATGAATCATGAGGAAGTTCATAAATCACTATATATAATATATAATGGGAGCTTTCACCCTTATTGCATGTTCGGCCTCTTCCGTTTTGTTGTGTGCGGCTTGACGTTGTTCCGCCACTTATACAGGCACGAATAAAGCTAAAATACAAGGTTTTAAATGTCTGTTCAAAGAACATTCCCTATCGAGAGAGCTAAGCAAGTATTCGCATCAGATTGGATTTTAATACTGCGTTGACCATTACATAACAGTCCGTGTTGGATGCGCCAGTAGAAAGAAGTTTATACCTTGGAACAGAATGGGGAGTGCGGTTTTTTTTGGAGGCCATATTGGAGCGTTAAGCCGCAAGGGCGAGCCATAATAATGGATTTTGACGACTGTTATTGAAAAATTATTGTACAATTTACACAGATCATCCGATTTCTAGTCCAAAAACTACGCCAACTAACTAAGAACTCTGGTTCAAACGACGACAAGCAAACGATGTGAAAGCGCCCCAATATCGGCCGAAACATTGACTAGCGTGATGGAGAACGACGAAAAATATTATGTTTATTTTTTCTTCAAGGCCGAAGCTACGAAATAAATATTTCAAAATTTTCGATCTGTCGTTTGAAACTGGCACTGATATAAAGGTCAACGGGAGGTGACACATATCGATGAAGAACTACTTTTTGTGGCCTAAACTATATGCTGTGAATACTGATGACATTTGGTTGTAATAACATGATGTCATGTGCCACATGAGCCGTTCCACATCATGGGAGAATGCATAGAGGAGTCGGGATAGATATAAACACATAGAAATTTATCGAAATGCTCAGAATTTTTAAACGGGGCGATTAGGCTTGTCTGTATGCCCGACTGTCTGCCCGTGTGAAAACTCGATGATGTTACGAGTATATGCAATAACATTCATTATTTATGACTTTGTTTGACTCCAAAAATTAACAGCAAGTCCAAATTCGATTTGATTAAAATATGTGTGGGCCGAATTTAGTACTTTCATACATACGACCATCGCAACGCCTCCTTGAATACAGCGCTATAGGGCGGAGAACGTTGAGACATCTCGGCCAACTGCAGCCAGAAGAAGAAACGCTCAATTCAACCAACCTCTAATCTGAGTTTAATAAGGGAACTTGGTTTGGCTGAGGTACTTTGATGATTACCATTTTAGTATACAGTACGTATTTCAAATAAGAGCTAAATCGGTGATATAACAATATTGATTATTGTACTTTTATATACTCACACAAATGCTTTCAATCTGGTTGTGGCGGAGATAAATTAAGTAAAGCTTGGGACAGTAATTCAGAAGGGGTGGCCAAGATCAGACTGTTACTGGCGCTCAGCGAATTAAAAAGTATGAGTTGATTGGCTGCTGTCATCGGGGTCGTGAGAGCGGTTTGTTAAGAAATAATAGAGATTTTGTTGGTGATATAAGAAAAAAATCAACACTGTCAATAGCCACACCACTTCATTGCTATCTGAACAACGACTGATTGCACGAGTGTGTGAGTACGTGTTCGATTAGCGCGCATAATTAACGTCCTGGCGTACTTGGCAGCCGAAGTTGTTCGCACAGTTTGTTTTTCACCATAGCAGATTAGCTAAATCTGGTAACCTATCATGTTTGGGCATGTAACCACTGCAACTCTCTTTCTCATATGTTAACAACATACAGAGTCATCGAGGTGAATCCGGAATATTGAGCTTAAAAATAAAACACATGAATATGTACCCGAAAATAATTCCATTCGAGTACCCACTTATCTGTTGGAAATTAAGCATTTATTGCAACCTTCGTCAGTTGTAATACACTGCTATTGTTCCAACTCTCGTAGAAGCGGAAGTGCCTATTTGCACGTACCAGCACTTCTTTGCCCATTGTGATCATCGTTACTATAATAAACGATCATTGGAGCATTCATAGTGTTGCAAGTGAGGACTTTCGTTAACCTTTACTTCAACTACACCCTATACGTAATAAGTAATCAAAGGGATGGCAGACCGTGTTTGAAGGCGGCCACAAATCTGACACCCAATGTGAGGGAAGGTAACTATTGAGCAAAGGCTGTGTCTTCCTTGCCTCCTGAGCAGCTGCTGAAAAGCAGATCCACTTATAAAAGGGCGAAAAACTGTGGCAATGTCATAAACTCTTCTTTTATTTTTGGTAGCAAAACTACTAAATTATCTATTGGAACCATTTCTTGGCACAAAACCACTGTATTATCGCACCACTCCACTTATATTTACTGTCAATCAGGAAGCAATAGACTCAAAATGTGTCCCTTCATCAGCTGTTTTAGGCCTAATGACACTGCTCCAGCCTTCTCAAAATGTTTTTCGGCCTTAACGCGATGACCCTGTATACTCAATCACACACAATATATGTAGATATATGTATTATACCTAAAAAATAATATAATATATATATAAAAAATAACAAATACAAAAATACCAACGCCTTTTCACTTAAAATATGCATATTTTTTCAACTTCAAGGGATACCCCACCACGCACACCAAAATAATATCTATCTACGTCATATCTACCATATTTGAAAGACATCTACATTCCGTTTAATAAAATTCCACTTTTAGTTCACCTCCCTCCAATCCCTCCATCCACTAATCTCATGTTTGATCTATAGGGTCCATATAGGTGCACGATATTTCACTATCATAGCCCAGACTGCTCATAAGGCTCCCCCCGTCGAGATCCAGACTACCCCCGTTGGCCGTATCCTATTTAGGTAGTGTTGTGGCTGAAAAGAATTTCGACGACAAGGGTGCGGTAGATGGATTAAGTATGGTACCACCACTTTCGCCGCTCACATTGGCATTTGCCACCGAAGCGGGTACCGTTTTATGGGGTATGGGTCGGAATTGTGATGATGGCATGCAAGTAACGGGACCTACAGATGCAATGGGATTGTTACAACTACTGTCTAGAAGGTCTGTGGTTGAATCAGGTTGATTAAGTTGATGTGTGGGGTGTGAAGCGCTGATCAAATTGTGATGTTGTGGATGATGTGCTATTTTTGGGGTTATCAATATGGGTTGTTGCTGTGATAGTTTGTTTTTATTGGAGGTGGTGATGCTACTACTACAACTACTACTGTTAGTACTATTTAAACTATTTGTGGTTGCATTGGTGGTGACATTGGTTTTTTGTAGTTGATGATGTTTTTGTAGTTGTTGCTGATGTTGTTGTTGTGTTACAGATGGTGACTTCACCAGCGTGGGTATATGGCATTGTATGGAGTCTTGTGATTTGAATGTGCTTGAAATTGATTTTAGATTACCACCACCACCACCACTACCACTACCACCCATACTGCCAATACCACCACCACCACCAGCACTACCACAAACACCGCGTGGTGATAGTATCTTTGTCGAGTTATTTGCAGATGTGGTGTTCATGTTGTTATTTTTGCTACTGTTATGATGGCGCGGTGTTGTATTTGTGGAAAACTGATATTGTTGATGATGGTACCTTGAGCGACCGCGGCGTGGCAATGATTTTTGCTCGGACATTGGTGAGAGATCTGAGGATGTGCTTGATTGTGCTCCATGGTAGATGATACCTGCAGGGTGGGAGGAAGGTTCACATTTTTATTTCACACTCATTTCACAACTAAAACACTGTTACTTAAAACTGATTGCATATACGAGTATTTATGTATGTGTACGAGTATGCGTATATAAAGATTAATTCTATGCATTCATATTGGCTTTCGGGAATTGTTTACTTGTTTGTTCATTGTGCCCAAATGATTGTTGACTGAGATTGATTGGCTTATTGGTTGTTGTTCATATAAACTAGTATATATTTATGTACATATGCAGATGGATATATTTTTGTATAAATGCTTGGTACTGGCACTGGCACTTCTGGCAAACACCGACTCACTGTGATTGCATATAAACTACATAATAACTGTGTCTGTAAATGTGTATAATAGTTGAAAAACAAATGCAGAAGCTCAGTTGAGTTCATTATGATATTGTTTTTGTCTCTTTGATGTCCTGTTTCTACGCTCAATTTTCTATGTAGTATATTAGTTGTACATATTTTGTTAATATACATATACTTTATAAGGCCGTTTGCCAGCATTTGGTACTACAGATATGTTTTCGATATGTTGTGATTTAGAAAATGTTGAATTTTTTTAGAGTCTGTGAAAAGAATACAGAAAATATGAAAATATCATTTTTTCGCACATCAAATATTAGAATTATTTGCTGTTTTTAAGTTTCAGTGAAATTTGAATTTTCGAAATGACAACACATTCTTCTTGCGGAAAGGGTAAAAGATTGGTTCGGAAAGGTACAACTACGATCTGAAATTAGTAATGAAACGCACTACAAAGCAAACGGATAGCTATTTATGATTGAGTTTTGAAAAGTGTTTGTAGTCTAACTTTGTAAATGGTACTTAAGTTTTTGAAATGAGAACTCTGTTGCATGTGTCGGTAAAAAATTGTGATGAGCTCATTCCATAAAATTTAATACGTATTTTTATGTATCTAAATTTATTTTAAGAGTCAGTCAATAAACAGTTAATTGTTTTAGCTATATACAGCCTGTCTAATAGAAGCGTAAACTTTCAAACTCATCTGCCAAGAATTTCATAAACCTCTTTTCTCGAGTTAAAGTAACTCAAACAGTTGATTTTTGTTTAAATTCCAAGTTTGATCTCAATGGAGTTATCCGTATTCTTATGGGAAGACGGTTATGAGGGTGATTTCCAAAATTTTTGAATGTTTTTCAGCATTTATCTTTGTAGTTTTAGTATACATTAATAAGTTTCGGCTTTGACTGCATTTACAAGTATATTTTAAAAATGTATACTTTGCTAATCCAACTGTTACTGTTAACTTAACATTTTCTGTTTGGCCGACAAAATTGGGATAGCTCCTCTCTGGATGTGAGCGAGCTAACGTGCTGTAATGCAGCAACCATTTCTTGAGACTTTTCGTATTTAAAAAAGAGCATAAATTGCAGTTAAAGCTCTGTAGGTATGAGCTATAAACCTTAGTTACTTTCTTGTTATGAAATCAACTTTCTGAGTAAAGAAAATATTAGGTAAAAAATGCTCCGGAGAGTTTAGTTAAGTTCCATATACAAGTAATATGTTCGCTTCTTCATTATCCGATTTTATATTTTAAAAAATTCTATCTACGAGCTCATCACAATTCATTCAGTTCATACATATGCATGTACATATGTATGTGTGTACAATATTTTGTCTCTATAAAATAGTACTGTTGTGTAATATCTCATGCCAACAAATTGATTGTGCCAGCGGGGGTTTTTAAGTGAGAAACAAAAACATCAACAAAACTTACTATGTTTAATTTTCCCCTCATGTTGATTGGATGACTCCGTGCGGCTTGATGTCAATTGATCCTGATCTGATTCGGATTCTTCACTCTCTGGTTCGGTTTTACGCGAATGGCGGCGGCGATTCTTGGAAGACTAATTACACCACAGGCATCAAGAGGAATGGCAAAGTACGTGCGAAATCGCATGAAAAGAAAAACAAAGGGAAAAAGTACAAAAGTCAATTAAAATGTGTCCTGTAGTGCTGTTTGGTATGAGCGAGAAGCGAGCGAGGATGAAGGATTAGCATTTTACAAAACAAATAATTAAAAGAAAAAAAAAATTGTCAAATTTATACAGGAGATACTAATACTAACACAAATACGAAACGACAATAAAAATTATCTTTAGATGAGAATAAAACAAAAAATTTTAAAGAAGTAGTTAATTTAGTCCGGACCGAAGTTTATATACACGTGCACAAAATGGGCGTGGTATTTATCCGAACTTAATGATATTTGTGTCGGCTATAAATGAGGTGGGAGCCACAGGTGTATGAAGTTTGTGCATTTTAGTCATCGCATTTACTGAAAAGTGGGCGTGGCACAGCTCATTTTTCAAATATCTACTTACGTCGTATTTCTGTTTTTGGGATCATTATTTAAAAAAATGTAGGAGGTTGAATTAGTTTTAAAGGTGACACACAGATGGCACTATTTATCACTTTATCGCGTTGGCAATACTGAATATATATTCATGACAAAGCCTCATCCCTAGGCTTTGTTTATCAGTATCTGTCATTTCGCTGAAGTATAAACAACGCAGTGTTTTCGTGCTCCGAGTATGTCAACTTTCGTGCCGTCGAAACGCAATTTGCGGGAAGCTTTGCTTTTCTGCTTCAATTTCAAAAAAAATACAGCCCAAGCCCGTGCATTGCTGCAGGAGGCCTACCCAGACCATACTCCGTCGATTTCAACATGTGAGTACTGGTTTCGACGATTCAAAAGTGGTGATTTTCACACCGAAGACAAGGAGCGTCTTGGCCAGCCCAAAAAGTTCGAGGACGCGGAATTGGGGGAATTGGTAAACGAGGACTCGTGCCAAACCCAAGAAGAGCTTGCTGAATCATTGAGCGTTGATAAATCAACCGTTTGCAAGCGTCTAAAAGCGATGGGAATGATCCAAAAGCAAGGGCATTGGGTCCCGTACGAGATGAAGCTGCGCGACGTCGAACGGCGACTTTTTACGTGCGAATTGCTGATCGAGCGACAAAATCGGAAGGGTTTTTTACATCGGGTGGTGACTGGCGACGAAAAATGGATCCACTACGATAACCCAAAACGCAAAAAATCACGGGGTTTGCCCGGCCACGCATCAATGTCGACGGCCAAGCAGAATATTCACGGCAAGAAAATCATGCTCTGCATTTGGTGGGATCAGGTCGGCGTCGTATATTTAGAGCTGCTCCAACCGGGCGAAACAATCACGGGGGATCGTTACCGACTGCAATTGATGCGTTTAAGCCGGGCATTGAAAGAAAAACGGCCGGAAACGGTAAAAAGGCACGACAAGGCTATTTTGCAACATGACAACGCTCGGCCGCATGTTGCTCAACCTGTCCAAAAATACCTTGGAACGCTTGGCTGGGAAGTGTTACCCCACCCGCCGTATAGTCCAGACATAGCTCCCTCCGATTATCATTTGTTCCGGCATATGAGTCTCGATTTGGCGGACCAGCGGTTCTCCTCGTACGAGGCTACCAAAATATGGGTTGAGTCATGGATAGCCAAGCAGCGGCCAGAATTTTGGAGAAACGGCATCCGGAAATTGCCCGAAAGATGGGCGAAATTGTAGCTAGCGATGGCCAATACTTCGAATAAAATATTTTGTACCGTTTTTTCACAATAAAGCCCCAAATCTTCGAAAAAACCCTTTAAAACTAATTCAACCTCCATAGTAGTTTTGCTCCATTTATAAGGTGCGCCAAAAATCTTTTATTCCTTAGTGAATTAAATGCAATTAAAATCTTTACTTTAAATTTGACAAAAGTTATTTCAATGAATAATGAAAAAAGAAATATTATAAATGAAGTCAACATAATTTCATTCTGGTCATATTTTGAACCTTTTTGTTTTTTTTTTTTTTTTTGGATTAAGTTTTAAAAATCGATCGTACTTAATTGGCACCTTATGAGTTCAATCATGTCCTACGTTTTGTCAAATTTGCTCCAGTTTTCGAGACAAAGGTTGAAAATTTGCTTATATTTTAACTTTTTGTAAATTACTCCATCAGTTTTACGGCAATGTTACTAAAATTTTGATATGAGTGCCCTTTGATATTCGCTTAACTTCTTGTTCTTCTTCTTCTTAATTGGCGCGATAACCGCTTACGCGATTTTGGCGAAGTTTAACAAAGCGCGCAAGTCGTTTCTTTCTCCTGCTAACCGGCGCCAGTTGGACACACCAAGTGAAGCCAAGTCCTTCTCCACCTGATCTTTCCAACGCAGAGGCGGCCGCCCTCTTCCTCTGCTACCACCAGCTGGTACCGTATCAGTGCCGGAGTGTTTGTATCCATTCGGACGACATGACCCAGCCAACATATTAACTTAACTACTTCTGAAAATCTTCCAAACTGGTTCACTATAACCGGTTGTTTAGATATGTGGTTTTACGTCATACCTCCTTCTATTAAGCAGGTAAGAACATATAATTTAATACTATTTTCTTTATCACAAAGGGATCGATTTTCCAAAATATATATGTAGCTTCCATATAACTGAGTATTCAGGTACGAAGTTACCGTGTGATGATATTTTTTAATTTTCCGACAAAAGCGAAACGAAATTTTGTAATAATTCTTTAAACATTTTTAATATTTTTAAGATATGCCAAACAAGTTTAGCAACACAGAATTTAATTCACATATTCTTCTTTTTCCATACACAAATTTAAGCAAATTTTTACGAACCGTTATATCGAAAGTTCAGTAAATCTGGCAAAACACGGGTCGTCATTAAATTTAGAAGACCTCAATTAGGTAAGATCAACTATCACAAGCTTTGCCTAAATTTTGAACCCGCACAATGTTTTTTGAATACCCTAAAACTGAACATCAAATTTAGAAATTACTACGAAAGGAGTTCAGCATGATGAATAAATATTAAAAAAATAAAAAATTACTAAACAAAAAAATAAAAATAGATGCAAATTCCAACCAAAATAGCTACAGTCCAGTAAATTGTTCATTATTGCATCTACAATAAAACGGCGCTTAATAAAAATAATAAAAATAGAGTTGGCGTTACTTTTTGTGTTGCGTGCACCATTTGGGCAGTTTCTTGTAAAAATTAAAATATCAAGAAGGATATATTACAGTATATCAAGGCTTAATTATAATGCTCAAATAGGTCTAACTCTCATGGTATACATGGTATTGACATGCCTCCCTCAACTAGCTCAGCAGAAGGATATCTTCTCATCCCAATAAGGCAATGTTGACAGATTTTCCCCCATTTTAAGAATGACATAATAATCGATTTCAGGTTTTCTATCATATTTTGTATCATAAAAAGTCTAACAGTAACAAATTGCAACTCAGTGTTGGCCATCTGACATCGCCAAAGCATTTGACAACACGATTAATAAAATTAAAGGATTGATTGTTTGGTGGGCTGTGTGACAATGCGTCGTTCCGCTAAAACCAAAGATTGTGCCGGCCAATATGGTAAATTTTTTCACACAAAGATCCGATAAACCTAATTTTTCAGCGCGCATCGCTTACCTAAATAGTATTTTTAGTAAAAACAAGAAAAATTGTTCCAATAATACCACGACACAAAACCCACACCAAATTATCACTCTGCAGACGCATTGGCTTTTGGAAAACCTCGTGTGGGATTTTCAATCTTCTGTTTACTGTAAAGTATGTAATTGCCGAAAAACGAAAGGAAATTTCCTCTAAACTCGTACCGAATTATCGCTGCTCATAGGCCCAAACTAAGAAACGTTAGCGAAGCGGCTCGTCAGGATAATGCATTGTTTAGTAGCAATTCTCGATGACTAAGTCCACATTGGATTCAATTACACATTTTTGGCTTTAGCAGTTAGACCTCGGCATATCGCCGTAAAAAGAGCTATGAATATAAAAAGTATCGTATATTTGGACCTCCCAGTATTATTTTATTGTGAAAATCAGACGTTTCCATTACGGCTTCAAACAAGTCCCAATTAATCGATTGAGAAGAAGATATGTGACAGAAGAAGAAGCTTTTATTTACAACTACTGAGTCAATTGAACTCTGTACCCGGACAATTAGAGATCTTTGTGAACAATGCTTCAAAGTCCTGAGACGCAATATTAGGATTTTGAAGTAAAGTATGCGTGCGTAAAAACTGCGAGTGAGTTTGCAAACTGGCGAATCAAATGTGATTAACATCCCTTGAAATTGATTACTGGCTTATTTGAAATTCTGATGGTAATTTTAAATATTTTTTCCACATTTTTTTTTAATCTGCATTTATCTACATATATTTTTCCAGAATGTTTCAGGGGACTAACATCAAGATGCAAACCACAAATAGAAGGAGGAGTTCGGCCAAGTTCAGCCAAAAGAGGGTGTAAGACCCAATAACATGTATATATTTATATATACTTATATATTTACATGACCACGCTTAGTTACTTGACGGAGAGTAGGGGACTCGGAATAAACCCCGATAAAACTGCACTAATTCTCTTTACAAGGAACATAGATTGCTCACAGTTTCTCCAGTAATTTTCAAGGATGTGGATAATCCTTTGCTAGAGAATGTTAAATACTTATAACTCATATTTGACAGGAAACTTACGTGGAAATCGAATATTGAGAATAGGGTGCAAAAGACCAACATTGTATTGCATAAATGCAAAAAAGCGGTCGGAATCAAATGGGGATTAACAACTCGTATCACACACTGATTTTACACTTCGGTAGTTCGACCTTTTTTACTATACGGAATACTTGTATGGTGGCCAAAAGGCAAGCTATACGAAACTGCTGTGCAAGGTCCAAAGAACTGCGTCTTTATGCATCACCGGCGCTTTAAGGACCTCCCCTAATAAAGCGCTCGAAGTGTTAGTCAACTTCCCGTGTCGGAAACACGTGGCCGCCGCTTCAGCGCTTAGGCTTAATAGTATGACGCTATGGAAGACCCACCGGTCTGGCCACGCTTTTATACTACATAGTTGTTATAATCAAGAAATCGACTACTCTTTCCCTAAGCCCAACTCCGATGGGCTCTTCAAGACAAACATCCCGTCAAGAAGAGAGTGGCTAACTCAAATACCATGGAGAAGAGGGGAAATAAATTTGTACACGGATGTATTCAAGCTAGAAAATAAAGCAGGATATGGAATTTTTTCAAAACATTTAGGCTTAGAATTATCTGTTCGACTTCCGGACTACTGTAGCGTCTACCAGGCGGAATTCTCAGCAGTAAAGGAGGTAAATGTATATCTTAACACACACACACACCGTAACAAGACTACGATAAATATTTTCTCGGACAACCAGACGGCCAAATCAAGGAAGGTAGTTATACTGTTCCAGATTGCCAGACAACTCTAACTGATATTAGCATCGTCTTCATCGTTCTTATGGGCCCTGGGACATAGAGATATTGAAGGAAATTGCTAGACCGATGAACGAGCCAGAAAGGTTACTAATCTTTCACTGCTTGAAAACAGAGGGAATATTAGAATTCCCATGGCAATTAGCAAATTAAGGATAAAAAATAATATTCTCCAAGAGACGAAAAGGTCATTTAGAGAAGAAAATACTTGTGTTAAAACCAAGCCAATTTGGCAGCAAATAAATAAGTAAAGATCGGGAGAATTGCGGAACCTCTCAAGAGAGAATATCTCGAAGGTCGCGGCTTGTTTCGCCGGACATTGGCTGTTATGTAGGATCTCTTCTAGGCTAGGTGTATTTTCTCCTGAATACTGCAGAAGTTGTAGAAACGAGGACGAGGAACATTAGAACACACTTCCTTTGTAATTGTTCAGCCTTAGCTAGGAGTAGAGCGAGGTTGTTAGGAAAATAACATTTTGACTCTCTTACGGAACTCTTGCTGTTGGTATAAAATCCCTCCTGCGCTTCATAAGAGAGTCTAACCGGTTCCATGAAAATTAAGAGTTTCCGTGTTACACAGTGGTACCACAACGGACCTACATGGTTAAGTGCTCTAAGCCGACTGCTATAAAAACCTAACTTAACCTATATATACTTATAATTTCAGGTGTATTAAGGGGGGAGCCTGGTTTATGAGGTGTAAAAATTGCAACTCTTTGCGATTTTTTTTTAAGGAAGAAATTAATTTAGCACTGCAAAGTTTTTTCTATCTTTTAATGAACATTTTAAAAGTATAACAAATTTTTGTACTGGTTCAAATAAGTTGAAAAAAATGTTTAACATAGAAATTAGTAGCGCGCTGCAACGCTGGAGTTTCCAACTGGCGTACAAGATGCAGCTCGTAATTATTATCTAAAGCAAAAAATTCAAAGGGATTTCTAATTATTATGATTTTTTATTCTAGATAAACTAAGAAAACTGAGAGAAATTCCAAAATTTCAACTTTTTGGAGGTTTAAAAAAAAAAATGCCTTTCTCTTGGACAATTTTTTTTTATCTATTTTGTTAGTTCAAATAGAAGAGAATTTAATACTGAAGGGAACAAGCTACGATTCATTTCAAAAGGTTCATTAGTTTTTTTTCATTCATGTACGCCAATTCAATGAAATCATAAAAATGAAAAGTCGAGGAAAGAAGATAAAATTTGTACTATAGCTGTCCGGTCACAGCGTAACTACCTAACGCTCGCCTACCTTTGGCTTTGTATCTACGGAAATATTGAGAATTAGGCTCTGTAACTTTGTGTGAATATTCTGAAATATATTAGGAATCGCTTAAAACGAAAAAAAAAAATGATTTTTTTTACCTTATAAACCAGGCTCCCCCCTTAAGTTTTGAGAATCTTTCTTTTCTCAAAAGGCAAGCAAACTTCATTTATTGGTCTTATTGGGCGATTCATTTTGAATCTGTCAACCTTGACCACAGGTTTGATCTGAGCACATCCACAAATCTGAATAAATATTTTACATTTCGTCAATGCGGTGAGTTTAAGGATTAGGCAAGCACAAATATTTTAATTTAAATAATTTACGTCTTCTTCTAACATTTTGTCTATATCTAAAACAGTCAGTCAAAATCTGGAATGCATGGTAGACAGAAATTACTTATAGAAATAGAAAAAAATTTAGGTCACACTTATTTGTATATTCCACACAATTCTGACGCTGCTCAAGCGTTGTACTCTACAAAATTGTTTTACAATAAACTATTTTTTACTTTAGCACTTTTTGTACTTTTTATAAAAGCGTACAACTTGTAATAAATGAACAAAAGCGTAGAAACTAAAAACTAAAATAAAACACATAAAAAATGAAACGCACGATATTGTGAAATGGCGAGGTCTGATAATGATTATAGTTTGTCTTTGTTGGACGTTGATTGTGGTTGTAATGATAGTTGAGGTGATGGTGGTGGTTGTGGTGTTGGGTTGGTTTTAATACCGCTGCGGGTGGTGGTGAAGAGCAACCCTCGGTCAATGCACGCTCGTGATACATGAACGAATGCAAAAGCGTATTAGCTGGGCCGGCATGATGTGGCTGTGACATGTTTCCCGTCTCGGATAATTGAAATGTGGCATACGGTGAAATATCCTCGGATGTCTCTGTTTGCGGAAAGCAAAACAAAAAACAAAACCAAACACAAACAACAAGAAATGGAAAGAGAAGAAAATAAAGTCAATAATATATACGTGTTTGATATGTGCACTATGTGTGCTTATGTATGTACTTATAACAGCACCTACAACAAACATTAAACGGCACTAATTAGTAAACAATTGCAAAGGAAATGGAAATGGCTTTGACATTGCGCTGGTCTTGCGGTGGCGGACGGTAGGAGATTGACATTGCGATTGTCGTTAGCATGCGCGCTGTGATTTATTTAATTGGCATTGACGAAGTGGAATGTCAATGCACTTTGACAAAGGGACAGCATACATACATACATACACACATATGTATATTTAGCTATTTGCATATCCCGGTAACATGAGACTAACTAGGTTTATATGATTTTCACTTTATAAAGGGTGATAAATTCAGAGATATCGGATTTTTAATTGAAATAGAACCACAAAAATTCAAATGGATTGGGCAATCTTTATTGACATTTATTTTTTAAAGATACTCCCTTTCAACTGCGCCGTAAACATCCGTTGGCCTTACCTAAACACCAGTTTTGAATGACTCGCGACTCGCTGAAGGACTTCGAACGGTATCTCGTGAATAACTTTAGAATGGCGGCTTCCAATGCCTCAATCGAAGCTGGTTTATCTGCTGATTTATACTTTACATACGCTCAGAAATAAAAATCCAAAGGTGTGATCGTGTGATAATCTTGGTGGCCAAGAGATAAACTCCTCACCAAAAGAACGGTGGAGTAAATCCGTTGTTTAACGGGCTTTATGGCAAGTAGCGCCGTGTTG
Source organism: Anastrepha ludens (assembly GCF_028408465.1). Classification (NCBI taxonomy): domain Eukaryota; kingdom Metazoa; phylum Arthropoda; class Insecta; order Diptera; family Tephritidae; genus Anastrepha; species Anastrepha ludens. The sequence continues at coordinate 42,352,993 of NC_071500.1, read as the reverse complement.
TTGGGGCCAAATGTTGTGGAGATCACGAGCTTCAAATTCCAAATCAAAAAGTCGTTTATCATGGCGCGATAGCGTTCGCCATTCACTGTTACATTGGCGCCAGCCTCGTCCTTGAAGAAATATGGGCCGATGAGTCCTCCAGCTCATAGACTACACCATTTAATGGCTATTTTTGAATGGCTCCAGCTTGCTCTTCAGCCCAAGTACGGCAATTTTGCTTATTGACGAAGCCATTAAGCCACAAATTGGCCTCATCGGTGAAGAAAATTCGGGTCCAAAAATGCGGATCATCGACGACTGAAGTTATAACACTTGGGTAGAACGCCCGGCTTAAAATTATGGACTAGTTGTATTTTATATGCTTTCAAACCAAGACCTTTACGTAAAATCGCTCAAGTCGTGCCATAAGATAGACCAGGTTAATGAGATCGGCGCCTTATCGATCATTCCGGGTCTTCGGCGGAGCCCTGATTCACAGCAGCAATATTATGTTCACTTCGGGCTGCACGTGGTCTAATCGGGCGAGTATCATCCACTAATGTAAAATTAATATGAATTTGCCGATGGTTTGTCGAATAGTGTGTTCGATAAGACGAGTACGTCCTAAGTTGACCTAAGTGTGCGATAAACACTTTAAACAGAGAGTAGATTTTCGTAAAGCAATTGTTCGATTTGTAAACGTTGTTGAGGCGTAAGTCTTTCCATGATGAAACGTCAATTAATACTGAAAAAAATATGTATTTAGTTTGACAGTAGTCACGGTACCTCCAAGCTAATCACCCTTTATTAATGAAGATTAGCAAATTAGGACCTGATAATTTTTACTACTTGACAAGAAATAATTTTTTTGAAATAAAAAAAAATATATTGGGTCAAGTAAAAGTCAAATTATTTAGCTTGGCAAATTTCATGAGTTAATAAATCAACCAACATGGAATTGAGCCTCATTCGAAGCTACTCATTTCGCTTCACGAAGGTATGAATCTGGCTTACAGTCATGATTTTGAATGAAGGAGTTGTAGGTGTCATGTACATATCAATAAATGATTCAAAAATACACCTGTGTTTGAACCACCCTATGGCGTTGATATATTCAGTATAATAGCAGAAATCATCTACTGTCCACGTAATTGTTAGGATATGCGTACCTTAATAAATGATCAGTCGTATTAGGGTGTATTTCAGGCTGATAGCGTACTAAATGTTTCTCCTCTAACCCTGGAAATATTTGCAGCCGCTACCTTTACAGAGGGTACCGAACTAATCTTTACATAATCCGAGCGTCAGTATTAAGGAAGCGAGGGGTTAAAGAAATGTCTGATTTGACTAAAGGGTAAGAATTTCAAATACCAGGCTAGGGGGTTACTTTTGTGTTTGTGTCTGCCTAAGAGTCCAAATTTCGATGGTTTTGGAGTTCAAAACTATCACATCACTGTGAGGAATTAAGGTTTTAGCTTAAGATTTTTAAGATTCGGCTCGGCATGCGCGCATATGAGGCCTTATTCCATTACTCAGGAACTGAAGATTAGCCACGAAACCGGTAGAAAGCATTTATATTAGACTGTTCTCAAGAAGAAGCTGAATGTCCGGGTGCCTCAGGAATTTTCGCGAAAGATCAATTTTGAACTTGATTTACGGCTGCGATTCTTTGTTCAAATATATCAAAGGCGGTCCATTTTTAAGGTGGGTGGCACTTATGATCAAGAATAGGTCTCATACGAGAAAATAAGGTAAAAATGATCGTGATAAAATTGGTGGACGCCAGCCCAAGCGATCGCCAAACCCGGATTAGCGCAGGTGATTTGCAGAGATATTGTGAACCCAGTCACTCGACTACTAGCCACATTATTGGTCCATAATGAAAGGAAGTGTCTTTTTTCCTGAGAAAGTCATAATAGAAGAAATTTTGCCTGCATTTGGCCACCCTGTACATAAAAATTTTTTTATCTATATCATTACCGTGCCTATACTTTTGTCAATACTTCTCTGAATATCGGGCGCACTTCAGTTCAGCTCATGAGTGTCTTCAATTTGAAAAATGAGATAGCATGAAAAATGCCTAATGTCTAATATAAAGAGAGAGGGAGAAGGTATCGGTATCTACTCTGTAGATGGTTATATACTTGATAGAATTTTTGATAGTATCACTACGAAGATATGATGCGAACTAAAAAGTTGTGTATCCTAGTAATGCGTTCCCAGCTTGGGTTATCCAAAATATCTCCAGAATCCTGAAGGAATACCACAAAATCCTTAGTAAAGGGTTTTCCAATAACAGGTGTTATTTTGAATAGTACACTATTTCGGTAGATGCCACTTTTGAAGCTGTCATTTTTTGATACTGGATAAGTAGAAACTACGCCATTAATAAAAATAGAACGATACACGCTTAAACAATCCATTGAAATTATTAAAATTCACGATAAAATGGTGAAAATTTGGCAGAGGCGGTTCGTCAAACTCGAACATTTTTGGGTCATTGTGAAGCACCTTGTCGGACCGCAATACAGAAATTGGTGAAAAATTTCGAGCTGTTGGGACAAGTTAGTGATGTAAAGAATAAAACCCGTGCACGTCGCTCAAGAACAGCCGAAAATATTGCTGTTGTAGTCGAAAGTGTTGAAGAAAACCAAGGTTTGTCCACTCCTCGTCGTTCTTTGGAATTAGGCATTCCACTAACGTCATTACACCGTATTTAGCATAAATATTTGGGTCTTAAGGCTTATAAAGTCCAGTTAACACAAGAACTCAAGACGGCCGATCATCAACAACGTTGTGTTTTTGCTGATTGGGTCGTTGGAATGCATCAAAATGATCCGGAACTCCATCGAAAAATCATTTTGAGTGATGAGGCCCATTTCCACCTCGGTGGCTTCGTCAACAAGCAAAATTATCGGATCTGGGGCTCAGAAAATCCAAGAGTTATTGTTGAAAAGCCTCTTTATTCTCAACGTGTGACTTTTTGGTGCGGTTTATGGTACGGCGGAGACATTGGACCTTACTTTTTCGAAAATGAAGCTGGAGCAACAGTTACGGTGAATGGATTGCGCTATCGAGAGATGATTAATATTTTTTTGGTCGGGATCGGATGGTATTGATCTGGACAACGTTTATTTTCAACAAGATACCGGCTCCTGCCTCACAAGCACCGAAACCATTGATCTTTCACGGGAGTAACAGCTCTTATTGGAAACCCCTAGATTAATTATTTGATAAACGAATGATTTTGTGGATGAGTTCCTGACTCTGTGCACATAACCGTTAGATTTAAATGCGTGGTCAATTATGATCGGGTGGAAAATGAGCTCAGAATTTAGCTACTCCGTAATTATACACTTTAAGATTTTTATCTGATATCTGGTCATATAAGTGCAATACTTCGCAAAAAACAACAAAAGTTATGTTCATCCACTAAATATTTAGTGAATTTTACGCAATGTCAAATAAAGAGAGCTCAGTGAGCGAAAGATGCCGTCGGAGTTTGACTGTGACATAATACCTATTCTGCTACTATTAAAACTAGTTTTTTTAAATGAATAAAAAAATTGCATCTTCTATCGATTGCACCATTAAATGTAGACTCACAACCGCAAGTTATTTCCATTCCATTACGTATAGCCATGCAGTGCTGTAAACCACATAGTCCTGAAAACACAAAAACAAAAACAAAAAAGCTAATAGCAATAACTTACCAGGAATTTTGTCATTATTCTGCATCGACACTTTGTGAATGGTGGCATAATACCGTTCCCGTTGTGCTGCCTCCGAGTTCTGACGATTCTCCAGCGATTCCTTTTGTATACGATTTCCTTGTTCTATAGCAAATACAATATAAAATGTGGGCATCAATATAACTATACACGTAGACATGTATGTGTGCATATAAATCCATTGGATATAAATCGAGCACATATGTATGTACATACGTACATATGTAAAGGCGTAGTGAATTGAAAGCGGCGTGTGGACTTCAAAACAAAACAAAGCACAATACACAAACAACAATACAATACCAACAAATATAAATGGAAGAGCATTGCGTTATTTTCTGCACAGCATTCAGCGTCATGCCAATTAAAATTCAATTTGTTGTAACAACGTAAAATTTATTTTCTCAACATATACGAAGTACGGCTGTGTGAGGCCTACAACCAGCTGTGCTCCACTATCCTATGCGTGTACTTCATCCTGTTACTGTTTTGTGTGTAGTGAGTGCATCTTACAGGAATAGAGTCGGGTATTTGTGTGCATACATTTACGTGTGCGTTTACGTTCATTGATTTTTTCTTTGTTTTTGTTTTTGGTTATTCATGTAGTTAGTCGTTTTGTTCGTTCAATCGGTTGTTGAGCTTGCTTTTGTTTTTTGTCATGCCTTCCATACGTGCACAAACAAACAATTGTACTCGTGCAGACGTTAGTAGTTCATTCACACATTTGCCGGTGTATTTGCCCGCTTTTTTGTTGGTTTGCTTATTGTGTTTATTTTGTTTTGCTTTGCATTTTTTTGTTAGTGCCAAAGAACGACCCACTCGGCCATTCACATTCACATAGCGAATCGGTTGGCCTTCTTCCCTTTATGCCCTTATGTGGGCGGCAGTTTTTAACATACAGTATATGGGATGTAGGAGATACTCACTATGTCGATAGCACATGACTACTAGCGCAATTGTGCAAATCATGCCTGACAACGTGGCAATGCTCGGTATCAATAGATTCACATTTCCATAGAAAACATTGGCGCCACGTTGACCGCGCTGCACAATATCCGGCGGTGGCTGCTCTCCATCCTTGGTGAGCGTGACAAATGTGAATTCGGCCTGAGAAACACCGGCCACATTATGCGCCTCCATGCGCAGCTGATACAGAGTTGATGGCTGTAGGCCGGAAATAGTGAAACGACGTTGCGGTTTTAAGGCGTTCGATACTGTGGAGAAAACGAAAGCAAAGCGAAGAAAAAAACAATATTTAACATTAAAAGCGTTACTAGTAAGTTGGTATACTATTTCATTAGGGATGTTATTATTTTCATGGACATTTTTTTTGATTCCGAGTATATCCGTTTGCCATTATTGAAAACATTTGATTTAATGAAAATATTTGGTGAAGTATTAGGGCTGACATCGTTGATTGTTAAATTTTACTTGAAAGAATAAGCTGTAATGCTCCACAAAAACAGTTTTAAAATGTTAACCCATTTTATGGGGAAGCCTTCAAAACTAAACTTCGGGAATTAAATAAATTTCATCGCTCCTTGAGATAATTAATTTCAATATTCCTCAGCGAAGCTTACAAAATCATGATTTTTTCTGGTTAGAGATGGTTAGAACTAATTATGCTCCGATTTCTAGAATTTTCAGAGAATTTAATTCGATTTCAATCATATTGGCCTAGATTTTTCTTCAACCAAGAACGACTCCAAACTGTTACTAAATGAATTGTGGAACTAAATTCTAAGTATTATCTAATATACTTTCTCTGTAAATTATGCTACCATTTCTTTCATTCACTACAATTGAACTAGTAAATTTTAAGTTTAATATATTTTGATTGAATTATTTAGCTTAACAGATGTTATTTAAATGTTTAAAATGCTATCGAGAGATGATTTACGATGTTTTATGGCCAGAATTGGATGATTTTGATCTGGACAATGTATATTTTCAACAAGACAGCGCTACGTGCCACACAAGCACCGAAACCATTGATCTTTTACGGGAAAAGTTTCCGGGCCGTGTTATCTCTCGAAGAGGTGATCACAATTGGCCATCGAGATCTTGTCATTTAACACCTTGTGAATTTTTTCTTTGGGGTCACGTGAAAGAGAAAGTCTACGCCAACAGCCCAGGGTCGATTCAAGACCTCAAAGATGGAATTCGTGAGGCTATCGAGGACATAGGGCAGCCACTTTGCAATTCGGTTATGGAAAATTTCATGAAAAGGATATTGTCCTGTAAGCGTGGTCGTGGTGGTCATTTGCCTGATGTTATTTTCAACTATTAACGACATATCTTCCTCTTTATAGTGAAATAAACATCCGATCATTTATATCAAAAAATAGCATTTTTCTTTGAATATCAAAATAACGTTTCTTATTGAAAAATCTTTTAGATGTGTCCTAATGACGCAATTTACATCAATTACACATAAGCTAAACTCTTCCTACATCTTATTTTATTGAAATTTTTAATCAAATTGCTTAATTTAATTTTAAATGGAATTCTTAGTTTCTATATTTTATATTTTTTCTAGACTTATTTATTATATTTAATATTTATTTATTACATTTAGTAGCCCATTTCCACTGATCCCTAATGGCAATGCACGAATTTAAATTCTCGAATTCCTATACCACTGTTATAATTTGTCGGAAAGAGAAGGCTCTCAGTATAGAATTAACTCATCTTTGTTGACCCAACATAAAATACTAATACTGAGAGTCTCATTAGAAAAGTAAACATTTTTATTGCAACACACAGTCTGAGTCCTAACTATGCAAGAAAAATAGTTCACATTAATTTGTGCTGTGTGGTAGAACTTGTGGTAGAACTTGCAATGTAATAATTGATTGTATTGATTGTAAGATTGCAATTGTAATAAGTGAAGTAAACACTCCCATTATCTATATACGACTATAAAAAATGGTAACAGAGTTCATAAATAACACGAAACTAGCCAGCTGTCTCCAAGCCAGAAATGTTATTAAAAATCAGTAGTTTGAGTTCACTTTATTCTGGTGGCTCTGGTGCTTTGCCCAAAGAAAGTGGCCCGTCATTAGTCCAGCTGCCTACAGTCCCTTCTCTTTAGTGACAAGAGGATCTACTATAGTCGGTCGAATATGACAGGTAACACCAGTTTTGTCCTCTCTCAGGCTGCTAGGCTTGCTTGTGGATTAAAGTAACGCGTTTGTTAACCGCGGCTTTGGTGACTGCAAAAGGCAGTGGCAAAACGGGCTCCGGGCCAAAGAAGTTGACCTTAGAGATAAAGAGTCACGACCCGCGTTACCCCATTATCTCGGGACCCATGTTAGCATAAGGATATTATGTCTACCGACATAGCTCAGCCATGAGCGCTGCTATTTATCTGCTTTCGACAACAATGTTCAAAGCTTTTTGAATAATATACACCTCCGCTTGAAACACAGATGCGTGCATTCCAAGAGCAAAATGTAGTTTTGTCCCGCTGGATTCCATTTAAATACCAGAATCGGAAACGTGCTCGGTCCTGGGGCCATCCGAGTAAATGCAAAAACAATGTTTGCCGGACTCTTGATGGCGTGGAGTCAAGGAGCATGGCGATGAGCATTGGATCGAATTTCATGTCTACTTTGTTGTTCAATGCCATTGTCCGGCCGTACTAATTCACATTGTCTTTCAGCCTGCAGATGGCCTTCAAGGCCTCTCATTGGGTGAAAAGATCAAGTGGTGTGATAGACTAACCAGAGCATTTAATGCTGGGCCTCAAATAGTCGGAAAAACTCCGGTGCAACTCCTGACTCCCACGGGAGAGATTCTACTCATCCATACTACTGATGCATAGGTGATAATAGGTCTGATCGTAGCCGTGTAGATCCATAGGATCTTGTTGGGAGAAAGACTCCACGTTTTCCCAAAAAACCCCTTGCACTACCAGAAGGCTGTCAGTGCTTTTGATGTCTTTTGTTCAACTTCCGAAGCGGTTTACTATCGAGGATTACTCCAAGATATTTAACTTCCTTGGATAGCTGAATTGTGACTCCTCTTAGCTTAGGCAGAACGAGTCCATCAAGTTTCCTCTTTCTGGTGAAGAGGGCAATACCGAACGCTACTGCTCTTTTTCCATCTTAGAGAAAATCACGAAGCACGCCTTTCTCAAATAGCTACCAAATCTAATTAACCCATCACACAGTCTGAAATTTGTTTTGCAGTCGTTTGATAGATGGCAGCACACAATACTAACCCTAACTTCCCTCAGGAACGCCCTCTCAAACATGGGTACTTATTTAACCGCCCTCGTAAATGCATTATTTTCGATTAATTTGAAAGGAAGAGAAAATTATTAGATTAAGTGTAAGCCATATCTAAATGATTATGGTAATATCACCGTCTTGATTATTTGTTTTAGTACCCATATTCAGGCAGTCTATTTGCTTTGACACCCCCAAATAATGTCGTCGGGTTTCCTACGTGACATTTGGAGAGAGTTTCCTGTGAGAGTTGCATTCGTCTACATGAGACCACTCTATCTGATTTATGAATGAGGAAACCATTCTTTAGTTACACCTACCAATGCAATTATAATCTTTTTCACTTACTTACCCAGTATCCAATCGCGCTCTACCTCATCGGTCACCGGCCGATATTGTAGCACAAAGTAAAGCAAAGGGCAACCATTGTCCGGCCATGTATGTAATCGCACCAATACCGAAGTAGAGTTGGGCGCAATCAGGCTGGTAGTTGATGGCATTCCGGGAGACTGACCTTGCGTGCGCACATGCAGAGTGATGCTGGCCGGAGAAGTGCCCACCTTATTGTGAGCCGTCAAATGGATTTGATAAGTGCTACCACACACCAAACCCTTTAGTTCGTGACTAGATGCGTGACGTGATAAAAGCATCTCATCCATATTACTGTTAGCACGACGATAGAAGAGCGTATAGCCTGTGATGGGTGCATTGCCAGTGAATCCGCACTTCCAGTGCATTAGAATACTGCTCGATGTTGCACTAGTCACATACAAAACCGGCGCCGATGGTGGCACTTGCACTAGCAATACGTGAGTGAGACGATCTGTGCCAATGCCGTTGTCCACCTGGCAACTGTAGTTACCGCTATCCGAAATCTGCAAACTTGATATAATCAAGTCACCTGAATCAAGTAACTGTGAGTTGTGCAGACCACCTTGTCGCAGCGGCAAGTCTGCCTTATACCATTCACGTTTCGGTTTGCCAACCGCCGTGCATGGCAACGTAACGGTTGAACGCCATGGACGCACAATCGGTCCGCCGAAGGAGACAATGCGTGCGGGCACACGATTTGTTGTAATTTGAGATGCAACACGCGAGCTTTTGCCTTCACCAACACGCGTAGAAGCCGTCACCCAATATTGATATTCCATGTGTGGGTGCAAATTTTTCGCCTCATAGTGCGCCTGCTGTGATGGCAGACTACGCTTCTCATTGTTCAACTCCTCTCGACCATTTACAACGCGCGTGTAAAGGTTGTATTTTGTAATGACCCCATTTGGTTCTGTAGGTGGCAGCCACGAAACATATAAAGATTGTGGTGAGCTAACGACTACTTTCATGTCTGCCGGTGCTTCGGGCGCATCCTCCTCGGTATGACAGTAAAGTGGGTTGGACAGCGCGCCGTCACCCATGCGTGTGTGTGCTAGCACTTGAATGCTGTAGTTAGTGTACTTGCGTAATCCTGTCAGCACTGTGGTTAATGCGGTTGTCTTCCGTGATTCAACCTCGTCCTTATTGAGTGAAAAGTCATCAAGAATGGGTTCGAAAATTAGTTTATAACCCTGTAGTAGACCGTTGGTGTGGTATATCGGTGGCGGTTGCCAGGAAACTTGCAGCGACTGGGAGGTCAGCGCAGCGCAGCGAATATCCTCTGGCGGTCGGCTGGGTACTGTCACGAAAGAATTGATAATAAATTGATTTAGTCCAAGAAACAAAAACGAAAAAATAAAATCAAAACAGAATGAAACATAATAACGGAATATAAAATGCTGAGCCTAATAAATAATTTTTCGAATTTCATTGCCGCCAACTCACCATCCTCCATTGTTTGCGCCGATACTGGTTCGGAGAGGGGTCCAGGTCCCACTTGATTGAAGGCTTGTACAACCACATTGTAACGTGCAAATTTTTGTAGACCACTTAACAAGAGTTCGCCAGTGCCACCATCGCCATCGCCAGATACTGAGGTAAAATTGTATGCAGAGTTGCCCGAACTGGCCAATTTGTAACCAACATTGTAGCCTTGTATATCGCCATGACGTAGTTCGGCAAGCGGCGCCAACCAACTGACGAGCAACTCAGTGGAAGACAATGGACGTACTGAGAGATTGAGCGGTGGTCCGGCTGGGCGCTGCGGTTCGGTGCGCACCACTAACTCTTGACTGGGTGCACTGCGGCCAGCAGTGCCCTCGGCTATCACGCGAAAGGAATAACGTGTTGCTGGCTTCAGATTTTCGACTAACGCAGTGAATGAGGGCGGATCCTTGGCTTCAACATGTTGCCACTGCTCGATAAAGAGCGCTTTATAAACGCAAGTAGAAAGAAAGTGAATTATCAAGGGAGTAAAACCAATTGGTTGGAATTTATGATTGCATAAAATATGTTAAAAATAGTATGTTTATATGTAGTCTTATTGTTTTACGAATTATGGTTACAAAGTGCCACTTTTAAAGAAATCTCTCAAATTGCAAGTTTTTCTTCTCTATAAGCCCATTAAAATTTTTACGACCTATGTCTTTCCCAAAGATTTATGTAGGCAAATTAAAAATTTGAGAGCGTCTTATTGCATTACTTCGAAACGAGCATTATGATTACGTGACTTAATTTAAATATGAGCCATTTTGTTTTGCCTTTTGGGTAGGTGTTTTCAGAGTTTCTCTCGCGAAGTTCTCGTTCATAGGCCAGTTTTGCGCCTTGAATAGGTGATAATCGCTTAGAACCAAATCTGGCTGACAATCAAGCTCTTAAAGCTTCAGACGCGACATTAAATACATAAGTCTATAATCTCGCGTTGCCTTCATGTTACAAAGCACCCTTCATATTCCACAAATCTGGGCTCTTCAGGTAATTTATCTGCTTTATTTTGATCAGTTAATAAAAGCGGAGGTACAAATTGAGTGTTTGGTTTAATAGAAGTAGTTCATAGTAGATAAATCCTTTCCAATCCCACCAAATACACGTGAAAATCTTTTTTAACCATTAAATCAGGCTAGGCGACTATTTTAGCCATCTCACTGCTGGGCCTCTAAGATGTTTTTTGGCTATTGTGCGCCATTTAGAGATTCTTCTTGTGGCAAAACTTATCTAAATGACCACAAATAGTTTCATGGCGAATCGGTAATGAAAAAGTGCACACATGCAGGCCGGACTCCACGATTTCCATGACTTTATCAACTTTTTCGACGATAGGCCTACCAAAGCATATCTCAATTTTAATGTTCAAATTCGAGTTGAATCCAGTATTGTATTTGCCTGCTCCAAATTTTCAGTCGAATCGTAATTTTACTGGCTTCAACAAACATAAAACTGTCAAAGACATTTTTTGAAGCGTCACCTGGCCTTCAACTCGACGTGTAGGGTGGACGAATCGGCTGATTCTATAAAACAAAAAATAAGTGGTGCTTACACTTCTGTTAGGTGTTTGACCGAGCTCCTCCTCCTATTTGTGGTGTGCGTCTTGATGTTGTTCCACAAGTGGAGGGACCTACAGTTTTTAAGCCGATTCCGAACTTCAGATATTTTTCATGAGGAGCTTTTTCATGGCAGAAATACACTCGGAGGTTTGCCATTGCCCACCGAGGAGCGACCGCTTTTGAAACAACCTTTTTCTATTATTTGATGTTAATATACGGAAATTCGAACGTATGCACTCCAGAATGGTAGTCACGCACCAACCCATTCGGCTACAGCGGCCTACATTGTGAAATATGGCTCCCTAAAGACATCTAGAGGAAAATGGTGAGAATTTTGTACCTCACCTAATATTAGTGGTGTGGGATATACTTATTTGATTCAGAAATTCAATTCTGAAGATACTAAATAGTAAAAAATATACTTAAGCTGACATAATAAAATTATGTTGTGATTATGAAAACTTGACGACCTTTTTTTGCAAAATGTACGTACGAAATGGACAAAATATCAGTTAAATATTCAGAATATGACACAGCGCATTTTCTGATGCCATACGTAAATTGATACCGAGACATGCATTGCAGAACGGCTGCACGTTTTCATGGATCTGCCATTAACACGTTCCCGCCGGCGACCGAATTTGTTGTTCTCGGCATCTGCCAGCTCTGTAACTCGAAGATTGTTTCATCGCTCAGTGAGAGCTGCCAACTATGCCTGCGTTAGATGTAAACTATTTCTCCCCTTTTTGCTCAGAAAACCGTTACCAGCATTCTCTGGAAACCGGCCGATGAAACAATTGTGTATGCATCAGTAATGGTACAAGCCGTCAAATGGGACAGATCTCAAAGTGGTACATGCTGGCGGGAACGTGTTAAACTCTCTAAAATGATGGGTAAACCATTTAACAGAGGCGGAGGTTAGGGCAATATATAGAAGGCTGCAGCGGTATATGTCAACATGTTAACGCGAATTTATTCAAAGAGGTCAATGAGGCGTTAATCGGAATTAACGACTTAATTCGGAGCTACCAACTAAGGCGGATTGACAACTAGACTTAATTGTCATAATTCAAGCGGATAGGGGAATTTTTGATGGAAATATTGCTGAAAAATTACAGTTAATATAATATTTATTGTGATAGAAAAAATAATGAAACTTTTAAAGAGAAGTTCAAGCATCCAAGCATTGATAGTTTGCACTAACACGTTCGAAATTACGTGAAATGTTTTTGATATTTCAAAGCTCTTTGAAAAATTGCAATTAAATTTTATTTTTAAATAAATAATTATTTTTTAGTATCAGGGCTTCTGATACCCGTATTTGTTGCTTGCGGTCCTTCTTTTATTGACAAAACTATCCAATAAACAAATCAGTTTATCACTAATCCGCTTAACAACCATCTGCCACAGTTCAAATTTTAATCAGAATTAGCTGCGCCGGTAATTCCGATTAAAGCCGTCGTCTGGCTAGACTACAACAAAACGTATATTTTATCCTGAAAACACCAAACTCAGAAATCTGTGATTTTTCCAAGCTTAAAAAATGCTCTCTTAATAGGATATTTTTGGGACAATTGCATTATCACATATATTATATTTCTCAAGTCTTAATATATTATTTTAGTGTAAATTGCTTTTGCAGCCATAAATCCCACTTAATATTTCTTGATCTTTTTCATTACTTTTCACTCCTTCAATAATAATAACATCTGGTGTCACTTACAGTCCATTTCCTTAAATTCAACGATATATTTCGAGATATCCGCCGTATTCATTGTTTTCGGTTGCCATTTCAAATTCACTGAACGGCTGGAAATCATAGCTGCCTCCAAAACGGTTGGTGGTTGAGGTGGTTCCTGTACCTGCAGCTGCACCAATTGCTGATCATTGCCATAGAGATTGCTGGCACGACAAAAATATGGCCCACTATCGCTGGCATCCACCATGTGGATTTGCAGTTCAGCAGAAACACCATCAGGCGTAGCTTCCTGTTTCACCGAAATTCTGCAATGGCACGAATGGGAAATGTAGCAAAAATAAAAAAACAAAATAAAAAAATGAGCTCATCATTTCGATTAAAAATGTTCCTGTGGGAAATATGCGGGATACTAAATAAGTGCTGGTAAAATTAATGGCTACAGGAGAGAGAAAGATTAATGAACGAAACGAGGAAGATAGGAGAGATGGAGGAACAGTGTTTGAAGATGAAAGAAGTATTTAAGAGTGATGAGTTCATGGTGCGATAGCTATGGTTGGTTGCTCTGGTGCTTTTCTCATGACCTACTTGTAATTTGTTGATGGATTAAGCGTATTTTTGCCCGAACGCATCCAAACGATATTTATCGGCTTGTCACCGCTGACTGAGCATTGCAAAATTGCTGTATCACCTTTCTTCACCGTTACCGAGCGTGAAGTGGATGAAAAGTAAGGCGAAGCTGTATGTCATTAAATATGCAAAGAAACACGTGAAAAATAAATAAGTTAATATTCGCATGAGAAATACTTCATACATGTAAATGCAATACAACAACATATAACACCTCCTTGGGATATTTAATTAATGAGTGAAGCTACTTCGTGCGCTCAAATTGAAATGCAGTTCACCATCATTTGACCATTCTCGCAATTTTCTCATTTTGGCTATAAAGCCGTGTAAGCTAAATATATCTGCATATTTTCATATACGAGTATAAATCAACAATATCGGTTCGGTTAATGCACTTTCTGGACTTACAATTCACTTTAAGCTGTATAACTTTCCCCATGCCAGTACCGATGCCATTATTCGCTTGGCATAGATAAAAGCCTTCTCGATCCTCCTTAACATGTTGCAGTAGCAGCGAGCCGTTGGTCAGCAGTTTGGTAAATGGTCGTTCACGCACCTCCTCATATTCACCGGATTTGCTGCCTGTGTAAGAAGAGTACAATATTTGTTTCATCAAAGTTTTGTAATTGTGACGGTAGAAATATGAAAATCGAGTATTGAAAAATCATAAAAACAAAATCGAGCGAAATTGAACTTTTTTATTTCAAATAAAAATATCCTATTTACTCGAAAGCAGCCGGCTTCCACCCATTTTCAATGAAAAAAATTTATTTATATTAGCTGTATTTTTTGCCTCTGAATTTGGAAAATTAAATTTATTAAATGATGTAAGTGGGCATTTTTTACATTATTAAAAATAAACTTTAAAATATTTTTCCCATCTCCCTTTAATTATTATTTCGCCAATTATTTTATATTATTTCCGATTAATTTGGTTATAAGACAAGATGTCCAAAATTTAACTTTTTCCGGGGTATTCGAAATAAGGAATAAGACTAGGATTGGTGACCTTTAGTGAAAAACGAAAATAAGTTTATCAGGCAGCCGTTTTTAATTGTATGGCTTTGTGCCAGTTTTATTGATGCATTTTATTAATTAGCGCACTCTTCAACGAAAAATAGAACAAAAACATCGGATCCTTGAACTAACAAAAAAGTGGCCGAATATGCAAGAAAAAATATTGTTTTTTAAATATTCTCGAAAATTCTATGTGTCAGAAACGATTAAGTTTTGGATATCATAGACACTAAATCTATTTACGGTTTTAAGTATCTTATGAATCTTTCACGATTTAAAAATTGTAGACCGATATGCACTACCGGTCAAAAGTTTGGGTTCACATACATTATTTTGGAATTTTACACAATGAAGTCGGCTTATTTGTGGTTTTTTTTTTAAACGTGCGTTCTGCTACTAGTTTGAGTTTAGGAGATTGCTATTGCTTACAAAGTGACTGTGGGAGACGCGTAGATCAAGCATGAACGTGTTATGACTTGCTGCATTCTGTCAATGCGTCTGTATTACGCGTAACATCTTATTGCTGCAAAACTCGCTTCAAGAGTTATATTTCTAAGTGTTGGTGTCATCTTTGTTATCAAAAAGGTAAGTAAAACAATTTTTTGTACTCCAAAAAATAACTGTTTTACAAAAACTTACATACAAGTCGACGTTATACAAAAATTATCTTCTAATTATTAAAATTTAAATAAAATTATATGGAGAAGGCTATTCAACGCGAAAAATTGCTTCGAAACGTAATGTCTCTCAAAATGCTGTCATGAGAACGTTACAAAGAAATAGCGATACTGGGTGCAATCAGAGTCGTCATCGTTCTGGGAGGCCTAAAACTACGTCAAAAGGAGAGGATAAGTTCATAGGTATGTGTTATAAGCAAAAAAAATCGTTTTCTAACAGCGCCTGAAATTCGCGAACAACTCAATTCCTCGCGCGAGGCTCCAGTACCTGTTTCGACGGTACAGCGACGACTAAGAAACTACGGCCTAAAAGGGTGCGTCGCCGCCAAAAAACCTTTACTTTGAAAGCAAAATAAAGTAAAGAGACATAATTGGGCTAAAAAAAAAAGAGTGGATAACTGTACAATGGTCTAAAGTCTTGTTCACGGTCGAGTCCAAATTGGAAATTTTCAACAAACGACGCCGCCAATATGTTCGTCGTTTTGTCGGTGAACCATGTGTTGTTCCCACAGTTAAGCATGGTGGAGGGCCAGTGTTAGTCTGGAGATACTTTGCTGGAGAAAGAGTTGAAGACATTGAGCAAATCGAGGGTATCATGAACAAAAAAGTCTACCACAACATACTTCAACGGCACGCTTTTCCGTGTGGGAAAAGGCTTGTGGGCTGCGGACTCGTTTTCCAGCAGGACAACGATCCTAAGCACACTTCAAAATTTTGCCAGGATTACATTGCAGCCAAAGAAAATTAAAAACAACTCAAATATATGGAATGGCCTCCTCAGTCGCCGGATTGTAACCTGATTGAGTTGCTGTGGGACGAGTTGGACAGGGAAGTAGAAAATTCCAACCTACCAATACAAAACAACTTTGGACTGTTCTGCAAAATTGCTGGAATCAAATAACAGCAGAATCTTTGCATAAATTAATTGATAGGATGCCCAGAATATGCGATGCTGTAATACGAGCAAAAGGCGGATATTTCGAGGGATCGAAAATATGAACAAATACTTGCGGGTTTCTTCAAAAGTTAACATATTTTGTATTAAATACAATTACTTTCTGTAAAATAACAATATTAAAAAAATATTTGATGAAGAAAATCACGATTATTTGAAATTTTTTTACAATTTTTCAAGTGAACTCAAACTTTTGACCGGTTGTGTATATAACAATTATTATAAACAATCACATTTTGATTTTTAATAACCTAATTTTTAAAATAATGAAAATTTCTGACAAAAAAAAAATTTTAAATAATACTTATTTTTTATTAAAAATAACTACTTTCAAATAATCACCGCTTCAGAGCATGCCTATACCTTTTCTGAAAATTCAATAAAATTCAGAAATTAATTTTTAGTATTGATCTTTGCGGACCGAATAAACAGTTTTGCTCCGTAAAAAAAGAGGTTGTCTGTAAAGTCGGTTTACTGACGATAGTTTTCCGTGACGACGTCACAAGAAAATACTGATGGAATGGTTGCATTTTTCAAAAGAAAATTTTAATTTTATTTGTTTGATAGATATTTTATATGGATATAGAGAAGGAGGTAAATGGAATTGCAATTGAATTGATCATTTACACGAGAAAAATGACGAAACATTTATCAAATTCATGAAAGATATTATATGTTCAATTTCGATTGTGCATACATACATATATATGCTCATTCAAGTAGGAGAGAGCCAGATGTCGAACGTTGCCGAGCGCGGGGACCGATTGTGCCTCTTTGTCGTTCGTTCCATGCTCTCGCTTGCAATTCAAGCAAAGTAACGCCGCATTTTTTGGTGCGTGCAGCCGGCTCCATCGAATTATAAGACGTTATCACGTCAAAAAACTTTTTGCGTCACGTCAATTCACGATGAGTTTTTACTTACACGAAGCTCAAGTTTGTTCAAATATTTCATTTTACATTTACACAGACAATCAGACGGACAAAATGGTTAACCAGAAATTGACCTACTCTTTCAGTACAATATTGTCTAAGCCATTTTTGAAATGAAACCAGAAACTGAAAACAAGGTAATGAAGAGTTGGGTGTAGAGGATGTGCTGCCGTGGTGCCAGCTAAAGCAGCCATTGAAATCATATAAATAATATTCAAAAATAATTAAAAAATCCCAAAATACATATTATACAGAAATAAATATTTTTGTTTTAGTTTTGTTTCATTTTAAAAAGTATACCAGTAATTTTATATCTGCTTGAATGGAATACCATTCGGCTCCTTTCAAAGTAAACAATTCACATGAACTTGTACATCACATTGAACAGAATACAGAAGCTGTAGCCAACACCAGACCAGTAACCCACTCTCAGCGAACATGAAGGAATCAACAGGTTTGCTAATGTAACAGGGGATGTGACAGTAGTTTGTTTACCAGAAAACTGAGATTTTGTTGGTGATCTTCGAAAAAATTAAAACAGTCTACGCTTACGTTACTTCGTTGCATCTGAACAAGGAGTGATTGGACGAGTGCGGAATTAGCGGGCAAAAATCTGTTGCCGAGTCCTCTATGACGTAGCAGGTGAAATTAGTATTTCAAATTTGCTTCGGATGGCAAACCTTTTAATCTACATATTATCCTTGCGCACACAGACTTATTTGTGTCATGAACACCATTTCGCTCCTTTTTGTTATGCGGGTTATAAATAGGCAACAATCATAAGAATCGATTTAAATCTTAACAGATGGGCAAGAGTTTAGCGTAGTTTACAACAGATTGGAAGTTAATAAAGATTTTAGGTTTTCTTGTAATGGGTTTCATAAGGATGATAGATTCCAAGATTTGGCCATTCGACGCAAAATTTTTAAAGTAACTTCGGCTGCTACGCCTTTTCACATGTCTTCTTACGCTCTTAATGTCAGTCGTTGTTCAGACGGTAAGGAATAGCATGGCAGTGATTGCTTTGATTTTTTCTTATACCACCAAGACATTTTCAATTTTTTCACTTCCCCTGTTTCGTCAGCAAATCAGCTGATTCGTTTTAATTTGCTGAGAGGCGATTAACGCTCCAATGCTGGCCACGCCTTCTGCATCCTTTTCTATATGCGGTTGCGTATGTGTGACGTAATTGACGCTTTTCTGATCGGGTTTTGCAATTGATTGCGTGTGTGTTGTGAAATTGACATTTTTTTTTAAATCTTTTGTGATTCCGCGGTTTACACATGAGCGAAAATATTCGTAAAAAATACCACCATACATGGCAATTATTTTGATTTTTTTCGTGTTTCATTTTTACTTGGCGGCGCATAACGTGAAATGAAAATTGTCAACCGATCCACAATATGTGGGGAAACAAATTTCAACCTATTCATTTGATTTGTTGCCTGTTTGTGGACCGCATTGCTCTTTTCATTCGATTTTTGCTTACCTGTAGCCTTCTTCCAAACAATGCTGGGCGTTGGCACTCCCTGCGCCTGACAATGCAACATAATATGGCGGTTGCGTTCCACATTTGCATCGGTCGGCTCGACAATCCAACGTGGTGGCACTGCAGATAGTAAATCGTAGCCAATACAGATGAGCGGCAGCGGCAGGCAGAACAGGAATATGGCAGCATACATAGACACGTAACGAACGAGAGGCAGTAAGATAAAAAAAAAAAATAAAAACGAATTGTTGGCAATTAAACAAAATGCATGAACTCGAATCGATAATGCAATAAATCAGAATTAAGTGAACGAAACGATTGAAAACGACTATGGTCATATACATAAATACATACATACAAGTATATGTAAGTGAAAATACAAACAAAAATGTGGATAATCTATTTAAAGTAATTTCTTCGTAAATTAAATAAATCATTGATTATTGAATTTTTATTAGCATTTCGGAAACATTTAAAGTAAACTAATTATTTTTAATAACAACAAATCAAGGTGAGTGAGAGACAGTAAGAAAATTTAGTTATAGATAATGGTAGCAAGTAGTGTAGAGTAGAAAGTTTGAAAAAGTCGTTTTAGAGATAGTCTTAAGACTTTATTTTAAAACACAATTACATGAGATGATAAAGTAAACGAAAATAATCTACTTAAGTAGTTTAAGGCATTTCATTAATGTTTTGAATTATTGTAAACTAAATCGGTTAATAATTCGTAGAAGAAAATATAGATAGTTTTTAAGTTATAAGAGTAAAAGAGTTACTACAGAAATAAAACTTTCGAACTAAAAATTCGAATGATAAACGTTAATTGTAATTATTTATGCAACACAATTTATGAAAAACTTAAAACAAGTCAAGAAAAAATAAATATTCATATATCAATTTTTGATTTGTATATTTCGACTTTTTTATTTGCCAATAAAAGTCACATAATTTCTTAAAATTATAGTATATGAGTTTTTCGTTTTGATTGTTCGTTTGCCAGACTGTGTGTGCAAAGATTTTTTCATGAACCGTTTTTGTTTTTTTTTTTCTTTTTGGTTATAATAATATAACGTGCTAAAACTAATTTGGTTGGCTTACCTCTATGGTGTAAAAATTCAAGAAATGCTTAACGGTTTTAAATAAAAGCTATTTCTGTAATGTAAGATACTATTACTATAGTGTAAGATACTTAAATAATTGTTTTTATAATTTATAACTAGTTTAAGACTAGTCCCGTTTTTCCATTTCATTAGTATACAATTTAAAGTCAACGGAAAGACCTTTTGAGAACCTGTAACCAGGTTGAATAATAGTCATTCAGCGGCTGTACAATACATATATGTATTTATAATTCAATAAATAAAACCTTCATTCAAATAAATTAGGGATGGGCAGCAGAGTGGCACGCTCGCAGCAGAGCGTGCTAGCAAAGTGCTAGATGGGGGGGGCGACAAACTTACATCAGAAGGGTAAGCAATAGGCGTGTACGTATATTAATCACGTCTGAGCAATGCATATGTGTTTGTAAAAAAGAGAGTGAAGCTTTGCCAATAGCAAAGTTACCAGATAAGGGGACTTCATTCCATTTGGAAGTGTTGATCGTTCATATTAAATAATAAAATGCTTTTGGTTTTTTTTTATTGGAAACGCTTCTTTGAATATTAGCATCATCTTTGCAAATTTCTATTTTATTTACTTTTATAATTTTTGTAATCAAGAAGCATTGGGGATTTTATAATCAAGAAGTTTGAACATTCGCATGTCAAAGTTTCATAGTTGCTAAACTATGTTGAGAAAAATGTGTACTGACAAATCGGTGTATATTTTTCTGAATGAAAAAATTGTCTTCGTTTACATATAGGTATATATGTATATCGTATGTTTTTATGTTAGTGCATTTTTTTAAAGAATGCTGGTCACAACAGCGAACAGTAATCTCAACCAGCCATGTTTTATTTAAACAATGCATGTTATAAATTTTATGTTGTTAAAAAGGACAATTTATACATGTTTCCATTAAAAAAATAGAGGTTTTTTTTCAAAAAATATTGAGGAAATTATCATAGCAGAGTGGGTATTCTTGGTGAGTACTTAGTTGCTCTCAAATTCAAATCACACGCATATGGCAATGCGCACAGTATGACAAAGTACACAAAAATGATTAGAGAAATTTGTTTGCATCCGCGCATGGATTTCGCACCATTGGTCATTAACACATTGAAATAAATCTTCACCTTTAGTCGTCCCTTTCATTGGAATAATGTCCAAAAGTTCTTCACATATATTTAGGTGGGCATCAACTCCTCGGATAAAAATCGCTAATTGAGCTACATATGTCGGATATATCTGTACTTTTGTCAATTGCCAATGAAATCGCTGTGAATGATTTTATACGCTCTGTTAACTGCGATTCTGTAATTTCCGCCATTTCATCTACTCGTCTGCTTATAGTTCTACGAGATAAGGGGACAAAATTCATACTGCTTTTAATATACAAGACTTCACCAATTCGCCATCCGAAAATGCACGATTCTCACGAACAAGGTTCAACGCGATTTCATAAGTTGCACGCTTTGCATCTACAACGTAATCTTTGCTTTCCTAAGAAATTTAAAAAAAAAATTTTATAATTTGAATTTTTCCGATCTTCTGTAATTTGGCACATCGAATCGGGCTCTTCGTTTAGACTTAAGGATTTGTATATACTTTTCCTTTCTTCTCCTACACATTCATCATATTCACTCCTGTGCAGCTCATAATGTCTCTTTATGTTAAAAACCTTACACACCACACGTTTTTCACATACAAGGCACTGTTATTCTCCGTCTACATATTTGCATAAAAAAGTTACACTCCACTTCGGATTAAAATTTAACAATGTTCTTTTATTTGAGGTCATGCTGAACCAAATGTTTTATATTTAACATTTTATTTAACTTTATTTATCTAAATTAAAAGTTAAAACAGAGTAATATATTAAACATTAGAAATAAATTTATGGTTTTGTCGGCAGTTGAACACTGTGCACTTTGTTTTGACGTTCGCCGTTTCAAATTTTCAAATAGAATTTTCATCACTTTTACTGCATCCACACCATACAAACACACTTAACATTAGTGGTTTTTTATGCGACAATAATATGTAACTTACGGTCTCAAAAAATATCGTCGAAAAATTAAGAAATCACGAAAAAACTGATTTTATTTATGAAATGTCAAAACTTATGAGTAAGAGTTGCCGCAGTTGTTAAATGTGGGAATCAATTTTGGAAATTGTTGATTTTATTATTCATGATTTATATACATAAGTATATACTATTGGTTGTTTATTTTTATTTGCAGTTGTGCATATCAGAGTGTATTGGATTTAGATGGGCGAAATTATTACACTTTTTATGAAAAATAAAAAAAAAAATGGTATCATATAGTAGCTAAAAATTCTGAAACATTTGACAAACTTCGGTAGCTGAAGAGAGTTTGCAGTTTTATAAAGTAATTTGCTAAAAAATTTTATTTTCTGGATTTCTTAGCTCAATTCAAAAAACATCAATTTAAAAAAAATATATCCGATCTCAAAAACCATTTAAGTAACCATAAGATAAGTGTGAATAATTTACAGATTCCTCAGTATATGCAGTGATCAATATTATTGAAGATTTAACTGTCATTGCTTTCCAACATGTAAGATTTTAATTTAATCTCAAATTAAATATTTTCAGAGGTCTTAATCTTCTTTACATCTAGCAATTAAAAAACAGTATTACGCGAACTTTTGAAATGTTTAATTGCTTGTTTATTGTTGTTCATTATCTTAATTCATTATTATAATAAAAAGTGTAATATGTATTAAATTTAGTTATTGAAGAAAAATCTACTAAAAAAACCTATTTTTTAGAAATTTGTTGACATGAAGTTAAAAGTTGGCATCCCTGGTAAGAATTCATGAATAATTGCTCTCTCATTCAGGATACAAACACAGACACAACTCGCTCAATTTTTCTGTTTCTTCCCTGTGCTTTGCTATCCCCCTTCACCTAGCACTTTCACGCACGCAGAAGCACACGCTGCTGCACAGTGCAAATGTGCTGAATTTGCCCATCACTAAAATAAATCATATAAAGTCATGTTTTTTTCTACTAATTACTTTTATCATCAGTTTCATTTGAAGAAATCATTTTATAAATTGTAATATCAAATAAAATTAAAGGTGAAAATAACGCACATTTCTTCACGCATTGTGAAAAAAATTTAAACTTTTTTTAATTATATATAGTATTGTATATATTTTTTTTTATACGTTCACCATAAATTGTCGATGAAATCAACTTTTCACTAGTCAAGTAGCCTTAATTATTAAATTATTTCTGGCCAGAAACCAGACGTTTGTTTTTTTGTTTTTGCGATGTTTGCAAACATTAGTTTATGGTCATCTTTTTAGCAAAGAAGGTCTTAGTAGCCGCTGTTCTGATTAATATAGGGTTACGAATATGTTGTATATATCCCCTACAAGTAATAATAATAACTGGGTATGAGGGAATTTTAGAAAGCATTCGAATATCCTTCAGACAAAGATATTGGGCCTGCTTGGAAATGGAAGGAGAGCACTGTTTCTGTTAAAAAAAAAAAATCGCACGGTCCGACAAAAGGTAACAACTTTACGCTGTTACTGTAATTAGTGAAATAATAGATGAAGCAATTGGCATAAATGAACATATCTTGGCAACGCTGAAATTGAGCTACCTATTTTTTTAAGTTAGTTAGTGAGTTATGGGGTTATATACAATACCTTGTGAGCCCTAAAAAATGGACGATTGTCATAATTTTTTTTAAATATGTTTTAGAACTTTGATTCAAATGAGGCATATATCATATTGAAGGGTAACTCTCGAAGAATACATGCTGGTGTTTTTATTTAAAAAAATGTTATTATTTATTACTGATATCGCTCCTCCCCCGAAACTCCGTTTTTTAGAAGAGGCTTGCGGTGATCACGGTGGCGCATGAGCAGCTCAACTGAAATCAAAAAAATTATATGATTATTGTGGAAAAATGTTTTTTAGTGAATCTGAACGGTTTATTTACCCAAAAAAAATTTGTTCGCTTCACATAAAAAAAAAAACGATTTTTGAGGGGTTGAAAAATTAAAAAAAAATTAATTTCAGCGAACTATGCAAATATTTATAAAAAGTGAACAGTTCAGATTCACGAGGTGGTAAGTTCGAATAATTAAAAAAAAGTTTATGCAAATCGGTCAAATATTCTTTGAAAAATAATGATCACCGCTACGGTAATTTTCAACAAACACGACTTCGACACTTAATTTATGGATAAGGTAGCGCGCTTCCACGGTCTGTAACTTTCGTTCTAGTGCTCCGATCTTTATGATTTTTTGAATTTATATTTTTAAGATGATGTACTTTTAGAGTGTGCCATAAAAAACTTTTCGATTTTTTAGTCCTACACTAGGTATATAACCCCTTATACCAGTTAGCGGCGAATCTTACTAGATAACGTTGTTATTGTTTCGCATGCCAATTTCTCGTTAAGTTAGTCAGTAGCAGTGAAGTGGCGAATAGAAGAGACCTAATGTATCGCGTTACCACATGCACATGCTTCAAGAACGGTGATTTCAAGTCATTCCTGGAAACGGTTGTCTAAGGCAATTAGTGCTGGCACTGAAGGAGAAATGGCTACAGTATTAAGAATGGCATTGCAAAGTTATGTATGCTTCAGCATGAAACTCATACATAGAAACACCGAAATAGGTAACTTTACCTCAACCGCCATACTCTCGGGCGATATTTCACGCCATAATAGAGGCTGGTCCCTTCCTACTCATCTAACAAATGGGCTGAAAAGTCCAGGACTAACACACAGATCGATCTAATTTTATTGCATTCGCCACTTTTTCAGTTAGTACTAACCTTAAAAATACAGCTGTGAAAATTTCATGACTTTCTATTCATTAGTTCGTGAGTTATTGTGCTAAGAGAGACGCTACTTTTGTTAATTTCAAAATAGTGGATCAAAAAGAATTTCGTGTTTTTATTTTATGCTGCTTCTTGATGAGAAAAAATCCCGTCCAAGCCTAGCAATGGCATCTAAAGTGGTATAGGGACTCAGAAGCAATAATAAAACAATGGTTCGCTGACTTCAAAGGAGGCGGTAACACTTGAAAACAAAAAAAGAAATCCACAAAATCGTTTTGAATGATCAAAAAGTTAAGTTGCGTGAGTTAGCTGACATCGTAAAGATATCAAAGAAACCAGTTGGCTGCATATTGCATGAGGTTTTGACTATGAGGAATCTCTGTTCTAAGCTGTTGACCAAAAACAAGAACGTGTTGATTATGGCAAAACGTTGGCAAAAGTATATGAATTGAACTTCGCATTCCTACCACACCCACCATATTCACCAGCTGTGGCTCCCAGCGACTACTGGCTATTCGTGGACCTAAAAAATATGCTCGCCGTTAGGAAATTTCGCTCGAATTAAGAGGTTATCGCTGAAACTGACGCCTATTTTTCGAGGCAAAAAATAAATAGTTCTACAAAAGTGGTATTGAAATGTTAGAGTGGCGCTGGAATAATTGCTTTGTTCTTGATCAAAATTATGTTGATACGTAAATAAAGCTAATTTGAAACAAAAAAAAGAAGAGTTTTCTTTGTGAGGTCCGGGACTTTTTAGCCCATGTGTCATGTTGTAGAGTTTGACGTAAAACGGTGCTGCTCTTTGTCCATACTATTACTTCTTAAAGCTTTAAACGCCACATCTTTGAGAACGGTTTGATTGTTGTATGAAATTTATATGATTTGGTTAAGCGAGTACTATTTTCCAGCAGTTCCTAGTAGGCCATGATATACAGGTATCGTCGTTATGTAAATTTAAATGAGGCTGTTTTTATGTTGTTACCTCGCCAAATGTGAAATATTGTGTGTTCGGTTTATTAAAGTTTGTTCTTTACATAGAGATATAGGAAAGAATTTTTAGTTTTATCATTTTTTCATGTCAGTAAATAATCTCATTTCTGTATTTATTTTATATATTTTAATACCTAACGTTTCTTAGTTGCTTGAACGACTTTGGTACTGTAAGATTATCAAAATACGTACAAAATAAGATAAAGATTCTAAATATATTTATTTCAATAGAAAAGAAAAAGTTGTTCGTTTAAGTGTCTACTATTTTACATTATTTTTTAACACAGATACTCTTAGATAGTTGTAAGTGAATGCCAATAATTAGCATACATTACAAAAAAATGCTTGTACTCTGTGTATAAAATAACATAATAATTATTTTTAAATTTAATTTCTTAAAATACCGACTTACAGTAGTTGATATCTGTGTTGGGCAAATTTTAATTGTTAGGTCAGTTAAAAGTTCTCAATTGATTAACCGCTAATTGTTACCACTACAATTCACCTCTGATTATTTGTAATTGCTATGCGATGATTAATTAATTATTATTGATTGTAACAATTAGTCAATTATCAAATGTGACTTGGTGATATTAGCAATTAATTAATTTTTGTTTGTTTGTTTGTTTTGTTTGTTTGATGAATTTAATTAAAAACTAGGAATTATAATTTGATACTGCACAGGGAAAAAACCTTTAATCACATTTAAAAATTTCTGGATAAAAGTGCTTTCTTGTAAACTTTATTCTAAATTCTTTCCAATTGAATTTTCTTAATCTTCACTTTCAAAAAATGTTTCAGATAAAAACTTTTGAATCCAGGATCTCGGGATATTTTTTAAAGAACCTCAGAATCCTGGCTTTAACAAAAGCAAATCTCTTGATTTCCATATTGCGGGATCGACATCACTATCTGGTACCCATTTTTTAATATTTGATTTGATTTAAATTTTGTTTAACTAGTTTTTAGTTTGGTTTACCATTTTACATCGATGTTAACCCCATTGAAAAATATTTTACTCAAACACTTTTTGTTTGATACCCATATACACTACGTTCGAAATACCCTTTTTCTATTTTTTCGGAAGATGTACCTTTCAGGTCTTCTGGGACCATATTTGACCTTTCGGTTGATCGATAGTGATGCCTAAACATAGTATGGCTATTCGAGTCAAATATAAAGGTTATCGACTAAGTAGTTTTGTTGTCTATAAGTCACATACAAACAAGCAAACATTCATCTTTGTACGTTCATAAGTACAATATATATATGCAGTATATTATAAAGCACTATGTTAGTGTTTTTTTTTATCAATAAGTGGTATTGAGATTTATTATGTAGTGCATGCAGTCTTACAACAACTGTACCACATATTCGTATAAAAGCTTACTTAGTTTTACATTAGTTTTACTACCTTCTCTCTCTTTTCTCAATGCATTGCTCACAACAACTTCTAACTCATTTTATTTATCAAACTAACCGAAATTTAGATTGCATGCAAAATTCATGTTTCGTTCTTTTTCTTATACTTAAGGGGGGAGCCTCATGTCGAAGCCTCAAAAACCTATTTTTTTTTCGGTCCGCGCACTCCTGTACCTCAAACTTTAAACTCAATTATCTCGAAACGACTTTTTTAAAAACTGCTCGTATCGTAACTCAAAAAGTTATCGACCGATTTATTTGAAGTTTGGTGAGGCCTTTCTGTACGTTACTATCGGAAGGATAAATCTAAAATTTCAGATATTAATTTTATACCTGTTTTTTAATTTTATAGGTTCATCCTTCCCGTTAATATGTTATAAAAAAAAACAACAATTTCATTTTTTTGTTTCAGATCGATAGATTAAGAGTAACAAATAGAGCAGTTTGGGACCTCGCGCCATAGGCAGCCGACAGGGAATGATCCTGAGCCGCCATTTTGGAAAAAAAATTTTTGTTTTGTAGTCGCGAAAGGTTAAATAAAGTTATGTTAAAGGTTAAAAATAATAATATATAATTATTTTATCCCCTTTCAAAATATGTTTAAAAAATTACCGATTTTGAGGCTTCTACATGAGGCCCCCAAACTAAAAATATGAACATATTCGTTTAAACGCATCACTTAATATTTAAGACAAATATACAGTAAACATATTTACAGAACTTAGAATTGTTAATTGGACCACTAGTTTTATTAACAACTTCAGGAATAAGTTTTGGCATTGATTTCACTAAATATTGCATTATTACGGTCCAGTTCTTCCTAAACTTCTTTAATGACCAATTTGAGCTCTAGTACAATCTTATGGTACTGGTACTGATGTCCTTACCCTTTTTGTCCATAAATTTTACGCATCATGCACCTTCGGAAGCTATTCACTGGGTTGGAATCGTGACTGTATGCAGGTCATTTCATAAGCGAAGTCAAGGATTATTTCAAACTGGAATGGTAGCATTATCTTGTTGAGAAATGCTCCCTTCACTAATTTTATCATCCAAAAGTGAGAGGAGAGCGTTGCCCAAAAATACCGTGTATATTTTGGAATTCATTTTGCTCGACACAAAGCACAAGCTGTATCGTCTCTTCCTCTTCCTCAATACGCCATTTTTCATCCGCTGCTTTAACAATTCCCTCAAAGATATGCAGTTTACATGTTTGCATAGTTAAGCCTATGTCCTTATCTATGTACTCATCGGTCAATTTGGTGCCGAGTTTGACTAGTTTATCGGTTCTGTAGTTACTGGGTTCTGCAAAGTCCAGGAACCCATGTTACCTTTAGGTGAAATGACTCAACCATCTCGTTAAAAGATGTGCGGCAATTCATGGCTACCTTGGAGGCTGACGACTGCTTTGTGAGGAATTTTTTCACCGCCTGGTTATCTATAGAAATGTAGATATCATCTCCAAGTATTGCAACACTCTGTACTAGTATCGAAGCTTTCATTATTGCCGTCAGTTCAGCCTAAACGACGCTATAGTAGCCGGGAAACCGAACACTAAAGGGAATCACCAGATGTGCCGAATATACACCTCCTCCCATTCTGCCCTCGAGCTTTGAGGTGTGTGTATATATGGATAGGTTCGGCCTGTCTTACCTCGTCCCGTTCCCACTCTTCCCTCAAGGTTTGGAGGGTTGTGAGCGTTGTAGTGGGAAGTCTAGGTGGCACAATAGCAAATGTGCCGTCGAAGTTGAATGTTTTTCGTTGGAGAACAAAACATTGTCACACTAATATATGTTTTTGAGCGAAGTCTAAAAACCCTTATCGGCGATGCGTCAACACAGGCTTTCACACCGGTTTTGTTTTACTTTTGTTCATTTTACTTTATCTGCGTTGCCTAAAATGCGTGCGATGTTCCTGGTTGCCACTGAAAGACTTCTTCTCCAGCTTCTCTTTTATTTGATTCGAATTAAAAAAAAAAAACGTTTCGTGGCTTCGTTTTTATTTTTATATATTTGGTTTTTTATTGCCTTTCGAAGGCTTTCTCACGCCGTAGGTACTTTTAGCTTCTGTAATATTATATAAGAGCGCACCATTGCCTCTGAAATTCCGATTCTTCGCCCAATCATAAGATTTGAATAGACTTCCATAGGTTATAGATAGATTGGGGACTTTTCGGAATTATTGAGATAATATTTTCCACTTGGCATTTTGATAAAAATCTTGAAAAGCATATTGTTAAAATAATTTTCCGATCGAATTATTAAAAAACTTACTACTTATCAATTTAACGCTAAAACATAGTTATAGTTTTATTCACTTCAATGTTGGCGGCTTCTTTATTCAGGTGCGTTTCAACAAATAGAGTAGAATGGGGTAAGATAGGTATGGGGGCACAATAGGTAGGTGGGGTTTTCGTCGCACTGTTTTTGCAGAGGTAACTCGTCTTATGTGAATTGAATACGTGGTGGGGAACAACGTTCGCGACTGTCATTTCGGCCGTCACCATTGATTAGTTATCCTAGTTCTGCCGTCGTTTAGTTTTTTGTGAGCTTTTCTCCGACATAGCATTTTTTTTATTCTACGGTGCAGTGCATTTAATGCATGTAAATATTTGTCAGGTGAGTTTTATTTTACGTAGAAAATAATGCTGAACACGAATAATGTGTTAGTTTTTTGATATTTTTGTTTTTAAAAAAAATATCGACACTAACATAAAACATGTGCTTGGGGGCACTATAGGTCAGCCGTCTGGGGGCATTATAGGTCACTACTTTTAATTGAATAAAATAAATTTTAATTGTTTTTGCAGCAAAATGGTGCGTAATTATGTGCAAAAAACGCCGAAACGAAGTGAAGAGGACGTAAAAATCGCAATCGCGGCAGTCCGAGATGGCGCTAGTGTTCGATCAGCCTCTAAACAATTTAAAATTCCGTTCGAAACATTACGTGCTCGCGTGATGAATTAAAGAAAAATTCCTAACTTTTATAACATGTGCAGTGTTCATACTCTATAAATAAAAGTTAAAACGTTAATTTCCAAGCCATGTACATTGTTCTTTTCCCCTCACATATAGTGACCTATCGTGCCCCCGATTTTGAAAATATCGAAAAAAAGTACCTTTGTCTTATTGAATGCAGCTTCCAAAATATTTAGCCAAACATAAGTCAGTATAACCAAAATGTTAGCAGATAAATAACCTTTCAAAATCTTGCTTATTTTTCAAAATCAATGCAAAAACACCGTAGCAAGAGCTCTCCAAAAAAAAAAAAGACCTATCTTACCCCATTCTACTCTACATATGTACCTACTCATTTTTGGTATGGTACACAAAATACAATACAACAACAACAACAACTCGTTGATTTTACACGAAATCTAAATTTCCGTTGGTTTGACAAGCAATATGAGTTAGAAGTTGTTGTAAGCAATGCATTGAGAAAAGAGAGAGAAGGTAGTAAAACTAATGTAAAACTAAGTGAGCGTTTATACGAACATATGGTACCGTAGTTGTAAGACTGCATACACTACAGAATAAATCTCAATACCACTTACTGATAAAAAAAAACACTAACATCCAAGAATGATAGAAGATTATGCCTGTTAGAGAATGTGTGATGTCACATTGGCAGAGTTGTGCAGTGTTGCCAACCATTGCTCTTCGCAATAAGTTCAGTGCTTTTTTATTAATCAAAAAAATTTCTAAGTTGGTGTTCTATTTTTAATTTAAAGCTACCGAAACTATAAGTTAAAAAAAAAACTTTATTATTAAACAAAAAAATGTTCACTCTGAGAAGATTTTAATGTTAATGAAAATTTGTTGATTTTTATAAAATTTGATATTCTAAAAGTGCAAATCTAATTTTTTGCTTCTTTTAAGGTTATGCAAGAATATTAAATGCTCTCAACTCTTCTTAACAATGAAAACCTTTTTACCCATTTTAAAAAGCGTTTGAATTTACTGAATGCGAATTAAATCCATAGAAGTGTAGTCGTTTCTTCCGGTCACCAATCCTTAGTGGGAGATAGGGCATGTGGAGGGGTATTCATAGTAAAAATAAGCAACAAAATACTACTGAAGAAATTATAACCGCATTTTTACAAAAAGAGTACCTTATCTGGTTACATAACCTCAAATACAGCAAAAAAGTCGTTCCCTTAACAAAAGAGTTCCTCTTAACCAAAAAAACTGATAAATTAAATTTTACATATCCATAACACATACATTAAAAATACGCACGTTTTAAAGACATTTTGTTCCGCAAACAAAGTTCTTTAAGTAATTCAATAAAAACTTAGTGTTTTATTTTCTTTAAATGAGCATTTTAGTGCGTTTTTATATCCAAAGCAAGGCAACACTGCAGTAGCGAGAGAGAAATTTGACTGCTGGAAGCAGAAGAACACCAACAAGAACTGCAATCGCGGGCAATGCGACCAGATGTTAAAAAAAAGTAAAGCTAAATAAAACTAAGTAAATTATTGAACTAATTTAAAAAAATGTATATTTTACAAAATTATAAACATTACTTTTAATTAAAATAGGCTAGAAAAATGACATGTGGAATGAACTAAAACTCCGAGACTAAATAACAAAAATTATGCTAAATCAACTTGCGAAAATGGTAATCTGGCCATACTGGTGCTAAAACGACGTAACGCATTGTCAAATTCGCTGAGCGCAAAGTAACGGTACCACGATAGGCGCCATCTCATTATTCTATCCATCATGACTAACATCATCCTTCATAATATCCATTCGTATATTCACATGTACGTACAAAGATAAATGTCTGCCTGTGCGTCACTTACAGACACCAAAACTATGTACTTAGTCGATTTTAGTTCGAGTAGTGCGAATGTCGCACTTTTAATTGAAGTCCGTAAAGATAAGTATAGTTATTATTTATTTTTTATTATTATTATTGTTGTTTTTTTAATAAATTATTTTAAAAACATTGCAAAATAATATTTAAGCACAAGCTGTCAGGGCTATAGGCCTTCTTTTCATAGAACAATTAAAAAGTTAATTGCAATTTAAAGTTTAGTCAATTAACGAGAGGATTCAAATTTAATTATCTCACGTCCAACACTGGTTGATATCAATTCTTTACATATTTCACCTATGAGTAGTTATAATAATACGTATTACTTAACTTATTCTTATATTTAAATGTAGACTGAGCAGCTCACCCTACCCACAATTTTATTTGTGTCATTGAATTGAATGGATTAGCGGGGAGTTCCATTATAAACATGCATTGAAAAATGAGACTTTTAAATTTTGTTATCAATCTGAAATACGTAAGCGATTTGTTGATGTTGGGAATGAGAACGAAAAATAAATAAAATTTCAAATTGATCACCATCGTAACGCTGCAAACAAAGATATATAAATAGTCAGCTTAGATGTATACAAGTAAATGCTTCAAAAATCAAGCAATTAATTTGGGTCTAAAAATATTTATTGTCAAAGAAAGAAACAAATTTGGTTTGCAACAATACAATGTTACGCCCACTACTCTGCTTAGCAATTGCCACCTACATTTTCTGTTATCCGATAACAAAGCAGCCCATATACTGGCTTTTAATATCAAATATTTATTTTTTAATTATAAGCAAATTGAATAATTGGAGCATTTAGTTATGTACCAGCAGCTTTGCGTGGCTACAAAAGCGTTCAATTGCGTAAAAAAATCGTTAATTTAATGAGCAATTAAAACAAATTTTGGGGAATTGAGTTAAAGATGTTGAAAAGCAATGAGATTTAATCATAATTTTCATTACAGTAACCAACAAAAAATGCATATATAGAAAATGTTAAAAAGCATTTGGTATAAATCAAAATAAGTAAATAGGGGATTAGGTAGAGTAAAGCGTTTCATGTGTATTCCATTTTCCACAATTTCTAGTAATCAAAATTTTAGTAGCGCGGGGATGGCGAAAAAAATCATTGCACACAACAGCCTTAAAAACATAAATTTACTGTCCGTTGATTTTTGGGCTATAATAGTTAGTAGAGGGGTTATCAAAAATAAATAAAAACTTAAACGAAAAATTCAGAAGCATTTAAAGCAAAGCACGCAAATCTGCTGCCGTTTAGAACAAAAGTATTTAAGAAGCATTTGTCATACTACATCGAACAGGAACGGTCTATGCCAAAATGAAACCACTTAAATACAAACCATGCAAGACAATTACAAAATCGGACATAATTATTTAAGTAATTTAATGAAGGGGTCAAACAATGTGGTAACAATAACTCCAGCTCGCGCGCAAGCGCATTTACAACCATGAAATAGAGTTCAGTTTTATGCAGCCTACCGTAGTATAGCCAGTCTGGTACATTTCTGTTCCTATTTTTACCACTGATTCGAAAGTATTACGAGTATAGTATTCAAAGTTTCTAGTGGTTTTTTATTTTCATTTCATAAAATGCCAAAGTTGCAAATCTACTCGTATCAATGCCATAGAATAAAGGTGTGATGGCAATTTAACGGGTCTCCGCTTGAGGAAATTCAAGTTTTTAGAGTTTTTCAAGAGAAGCTTTTCAAAGCTGTGCCTATAAAATTGTGCTCATTGTCCACAAGTAAGTTACTAATAGATTCCAATTGCTTATTCAAATAATATAACCTCGTCATAACTAAGAGTTAATGCATCAATGTCCAGATAATTACTAATTCTTTATAGGCTAAAAAGGAGCTATTTTATGTGCTAGCAGAGAAATTAGACTCCTTACGCCATTTTTCATATAAATTCTTAAATACGTTTAAAGAATTTGCAATCCACTGCGTCAAGTAAACAAGAACAGGTCTAAAAGTAGTTCAGAAATATTCTATTTATTCTAAAGAGCGCGCACTGGTACACAAGAAAATAGTTTCAATCTTACGAAAGTCACTGTTGGGCACCCTAATAGCATTCGCAACGAATATTAAAATACTCAAATATTCACTCATAATGTAAACTGAAACAGTATATGACATTTGGACGGTACGGCGCAGGCCGATTTGAAGTGTTAGCTCGAGCGGCGCTGCTGCAGTGAAGCCGTCTGAATGATTTGTAGTCTTAAATCGAGCAACGCTGCCACGGCACTATGCTCAGAACTCAATTTTATTATTTGTACGCGCTTATGAATGTTTTTAAACTACCTGCAGAATGTTTGCTTAATTTGGCCGAAATCGTCTCGAGTTACTGGTTTGCGCAAGCGTAAAAAGTCCAAATATAACTTTCTTATGACTTTTATTTTAAAAGTGGAAAAAGTCCAGTCCCAGTTATAAATGTACGTCAGACGTTTCTCGAAAATTGGAAAGCGTATGCACAACGCTTTGAAGCGAACAAAATAAATATTAATGAGCAAATAAATACTTTTGAAAAAAACAAAAATTCAAGTCACCATAGTTTTTGAACACGCTTCGTATGTGTGGTAAAAGAATACCCCAAATACATACCTACATACGCTTGGGGTTGCAACTTAGTCACTACAGCAGAATTTTACACTTTTAAATCTACATCAGCTGTGCCGTCCATTACTAGAAATGCCTTTATTACGCTCATACTGCATTATGCTCAAGCCTTTTCTGATTTTCGAGTACTTGAAAGAGGTGAAGGCTTAAACTACTTTCGAGCGCTAAAACATATGTATGTATTTAGTAACTGTAGTTTACAGTTGCTTTCTAATCTCATGTTACTTTGGCACCAAACCATATTTCGCGCTCAAAAGTAACAGAAACTCAGTAACTGTGGGCAAAAAGTAAGGTGAATTTATTTGTCAAACTTCGCGGGATTAAAATTTCGCTCTAGTTATTTTTTTCATGAATTGGCAGCACTGTTAATAACATCTGGGCCAACTTTCATGTGAATGTCATTATCAGTAATATATTTATGCTTGTGTTTACCAAACGGCCAAGAGTGCATTTTCCGATTTTTACAATGTCTGATTTGATTGAGCAGAGAAGTGCCATCAAATTTTGTTTGCGGGATGAAATTTCGGCTGCGGAAACGTTTAGCATGTTGCAGAAGGCATTGTGGTTCGACCATGTCACAGAAAAATGTTTATAAGTGGTACAAAGAGTTCAAAGAGGGTCGAGAACGTGGTGATGACTTGGAGCGCTCCGGACGACCATCGACGTCAACAGATGACCAACACGTCAATAAAGTGAAGGAGTTAGTGCTCAAAAATCGTCGGTTGACTGTTAAAAATACTGTATGATATACTGATATGATCGGAATATCAGAAGGATCTGTGAAAACCATTTTGAAAGACCATTTGGGCCTACGACCCTGAAACAACCAACCAATCAAGCGAATATCGTGCTAAAGGCGAGGCCAGACCGAAAAGAGCACTTCAAAGTCGTTAAAAAATAAAGGTCATGATGACAGTTTTTTCGATTTTTGTGGTGTGGTCCACTATGAATTCCTTCCACCTGGCCAAACTGTTAATAAGGAATATTATTTGAGCGTTATGCGTCGTTTACGTGAAGCAATTCGTCTAAAAAGACCAGAATTATGGGCCAACAACTCTTGATTTTTGCAACACGATAATGCACCGTCTCACACTGCACTCGTTCCTCGTGACCATTTCGCCAAAAATTCCACGCATATCGTTCCGCAACCACCGTATTCGCCTGATTTGGCTCCGTGTGACTTCTGGCTATTCCCAAAACTCAAGAGACCACTCCGGGGAACGCGTTTCGAGTCGATTGAGGAGATAAAAGCTGAATCGAAGAAGGTGCTGATGGCTATACCGGAAATGGACTATTTGGCATGTTTCGGGGATTGGAAAAATCGTTGGCATAAGTGTATTTCATCGAGAGGGGATTATTTTGAAGAGGATGAAATTGATTTACAAGAATAAATAAAGATTTTTCATTTTACAAGCAAATTCACCTTTCTTTTTGCCCACAGTAGTATGTCTATTATTGACCAACGCTTCAAAATATTGAAAACTAACTTCAAAAGTTGATGTTGGTTGACTGCTTCCTTATTTATCAGGCGCTGAATCGGTGATCTGGGATTGAATCAGTCGAAACGATGATAATAGAAGATGCTGTCTGACACCATTAGATTACTTCTTTGTGAGACGTCATTAAGAATAAATACTACGTCAACCATCAAGAAATTATACAAGATTTGAAACTTAAAATTGAATTAGCCATTGGTGAAATGTACTGAAAAATTTAGTTGACAAAATCGGTTAATGCAAAGTCAGCTGTGCAAGTCATTTGAATGAAATTTTGTTCGATGTTTAATGAGAGGTTTAGATAGACCACCTTATAATATTAATTAAATTGTGAAATGTCGCACAATCTATCGAACCCTTCGGACTAGTCTTAGCCGCTTAAACCTTTGATTGGTACTTTGTTCGTGTCAGTCAGAAGTTGTGGAATTCGTTTAATTTATTTCTATGCTCTCCCTTAAAATTGTTGATCTCACCGTTGTCATAAGTAATACTACATTTTCAAATATTCCCTGAGAGAGGAGAGGCTTTGTAGCTGTGGTCAAGGTTGCTTGCCGTAGTCCAATCAAAGCAGGAAGTAAACGCATGTGGCTACTAGAGTTTCTATGCATACAACTAAACAAAATCATGCAAAACGTAAGATTTTTATATATCCATACAATTTATGTATTTACTTATGGAATGTTCTTGCATGCGTGAGAAAAGTGATAAAATTTGCTAAAACATAAAATAATTAATTTCGTACCAATAGACTAGTGGCGCATAACAACAAACACTACAAAAGTGAGCAGGGAATACAAAAGCAAAAAATAAAATTATATTACGAATGCAAAAATTCCAACATACATACATACGAATGTATGAATAATATTTTTACAAATACTGCGAAGCTTTAAATCATAAATACAACGCAACAAATTTCGGTTAGTTGAGCGCGAAATTTACGCACAATATCCGGATGTTGTTAGTGGTAAGCTTTGTTTTCTTCGTTTCTTCACCACAGCACCACAGCACGACAGTCAGCCAAAACACATAAATAACAAGTATATGTATGTATATATATTTGAATAATACACAGCATAGGTTGAGCGCGAGTACCATGTGACTATTGGCTCACTAGAAAAGCGGGGCTTAAAAAGATACGTGATTTTTTTTTTTTTTTCATGTGTATATGTTTCGGGGATTTAAAGCGTAAGCAGATAGTTTATTTGCAGATGTATGTAACACGACCAGAGAGAGAAAGAGAGGTGTTTAAGCAGAGCAAAGGAGCGGATAGCAGGTACAAAGACACAGCAGGTGCGCAGGTGATTAACTGAATGAAGCTCCACGTAAGTATGTAGTTGAACGGCGGAATTTCTACATCGATTGTAAATTGTATGAAGATAGTTGTTGTTAGTCCTTGTTGAAATTATTTATTGATTTTTGCTGAGCTGAGTTGCGACAAAATTAATGTTTTTGTAGTTGCGATCAAAATAATAATAATTTAAAGGCGAAGGAGTATTTATATTTTTATTTAATTTTTGTTTTTTCTAAATATGTTTTACAGAAAATATTTTTTGTAGATTTTGATCAATAAATGTGTGATCGCAATTAAAAACCCGTTCCCATTGATGCCGTATTTTTTTAATTCTATGAAGGCGCAACTACAATCTCGCTAGTAGCAAATACCAATACATATGTATATGCATGTTAATAGTATATGTATTTTTAAATAAAATAAAATAATTTTACAATATAAAATAAAAATTCTAAGAAGCATTTGAAGCAGTGCAACATTTAGGTTACCTGGTGATCTGCCGTACAAAAACCCACAGCGTGGCAAAGCGACTTAAGGATGGGTATTGGTTAAGGGATTTATTATAGGGCCGAGAAATTTCTGTTTTTATGAGCTTATATACGAGTATTCATACGATTTTTTTCGGTTTTTACTCCTTTTGACCTAACATTTTGGAATACTTTTTGCTTGCTAAAGTGATTTCTTTTATCGTAGAAACTTATTTTTATTAAATATGTTATCATATAAGTGAAAAAAGAAAACAATATACGATTTTCACTATAATTAACAACTTAAAGTTTTAAGAAGCCATTTTAGTACACAACTGAAAATGTATAAAAACTTGGAAAATTTGAAATTAAAAGAACTCTTCTCTTATGTTTTTGTAGATATTTAAAACTTTTCTTTACTCATGGTATATTAAAATTGGGACACATTTTTAATTGAGTTTTAAAGTTTGTTGGTTTTTATAATTGTACATATGTGCGAGAGTGTGATTTGATGTAACTAGTTACTAAAAAGTGTAAAATTACGTGTGTGTGTGTGTGTTTGTGTTGGTGTGAGTAGTTGGTTAACAATTTATTATAATGCATTTACTGTATTTCATTTATTAAAGAATTCATCAAAATAGATATGGGTTAGCATTCAATTTCCTTTACTCAATTTATTTAAAGATTTCAAGGCCGTAACCTCAGAATATGAAATGTATTGGTTCCTCATTTATTGAGGTTAATTGATTTCTAAGCAAACGCTCACAAAGCTGCCCATGCGGTTGAAAAAACATATTTGTTAAGTTAATTTACGGAAACTAAGTCGACCGCCGTAGCCGAATGGGTTGGTGCGTGACTACCATTCGGATCTCGGTGAAACACCAAAATTAAGAAAAACATTTTTCTAATAGCGGTCGCCCCTCGGCACGCAATGGCAAACCTCCGAGTGTATTTCTGCCATGAAAAAGCTCCTCATAAAAAATATCTGCCGTTCGGAATCGGTTTAAAACTGTAGGTCCCTCCCTTTGTGGAACAACACCAAGACGCACACCACAAATAGGAGGAGGAGCTCGGCCAAACACCC
This sequence comes from Anastrepha ludens, assembly GCF_028408465.1. Taxonomy (NCBI): domain Eukaryota; kingdom Metazoa; phylum Arthropoda; class Insecta; order Diptera; family Tephritidae; genus Anastrepha; species Anastrepha ludens. The sequence continues at coordinate 42,314,104 of NC_071500.1, read as the reverse complement.
AATTATATATATATATAAGTCGAAATTAGTTCGGCCTTAAACTAGGTTATAACTCATTTCCCATCTCTGATGCGATGATAATCTATTACTTAGTATACCTGCCACTGAACGTGTGAAGAAGCCATTCATTTTTGGGACTATTACCAGTTTTTCCTAACCGCCTCCTGTGTCGACCTGTCATCAAAAATTCTCTGCTCAACCGAGGTCATGTTTGCAGAGATGCTCCTGAGACCAGAAACAGATATATATACTATACTTTCTTAGAACTTCACCATTCACTTTAAGAAATGATAAACAAAATACCTTTAAATCATAGCCGTGATTTATGCAAACAGATGGAGCTGTAAAAATGTCCCAGTCTGTAGTAACCGTAAAACTGCTCTTAAGTTATTGGACACCTTCATAATTATTTCGAGCGAGTTCTTGACTAGCTTAATAAACATAGTGAAATTAATTTATTCTGGGTGCCAGGTCATATGGGAGTAGCTAGAAATTAGATATCTGCTGTTCTGAAATTTAACCTCTGATTAGGTCGTGAGTGGTCAGGAACTAGTTCTATATCGAGAGTAGCTAAGAATTCCATATTTAATGATTAAAGATAGGAGACCAGCTGTATGAGAACTATGCTCATGGTGTAGGTAGGTAGATGAAATGGTTGAAGTGCCAGTCTGGCACTCCCCAAGTAGTACTAAAACGCCGTTTTGATACCATTTGAGACCTCCAACAGGCAGATATCTACAGCCAGCCAGAGCTGTTGATATCATGGAGAATATTAATGGGATTTAGGTTGATGCACTGCCTTAGGCTATCGAAGAAAGGGACACCCAGTGAAATTAACTGTCTAGCTGCCAAACCCGAACATTTACAAAGAAAGTGATCAACAGCCTCCTTCTCCTCACAGCTTCTGCGATCAACCGAGTGTGCGCCGATTGTCCAATGACAGCTAACAGGAGACAGCTAAGAGTTTTGAAATTGAATGGTGTGGAGCCGTCGGGACTTTCTGAGTCTTCCTTCTATTGCACTGCGGTCGAAGGGTTTTCGGAATAGCACACGAAGATTTCTTTTCTGCGCTTTCCTGAGAAATAAGTTGGGCAATTCGCCTTTGATCACTGTCAGGGGATGCCGATGGCCGGGAAGGGTGATGCCGATTGTCGGGTCATCTTCCAGGCAAGCTCATCAGAAATTTTAGCTCATGGTGTCTTCAAACCTGTTCTAATGGAATGAATGCACCAACTGCCATTCAAACGATGGCGTGACTTTTAAGAATTTATTGCAACTCAGTATCAACAGTCATGCCCTGACGAAGGCGAAATAAATATGACATTCCTGATAAGATGTCAAAAACAAATCAGCTGAAAGCAGGTGCTTTTTGTGGCTAGTGTAGAAGGGACCTGAAGCTATCTCACGGCATGTTTGCCCAACATTCAGTTTCCCGTTGAGACCGATGATCGATAAAAACTCTTTTCAAAGTTATTTCAGTTATAGAAAGTTTTTTCAGTAATGAGGCTCCCATCACTCCAAAATATGCAATGCTTGATAAGGTATAATAATGAATGATTAGATTAGGTTAGCCAGGTTGCTTATCTAAGCCAAGGCGCTCGGTGGTCCTAAGACCTATTGTGATACCTGCATTTGATTTCCATCCCCTAACTAAGTTGTTTAAACCACTTATAAGGAGGTAACTAGTTCCTCCAGTGAGGTATTTTACAAGGTCTTCAAATACATAATCGCTAAGACATTTGGCACGGCTTCTGTACCTATGAAAACGCTTTTGAATCCAAGCAGCCATTTTGTCCTTTTAAGATAGTTAGTAGTCAGAGACAATCTTTTGTTAGCTTCCGCGATTACCCTCAAGTCAATCGCAGTGTACAGTTTGCTTAGGGCAACACTAACGTCCTCTATCACTCCCTGATGGTCAAGCTCAGAGCCTTTGCTTATACATTTATCCTATCTCTCATTTACCTCCACTTCAGAGTGGACACGAATCCATGAAAGTATGGTCTTATGTTGGATAAATGAGAGCGGCCTTCTGCATTCTTTAACACATCTTGAATTGATATGTGCTGAGGCCAGTGCCTAGATCGCTTCTTGACAATGAACAAAAATGGTAGGTTTCCCGTAGGTTCATTAGTTTTACCGTTTTTGCTGTAAGTATAAATATGGTCAGCTGATATGACTCTAGTCTGTCGATCCTTTCTGTCGGGTATTCTTCATTTATAGTATTTTTTCGGATCTATCTTGGTGGCCAGATCGTTTGCTTTCGATGCGTCTTGCAAGTGTTCTACAGGTACTATGATATAACTGATGCCTACTGCTTTAATCCTGGAAGCAGTTTTGGCCGCTATCACATTAACTTATAAATAAATGGATGAAAATATTTTCGATCATGTCCAATGCGATCTGAGGCGTCGATCGGAGTGTCTGCACCGCCTCCCACCACAAGAAAGCTCCGTAAGTCAAAATGGGTAATCGTATTTTACCGACCTCACTTCTAACCAAATGTCTTCATACAGATAAAGATGGCATGACAAGCTCTCTTCACTCGTTCATCGGTGATCCTTGTCCGAAAAAGCTTACAGTTCAGAATTGTGTCAATATATTTGGCTTCGTTTGATAAGATTAGTGTTACTCCATCTACAGATGGTAACTGAAAACTCGGTATATTTTATCTTCCAGAGAACAGAACTAATTCGGTCTTGGCTGGGTTAACCATTAGACCGTTTGAGGTCGACCGCTTAGAGAGTTCCCTTAACGCTGATTGCATGAGCCCGCTGATAGTCGAACTTCCTTGTCATCGGGACAAAAACATCGTCCGCGCATAAGCAACTATACTATAAGAAAACTGACTATAAGAAAAGTATGAAGTTTTCTTGCTCATGGAAATATGCCGTTTATTTAAGACCTCTTTAAGGCCAGAGTAATGGCGAGAAATTTGTATTTTCAAGATTTTTTCTTATAGAATTCGCGATAAAGCCCAAGGATGATGGATTACATGAATTCTCTCCACCGAGATAAGGTCGATTAATTACATATTTTCTTTTTAGTTTTAATTTTACAATTTACATACATTTTCACTTTGTAAACCGATATCTTTTTTGATGAACTCGTTTTTTATAAAGCTTTTGTTTTTTGTTTTTTGCTAAATAACATATGTAGACGAAGTAATATTGTGCGTGTGTATGATAATGTCAATATATATGTATGTGGCGCTTTTAATCACATTTGAATACTGTAAAATAATTCTTGTGTGAAGTGTTTTCAAAAATAAAGCCTTTTATTCTTTTACTTAAGCAAAGTTCATATTGATTCCTCTTGAAATGTAGTAAAAGTGGAAGGCACCTTCATACTATACCTTTGACCTGCAATACGGCAGTGTATTTAATTTCTGCAGCCGGATTCTTTGCCACGCACGTATATTCGCCAGTATGCGAGGCCGACAAAGAAGGTATACTCAACAACGACGAATATTGATCGAGCATTGTGACATTGGCGCCCAACAATTCAGGCAACGGCTCGCCATCCTTAAGCCAGATCAATTTGAGCGGTGCATCACCACGCGATACACCACAAACTGTGCGCGTGCGCATACCCTCGGCAAGACCATCTTGAAACACGAACGGTTCTATTATGGGTGGGACTGTAAATAAGGCACAAGAATATCGATTAAGAAATTTAAGTATCCAATAATATTAATTATAAACAAAATATGCGTATATACGGACAAATAACGGAGCACGTAGATTTTTTTGTAAAGCAATGGAAGTGGAAAGAAAACCAGCGTTGAGTTGCGGTGGACCCACGTTGTGGAGGACGAAGTGAATTTGCGTTGTGAGGTGAATATTGTAGATATAGAAGTAGCTTTTATACGCATTTTAGCTGAAAAGATGCATTTATTTTCTAAAATATAGTTTTTTACATAAAATTAAACCTTCGCAGTTTTGATACTTTTTGTACATTTTTTTTTCGTTCTACAATTAGTAACACTACAAATTTCAGGCATTGCAAAGAGGAAATAAAGTTTTTAATTTCAAAATTTTCCAGGTATTTTAACTTACAAATATTTGCATACTTTAATATTGAAGAAAAATTGTATAGTCTTTATATTTGTATACTTCAAAATTAACAAAACGCATTCTACGAACATAAAAAATCAGTTAATTTTTCTCTTTTTTTTGAAATACATAAACTTTTTAATTTTTACACAAAATGCATTCCCTATGTTTTATGAAAAGGAAGCATACAAAACAGGCAAAACCAAAACTCGTTCAAAAATACTACGTTTCAGTATTTATATATAGGATATCTGTACATACATACATACATATAATTTGTATATATTTATTCTGTACACTTACAACGAATGTTGTAAAAATCAAAAACAATTGCACAAAAACAGGAAACAAATTACAATTCTCAAATATTCACTAAAAAATCTGTGTAATCTTCATTAATTTAATAAGCGTCACTTTGCACGCTTTTCCTTGCTACGTTATCTGTTTACCGTTAACAAGCAACGCCTGCGAGTTCTCCACCTCCGCTGCGGAATTTCGCACCACACACGAATAGTTGCCTGTGTGATCGGAGCCAAGATTTTCAATTACCAATATGCTGTTGTACTGATCCACCTGCTTCACGGACATGTGTTGCGTCGGGTCGATGGGTCTGTTGTCCTTGCGCCAGGTGATGGTTAGAGGCAAGTCGCCCTTAACCACGGAACAGGTAAGTGATGCGCGATCACCCATGTTTAGCTGTAGTATGGATGTCTGAAAAGGACTCAATTTAGGAGGCACTGTTGGGTGTTGACAGGATTCGATGTTGGGAGTAGATGAGGAAAAAAGCGGAGATATGGTAATTTATTTAAGTTATGGAATGAAAAATTCTATCCAATTAGCATCACAAATATTTGTATATATAAATAAAATATGTCACGAAGTCATATTGGCGTCTCTTGTTGCAAATTTACATAATAATATTAATATATGAAGAAAAATACCGTAGTTTGAATTGCCATCGTATTTTTGTAAAATTTCCCATGAGCAAAAAAAACTCACAATGAAAGGATTAGTAAAAGTTCAATTGTACACTTCCATGACTTTTTTTCTATTTAGGTGATAAATTCAGCTATTCGCTAAAAAAAATGTTTTTTTTTTTTTAATGGAAATGCTTTTAGACCTCCTATACTAGTCAGCAAATTAACTATTTGATAAAAAAAATTTTATTTTTTCTGTAAATTGAAATACTTTAAACCTCCTATTTTAGTCAGAAATTTAACTACAGGGTTGCCAATATTCGACGGACCCATCTGGCAACCCTGTATCTTTTGACCTAGATGTCAGATCGCTTAATGACATACCGCGTTGGAAGCGTCAGTCCAAGCAGATTTTTACCATGGAACAGTACACGCCACGCGAGCGCTCCCAAATTGTTGAAATTTACATTCAACAAAAGAAGTCAATTGTGAAAACTCAACGTGCGTATACAAAATTAAATAATATGAAAAGTGCGCCTTCTAAGAACACCATTAAACGTTTGTACGAAAGGTTTTCAAATCGCCGTTCTCAGCAGTTGGGCATTGCTCGGACCACTTTACAACGAATTATCTGCATTGATTTGCATTTATTCCCGTATAGGATTCAATTGACGCAAAGATTGTTGCCTGCGGACAAGCCTCGTCGATTGGAATGGAATCGAAATCCGTCGGGTCCGTCGAATATGGACAACCCTGTACTTGATAAAAAAATTGTAATTATTTTTTAAGTTAAAATACTTTTAGAACTCTTTTTCTAGTCAGAAATTTTACTACTTGATAAAAAAATTGTTATTATTTCGGTAAATTGAAATACTTTTAGACCTCCCATTTTAGTCAGAAATTTAACAACTTGACAAAAAAAATTGTAATTATTTCTTAAGTTGAAATATATTACTTTTAGAACTCTTTTTCTAGTCAGAAATTTAACTACTTCATAAAAAAACTTGAAGGCCTCCTATTCTAGACAGTGGCCTTTTTAGTCAGCTAAATTCAACATCAAGTTTGATGGCATGTAGGCGGCACTAGCCATTTTTAGGGCAAAATAACTGTAGGGAAATTTATTACCATATTCAGCTAAATAAAATATAAATTAAATACCTATAAACTAAAAACTGAGAGCAAGAGTTTTATACAATCACATCCTTTATGAGGAAGTACACCTTAGAACGCAGTTACTTATAAAATACTGCTTAGAGACAGATTGTGAATTGATATTTTTTCTTAGTTATTTGTAAGTACCTGCAGTGAACGCTACAATTAAATAATGGCAGCTTTTTTCTAGCACAAATCCAAAACGTCACATATTCCTACGGTTTACCCTCATTTCCGAATTGGGAACTTTTGTTCTTTCAACGATCTCAATTAGCCGCAGAGTTTGCTACTCAATGAAGAACTTTGCATTATTACATACATATGCAAACCATTAAATCACAACCTTCAAATAATTTGTAAAGTAATTTAATTTGATACTCAATTTGGAAACGTATTTCTTTAAATGCAATTACGCAACAAAAAGATCATCAGTTTAAAAGAACTCGATTTAACTGCTTCTCAACTCAATGCCACTTAAGATAGTCGCAGTCAGCGTGAATGAAATTTCGCTTTGCCAAAGTCACAAACGAAAAATTCTCTTAGGAAATAGTTGCATTCTTGTTGCTTATAACATCTAATCTGTCCATTAATTAAAACTAACGAGATGACCTAAAAAATGCTTTTCAACTGCAGAAGGAGCAGGTGTATTCAGCTCGATTATGAGTAGCGTAGCAGTGACCTAATTGATTGCAAACAAAAAGGTTAATTAAATGAAAACGATGAAAATATACTCAGTTTTAGGCAATACGATAATTATAATCTAATATTTGAATATTATTAAGATGTTTTCTGGTACGTTAAGCACTTACTTGAAAAAAGGTGGAATGAAAAATTTAGGTAATTTTTATTTGCCCAATTTGTCCCTTGGCAATTTCTAAAATTAATAAATAACCATTTGATTTTACCTAGTAGATGAAATAAGTAAATAAAAATAATGTATTGTAAATCTTTCTAAATGAGCGGGAACAACGAGGCTTTATCGAGGAGACTCATTGATCCAGAACGTATAAGAGGCAATTCTAAACCGCAGCAGAAGTGATATAAAACTTTCCCCTGAAGTATTAACAGGACCATTAACCATTAACTTAACTATCACATGAAAAAAATGGTGTGATAGACATTGATTCTTGTAGACTCTGTAATTAGGCACAAGAAACAACAGAAGATGTTCTAGTGTAGACAGACTAAATTAACTAGGAAGCGGTGTTATAGCTCCAAACCTCCTGGTAGAAATTAAGCTTACAGCAGTTTTAGGATTTATTAATAGCATAAATCTGTTTGAGTAGGTTATATGGCTGCACAAAATATCTTTTCAGGTCGCAGTCGCAGGCCCGTTCGTAATAAAAACAAGGCAATACAATAGCAAAACGGTACGTTTTACTTTACGTTTTCCACCGAGAGCCGAATGTAGCAAAAGGAAGGTGCTTGGAAGAAACGATAACGAAATCTATATCGACGGTTCTAAGATGAACTGTGGCGTGGAAGCTGGCTTCCATTCGGAGCCGCTCAACCTATCCCAGTCAATTCGTCTTCCTGACTATGCCAGCGTGTTCCAGGCAGAACTGTTAGCAATCAGAGAAGCATGCAAATCACTAAAACTCTAAAAGGAAGTTGGTGCAAGAGTAGATATCTTCTCAGACAGTCAAGCAGCTATAAAGGCCTTGGACTCCAACTCCTTTTCATCTAAACTAGTCTTACAGTGTAGAGAGGAGCTGGAAATGCTTAGTAATTGGCTTGAAATCACTCTGATATGGGTTCTCGGTCACAGCAACATACGGGGTAATGATATAGCGGATGAGCTAGCAAGAAAAGGCTCGACACTAGAAATAGCAGAGGCGGTGGCAGTCTCCACCCCACTCAACACATTAAACGCATCCATTGCTTCACACTATCATGCTTTAAACGAAAGAAGGTGGAATCAACTACAGGTATTTCAATAAAAAACACATGGCCGAGATACAAAATCCAAAGGACGAATGATCTGTTAGGATGCTCTCGGCCAAACATCACACGTATCACTGCAATCCTAACAGGCCACTGGAAAGTAGGTGATCATGAAGCTAGACTCAATCAACCCTTCAATCCTATCTGCAGGAGATGTCAAGCGGAAGGTGCGAAGGAAAGTATTTTCCTCTACTTATGTGAATGTTCAGGGCTAGCTAGGGCACGACTCCGCTCCTTTGGTAATCCTTTCCTGCAGCAAATTAATGAGATCTCAGACATCGAGATAAAGAATTTTCTGCTATAATTGGACCTCACTAAATGGGTTTGACTTAGAACAACAAAAAAGTCGAGAAGATGTGAACGATGTGGCCGTCGTGTCGGATGCCCTAGCACTTCAGCAACAGACGAAAAAATTGATGAAGTGAAGAAAATGTTATTGGCCAATCGTCGAATCACCGTTAGAGAAGTTGCTGAGGACCTAGACATATCGATTAGCTAGTGTTATTCGATTTTTTTCAATGATTTGGGCATGAGACAGGTCCCCGCAAAATTCATACCAAAACTGCTCAATTTCGACCAAAAGCAGCATCGAATAAACTTTGCTAATGAGATGTTGGACTCTGTCCGCGGCGACCCAAATTTTCTCCAGAGGATCATAACTGTTGACGAATCATGGGTTTATGGTTATGACGTGGAAACCAAAGCTCAATCATCTCAATGGAAGCTGCCGCACGAACCAAGACCGAGAAAAGCTCGCCAAATTCGGTCGAATGTAAAAGTTTTGCTTACCGTTTTCTTCGATTGCAGGGGCGTTGTGGATCATAACTTAATAGCTACAAGTCGGTGAGGCTACAAGTTGTGCATGCTGCTATGCAGGTATTCAGTATTCACGAATATTTCCTCTTCCCGGACTCCTTTCCAAAAAAAAGCTGTCAAACCATAGTTCTCGATATCGATAGTTCTCTTCCAGCTACAAAAAACACCCGATAGTATGCAAGGAGCAGCAGAGAATAATACTTTTAATAAGCTTATACTTATCTAGACGTCGAAAAATTGGCCACTGCTCGACCGGAGGGCTGAGGGAATTTACCGTATTATGTGGAGTATATTGAACTTACGAGGGCTCCACACTATGCGATAAACGACATAAACTTTGATATGAATGTTTATGTACGTTTCCCATTCCTTTTCATGATAAGAACGCCATCAGTCTTTGCACTGACGGGTTCAAGACGGACTGTACATTTTGAGTTTATTTAGAGAAACTTTTGCCGGTCAGCAAATACACGAGCATTTTCTAAGTGGAAGTAATATATTCTTGCAAGATTTTGAAATAGTATAGCAGTGGAAGAAAAAATATAGCAGCAATATATGATAAAATTGAACGGCTCTGTTAGCAATAGTAGATACCTATGTACTGCAACTAAATTTAAATTGGTGGTCTCAGGCAATGACCTTTTCTCGTGGAGCATTGTAACCTCTATTTATTAGGAACTTAACTCAGTGGTCCTTAATCAAACCATTAACAAGATTTTTATAAATATCTTAAACACACCGCCGGTACAAATGTACATCAATAATAGCCAAGACGAATTATAGATAGGGTTTTTGGGAGCATTTGACCACTGCGTCTCTTATATTTACACTCTCAAATCGGGCCACAAATACGATTTCTCAGAATATTTTGCTCGTAACACTATTTAGCAGACCCATTTTTAGAAATTTAGTCGGACCATAAGTACGACTCCGATAAATATTTGGACTCCTGCGTCACCTACCGGATAAATTCCAAGACAAAGAGTATGAGCTCAAACGTTTTCGAAGTTTTCAAGTCTACAGATTACAATATTTTTTTTTTTACTAAACAGCTGCGGAAATTAATCTCATTACTGCTGTTCATATACAAAGAGCTGTTAATCGAGAGGGAGTCAAATGCGGAGCTAAACAATATTGCCACAGTTTTGAAATCATATGCATATGTATGTCATCACCAATTTGTAAGAACGTAGCCTCACCAAGTTAAAGCATCCAACCCAAGCATGCATTTAATGAAAACGCACATACAGCTAACTAAGGGATGTTAGGATGTTGAACACTTCAGAAGCCGGAGCAATGCAAATACAGTGCACTCGCGATAACTCGAATAGCCGCTAAGTCGAACGACGTGCTAACTCGAACACATTTTTTTCCCTATTGACTAGTTTGTAACTCGAACAATATTAAAGCGCTATAACTCGAACAAAAAAACAAATTTATTTGTACACACATTCTTTTCAAACATGTACATTTTGTACATACATACATATGTAATAGTATATGTATATAAATTATATGTATACTAGTGTATTGTCCATATGAATATTTCGACGTTAATATCCCGTTAGTTTTCTGGGAACAACATCTTGCATTGACCAAATTGCTTTAAATTTGTCATTTGTAGTGTATCAGTGCATGTGAGTAATGGATCGTAAAAGGTTGAAGTGTTTAACATTAAAAGAGAGGGCTGAAGTCCTTAACAAAATTAAACGTGGATGTAGTGTTACTTCTCTAGCGAAGGAATATGGGGTAGCCAAGTCCACCATAAGTCTTATAAAAAAGAAAGACAAGGTAATTTTAAAAGCAGTAAACAACACGTTTTTGGGTCCTGGGAAGAGGAGAACTTTAAAAGCTTCTGAGTTTCCTAAAATGAAAGCCGCTTTATACAAATGGTTTCTGTGCCAAAGAAAAAAGAATTACCCAATAAGTGGACTCATCTTGAAAGAACATAACATGAAAAACATAATTTACAGGTCGAATTTACGCTTTATGATGTTAACAAATGGAATGATGGTGCCGAATTTACCGACACAGAAGTAATAATTGAAACTAGTGATTCTGAGTCTGAGTTTAACAACACAACTGAGACATGTGAGCGGATATCATCTGAGGAGGCAGTTAGCTCTATCAATAAGGTAATTCAGTGGGCCACAACTGAACAAGTAAGCCCCGCAAAGGTTAACACTCTTCAATTGCTGCGTGAAAAAGTCATATTCAACATTGCTGCAGGCAAGAAAAGACAAACACACATTACAACTTTCTTTTCGGCCTAACTTTTCTGTTAAAGCTGACTTTTTTTGTGTAATTGACACAAAGACTGCCAAATATTTGATGAAAAATATTGAAACGAATTAATTATTTTAAACATATTCATGTTCATATCCATATGTAAATAAATAAATAAATTTAATTGAAAAAAATCGATATCGATGACTGTTTTTTTAACATAGCACACTCAATTGATAAGTCGAACAAATTCGATAAATCGAACAGCGCCTGTTTTAATTAGTTCGAGTTATCGCGAGTGCACTGTATTGAAAACCACAAAATTCAAAAGGCTAATGAGGTACAAATCATCAGATGTATTTATTTACCTCCGTATGCATATGTAGGTATGTATTCGTATGAGTGTTTGCAGATGTGTGTCCCTAAAGTACTAACAGCATAAACAAATGTACACAAATAAAAGTAAATGCTGCAAAGATAAGCTGCAGCGACTTACAAATTTTAATTAAACGTGAAACAAGTGAGAATGCGCTAAATTTGGTCCGCCCCGAACTTTGTATACCAGCGCACATTTCGGTCAAATTTAATTTGTGTTGGCTGTTAATTTCTGGCATCAAACATATGCATGGACCTGAGAGTAATAGCTGACAATTTAGTCTTAACAATTTAAAAAACGGGCACGGTTCTAATTTTAAAAATATTTTTCTCGGATCTAAATGAGGTGAGAAGAAGTGCATGCACCAAATTTGGGCGAAGTTTCTGGGCTGATCGTTTGAACCAAATTTTAGTAATTTTGCTTCATGTATTACATAGATATCAGACTTTGTTTTTCAATTTTAAAAATTTCCGTTACATGTGTAGTAAACATGGTTATTGACCGATTTCGGTTATTTGCAATTTCGTTCTACATCGAAGTTTCATTGAAATACCCTAATTCGACTCCTCATATGGAACAGTCACTTGGACATCGAGAGCAACTCTCTCGACAGTACGGGCAGCACTAACTAAGCTTCAACGCAGAGCATACGTATGCAGATGGGAGCGATGCGGACCTGCCCTTCAGCTGCGATGGAGGCGATGCTCGCACTGACACCGCCTTATATAGTCACTCAGCAATCAGCCAAGCCAATCCTGTTGAATATTACCAGGGAAGGCTTCGGTAAAGCAAAAGTGATGCCATCAAAAAACATGGTATTGCTAAGTCTGCAGCTCTCACTTACTCAGCCGCCCAGAGATGATATCACTAATGTTATCAAATTCGAAAAGAAGTTCAAATTAAACTAGACGACATGTCAAACTGGGGTAGACCTGCATTGGAAAAGAAACTCCAGGAGTGTACCCTGCACTGGTATACAGATGGCTTGAGGACCCTAGAAGGCATAGACCAATCTGCGGCCCCAGAACCTCTTTGGCTATAGGTAGTTTTCCAAGCATCTGCCAAGCGGAGATGTATGTATGCAATCTGTCTATGTGTAGAGATAAACTTACACAGATATTTCCGGAATGAGCGACAGTCTGTCGACACTCAAGGCTCTACCATCCTGTGAGATTAAGTACTCATTGGTTCATGAGTGTATCGAAGAACTGAATCTGCTACGAACGTACAATCGTGTCCGTCTATTTTGAGCCCCAGGATATAGGGGAATAAATGAGAATGAAGTAGCGGACGAGAAAGGCTGCGGCCTCGCCATTAATAGGATCGGAGTCCTTCTTTGCTATGGGACACCACACCATCAAGGAGAAGTTCAAGAGTGAAGAGCTAAGGTGAAAGGAGGTCGCTGGCATCGAACAATGTGGCTACGCCAAGCGAAATCCTTATTAGGAGGGTACAATCAAAAAAGATTTAAAAACTTATAACCCTCCCCAAAGATAAACTGAGAATGCTTACGTGCATTCTCACAGGCCAATGGAGGCTGCATAGCCATCTGTTCATGATAGAGATATGGTCCACTGATTCTTTCGTTTATGTGACCAATCCCACGATACTCAAATGCTCCTTCTCCTTTAATGTAGCGTGGAGAAGGTTGAAACCCCTCGTCCAACTGCAGCCAGAAAAAAGGAGCATACGCTTTATCCTGAGTTTAATAAAGGAGTTGGGTCTTGATGAGGTTCTGTGATGAGCAGAGGGCGCAAAAGAATATGAGGTCGAAGTGCAAACGTCGAAGTAATCAAATCGAATCTAATCTAAAGAACTTTGGAGTTTCAAATGACAAGATTAAAAAGAAATGATTTACAAATACGCTATGATTTTTTCTAAAGATATCAAATGGAAGAAAATATACGCAGCTATTTAAAAAAATATGATTTTGTGTACCATTCACTTTACTTCACAGGTAGAAAGTTCCCAGTGCACTACTTAAACAGCCAGCAGAACGAATTTGGAAAGTACACAGGAGCTCAATACCTAAAATGAGCAAGAGTAAAAAGAGTACGCTTTGTTCCCATTTTGGCATAAATATTTTGGTTAAGTCTAAGAAATAATAATAATTATTGAATTGCTTTACAAAATTTTGTAGTTTCATTTTGACATCCAGTTTTTCCTGAATAACTTTCACTGCCGCATGGTGTAATAATTATGCACAAGCGTGTGGATATAAAAAAGAGTTTCACCCATACAGCCACAGTTTGGCACACGTGGCTCATACATACCTAAATAAGCACTCACCAGAATATATATATGTACATGGAGATACTTGCAAACATATATCGACAGGTATATTCATACATATATTTATATACACCTCCTACATGCACTCGTGTTTATAAAAGTAAACAAAAGATGCCACAAGGGCCTAATTTGTCCAGAGCAGCAAAATCTGACAAGTGAGTGATGGGAGTATACATTCCTAAGAGCGTTTGTGTTCGTTCAAATGTTGTATTTGTTTCGCTAAAAATGTGTGGAAACTCGCAGTAGGAAGCCATTGGAAAGCGCAAAAATATGCATACGTACGAATTGTTTCGGCAGTGAGCAAGTGGAAATTATGCTAAATTATGACTTGTGGTACAAAGAAAAGAAATTACTACATGCATAAGTATTAGGGTGGTCCAAAAAAAAATTTGTATGCTGCCGCCCCCCAAAATAGTAAAGAATGAAAAATAAAAAGACCCGTATTTTTATTTTTTTTTAATCAGACCATATTTAATGGTGCCGCCGGGGCTTTGAAATATCCCATGTATTTTGCATGGGAAAAAAATACTTTTTCGTAGATTTCATGTAAAAATGAATATATTTTAACCGGATAACTCAGTTTCTCTTCATAATTGGTCAGGGAATAACAACCAATTATGAAATAATTAATTTTTTTTGTATTAACTATTTTTTATAGAACCCCAAAAAGCCCCCATAAAACGAAAATCTAAGAAAAAATCGAAAAACAATATTTTATATTATTTTTATGATATTTTTTTGTGAGATTGGTTGTTATTCCCTGACCAATTATGAAGAGAAACTGAGTTATCCGGTTAAAATATATTCATTTTCCAGGTTTTTACATTACCCGCCATTATGGGGGGCGGCAGCATAAAAATTTTAATATAAATTTTTTCCCATGCATTTTTGGACCACCCTAATAAGTAGGTATGTTATAAGGTGTGAACAAACCCTGCAGAGAAAACCTGAACTATGGAAAACCTAAGCTATGGGATTGGAAATAAATTAGTTTCACGTATTTAGCGCGAGTTTATTATATTTATTGAACAACATTAGAAGAAGTTCAGCCAACCTCCAATAGTTGGATGTATGCATCAATTGGAATTTCTGGTCATCATCACTAGAGAAGCTTTCATCTTTCAAAAGGATTTTTCCAGCATCAGCTCAGTATTGACAACATAACAGCGACAACACTAAAAATGTTCTGTTACTATGCTGCGATTTGGCTTTTGTGTGGCTTTGCTTAGCTGTCAATCTGCTTAGGTCTACAGCTTACCTCCAGCACAGTTGAAACCTATGTTGATTGTTGCTATGATTCCGAAATTTTTAACAGTTCAGTTCAGTTTGCTGTTCGGCAAAGGTTAAGTATTTATTCAATAGCTCTTTCCGCTCTACTAAACTATGTTAAACGTATTTTTGAGTTATTTAATTTTTTAGGCTTAGAAATAGAATACCCAGGAGGCAAAAATCAACATTTTCGACACCGAAGCAGCTCGGGACATGTACGACGTGTATGGACAATTAACAGAGAGAAGGTAGGGTCGAATCTCGGTGAAACACCAAAATTAAGAAAAACAAATTTCTAATAGCGGTTGCTCCTCGGCAGGCAATGGCAAACCTCAGAGTGTATTTCTGCCATGAAAAAGCTCCTCATAAAAATATCTGTCGTTCGGAGTCGGCTTGAAACTGTTGGTCCCTCTATTTTCGGAACAACATCAAGACGCACGCCACATATAGGCGTGCACCCAAAAAGGGTGTACGCGCCAATTATATATATATATGGAGAAGGTGTCATAGGCGAGTCTAGAGCACAAAAATGGTTTGCAAAGTTCAAAAATGGCGACTTTGACGTCGATGATACGTCCGGCAGCGGAAAGCCTTCTGAATATGATGAATAACATTTCAAATCACTTTTGAAGGAGAATCAATCACCTTCGTTCAATGGGATTTATCGAGAAATTGGGAGCCTAGCTGTCTCACAAGCTCAACGAAAAAAACAAAGAAAGTCGCCTTCAAATTGCTTTTCAGCATCTCGCCCACAACCGAGAAACAGGCGATCATGAACAGCGCTTCTTGTACCGGATCGTCACGCGAGATGAAAAATGGTGCCTGTACATCAATATGAAGCAAAGAAAGGAATGGGTGCCTGCAGGACATACGCCAAAGCCGATAGTCAGTCCGATCTTGATCCAAACAAGATCTTGAAATGTGTTTGATGGAACTGGAAGGGCATGGTGCACTGGAAAATGCTCAAAAAGAATGACACGGTCAATAAAGAGCTCTATATTGCCCAGCAATACCACATGTTTGAGGCTATTCGACTGAAAATACCTGATCTACATGGTCAAACCAAACTCCTTGATGACAACGCGAGCCCTCCCGTTGCACAAGTCGTCAAGATCGCACTCCGAGAGCTCGAATGGGAGATCCTTCAGCATCCGCCGTATGCTCCGAACCTCCGACCGATTACCATCTTTTCCGCTCCCTGTCAAACCATATGAAAGGCGTTACCTTCGATAACAAAGAGACACACCACTTTTTTGAACCAACCAGGCGATTTTCGGCGGAACGGCAAACAAAAATAGTGACAGCAAAATCAACTGTCGAAATTCGTAATTTTTCTCATGCAGCGAGGATATTTATTGCACAGCAACATTCTAGTTACATTTGCCTTCGTCCTGCTGGCGCTTTGCTGCTATCTTGACAGCAAATAGTCAGTCTAGTTTTCGTTTTGCTTTTTTTCAAGGTTGTTGAAGGATCCGAGTAATAGATGTGATATCAATTCCTTACTTCAGCGCCAATAATTTTTCCATGAACGCTAACTGCACGCTTATGATAATCTGCAGCACTTGCACAATAGGACTCAACTGCCAGTGTTACTAGACTAGAAAAAATACAGACATCAACTACAACAATAGCTGCAACTACTATCACTACAGATATAACAACAACAATAGTCACAGAATATATATTTTTAGTTCCTAGAACTGATTTAAAATTCTGCATAGAAGCTCTATCTGGAAATTCACCACCGCTATAACCAGTCGCTTTCAAAGTTTTGTCATCCGTTGTTTAAGGATTATATTCCGAATTTTCTAGTCAAATGAGGAGTTGCTCGCAAAAGGAAGCATTGAGCCACTAGACAATTGGATTACAAGACAGAAATGGAAGCGAAAAAGGCAATGGAATGGAACCCACTCACAGCCAGAGGAAGAACGTCTGGCAGGCCAAAGCAAACCTGCAAAAGAACTGTAGATCGCAAGGCAGCTCAATTCGGGTTAAAGTGGAAGCAAGTGAAAACGTCATCCGGTAATCGGACGAGATGGTGCGTATGTGTTGTTGGTGCCCTAAGTCCCGCCAGGGATTCTATGAAATAATGATGATGAGAGTTAAGCCAATACTTTAAGTAAATTTGTATTATTCTTGGAATTAAGTAATTTTTCTAAAGGCTAGAAATATAAAGAGTAATTCGAGCAGTCAATAAACTAAGTTTTACTATTTAAAGGCTGGCGGACTGCTCCAAAGGATTAAATCAACTGGCGCTCTACGTGAGGCCAGTGGTTTGCATAAAGCAACCAAGGACACAAGCTCAACTTGTATGAGGTGTTGCTTATTCTGGTGAAACATAATTATTTTGTGATGTAGCAAATTAGGGTGTTTTTTTGCAATTGCTTCATTAGATGCCAACAGCGAATATATAATTGAATCTTTGAGTCGTTTTTCTATATTTATAAAACCGTTGTAACCTCATCAAATTGGAAAATAACCTTCATCTGATATAATCAAGGCTCGTTTTTTCGCGAATTACTCTAGTGGCTTCCAAGTAGAGATAGTTGCCAACAAAAAAAAAAAAAAAAAAACAGTTGATTATCAGCTCACTTCTGTAAAAACTGTCAAGAAAGTACATATTTTTTTTTTCAAAACCCAAATATCACTCTGGGTTCACTGATGATGCACTCAAAACTAGTTGGGCAATGTTTGACTTATTTTCGGTCTCATATGAATACTCTGAAATCAAGCTCACATGGGTACCTGGTCACGGGAACATTGCAGACAACTGCTGGGCTGATGACCTAGACAAGAGACCCGAAAAGTAGCTTCCTCGTTTCTAGAAATGTCAACTCAGCGAGCGCTGGGCAAGCACACCAATCTGTAAAGTCGCGAAATTTTTCTGAACATGTGCAGATCGGTGGCGATAGGGAGAATAACCGACTACTGAATGCATCAGTAGCACGAAGCGGCTAACAAAACCATGAATATTCATCGTTCAGTTATTCGTATTTTAACTATCTCATCAAGTGGAACTTCTGAACATCCAGAAGGTCACCCAGCGCTTATTTAAAAGACCTTAAGAGAGAAACCAAGCATGCTTTTTTATTTTTTCTGGCAGTCAAGTAGCCCTGACTTCATTCTTGCGTAGAGAACATCAAGTATTCGGGTATTGAAGCATACTGCTCATATGAGTGCCAGTACTACGAGGCATTGAGTCTATATAATTCTAAAACAAATGATTTGGCAAGGAAAGGTAATACCACTCCCATTCTTCAAGGACGCTGTTGATATGCAACACATGGTCTTCCTGAAATTAACTTACCTAAAAAATGCTGGCAGAGCCTCTACTTTTGTAAAACTATAAGGCCTACTTGGAATTTATTGCAAGAACTCCCACAGACCATTGTATAACTGTCATAAATGTCTTGAGGTTTGTAGCTGCAGTTGCGGAGAAGTACAAAGAAATGTACAACAGCTCATTTGTAATTTTCCAGCACTAAGCAGCAACAATAGCAAACTTTTTTTTGAGGAAAGTCCTGACGAAAGCTCTCAGATATAAATAAGAACATTTGAGTATATATAAATATGTAGGTGTATAGGGGGAAGCTGCCTTCTACAACCATTTCAACCCAACTGAAAATAGTCTAGTTGCTGAAAATAAAATAACACACAAATTACTTTTAAATTAAGCTGCAAGTGTCAGCTAGCAAAAGTTAGGGCGAAGAATCATAAATTAACTGAAGTTCTTCGAAACAGAAGTAGTGAAAACTTTCTTGGAAATCCAATGCAAAAGGAAATTCTGTGGAGAAAAAGTAAAATTTTTGAAAACTATGGAAAAGTGAATTCACAACTAATTTAATAGCCGCTTGCTTTATACAATTTTTCAATATTTGTAGGAAAATGCTTTTCCTTAAAAATTTAATTTCTCTACTGGGATTCAAGTAGAAATATAGTTCCTTCTTTTTACACATAAGTAAATGTTCACATAACGCATACATCCACACTATACCTATTTACGTATGTACGTTTGGAATAAGCAACCACTTCACTTTGCTCCACCGGAAAATGTCTGGCGCAAATATATCCATACTCGTTTATGTATGCACTTGTGTGACTAGATGTACGAATATCCACTCGTGCACGGCTTACTGCTTCCCATTCACTCGTCTATTACCCGTTGATTAAAAAGAATTCTTTTGTAACTTCACAGCCAGTACGTTTGTGTTTGTAAAGAATCAAAAAAAATTTCGCACCACTTGCAATGCACACGTCTCTCCCTCGCACTCTCTCTAGCAAAAGTCAAGTGGTTAAGGTGTTTTTGCGTGTGCTAAGAAACCCCAAAAGTGCAAAATATGAACAGGGGTGGGGTTTCAAGAGTTGTCAAAGCGCTCATTTGTGGCAATGTTGACATTGATTGTGCCGCATAAAAATCAAATTTTTAAAGTGTTCATTTTTTCGACGTAGACGATTGCAATCAGCATGCAATTCAAAAGTATATGGAATTATTTGCTGACAGAAGCGGTGATAGCTGGTAAAATTCAAGCTAAATTCGATTAAATTTGCTTTATATAAAATATGACAAAGCTGTGTAGATTGCATTTATTTCGCCGAAAAATGCACATGGATGTACGTATACGGGGTTAGAGGAAAAATCGTCTTAGATACTTTAGCGCACTATTACTTAAGTAATTTCTGATTAATTTGGTTATATAACATAATGTCCAAAATTTAACCGTTTTCTAGATATTATATTTTAAAGTTTATTAAAAAACAATAAAAAAAGTTTGTCTTGTGCGTTATTTGGGCAGGTTAGATTAGATTAGCCATATTGCTTGCCTAAGACACGACACTTGGTGGTTCTAAGGCCCATTGTGATAACTGCATTTTATTTCCATCCTTTGACTAAATTGCATAAATCACTCAGATCTTTCTAAGATCTAGTTACCATCTTAGAAAGACCATTCAGTCAGACATTTTGCAAATTTCCCAGGTCTTCAAAGAAATAATCGCCAAGATATTTTGCACAGCTTCTTTGAAGTGCAGAACATTCACAGAGGAGGTGTTGTACCGACTCAATTTCTTTTTCATCTCCACAACTTTTGCAGAATTTATTGTGAGGTACACCCATTCTAGGTGCCAGTAGTGCAGTGTTCTGTTATAGCACCTGTCAAAACGCTCGTAATTGATCTGTTGAATCCAAACAGACATTTTATCCTTTTAAGGTTCAGTTTTGGTCAGATGGCTTTGGATACCCTACAGTTAGTAGTCAAAGACCATCTTCGTTGATGCTTAAGCTCAGAGCCTTTTCTTGCACACTCATTCGCCTTTCATTTCCCTCCACTCAAGAGTGGCCGGGGACCCAACAAAATGCGGCACCTCAAAGGAGGCCCCTCTCCCCTACATTCTTTAACACATCTTGAGTTGATGCGCGCTAAAGTCAGTGCCTTGATCGCTGCTTGTCTGTTAACAAAAAGTGCCAAGGCTTCTCGTTGGTAAGTCCTTAACCTTAACCTATAGCATAGATCGCAGTGTGGAAGACGCTACATTGATCTGGAAATCTAAAGAAGCAATTTAAAGATAATTGTTCCGAGTACACTCTCGTTCCAATGCGATTGTCCGTATTTGAGCCGTCAGTATAAATATGGGGACCACTATAATCTGATATGACTCTGGTCTGTCAATCCTTTCTATCGGGAATTCGTATTTTATAGCCTTTCTTCAGATCTTTCTTCAGAACCAGATAGTCTATTTTCGATTTGTCTTGCAAGTTTTCCACAGATAGTAGAACTGAAACATGACCGTGCTGGCTTTCTTTTAGCCTACTTGATGCTTTAACACTGGAAGGAGAATTGACGCTATCCCTTTAACAAATGTCTCAGTGGGTGGAATATGTAGGATCACTTCCAGCGCCATCTGAGGCGTTGATTGGAGTGCACCTGTTATTCCTACACAAGCTAATCGATGGAATTTTATGAGATTTTTTAGGTAGGATTGTGTCTGCAGCGCCTTCCACTAAACTAAAGCTCCATCAGCCAAAATGGGTCTGATGATCGTATTGTACGACCAGTGGTTTATTCACCAAGTGGTTTGATTGAACTCCAAATTTTATTTATATTCCTCGTCTAGCTAAAAGGTGCAAACTCCCCTTCTCTTCTACTATACACGGTTTCTATGCAGAGATATATATTCCATAAAATATTGGAAGGTAAATTCTAAATATTGGAAGGTAAATAATAAACTTAATACTTCAATGAACAAAAGCGGTAGGCAGTCTAATAAACTTTTTCTGTGTCTAGTAAATCTTCGTTGCTCGATTTTGTGCCATAGGAGCAATGCTGCAAGTGGCATTAAAAGAGTTAAGTGACTTCATCTCAAGGGATTGAGAGGCTTTTTCTTCACATAAGTTTTGGTAAACCACCCTAAGCAACGTAAAAATTGGTTTGTGAATCTTAAGCGCTTTCACAAATGTTATGCCTGCTATGTAACTACTCATTTGGATAAATTCTAGAGATGGTAATTAAAAATTGCATTAAAAAAGACAAGAAAATGATTTTTGTACCAAATAAGGCATTGACAACAAGTGAACATGAATCATTCCAAATTTCGTAGTAACTTCCCTTTTATCTCTACCAAATAAAGAGTAATAAAATTGCCATTATGCTATTATTGCAAGCGTCGAAACGGAAAATAGTTTTCCGCTACCGAAGTCAGTAAAAGTTAAGCTCTATAAACAATTTAGTTAATCGAACTTATCTTAACAACAAAAGTATGAAAGTATAAGTGCCTTAGGCAGTCGAAGTGAAAAAAATGAATTATGAATCAACAACAGCAATCAGAAGAGACAAGACAAGGCGCCTGAAGTATGAGTACTGGTCATCATTATGCCTAGCAGCAGCTGCAGATTATGGTGTAATATTGTCCGCGGAAGATAATAAAAATGTTGCCAACTTAATATTGCACAACTTAAGCTGTAGACAACAGCGCAACGGAGAGCGAAGCCATGCGGCAGAACTTTCTGAAATCTGTGTTCACAGAAAATTATGTGCGCTGTTTACTGGCGGCCACGAAAAATGTTATTATTGATTTTTTTTTAAATGCGTGGTTGGTCGATTTTTATAGTGCAATTTTTATGCAAACATACATACTCGTGTATATATATGATGTTCAGAATTTCAGCACTACTGCCAGGGAGAAAATATTAGATGCAACTGTTTGTGGCAAGCCGATGTTCATATGAAACATTGCACTCGAATTAGCAGCATACCCAATAAATTTTGCTTATTCTTAAGAAAATAAACTTTGCTTTATAAAAAGTTTTAGTGAACACCGTAGATCAATATTTCTTCTCTGGTGAAACAAAAAACTGCATTGAAAACGCAAGCTAGCCCTAACTGATTACAGTAAACTCACCTACTTCGAGTATCGGATGGGCCTTTACCAGAAAGTAATTGGCAAATAGGTATTTTAGTTAGAGCCGCTTGTTTCGTAAGGGTGCTGATTTCTGATTCAATGACTGAAAGAACCTCCTTACATAGAAAATTATCAGTAAAATTCCCAGACCAAGAAAGTTGGAGAAATTGAGATTAACTCTTGAGGCATACTTGGGGTATATGAAAACATTTCAAAAGGATTAGGAGTGGATTAGATGTTTGCAAATATGGCAAATACTGGCAAAGTTGCGCATCTCGTCTTTACAGTTTGTGCCGACGACAATAAGCTTGGACTCGATGTACGAAAAGTCCCTAGTTATGAAGGAGTATCAGCAAAAGGTGCCGGTTATTCGTACCTCGGCCATTGAAACTTTTATTACACTTTATTATTTCTATTACAGACTGAGAAATATCGGCGGTCGAGGTAGACCTGGAGTATGTAAAAAGAGCAAATTTCTACACCGTTAATACAGGGTTTGATTGAAAAGTAATGAGCCTTATTTTTTTAAGCAGTTTTACTAAAACTTTTGGCTTATACAACTAATATGCTTCAAAATAGGACCCTTGAGCGTCAGTACACCGCTGGTAGCGGTCCTTCCACTGCAGGAAACATTTCAGTCACAGTTTTTTGGATCGCCTCGATGGAGTCGAAACTCCTCCCCTTCAGCCTTCTTTTCGGGCGCGGGAACAAGAAGAAGTCCGGAGGGGACAGGTCTGGGCTGTAGGGAGGGTGGGGAAGCACTGGAACCCCCATCTTGGCCAATGCAGAGGTGCAGCGGAAGGCGGTGTGCGCCGGCGCATTGTCATGATGAAGGGTCCAATTGTTGAGGAGGTCGGGCCGAACCCGGGCGACGCGGTTTTTCAGCCGAAAGAGCACTTTTTTGTAAAATGCCGCGTTTACAGTGCTTCCTGGAGGTACAAACTCCTTGTGGGCGATGCCTCGAGAGTGAGAGTAGAAAAAGATGATCAGCATGGTTTTGACCTTGGATTTCGACATGCGCCTCCCGGCCTTCCTTGAACGACTTGTGCCACCGTTTTACCTGGGAACTGGACAGAGATTGGCCCCGTAAGCCTCCTTGAGTTGCCCAATGGTTTCGGTACTCGTTTTGTTTAGCTTTACGCAAAATTTGATCGAGTAACGTTGTTCCAACGGTGGCTGCATTTTCGCCACTGCAAAATCCTAACACACTTTTAAAACAGCTTTCACGCGCGGAGCGATGTTGACTGCACCACTGTTGCCAGCGAACAGGGACCGGTTTCTAGTGGAAGGTGCAACGATCATTTTCCCCCACCAGCCGATTCGGTTGATCGCTTGGCACACGCTCCGCGCGGGAACTCTTATTACTTTTCAATCAAACCTGGTATTATAGCCTCAAAAAACGAGTACTCGATTTTAAATATGTATGTTAAGTTGATAATGAGAATTCGAATGCAGAATTTCAAAATTTAAAACGTCGGATTCAATAAAGCAGATGCATATTTTTGGTTTGGATGGAAATCTTGAATAAAACTTTACTTTTTCTCTTTTGAGTTGGTTGCTGATTCCAACTGCATTTAAAGTATTGTTTCTGAGCAACAAAAAATCTAGACTTCATATGGGAAGTGAAATTTTGTTTTAAATGTTGCCATTGAAATGTTAAGCCAGTGTGAGCTGTAGACGTTCACAAGGAAATACACAAAACTATACTTGTACAACAGACATACGTATTGCCTACTAAGTATGTATTTAAAACTTTGATAATAAAACTGAATGTGATTACAATTATTACTTATTTTAAAGTCAAAAACTTTTCAACTTCGAAACAATGAAACAATGAAAATTTTGTTTTGTGCTGAAACAAGTAAAAAGGGACTTCTTAATATTCGGCCTTAGCCAGTACGCTTGCTCATCTTCATGTTGCCATTGAAAGTAGTGAGTGTGGTGGAATTACAATGTACGAATATAAGTAAATAACCACAAAACTTTAGAACTCTTCCTCTTTCTCAGTGAAAACTGGCTACTCTTGTGATGGCGCTGAGTTTAACAGCAACAATCAAGCGGCGGCAAACTGTGAACTGATAAGTATTGATAATAAAATTAAAATCATAATAAAGTTTAGCAATAACGGAGGCTAATAAAAGTACGAAATGAAAGAGTCAAACTTAATTATTATTTTTCGCGTAGTTATTTTCTTTCACTTACAGAAGTTGTAATTAAAATTTTCATCTGCCCTTCTTACTTTCTTATGCAGTAGGACATGAAAGTGGAAAACTATTAGAAACAGGCTAGTCTCCCATTTTTAATAATCATTAACAATTATTTATGATTTTGGCAATGCTCTGAAACCATCAGAAAAACTGAATACAAGTATAACCAAATAATAGATACGAGAATACCAAGGCGGATTTCGCCCAGGTCGATCAACAACAGATCAAATCTTTATGTTAAAGCAAAATCTTGAAAAATGCTATGAATGCAACTTAGACGTACACATCCGGTTCGTTGTTTTCCAACAAGCCTTTGATAGTATCCTTCGAGACAAAATCCCAGAAGCACTCTCCAACTTGGGTATCAGCGACAAACTTATTCAGCTGGTCATGGCAACACTAACTAACACCAACAAGCTGTGTCAAAGCCCTTCGAAATCTCCTGTGGCGTAAAACTAGGCGACGCGCTTTCCACATCTTTATTTAATCTCCTTCTTCACTATGCGATAAAAACGAAGTGAAGTTTGGAAACCTTTTTGGTCGCTCAGGAATAACAATCGCGTATGCGGATGATATCGCAATAGTGGCAAGGAACAAAAGATATCTCCTTGAAACCTTCTGTAATATTGAATTTCGTGCAAAATCAGTAGGCCTTAGAATAAATGAAGGCAAAACTAAATATCTGAAGGTGTCCCGCAGCGAAGAAAGACGAAGTTCTGAAAACATCAAAATCGGGACATTAACCATTGAAGGGACATTAACTATTTGGGAGTGTTAATAAAAAATGACAACAGTAGTTACGACACAATACAAGACAGAATAATGGTAGCAAACAAAGCATCTTACGCCCACACAAAATTGCTGAAGTCCAAATTGCTCACACGTAAATGTAAACTCCGCCTCTACCAGTCAATAATACTACCGGTGCTGTCCTACGGCTGCGAGTGCTGGACATTGACAAGCAAAGACGAAGTACTCCGAAAGGTGTTTGGCCCCATACGCTGCAACGATGGAACCTACCGAATAGGCTACAACGATCAGTTACTAAACTTATGCCAGGGAGAAGACGTCGTGAAATACATTAAATCCCAAAGGCTTCGATGGTTAGGGCACACTGTGCGCATGGATAACAGCCACCCCCAAAAGTCTTTTTTATCAACGAATTGTCTAATGGCCCGATCCCGAGGACGTCCAAGGGCAACCTGGCTTGACCAAGCCATAGCCGACCTGAAAAAGCTACGAGTTAGGAGCTGGAGATCTGTTGCTATGAACCGTGCAGATTGGAAGAGGATTGTGGAAGAAGCTCATCCTGAGCTGTAATCGCTACTTGATGATGACGATGATGAATAGATACGAGACACTGTAGTGTTCAGATAACGAGCTGCCCGACAAGCAAGTAACCCACTAACGTGGGGTTCTCCAATCGAACCATAACCAATTACGGGTGCATAAAAGTTAAACAAATTTGTTAAATGTAAAAAGAAAATTTACGAGATTCGTTGATGCAGTTCTTGAGAACCCGCAAAGTTCTCCTGTAATTGCTAAAAAAGGTATTTCATTGATAACTACTATAATTATATGATTGCTTTTTCGTCCCGTGCTATTTCATGTCACGTCAGTTGCTGGGGTTCGATAAAACGTCGAGCGAGTTCATTCCTTGTCGTGCAAAAGAACTTGGTCTTTTGCAGGTTTTAACTTGGCGAATTTCGCGTCAGTACCCAGGTTATACCTCTACAACATCCAGCTGGCTCAGGAGCAAAAAATTTATGAACTTAAATAATTTCGTTTGTTTCCTAACTGGATTTACTAGCGTTTCCAAAATAAAGCTAATTTTAGCCAATACTAGCTATAGTGACGAGGTGCATTTTTTTACTTTGGCCCAAGCTGAAAGACGTGAATGTTCACGGCTTGTAATTCAGGCAAGTTTGTGCTTCACAAACGCCATATTGGGTATTATGTAGGAACGATTAGAGAGTATGGTTTCTCTCGTGGAAGTTAAGTCAATTAGATATCAAAATCGTGCGATTTGCACCGTTAAACTTTTTTTGTGGAGTTTTCTATGCTCAATAAGCCGGAATAGGCAGATGCCCTTTAAAGTGAACATAACCTCGTCACTGCTCAAATTCTGAATGACTTATGCAGCGGAGTTGAAAATTGGTCTTCTTATATCCGTACCAACATATGGAGTCAAGACGGACAATGTCATACAAGTGCTCGCCAATAGTTGAGGCAGCAGCCGCAGTAGCAGATAAGTAAATCGTTTATTGGATTCTGTGCAAACCTCAAACAGATTCTAATAAACCTCAAACAGAAGGAAGTGCTATCATTAGTGGTGCGAATACTAGCATCACCATTAACAACTACAGTAACAAGATATCTAAACGGTGCCGTTGGTGTCTGCGACGTTTTATTTTAGCTATTAAAAGTGCAGCATTTGCAATTTGGGTTCAAATGAAAAATCACGTCAGTGAGTCAAGTTATGCCTTCTTTAGGTTGTGAAATTTAATTGGTCTTCTATTAGAAAAATAACTCAAAAACGCGGAGCCAAATTGCTGCCCTGAAAAGAAATATTATATTCAAAAGTAATTTTAATTTACTTAAATCGGCGCTTAAAAAAAGAAAAATTTCGTGAATAACATTACAACATCGTGCCTATTGAAAAGTCCTATATTTCTCCTGTTGTATAATTGCATAACTCCTTTTGTGAAGTTTTATAGCAGATGAAATATATATCCATATTTTTCTTTCAATTGATCTTACCCTTACACTTGTAAAGCAGACCAAAGAGCACGCACAAAGAACTATTTAAAAATTAGTAAAAAATATGAAAGCATGAATTTTAAATAATTTTTTGTCCATGTTGGCTTACTCAGTGAATAATTTTTTTGCAACTATGTTTTCATATTTTTTACGCTGCTTCCGTATTATTTCTTTCTTAAATTAAAGTAGCACTCCAAATGACATTTTCTTCTGCAAATGACAGCCATTGTCATGAACCCACCCTTTTCTTTTCCCCCATTTAAGTAAGTACCCCTCTCTGCTTCTGGTATACTGACCTATAACAGTGACTTCGCCACTACGACGCGCGCTATGCCCCTGCTTGTTGCGCGCCCAACAAGTGTACACGCCCGAGTCTGTGTTCTTCTGTACTGGATTAATGGTCAAGGAGCCATCCGGTTGAACGCGTTGTCGGATATCATCAGGCAGTTCGCGACCGCTACGCTCCCAGTGTATTTCCTCGATTGGATAGCCAGCGACGGGACATTTTAAGACTAGTGTTTCGCCCGACACGGCCGTGACTTTCGGTATTAGGCGTATGTAGGGAAGACCTGAAAGAAAAGAAATAAAACGAGAAGATACGTTTTTATGTTAGTAAAATTAAATAGCAATTGTTCATTTATTTCAGATAGTTGTATTAAATTTCTTAAAAAAGGATCATGATCATGATGGACTTCTTAACACATACAATACGAGCTGTGACTGTTATAGATTAAGACTGACGCTGCTATTGAAGGAGAATGCTTGCGCGAAATGTGAGCGAGAACCACCTATTTGGTGCGCGCCCTTCTCTTTTGATTGCCGAACCTCTAGCTTGTGTAAACAAACCAGTCGAGACATAACCTTACCACGCATTTGAATTTTTTGTTTGTTTCTTTCTCCAGACAAATGTTAAATAGTACAACCCTCTTAAGAATATATGACAATCCCATATTTCTCATTTTCAGTCAACTTTCCGGCCAAGTATAGAACACCAGAGTTTTAACCTTATTCGTTCTATCTTGAATGGTGCCACTCCTGTATGTTTGCTTAGCTGACATTTACATTAAAAGGCACAAGATATAAAAGTTAATGATATAAAATGAAAAAAGTGAAATGCAGGATTAGATAAGTAAGCATTTTCAGCACATTTTCAGAAAATGGAAAGTTTTAGTGGGAAAAGGAACGTCTACGAGATCAAAATAAAATCTTTTACAGGATCCGTGTCGTAATTTAATACCCACACCTCGTATAATCTAACTGTTACATAAATCCTAGCTAATCCCTTAGGGTGCCTTTCTTTCACATCAATCCTTTTTTAAGCTATAATTGTTGGTCTATGTTGACTATATTGGTATAATCCGCTTTCACAACCACATCGTTAGTTCAATTTAAGTTTTTAAATTGGAAAAGGAAGCGAAAGGAATAGCTTTGGTGGTGAACTAAGAAAAACCAGGGTATGGACGATGCTCTACAGAAATATAATATGATACTTTAAGGAAGTTTTATTGATCTTTTTGTTTTGGTGAATAGTAGAGATACGACCAAATAAAGATACTGCGCGGTTCTGCTAAACTAAGTCGCTGCATCCTGAATAAGAATGAGATCTCCTTTGGGTTAGAAATGAAAAAGTTTTGAGTTGAGTTGGGTTGAGGGTTCATAGCATTTTTATATAAATATATATATTTTTTTTGTTTTATAATGATTTGCTTCCTGCTTGGCAAAGGGTAAGTATTCATTCGATAGAAATCCTTATGCTCTAAAAGCCTATGTTAATTAGAATATATTTTTGAGTTATTTAGTTTTCTATTATTTTCTTTTAGGCTTAGAAATGGAATACCCAGAAGGTAAAAATCAACATATGGAGAAGGTATTATAGACAAGTCTATAGCACGGAAGTGGTTTGAAAAGTTCAAAAATGGCGACTTTGGCGTAGATGACACGTGCTGCAGCGAACGACATTCAGAATTCGATGAAGAACTCTGAAATCACCTTGGGATCATGGGATTTTCCGATTTACCGAAAAATTGGGAGCCTGGGTGCCTCACGAGTTCAGCGAAAAACAACACAGAAAGTCGCCTTCAAATTGTTTCTCAGCATCTCGCCCACCATCGAGCATTACGCAGTCACAAACAGTGCTTTTTGTACCGAATCGTCAAGAGAGATGAGAAATAGTGCCTGAGAGGATGACTCGAGGAGATACGTCAAAGCCGAGATTCAAGCGGATTATTCATCCAAAGAAGATCATGCAATGTGTTTAGTGGGACTGGGAGAGCATGGTGCACTGGAAAATGCTCGAAAAGAATGCCATGGTCAAAACTGCTCTAAACTGCCCAGCTACACTGCGTCAATGAGACTATTCGACTGAAAAGACCTGATCAATATGTTCAAACCATACTCCTTCACGACAACGTGCCCCCATGTCAAAACCGTACTCCAAGAGCTCGAGTGAGAGGTCCGCCGTATTCTCTGTATATGAAGGGCGATATGTTCGATAACAAAAAGATCCTTAAAAACTGGCTCTATAACTTATTTAACACCAGGCCAGGCGATTGTTGGCACACCATCATCACGAATTCGTTGAGAGATGGGAAGAGTTTGTAAGCAGCAACGGCGAATATACTTGATAATTGATGCGCTTATTTATCTAGTTATTGTTTTTTTGTTTAAATAAATGTCTTCGGTAAAAACGCTACGAATTTATTGCGATTGGCTCCGGTTAGGAAGAAGCATAGACTAATGACTTTTGTTGAACTCGTTCAAAATCACAGGGGCCATTCCGCGCTAAGTACGAAGAGGAAGAAAAGAAGAAGCTGAAGTCATTTCCCAGATTTCAATACGCTCTGTAAAAGTCACAGTTCTTAGTAAAGTAAAAACTAACGCATCTCTAGGATTCAGATAAAAGTGCATTCGATATTTTATTTTACATCAAATGTAAAGTAATTTTTATTAATCTACATATTTTTAAAAACTACTATTTTGTGTCCTTACTTCAAAGTAGTTTCTTTCTTTTTGTTCATTTTCGTTTTTTTTCTGTTTTATGCTTTTAAGTAGGTTCAGCCGATACTTATTTTTACAGATAGGTAGACACAGGTTGATGAAGAGACATTATTTAAGCCTTAGGTAAAAACCAAATTAATATTAAATTATTTGTTATAATTTCTTTGCCCTCATTGCTAACCTACCCACTTTAAACTTATTTAGAGTGTTGCCAAACAGTTTGACAGAGTTGTATGTAAGCAAGTGAGGAAGTGCTAAACTCAGTGCGGACCGAACTCTACATTCCCGCGTACACTTTGGTGAAAGTTATTATAGGTGTCGAACTTTAATTTTTGGAATCAAATGGGTGAAAATTAGTGTTTACATATACAAAGTGGGCGTGGTTATTAATATTTATGTCGGATGAAAATGAGGGGCAGCGGCTGCAGCCGAATGGGTTGATGCAAGACTTCCATTCGATTGTACACAGATTCGAAGCCTCGAGCACAAAAGAGCAAATGGCAGAAAATGTTTTTCTAATTTCAGTCGCACCTCGCAGGTAGTGCCAAATCTCTGTGTGTATTTCTGCATGAAAACGCTTTTCATAAAAAACCATCTGCCGTTTGGAGGCAAACTTTTTGGGGTGCACCATTTTACTAAGTTTGGGTAATTGTGCTTCATCTATAACAGAGGTATCACGTATTTGCTTTTTTTGAAAGCAGTTCGTCGTTATATAGCAGTTGGACGTGATTATTGACCGATTGTGCCCATCTGCAATATTAGCTTTCCTTGATTAAAGAGTAATTTGTATACTAAGTTTAATTGAAATATAATAATATTTGCTACTCGTGTTATTGTACGCGTGAGCGGACACACGGAGCTGGTTAAACCAACTACTTTCATAATTCTGGGCGTTTTGGGATATGTCTGTCTATCTCTATCTCGCTTCCTTTATGCGGTTACACACAACTGTTATAGGAATACAATTAAAACTCCCTTGGGCAAGCTAACATTTTCTGATAGGAAAACAATATTTGAAAATTGAAGCAAAGCCATATTACAAATGTGTAAGGCGAGTAATGCCTACACAAAGAGGCACGAACGATCACACTGACACACTTTACTCACATAAATTCCACATTCGCATCCACATATCCAGAAGAAGTGAATGAACGCATGGGCAAATGCCCGCCAGCCTGATATACACCCATAAGCTCGCAGCGTATTTGGAATGTGTGAATTCGAAATAGAGCAGAGAGACTGTTTCGTATTATCAATGTGGGTCAGTGAAGCGTCAGAAAACTGAAAACCCTCCTCTAGCAGTTTGTGCTCTTTAAATTTTGCTACATATGAAATTTTTTGTGGAGCGTTGTGTACCGTTAGTTGCTTCTTACAAACAGATAAAAAACAAAACATAACAACACCCGGAATGTACTATAAAAAGTGCTATGCTAGCGCAGTAGTTGCATTTATGAAAAGTTCACTTACTTTTTGTATTTTTGCAACTTGCAACTTGTGCAGATTTATAGAATCTACAACAAACTTTATTGCATATGAATGTTTTATTAGATATACATACATACATACATACGGAAAGTTAACGTCAAACAATGTCACCGATAAGCATGAGAACCGAGAAGCATGTTGTGGAATAGCAACATTTCTACCATTCATGGAAGTGCTAATATTTTACCCAACAGTTATGGACATGAAAGAAAACGGAATTATTTTTTAAAAGGGGGGAAGAAACATTGGCTAAATTTAGGTAACGATTATGTAGCAGATAACACGTAAGCAAATGTCCTCGAGGTTATGTAGCAGGTGCTTATGTCTATAACAGAGTTGCATTCTTAATTATCAGCTACAAGTTTGTATTTATTAATACTTTCACTGCCGCCAGCTAGTAAGTCCCACAAATTGACTTCAATTTAGTCGTAACTATTGCAATAAGCTCTGGTAAAACTTTGCTAGAGACAAAATAACCTACTGATATGTACGTGTAAATAAGTAAATAAATAAAGGTCCAACTAAATGGGCTTTAAAAGTCAATATAGTAAATTTAAAATTTTGTAAATTTAACAAAATTTTGAAGTGGGAAGCAAAAGTAAGGGAAGTGTGAAAATCAATAGAAGAGTACAGAGGAACTTAACATATCTAACAGTTTATAAATTCAATATCTTATTTGTGATGAATTATTTTGAACGGTATCGTAAGAGCAGGTCAGAATTTCGGAATTTCGGCGAATACAGAAATGGGTATTGTAAGGGTATTCCAATAACAGGTGTTATCTATCGCTATCGAGAGATGATAAATGATTTTTTATGGCCGGAATTGGATGGTATTGATCTGAACAACGTTTATTTTCAACAAGACGGCGCTATGTGCCACACAAACAACGAAACCATTGATCTTTTACGCGAAAAGTTTTCGGGCCGTGTTATCTCTAGAAGAGGTGATCACAATTGGCCACCGAGATCTTGTGATTTAACACCTTGTAACTTTTTTCTTTGGGGCCACGTGAAAGATAAGGTCTCCGCCAACCAGCCCGGGTCGATTGAAGACCTAGGGCAGCCACTTTGCAATTCGTTTATGGAAAATTTTATGAAAATGATATTGTCCTGTAAATGTGGTCGTGGTGGCACAACGGCATATTTCCATCACTCAAACTCTTATTCAGTAAACAAATTATTAAAGAAAAAATTGGGCGGGTAATTTTGTGCCAGCTGCACGAGACCTAAACATTATGTTGAAATTTTAATGCACAGTTGCACTAGGTTAGTTCTAAAATGTACTTATTGCTCTTATCTTACACGCTTATGCATATAAAGCTATCATGATTTTAGAGTAAAGCGTAAAGAAATCGCAGCAGAAGTAAAGCGTCGCTCGGTCGCCTACTGGCAAGGTCGGTGGAACAAATCACCGAAGTGTAGATGCACGCATTAGTTAATACCCACCCCAGCGACGTGGTTAGAAAGGTACCACCTAGCCTCATCCATATCAGGGCAAGGGGTATTTCGAAAATGCCTCCATAGATTTCGCCATGAGAGTTCCCCGAAAACCCCAATCGGCTCTACCCAATCTGACGTTGACCACGACTTGTTTCATTACTTACGCCATACTCCCGAAACCTTTGACATATTAAACGGAGAAAATATTGTAAATTTTATGTTGAAATCAGCTGATAACTCGAAGAGAATCTGCGCGAATATAACCTTTATTTATAAGGATCTAAGATGCGCGGAGTTTCCTAGACTTCAACAATAACTAACAGACTTTGAGTTAACCAGCTAACTAACGTGAAGTAACACATTTTTGCAGCCGAGGGGGAGAGTAGTAGATTGTAGAGAGGTATTTATTACGTAGGTATAGCTGTGAGGTTAGAAGTTGTGCATACTGCTATGCCGGTATAGCAGTACTCATGAGAGCTTCCCATGAAGAATGGGCGTCATCCGAAAAACAAACTTTTTGTGCTGCCTCTGAACGGCAAATGTTTTTTACACGAAGGGCTTCCGCCATTAGAAAAACATGCAGTCGTGCACCATCATATTCAGCTACCGTAACCACCGTGGTATTGCGTTTCAAAAAAGTTTTCAGTTTTGTTTTCGGTGAATCCAGTTGTATGCTACAGAGTTCCAAAAAAAAGGATGAAAAATGCAAAGTTCGATACATTCTTTATTGCCGCTATAGCCAAAGTGAAAAGACGGAGCAGGCAGTGCAGCAATAACCAGTGGTTGCCCAGTTGTAGAAAATATTTATAAAATCTTCGAAGTCATCGACTCGGATAGGCATATGTGCACTTATTTTATAACCCAGAAATTGAAGATTAGTCAAAAAGCAGTCTGAAACCATTACGATAAAGATTATTTTTAAGTAAGTCCTAGTTATGTCAACAAAAGCCGTCATAAAAGCCGTTTTAAGGACTAATCGTTTTAAATTCAAATTTGAATTCAACAATTTAAATTATAAAGGAAAATTAGTTCTTGCAAATTTTAAATAAAAGATCACATACGTACACTTATATACTATACATACAGGGTGCGCCATCTTTTATGTCGGTATGCAAACGCTGAATAACTTTGTCATTTACCAACCGATCGACTTCAACATACATGTTTTCGATACGTCAATTCAGTACAATTTCAACCATGGATCGCTTTACACCGAAACAATGCGCTGAAATAGTGACGCTATACATAAAAAATAGTCGTTCTATTGTTCTAACTCAACGCGCATATCGCAAAAAGTATCGGGGCAAACAGGCACCGTCTGACAATACTATTCGTCGTTTGGTGTCGAATTTTTTTGACCACGTGACAGTAGGAGATCGTCAACATGCCGTTCAACAACGACCAAGACGTTCCAATGAACTAGTTGAAGCAGTGAGGGAGAGTGTTGCCAAGGAGCCAACAGTGTCGTATCGTCGTCGCGTTCAGCATTTTGACGTCAGTGAAACCACAATTTTAAAGGATGATTTAAATTTGTTTCCGTATAAAGTGCAACTGACTGCCGACAGACCATTCACGTCGCTTGGAATACGACCAAACAGTCGCTCGAGTGGTTGACGCTGAACCCAATTTTTGGAAACACATTTTAGTGACTGACGAGACACATTTTAACCTCTCTGGCAGCGTGAATAAACAAAATTGCCGCATTTGGGGAACTGAGAATCCACATGAGATCCATGAAACGCCATTGCATGACCGGAAAGTAAATGTTTGGGTCGGCATTTGCGCCAAAACTATCCTTGGGCCATATTTTTACTGAGAAAACTAATCAATCGATAGAAACCGATATCGATGGATGTTGGCTCAAATGAGTGAGATAGGTTTAGACGGTGCGACATGCCACACTGCGAATGCAACAATTGAGTTTCTGCAACGAAAATTCCCGGGACGTCTAGTGTCAAAAAGAGGCGACATCGACAAGCCGCAGACTATCGACCAGCTTAAGGCAAACGTTCGTGCCGAAATTGACGCTATAAAACCCGAAATGCTTGACAAGGTGATTGTGAAGTTTGTGATTGCTAATAAAGGTGGCCACTTCATTGATCTTGCATTCAAAAAATAGTTTTAATAAATTGTAAATAACCAAACCGAATAAAAATACCTCACTTACACAAATCAGTTTTTTTTTCAAAATTATTCAATATTTTCATACCGACATAAAAGATGGCGCACCCTGTATGCGTGACGGATGAATGAGTTTAAATATTTATGTAACACAATTACGGTCTTTTTATATATGAACAAAGCACTGCAAGGCATACTTTCCCAACAACATACACACACACTTGTTATATAAAACTAACCTAGTGTACAGTTGTGGCCAACAAAGTCGTAGTGCTTACATTTTATGTAATAATCAATCAACAAACGGTGCCGCTCCTGGTCTAGTTTTAAAAAGTTTACTGTAAAATGATAAGGATATTTCGTTAGACGATTACAAAATTCAAATTTTACCACTGAAGGTATTAAACATGGGGAACCCATTGCATAATAATTTGGGCCCCCATCCATTTGTGAAGAACTGACACTACTTCGGCTCTTCTTACAGAAACCAAAGGCCAAATGATTAGAGCCACTTAAGATGTAGCTAGCGAGTCACCAGATCTCAATCCGAAAGTTTATGATAGACGTTAAAAAGACAGGTACAAATAAATAAATTACGCGCGTACTAATAGGTGTGCAGTCGATGTGGCGTGCATCTCGAAATTATTGGCCCCTATTATGAGTTGGATTCGATCTTCGATATTCGATGGTTGTCGAAGATCGAAAATCGAATGAGAATTTTGTATTATGAGCGGCGCACGCCTGTCGAAATTTTCGTTGTATACCGAATTTAAAGTCGAATCCAATTTTGCTTTCGATTGTGTAGCGTATTGTGAGAAAATTTGTTAAAATGTAAGTAAAGTAAAGTTGTTTCCGATTATTTATTATTTTATAGTAACCAAATAATAAACATATACTAATTTTGTTAATTTTATGCAGGTAGAAAGTCGTGAATACCAAATAGCAATTAAAAAGGCTGGTTGCATTAATGGAAGAGAATCCACAATTCGCAAAAGGGATTTCCACCAAAGTTCAAGCAGCAAAAAAAGGGAGGAGTTTACAACGGAGCTGAATTTATTGGGGCCACCAGTTAGAACGGCAGCAAAATGGATTAAGGTTAATAATGTTTTTTTTTTTTTTTGTGATGTTTGTAGAAATACATTTTTATTTTCCCTTGGCAGATATGGGCTGATGAATGACGAATAACACTGTGCGACAAAAAAAAAAAATTAAATATACTTTGGTGGAGACCTAGCACAACTTGTAGGTATAGTAAAACTAAGAAAAATGGTATAGGAGAAATTTCCAATACACCCCCAAAATCTCATTTTATGGCCATAAAACCGTTTTTCAATAGGTTGATGTGAAGAATAACTCCTAACTTCGCCAATTTCCATTCGATTTCGAATTTGCTTTTTTAGTTCGAAAGAACAAAAACAAGCCTTTTTGACAGTGTGTTGACAATTTTTCTGAAATGACAACTGACGAGACTGTAGACGCAAGTATTTGGATTTTTTTTTTATTTTTTCTCTATTTTTTCAACTTTGACATAATTTTTACGATATTATCCGATATTGAGGATTTTTTTTAGTACTCTACTGTTATAGTAAATTTAATTTTGCATCAAATGAGCTATATTTGACTGTAATTGAATTAAAATTAATAGAGTTGTGTGAGTTTTAAGATTTTTTCTTTTTTTTTACTACGAGATTTGGAATGCGTTTCGAAGTATGAAAATGATAACAAGTGTCATTATAAACACATAATATTTATTGGAGTATTGTGCAGTGCAGCACTGTACGGTATGGTACGGTGCGGTACGGTGCAGTACACAACGGAACTGGTTCCAAACTTAAAAATGCAGTGGAAACGGTCCTTTGGAGTTTAGTATGGTACGGTACACTTGTCATTCTCTTCATCAGTTTTGAATACTTCTCTGTAAGAAATTCGGTCATCATCATTCATCTGAAGTCGTCATCAACTAAATTCCATTGTTTAAATCGAGAAGCGAGCGTTTCGGATTGTCTTCCCGATAGAAGTAAATCACGAGAAAGATCCTGAAAGTCTGAATTTGATACAATGGGTCGTTCTGAAGACTTAGAACCAGACGGAAAGTACTCTTCATCATCAGGTTTATTGTTATCAGTTTGATCATCATCATCAATGAGTTGAACTTCCTTCAGTTCATGACCTGCAGTTGAGTAAATCATATCGTCCAAGACTACGGGGTTCTTAACAGTTGCAACATCAGCATACTTTATGTGCTTTCGAGTTTTATAATGATGACCGTTTACGTCCGTTTTACAAAAATAACAATCATCTGGTTTATGATAAGGCTAATGATGCCACATCATCGGAGAATATTGAGAAATTCGACTTTTCTGGCAACGTTTTGATTTATATCTCTTGAATTTCAATGAAACAAACAATAAAACTTTGACGTTTTAATAAGGTTAAATTATAATAACAAACTTATTTTGTTAATCAATGTACAGTGTGAACTTTGGTACACTTAGGAGCTTTTTTATATTTCTATTGAAAAAAAGTGTTATAATATGTCAGATATTTTCGTCAGTTCTAACCAGTTCTGTTGTATGCAGTACCGTGTACTCTTATGTATACATATACTCTCCAATAAATATTACGTATCTATAATAACGCATCAAAACACGTCCTTATTCCCATTTAGCGTAAGCTATACCTACATACCAAATTAGTAAAAAAAAAATAATAAAATCTTAAAACTCACACAACTCTATTAATTTTAATTCAATTACAGTCAAATATAGCTCATTTGACGCAAAATTAAATTTACTATAATAGTAGAGTACTAAAAAAAATCCTCAATATCGGATAATATCGTAAAAATTATGTCAAAGTTGAAAAAATAGAGAAAAAATAAAAAATTCCAAATACTTCCGTCTACAGTCTCGTCAGTTGTCATTTCAGAAAAATTGTCAACACACTGTCAGAAAGGCTTGTTTTTGTTCTTTCGAACTAAAAAAGCAAATTCGAAATCGGATGGAAATTGACGAAGTTAGGAGTTATTCTTCACATCAACCTATTGAAAAACGGTTTTATGGCCATAAAATGAGATTTTGGGGGTGTATTGGAAATTTCTCCTATACCATTTTTCTTAGTTTTGCTATACCTACAAGTTGTGCTAGGTCTCCATAAAAGTATAATTTCACTGTCGCACAGTGAATAAAGAAAATGTATATCAAAAATAAAAAATAAACTATAGCGTAAAGGTTTTTATTTAGTACTTTTTGTTTTTTCCATAATATTCTAAGAATTTAATTTCTTATGTGTTCTGCTTCTCCGTTATTTGACTTCACTTCAATATCTGCAGCATCATAGTTGGGGGTCTCATCGGATAACTCTTCATCCGGAAGTTGAACATTGTAAAGCAGACAACTGTTGTACAAAGCTGCACACACATTAATAATTTGTGTTGCTTTTTTTGGAGAAAAGTGGAGAGTTCTCGTCTGCAACAAGCATCTAAATCGGTTTTTCAAGACTCCAATTGTTCTCTCAATGTTACTTCTCAACGGAATTTCAATTGGTGTTTATTACATACCGAGGAGCCAAGTATTGCGACGGTCATTGAGATGTTGCTGAGCTTTCAATGACGACATGTTGAAAGCCATAGAATCATGAGTAGCTCCTGGATTTTTCGCATTTATATAAGTTATTTTCATTGTATGATCACAAACCTACAATTTACATTACTCGCATTGAGATGAATCACCGAACCCCAACTCCGTTGTACTCATTTTCACAAAAAATACTTTTTTTAACTTTTAAAAATGTTGTTAACAAAGAATTTTAACACAACCGCTTTTTCTTTTATTTTGATTTGCTGTATCAGCTGAGAAAAAATGATCTATTGTAAATGCGTCGAGCGATCGAAATTCACAATAGTCCTATTCTTCAGCGAATGAGCACCATAATACCAAATGAAAATTCGTTCGATCAGCACTTTCGACTACAGTCGAAGATCGAATGTTGCTCGTAATAAGGGCCATTGTTTCGATGGTGGGACCTACAGTTTTAAGCCGACTCCAAACGGCAAATGGTTTTTTATAAGAAACTTTTTCATGACTCGGATACGCTCGGAGGTTTGACATTGTCTGCTGAAGAGCAACCGCTATTAGACAAGCAAACCTTTTTTCACATTTTGCTGTTTCATGCACGGAGATTCGAATCTACTCACTCCCGACGGTTCAACCCATTCGGCTACGGCAGCCGAACAGGTACAAGTATCAATTAACAAGTAATTTACAAGTTTTGGAAGCAGTCAAGAGCATTATAAAAGTGAGGCAACTAAGTGATTTTTCTAGGCTGAGTCAAACAAAAAAGTCTTAGGGATTGAAGTCTTGAATATATGTACGAGTATGTTGAATTCGGGAACCTTTTGTTTTCCCAGGAATTCTAAATACTATTATTTTGGCAGCATCTGTATATATAAGTATTTATAGAAAAGCACCATAGAGTGGAATGTTGAATAGGGCGGTGCACTACAAGCTTTTGTGGGTTTGCATTAAAACTCAAAGCCGTTTTTGGTAACTGACCGTCTAAAACGTGCGCCGCAAGCATAAAATATGACATTGACAAAAACTACAAATACAAGAAATACATATGCATGTTGGTTCAAAATATACTGCCTATGTATATGGAGAACGAAAGTCCAAGCCAAATGCAGACAAGGGAAAAATATTTTTCCATTTTCGCTGTGAATGACCTGAACGAATAGTTGAAAATGTGTACCAATGCCTGTGAGCGCGGGTGCGGCTCTGACGGAAGCGGTTGGCTGCACTGATATAGCAAGACTACGAATTTTTTGTTTATTTGCACAACGATATGACAACATTTAGGTGGTGGCATTGATGGCAGGGCGCTCTCAAACCTATGCAAAAATAAAAAATGCCCAATAAAAAATCGGCATAGATAGGCATGTGAAAAGTTTTAAATGGGAATCATATTTTTTCTTCAACTATTTTTATATATTTTTCTACTGTACATACCATAAATATTTAAGCGCGCCGCATGTTGCACCTTTCCCGCACGATTCTCCGCAATGCACGAATATTCGCCACCATCCTCAACCATGACGTGGCTAATGTTGACGTGACTAATTACATCGCCATGGACTGTGATGTATTGCCCAATCATAAATCTGTATAGCAGCGTATGAAAAGAAATATTTAAAAGGAGAGAAATGTTAGGGAGTGGCATACACAAGTATTGATAGAGAAAATATAAGTATATAATGTATAAGCAGTATAATATGGTACAAGGTAGATTTGCCTTTAGGCAGAGCGATATAATCATACATTAGTGACTATTATTTAGCAGATTCTTTTGAATACAAAATAAAATGCTTTACATAGACTACCCCGCATATATGTAGGTGCGTAAGAGTATTTCAGTTTTGTACACGCAATGGTAGCTGGAGCCCCGATGTAATTTCACATTTTCCTTCTTAAATGACAAAAGACCTAAAAACTGATCGCCTGTCATACACGCTTCTCATCCTCTCAAGTACAACACGTTACTCTCTACATTTTATAAAATAAAGTTCAGAAATATGTATATATGTCGGTTAATAACTATCCACATACTATCAGAAATATGTATTAAGACACAATGAGTTAAAAACTTATCAAAATAATTTGCAAACTACAGCAAACGATTTTCAATCACCTTCATTCAATGAGATTTACCGAAAATTTGGGTTGCCTCACGAGCTCAACGAAAAAAAAAAACAAAGAAAGTCGGCTTCAAATTGCTTCTCAGCATCTCGCCCGCCGTCAAGCAACACGCGGTCATAAACAGTGCTTTTTGAGCCGAATCGTCACGAGATATGAAAATAGTAGATATACATCAATATGAAGCAAATAAAGGAGGGGTGGCTCCAGGAGATACGCCAAAGCCGAGAGTCGAGTCGGATCTTTATCCAAAGAAGAGACCGGGAGGACATGGTGCACTGGGAAATGCTCGAAAACATGTCACGGTCAACAAGGAGCTCTAGATTGCCAGGCTACACCGCGTGAATGAGACTATCCGACTGAAAAGACCTGAGCATAATGGTTAAACCAAGGTCCTTCACGACAGCGGTACGCCACATTTTGAACAAGTCGTCAAAATCACTCGAATGGGAGATCCTTTAGCATCTACCGTATTCTCTGGACCTTGCACCGACCGATCACCATATTTCTCCGCTCCCTGTCAAACCATATGAGGTTCTTTAAAACTGGCTTAATAGCTTCTTTGACACCAGACCAAGTGATTTTATAGCAGAACGGCATCAAAAAGTTTGTCGATTTGATATGATTGTACAATTTTACTCGATAGAACAAAAGTTGTGAGTTCTCAATGACCTGCTGGAGGAGCTGGCGAGAAAGGGCTGCATGGTAATTGCTTACGTGGATGGCATGACTCTTATTGCTAGAGAACAGTTGGTAGATATGATTTGATGCAGGGATACCTCAACGTAGTTGTTAGTTGGGATTGCGGCCTATCGCGAAATCCTCTTAAGACGTAGCTCGTCCTATTTTTGAGGAAATATAAAATACCCACAGCTCAATTCAGCTTTCTGATAAAGTGAAATACCAAGGTTTAATCCTTGACAGAAAGTTATAGTATGTAAAAGCCCAAACATTGAGGAGAGGTTAAGAAAGGCGACAATTGCCTTGTATGGAAAAAAGATAGGCCTCTCGCCAAGAGTTGTATTTTGGCGAATTTTGTTGCATCTACTCATTGTCTCCTAGAACTCACTGGAGAGGATGGCATCGGTGAATAATCTGCAGAGAGTTCAAAGATCTGCATTTATTGGAATCAGTGAGACGCTTCGGAATACTCCTACTCTAGCGCTTAACGCAATATTAAATCTGGTACGTGTAGGCATCGCGTGTAAAACTTAACCACATGCGGTTTGCTCCTCGAAGCGTGGGCTTCGCGTCAACTCAGCGAGCGCTGGACAAGTACACAAACTTGTAAGGTCGTGAGATCCCTCTGCCCACATGTGGATCCGAGCCATTCGAGGGTTCAAGTAATTAAGTAACAAGTAATTAAAGAAGACTTTTGAAGGCTTATGTGTCTCACTTCAAGCGGTTATTATGAATAACAGGATAACATTGACTCAGATGATTATTTTTTTGTGAGTAAGACAAATGCGTAAGCCAAATTTGCTAAAAAATGGATAAAAATTAATACTTACATCCTCATGAAAGAAGGCGTGTAAGTGAGCCAATCTTTAACATATTTCGTAATTTTTCATTCTTAAGAGGAAATAGAATAAATACAAATTTCAACGAAATCGGACCATGATTCCAAATTTGCTCAGAATATATTTTTAGACGTTAATCTCTTGGCTATTCAATTCTAAGGTAAAGTGATTCCCACGCTACAGCCCTGTTTCCTATCCCCAAGGCTTTATTCGTGAACTGTGGTCAGCTTATGAGAGCATTGATTGGTCAGTGGTACAGCCATTTCAGCGTATTCTGTTTAGGGTTCGACTTAAGAGAATGTATTACTGCTGTATATTTTTCATATAATATTTCTTCTTAT
The DNA here is from genome assembly GCF_028408465.1 of Anastrepha ludens. NCBI lineage: Eukaryota > Metazoa > Arthropoda > Insecta > Diptera > Tephritidae > Anastrepha > Anastrepha ludens. The sequence goes on along the minus strand of NC_071500.1, from coordinate 42,271,102 downwards.
TCTTTCCAAGTTTTGCTGGAATTACTCTTAATCATTATTATTATTATTTTTTTTGTGATTGATGTTTTGCCTTGTTTAATAACGTTTGTAAAATGACTTACTATTTGTTTCTTGTTTTCTTTTATGCATGCCCATTTATGTATGTACACTACATATGTACTATGGTGCTTTCGACATGCTTTCCTAATTGGCAATTAATTATGTTGGTAAAGTAACGATGCCAACTTTGCTACGAACTGCCTGCTGAAACGGATATTGACGATGGATGGAGATGTAAAATCAAGCAATGCGAATGTATGAAAGTGGATAAGTATACGTTTATAAATAGAAAATGCCTGTAGAAAATCGAATACTACTGAGTTGGGAAGCTCATCAGAAATCGGTCAGTTTGATTTGAATGAGTTAGAACAGTTGGATTTTGATTGAAATGAGTTAGAACAATTGTAGTCGAAAATTAGTTATTTAACGAAGTGAAAAAAAATGGTTTTCAGAGGTGTGATTTTGATATTCAAAGAAGAATGCTATTTCCTATGGCCTCCTCCACCTATAGCCTCACGAACTCCATCTTTGAGGTATTGAATCGGAACTGGACTATTGGCGTAAGCCTTCCCTTTCACGTGGCTCGAAAGAAAAAAGTCACAAGGTATTAAATCACAAGATCTCGATGGCCAATTGTGATCACCTCTTCGAGAGATAACACGACCCGGAAACTTTTCCCGTAAAAGATCAATGGTTTCGTTGCTTGTGTGACACGTAGCGTTGTCTTGTTGAAAATAAACTTTGTCCAGATCAGTACCATCCAATTATGGCCATAAATCATAGTAAATCATCTCTCCTGTTTAACACCTAACACCTGTTATTGGAAAACCCTATATATAAAGTAGGTAAATAACTGTATAAGAACTGTATATGTAATTTACTGGAGCTATTATTGGCGACCGCCGTAGCCGAATGTGTTGGTGCGCGGCTACCATTCGGAAGTGCACGGGTTCGAAGCCCCGGAAACCGGACAGAAGAAGAGCAAACGCTCTTCGGCATGCAATGGTAAATTTCCGAGCGCATTTCTGTCGTGAAAAAGCTCCTCACAAAAGCCATCTGGCGTTCGGAGGTGTGCGTGAAACTGTTGGTCCCTCCATTTACCTCCAAAAATATCAAGGTGCATGCCACAAAGAGGAGTAGGAGCTCGACCTAACACGGTGCAACCTCCAGTATATGAGTAATATTATGGCTAAGTGCTGTCAAAATTTTCCTACAGGCTGTGCAGCCTATGAGTTCCGAAGGATTGTAAGGATTGTTGTATTTGTGATTTAATTAGCGGAAATTTCATTGCAACAAGTTCTTCAGCAAATTACATAGTTCTTTGAATATTCAGTTGATTGGCCAGAGTGAATGAAGGCCGAAGGGGTGTTAGAGAAGTACGAGTGGCGGCATATTGTTTAACTTTTATTTTGTGCATAAATCTTTATGGTTTTTAATTATGAATCCAGTTTTAGTTCCAGATTTTTGGTGCACACAAAGTTTATTCCAACATTACCAGTACAATAATTATTGTATGCTTTTAGTAGCTTTCAGTAGCGTCAACTATGCTGAAGTCACTTCTGCTCTCTTGCTTTCTCTTGGTAATGGCATTGATGTTTAATGTTTCTACATTTGTATTTTCCCTTTTTTTAAATTTAGACAAAACGTTTAGTTATTGTAATATATTTGTAGGCTTTTAAAACCACTGGTACCAAGGTTTTTGGTACGGCAATAGGCTTATTGTCGAACAGCAAAGTTTTTGTGTGGAAAAATAGTTCTATTATAGTTCTTTTACAGAATCTTTTAAATTTTTTAAATAGTAAGTATGAAGGGTGATCAGAAGCGATTTTCATTAAGCACTTAATAAGGCTGATAAGAGCGAAATCCAAGGACAGCTACTTATATTTCTAATGAAAGCCTGCTAAAAATGTTATTGATGCCACATTTAAATTACTAGAAGAATAGCCAGATGGTTACATTTTCACATCAGTCGAAGTATGCTTAATCAGCTTTAACACGCGTTAATTGCGTCAATAATCAATAATCCAAGTTTGGGTAATATCCACCGGACTTAAATCTCTTAGAAAATGTTAACGACCACGTTTTTCAGAGTTTATTTCGGTCACGAAAAAATATGCCCACGTCTGTTAATCATAGGCGTTGTAGATTCTTAAGCAAATGGAATATTCAAGCTATCATTTGATCTATGGTAGTTGTTTTCTATAAACGGGAAGCCTTGTCTCTGCCTTTGATCGTGACAATATTTTTATGAGATTTGGTTTTTGTAATTGGTATGCTAGCCATTACTACAAGGTGTGCATCACAATAGCCTCTCTGCACATAACCTAGTAAGTAGCTACTCAAATGATTTAACCGAAATAAATCGTGGAAATTTAGATCACTTGTTATACAAACGCAAAATACAGGGTGTCCTGTAGCAGAATTAGATTTTAAATTTAAAATTTCTCCCTAACCGTTGGGCGTATGAGCGGAGAGAGGGCTGCGTTGAATTGTTATTCTTTCGGGTTAATAAGTCACGATATCGCAGTGAAGACCATTGACTCGTGTGCATTTGCTCGTATTAGGTTTTTTACATTTACTTGTTACAATATTTGACATTTACGTGATGCCTCAAGTAAAGATTTGAATCATTCATGGGTTCGAAGGTTCCGGTCAACAAGTTCAGTGGCAAAAAGACCACGGCTGGGGCTCAGCCGAACATCGAAAACAAACGAAAATATTGAACTCGTTGCTGCAAGTTTGTACTGTAACCCTCCTCAGTCCATGCGGCAAGAGAACGGCTGCCCTGGGACTTCCAAAACCTGTTGTGCGTGGATCGTCATAGTGCCAAAGTGGCGATTTGGTGGAAATTATGAAGTAGTGGAATAATTAGACCAAATTTTTTGGAAAATCGTCGAGGCCCAGCAATTTATGTTGTTGTTATTTTTGCTGCGTAAACATTCCCTATACATATAGGGGGGAAACTAATGAAGTGAAAGTGGTCGGTGTCTCTTTGCGGCACATGCTCAACTAATTTTTGCCAATGAGGAGAGAATATCCTTCTTTGAGTAGTCACCTATAGTTTTAGCCTACAAATGGCCAGTGAGACTATGGCAATACTGCGTTATTTCGTCCTTAAGAAACTGATAAGCCGTTTCGGTGTCATATCCTGGCCACTCGACCGGTCTTACCCCTATTAACTTAATTCCATGCAATTATATAAACAGTCTATAAAACAAACCCATCGAATTATGACATCCCGACAACACTTCTCCAGCGAGTGGCGCGAAGTACGGAGGATAGATTCCAAGAATGTATCCGAGTAACGGTCAATATTTAGAAGAAATAATTTTCCCTTCTTCTTCTTTTTCTTTGTAATAGTTATTGGAATAAATTTATATCATTAGTAATTAGGTTTTAGTTCTTAATTCTGCCACGGGATATCCTGTGTAAAGGTTTTATAAGAATTTAAATTCTAGGATTACTTCTCAATATTATAATCGCGAAAATGTGAGTGTGGTAATTTTCGGGTTTTGAGGAGGTATAAAACCTTTTCAGTTAGCTTATTTATCATTTACTTCACAACCGTTGGGGATACCTTTCTTGCAGCAAGGGCAAGCACGGATTATTTAAATAAAGTTACATATAACGCAGAAAAATAGAGAAATTTGGTGATCAGGAAAATACTTTTTTCTAAAAAGTGCGCCAAAAATACAAACTGAGCAAGATCTGAAAATTAAATTAAATTAATCTTATTATGAGGCTGAAACTCTTGTAGGTGACTCCCGAAGTTGCTGACTTAAACGGGTGTAAAATGATGAGGAATGAGCTGGTGAACGATCCTTTACGGAAACCATCTACAATTTCTTATTCCTTCAATAGATCGAACAGACGAGTTTCGTGGTGTTACCGAATTACCACTGCCAAGCACACCTGGCCGCCTTTCCATAAAAATAAATGCTGCAGAACAGTTGGATGCACTAAATATTTGAGAAAAAGAGGAAGACAAAGGAATGGAATGAAACAATGAGTTCATGCCGGTAAGCAAAAAAATCATGGCTATACAGAGCAACTTTTCGAATGCAATCTCAAACATTTTAACAACACAGCAGTTAGCAGACGGTAAATTCAATTGGCATGCAATCGCAACAGAAACTGACAATCAGAAAGAAAAAGTTAAAAAAAATCAAACGCACACACTGCCTTATTTCACATGTTAAACAAACAACCAACATAACCACAACCCAAATGAATAGTTTGGTTTAGTTGGTTGCGTGTCAGACTCCCATCAGAGGAATTTGTTTACTTGCTGAAGTAAATGTGCGAGTATATGGAACGCCGCTATTGGTGGTATGAGTTGAAAAGTTCCTTGTCGGCAGTTTGCAGTAGTATTGAGTTTTGCTTGATTTTATACGTGATGCTTCCCAGCTGGTTTGTTGATTGTTTGCATTTGGTGTTGTGTTGGCGTTAAAGCGGAAAAGGAAGTTAAAACTTCAATATGCGCACACATACACACGCACAGATACATGAACACACAGATAGATATGTTTTATTCAAAAAAAAGCTCAAAAGTGTTAGCAAAATAATCAACCAAGCAAGCAGGGGAACGAGCAGGTTAGAACCATGTGCATGTATTTGTGCAATTGTGAAAGCACCCTGTACGGAAGCGCACTAAAGAACTATGAAGAGTCCGTGTTATTACTCTTCTCCACGTGAATCCATTCCTTGTTTTATGAAACCAGTACACATTTCGGTGTCTTGTAAAGGCGTTAAATCTCTTCATTTCTGCGAAAAAGAGGTTAAGATCGAAGAAAAAGTATATAAAGAGGATATCTTAGGAGCAGTAGTTTGGTGAAGCAGTAGAACAGTACTCTCTTTAATGGAGAGCGTTGGATCTTTCAGAAAGATTCCGCTCCATCCCATAAGGGAAAAGCCACCCAGCAGTGGTTAAAAAACAGTATTCCTGGAAGTCTAGATCTGAATCGCTTGTTCTGTCGAAGACCTCACAGAAATTTGGAGAGTCTCAAACAATCTTTGGTCCGAGCCGCGAGATCAATATGCATGGAAACCGTGCATGCTGCAATTTACGTGATCAAATAAAACTAATTTCATTCAAAAGAGTATAATATAGGGTGGACCATGTAAATTTTGCTTTTTGAATCGGCTATAAAAAACACTAAACTTTTTTATTCTGAAGATTGAACATTGTCATTTATGAATGAAAAATAATATCGTTCCAATGACTGCCACGACTGGCTTTACAGTAGGCCATTCGATCAATCCAATTTTTAAGCACATTTTCGATTGTTTGTGCTACAATTTCATGAATGACAACTTCGATTTCGTGTTTTAAAGCATCAATCGTCTCTGGATGGCTCGCATAGCATTTGTCCTTAACGGCTCCTCACAAAAAATAGTCCAATGGGCTTAAATCACAGCTCCGAGGCGGCCAATTGATATCGGAATTTCGGCTGATTATTCGGTTTTCAAAAACGGTAGCCAAAAGTTCGAGTGTAACTTTGGTAGCGTGACAAGTTGCACCGTCGTGTTGATACCAAATGTCGTCCATGTCATCCTCTTGAATTTTTGGAAACAAAAACTCGTTGATCATGTCACGGTAACGCTCGCCATTTACTGTAACCGCGGAAGAAGAAGAAGACTCACCACTTTGGAAATAGGTTTTCAATATTTCCCAATTTTGTTCAAGCGTATAGCGCCCCATTTCGTAAATGTCAAACCTTTAAGTAAATTATGAACACATTTGACATGTCATTTGTGTTACCATTCTCAAAAAAATAGGTGATTCAAAAAGCAAACGCTATATGGCCCATCCTGTAGTTTCATATCTATAATGGACTTAACTTGTAATGGAACTTATGGTAGGGTCAGATATATATTTATACCCCAGTAGAGTTAAGGCCTATCTTTGTATTTGTACTTGTGTTGTTTGTATCAAATAAACGTCACTCGATCTATCGCTATCGAGTCCTGACATACCACATCCATTGATACTTGTCAGCCAAATGTATGAGCTTCTTTCTGAGATGGCACATCAAAGAGTCTTGCGCTTTGTTGAAGATTGGCACTACAGCAGCAATATTTTCAACAGAACGTCTAGTTTTTAATCTTTGGTCTGCCAGTCTTTTTTTCTCCTCGATAAAACCAGTTGCTTGAAATTTGTTTACCAAACTGAAATATTGTCGCCTCATTTTAACGATTATATATGCAAAAAGAATCAGGAATTTCGCGATATGTTGCTCTTAAAAATCGTCCAACAGGCACGCCCACCTCCCTTATAAAGTTAATTTTCAAAAGTAAAACAAAGGAAGTATCGCGTGGGCCCGAAAAAGAAATACGGACGTAGATTTTGAAAAATGTGTGTTGCCACGCTCACTTACGGGTTCCATAAATGCGTGTATCTCATGAACTCGGCCAAACTTTCCGCTCCTATTGCTCTCCCGCTCATTTATATCTGATATAAATATTCTTTAGTTCGGTTAAAATCACGTTTCTTTTATCTGTTCAAACTAAACTTTCGACACAAAAAATAAGTACATAAAACAATCTGGAATGGCTTAGAATGTAGTAATAGAATGTCAATCAATGATTTCGAGGGTTAATTTCATGCCGAGACTCAGTTAATGGTTTCATTTTGTCCTTATTTGGTGTGAGTGCCTAAATGTCTTCAAACTTTGTTTCTACTTTCGTAACGTAAAAGTCTTGGAATTCTGTTGCCATTACTATTTAAAAAGGGTTGAGAGTTTGGTACTTCCTAAATTCAGATACATTTTAAAACCAGAGTACGACGACCAAGATTATTTCTGGGTGACCTTTATCATAAGGTGTAGTTAGAACCTCGTTAGTTTTAATTTTTTATTTTTTTTGTTTGGTGTTGCATATTGTTACCAATATTAAGTATTTGACCACGCCCTACTCTGAATACAGTTAAATCTAATTCCAAACCGCTGATGAAATCTTACTGATCCGGATTTTTCATACACGGTATGTTGTGCGTTGATGGAAAAAGAGTGAGGAAAAGAAAGTTTCAAACTTTTTCGACTTGACGCTACGCCGATACAACAAGCACAGGAGTATGTATGTATGCGCATACAGTACTTCTCCCTGTGGACAACTTGAAGCGCTTTAAACGTCGTATCGGTGCTAACATACCAACAACTAGGCAATGCATGGCTATATATATGTATATATATACGAGTATATATAAGTATGTGTGTGTTTGTCCTCTGTTGGCATCTGAGTGGTATGTTTCGTGATTCTGTTGACAATGGTTGACATCAGCTTCGGTCATATCCTACAGCAAGCAAACAACAATAAAAACACATTCTTATTTTATGATAACACATCTAAATGAAAACAAATACTGGCTCCTGTTGTCATCCAGAATGTTTGTTGTCTGCTGTGATTTCTTTTACGTGTTCCCTGATTTTCTGCTGTCATACCTTTGCTGTATGGATGCTCGCGCACTTAGGTCCAAGAGTATGATAATTTGTTCATATAACGGTTGTTTGTAATATCATAAAGGAATCGAGATAGATGTAGGCATGCATGTATATACTTAAAAACTCAAACTGAGGAGAGGAACCGATTAAGCCATGTCTTAATGTCCGTTTGTCAGACCTGGGAAACATATTACCCTTTCTCCCAAGTAGATTTTTATTGAAAATGGACGAAATTGGCTAATAACTAGGCCCACCTTCTATATAACACTAAGTTTCAAAAAGAAAAAAAACTTGATATCTTTGTTATTAATGAAGCAAAATTACTTAAATTTGATACAGATGATGAACCCGAGAAAAGAACGACGCAAGTAAAATTTAAATAAATTGGTGATTCCACGCCCAATTTTTGATAGCTGAGTTTATCTGTTTAACTACTTAAAAAACCTCGTCCGAATGTATTACATGTCTTGCTCTCCATCTTATTTAGATCCGATACAAATAATACTTAGTTCGGTTAAAAGAAGCACCCACTTTGTATAGGTTAAGTCCAAATTTCTGGCTGAAGTAGTTGAAAAAATTCTAAAAGTTTTCACAAATATCATTTTTTAGAAACTTAAAATATAACTAGATTCTTAATATGGTCTGTCATATGTCCTTTATAATTTTAAAGAACAAGTACACCCAACTTCTTTTATAGAAATAAAAGAATTTTTTGTTCTAGCTCGAATACATAAACACATTTTTTAATTTTTATTTTGGCAGTATCTTATAAAAACTTATTTATACAGCAAAAAAATATAATTGGGGGAATAACCCCTGGTATACATAAGTAAACAAATCGTCGGTCGGTTTATGCCCATATGTGTGTTAGTCACGTGGTCTATTATTTCATGGCTTGTTTACTTTACGGGGAATACCCGATTCTTATTATCGCTTTTTTGTTTAGCTCGTTGTACTTCAGCGTGAAGACAGCATTTCGTTAGTCAGTATTGTGTTAAAGTTAATAAATAATTTCAATAAAGTTCTGTAAGTTAATGTTCAAATTAAAGTTTTTTTAATTAGGTGGTGAAATGCTTAGTTTGATTTATATTGTTGATAACTTTTTACTCCTAAAAAAGGTAATATTGTGTTGAATTACTTTCGGTTTAGGAAAGTTCTATAAGAATATTATTTTACATCGTTTTTACAGTACCTTTATCAATAAACTGCCTAAACAACAACAAAATATTCCGAAGAGACAACCAGTTTCGTTAGGAAACAACATAAAAATCTTAGACTGTCTGAAGAGAGGTGGCGAAGGTCCCACATCTGTTGGCAAAGCTTTTGGTTTAAGAGGAGCGACTATAAGAACAATTAGAATAAATGAGAATTCCATTCGACAATCAGTAATTTCAGGATCGGAACTAAATATCTAGTATAAATATCTTCTCATAGTCGAAATTTTGTAGAAAACGTGGATGTTTGGATGGAAGATTTGCAAAGCAAAAATGGGAAAATTATAAAAGAGAAAGAGCTTAAAATATACAACCAACTTCAAAAAATTTAAACCATCAACAAGTCTTCAGGAAACGAAGAAACTGGTATTTAGTGCAAATGAGGGGTGGTTGATAGGTTTTCTAAAAAGACACGCATTTTTCAATGTAAAAATAAAAAGAGAAGTAGCTTAAGCAGACAAATGCTGAAAAAAGTTTTCCGGATAAACTAGGAAAATAATTGATTGTATAATTTGATTATACTCCAGATCAAATATTTAATGCCGACGAATCGGGATTGTTCTGGAAGAAACGTACATAGCAGAATCTCCCTATGTATTACGGGGTTTACCAAATATATTTTTGAGCCTTTGCAACACTGCATTTGACAAGCGGTAATTCGATATTTTTATCGAAAAGTTTAGTATTATTTAGCTCACTAATAATGTTTTTCCTTACGAACTTAATTTGTTTTTTTCTCAGTGAGTTGAGTAATCCATCTCGCCCAAAAGGTGGTATTAACTGGTGAAATTGATTTATAATATTTCGATTTTTGACTTGGATTATCGAGAAGGGACTACATTGATCATCTTACTTCCAATTTTGGCGTTGAAGCACTTACCCCCTGTAAAATGTTCTACAGCAACGAGTTCCCACGTGGCCGTCGGTCCTTGCAGAATGAATTTCGTGAATGTCATCCAAAAACGGTTGTTGTGCGTCAATTGATAACGTGAGATCATCATGTGATATATGGGGAGATAGAGCTCGTTAGTGGGCCCAGCATACATGCAATGTTGCATGAACATTTAGTTGTGAAGAACGTTTGTTCTCGTCGGATACCTTATAACTTGAAAATTGCCCAAAAGTAACTCAAATCGATTGGCGTAAAGAAATTTTGAAGAAAATCAGTCACGGTAGTTCAAAGCATGCCTATCATATCTAATTTTGGACATATGCAAATGAGCCGGCCCAAATTGATATAATAGGTTTTCCAAATGAGCTTAAACCAAGAAAAGATTTTCGGGGAAGAAACACTTCAAAGCAAATGGACGCCTGTTTTTTTCGAAAAATCTGGTCAAGCTGCAGCTGTGCCACCAGAGAAACTAAAAAATAGTAAATTCTGAGAGATATAGCATCAATTGGTTGCCACAAATTTTCGGAAAATGTGAGAGTTATTGAGCAGTCAAAAGATCAAATTGGTGGATCATCCGTCTTACAGCCCTGATTTGCACCTACTGTTTTCTGAGTCGGTGACACATCAAAAATAATATACGAGGTCAACGTTTTTCGACGCCGCACTGTCAACTGTGCAATCCTTTAAGCCACTCGTTTTGGAGGTATCCGCTTCTGAGTGGCAAAAGTGACTCTGTAGGTTATTTAACTAGAACCAACTGTCATGAGAACCTCGTCCATATCCTTTCCTTTCGTGAGCCGGGACCCATAGAAGCCGAATGCGATTACGCAATATGAGAGTAAAATTTAATGCCCTTAGCTCGAGATTATCTGATGAGACGTGCAAAATGAAAATTAGTCTCCATAACCTCTGTCGGACCATACTTTTAAAGGTCCCAAATTTTTCGTTTAACGACTTACATAGTATAGGTTTCAAAATCAGCGGCATTGAAATCACACTATCGCGAGAGCAAATGAGATGAGCTTCAATTGCCAATATTGTACAAAAATCAAACCTAAAAAAAAAAAAAAAAAAAATACAATCATAAACATTGATTCAAAACTTCATTTAAGAAGTTCCGATTTGGGTCAAAGCTGCACTGTTTTGTTGTATAATTTATGCCCATTTTAAAGGTAGCTTCATAATGCCTCTCTTATAGAAATATTGGTACCAATTTCCTATCACCTAGGAAGTTTTGCAATGAGAGTAAAAGGTTGTAATCGCTCGGTGCCAGGTCCGGCATATGTGTAAAAAAAGAAATCCGTTATTTTTTTTGTAGATATCGGATATCTCGTAAAGCATCGATCAAACAATTTAAACTTCATGCTCGTTGTCAAGGTGACATTTGACACTAAAAAAATTATTTTGCTGTTTTTGTTTTTCGCTTCAGTTGTGAGTTACAGGCTGTTAACAATGGAAGTCACAATGAAAAAATTCGGTACATTTTACAGTTTTTCTTTGATAAAGCAAGGCCGCTGAAATTGTTAGTGGTTTTTAGTGTGCCGACACTGTAATAGCTCATTTCGTGCAATTTTGGTGTCATAGATTCCATTCCGGCATTTTTTATGTTAAATAAAATGTTGATAATGTCAAAAATGTCGACAGAATCACAGAAATAATCGAAGTTGATCAGTATGTTAGTAAAGGCTACGGCCATTTGCGCAAAAATGTAACGCAAAAATAATGGTTTTATCTTTCCCCAAACTAATACCGTTTTAGTATCCACCTCGCTGTCAATATTTTCTTCTATCTTTTACAAATTCCATATAACCTTGCCAGCCTCCCAGACATTGTATGACACTGAATCTGATGAAAAGAAGATACCTAATTTCGTTTTAAATAAAAGAAGTTAAGTATATATGAATATGTCCATATTAGGGTGGTTAACAAAAAGTCAAAGTACTGAATTCATTTATCAAAAACCACTAATTATTATTGAATGATATTGATTTCAGGCGATTGCATGTCCAATTTACGAAAAATTTACTTTTGCTTATAAAAAATGAACAGGAAACTTGGTAGCCTGTGCATCGCCTTTAAGTATCTAATAATTTTAAATAAAATTTTCAGACTTTGAAACTTTTGTGCCAATATTGGTAATATAATTAATTAAATTAATTTTAATAACAATGTTACCGAATGCTGCGTTGTTTCCGAGAAAGAACATATTTTGGATTACCAATTCCAGAGAAATATTGCCCGCTGTGGCATGACTCCAAATGATAGAAAAGATATCTTCTAATGGAGGCCACCCATGAGCAACCAATGGCAAACCTCCGAGTATATTTCTGCTATGAAAAATCTTCTCATAAAAGTCCATCCTCGCAAAGTTATAGGCCTTTCTATTTCTGGAACAAAATCTTCTCATAAAAGTCCATTCTCAGAAAATTATAGGCCCATCTATTTTTGGAAGAAAATCAATAAACACACTACAACCTTGGCTAAGACAATAAACAATGCTAAATATATGGTAATACCTTGTATATAATTTTAGAGAAGAGTGTTCTTCGAACTAAGCACCAAAGGTTGAACTAACCATAACCACATAAATCTGCTGATCGAGCCAACCTATGGGTAACACTGTAGCCGATTAGAGGTGGCATGCCATTATTCCGTAACAATGGAATTTTGGTTTTTCGCCGTAACCATAAACAGCTGTTTGTTGATATGATGCACTGTGGTGTATCATTCCATTAAGTTAATGAATAAATTACGAAGTTCCTCGTCACTGCTCAAGTTTTTATCTTTTCTTTAGTTTTTGCTGTTTCGAAATGAACAAATTAATGGCAATAAGTATATGTAAATAAATATCTTCTGTTTATGGCAAAGCAATTGTTGTATACCATTAAAAATGTAATGTTTTACGTCGGTGTAGCCACATGTCCATTAATGCCGAAGAAACAGGTGACAATTTGCTTCACAAGCGAACAACTTTTGCAATATTGGGTCATTTAGGTGATCTTAGATCTTTATCTTGGATAAGCTAAACAGTTTATTGTTGTTTGATTTCGGTGCTTAAATCCATGATTTCTGATCTCTGCAGATATTATACCCAGCTTTTAATGCAATGTGTTCGTATTTTTTCAGCATTTTTTTTAAACCCGATCAACACGACCCTCGTTCTGGGCATTTTTTAAATTGTGTGGGACTCAATGCTAATATACCAATTTTACAGTATTCGGGATTATGCAAAGCCGTATTAATGCATACCATTTTATAGTATTTCCAAAAGACGAAATGTCTTTTGTATTTGCTTTAATAAAATTCCCTAGAAAAGAGATAGGAATTATTTTAATTTGGTTTAAATTTACCGAACTTCTTAGACAACCCAATATGTGTATGCTAATGTATGAGTAATGAATGCAGTCATACATATATGCTTCATGTTTCTGTCACATGAGCTTATGCCATTACAGCAGAGTTAGCAAGAGAATACCTTCGTTGCTGTCATGCCGGTATGCGCTCATTGTAACGTTTGGCAAAACAGTTGCCGTCCAAAACGGTTGATGCAAAATGCAGTGGCTCTTAGGCTACGTACGTACATATTTACTATGTCTTACACCTACGAATGGGTATGCAAATTTTGTTTTAGTAATCACCAGGTATATATGAAAGTAGGTATGTAAGTGCACAAGGATGTGAGTTAGTAACGATGTATTGTTGTGTAGCATTTGTGCTGGTTTAGCATAAGTAAGTAAAGCATTTCAACTAAGCACAACAGCAACTACAAGACACCAACGACACTCATACTCTCTCAAAAGGTAGAGGATAACCGAATATTATTTTTTCAGAGCCGAATTATCAATATACAATCGAAACCGAACAGTTTTAATAGTACAAAAAATATGTATTTTTTATTAAAGTCATATTAATTTAAGTTCATGTTTAAAAGTTATTAAAAAAAAAGACAAGGCATATTTCGATTACTAATTTATAACTTCACATAAATTAGGTATAATATCATGCAAAAAGTTAGTTTTTAAATACACTGAGTAGTGTTTAGTCGAAAGCTGTGCTGCGCTGAAACCGAATTCGGTCTTAGAATATTGCATCAAGTCTGAGTTTTGAGAAAATTTTACTCAGTGCATCCAAGGAATATCTTTTAAGACAAAACTGACAACATTGATTTTATTCATTCACAGTTAGTTTTAAATTTGCTATGAATCAAATATTTTTATTTAAATTTGGTAACTTCCAACCAGTTGATGTATTGTAAAATACTGGAAAGTCTTAAAGATACAGCTTAACTTTTAATATTAAATTAAAATAAGTAAATAAAGGTAAATTATAAAATTCAGAGCGACGAGTTTGCTATTTTAGAATGATAATAACAACATTTAAGTTTACCATTTCATGTTCTACGTAATGATGCAAGACACTTAAATACCACATAGGTATGAACAAATTTTTAAATAAATAAAACCAATTGAGTTTCGTATTAGCTTGAAATTGAAGTTTGAGAGTCCAACCAAGAAGCTCCGAAAGGTTTAATTCCTGAAACACTAAGGCTAAAAAGACCATTGTATTTAAAGCTCTGGAAAGTGAAAGGGTATATAGTCAAGGAGGATAAAAGAGAAGTGACGGAGAGAAAGAGATAGGATAGATAAGAGACAGCGGTAGTTAGTCCTGTGAGAATTTTCCAGATTTTTTGGTAATTCTGAAAATATCATCCAGTTTGAGAGAACGAATTTGACTTCGTAGCCTTTCTCTAGCAAACGCTGGACACTCACAGAGAAAATGCCCAGTGCCATCCGCAAGCAAGACAAACAAATCGGGTTCTTAATAATTCGAATGGCGGTCATATGCTGATCCCATGGGTTGTGTCCTGTAATAATACTCGTATCGACCTTCGTATAAGTTTAAATTTTAAGCAACTCTTAAATTTTAGCGACATAGTTTGTATCTATTAATAATTGCAAAAAAAAAGATTCACATTGCGTTGCTCGACAGCTTATGTCCTATTCTATTCAATCTACATGGGCAAGAGGGTATTTGCTGGGAAATGAAGCGAAGATAATGTGCTACGCCAAGGACGCATTTACGATGTCGGACAACGAAGACGACCTTCAGTGGATGTTGTATAACTTCGGGAAAGCGACAGGTATCGGTAGCCAAGATGACTATACCTAAACGCCTGTCTGGTGTAAGCTCGCAGTACATGGAAAGAGTATCGAACAAGTTACGGGTTTCTGCTACTTGTGTACCTAATTAAATCATCGAAAAAATTAACAGCTGAAGTAAACAACCACATAAAGGTGGTTTTAGGCATTTTTTGTTTTTTTAAGAAAATAAAATGCGATCGTTTTGATTTTATAGTATGTTATTTTTGACATCAAATAGTATACAAAAACATTTTTTTTTGACATATGTTTTTGTGGCACCAAAGTAAGCATCTTACAAAAAAAGATAGGTGGCTTGTCAACGGGATTTTGGCTCTTCAGGACATCTGAAACGAAAAAGTTAAACTGATTATTATTCTTTAGGCTTGTCATTCTGGCAGGTGCTACATTGGGAAAACTACTGTCCGATTTCCACCCGAAAAACATACATTTTTTTTCAAAAGTCCGCCATTTTGTTAATCACTACTACAAGAAAATCTGGCAAAAAAAAAACAAAAAAACATGTTTTTGTATACTATTTGATGTCAATAATCACACAGTATAAAATCAAAACGATCGCATTTTATTTTCTTAAAAAACCAAAAATATTCCTAAAACTATCTATAAAAAATGAGTATTTCACAAGACCTGAATAAAGCAGCAGGCACTGTTAGGTGGAGTCAAAAGCGAAGAAGGGAATGGAAAAACGTGGTGCCTGACAATAGATTGGCTAAATCAGTAATGACGGGAAAACCGATTACCGCTTGTACTTTCTTGTACAAGAAGTTTTGAGAAACCGGATTTAATTTAATAAAACGAGAAGAAGAAGAAGCATTATTCGAAAATTTTTCTTTGATTATAAGAAAAATTTCACAGGACTGATTCGAGTCCGACGCACTTATGTCTATCGGAATTTTACTAAAATGTTCTTGGTGATAAAGGCATAGTTGCATAGTATAACTATTTAATATGAAATATTTCTTCTTTTCTATTGTAACTTTAAACTAATAACTTATAATTTAGAGCTATTAAACTAGAATACTACAATAATGGAACTATTAGAACTATTTGTATAAAGCTGAACTGAAACACTGAGTAACCGATCACAAGCCGCACTTACTGGCGCTGCAGATAAATATTTAAAAACCCGTGCTTAAAGAAAAGTTCAGCCTCAGCCGAATCGAAATCGAACCGAGCTTTTGCAACAGTGACTGAAACCGAGTCAGAAATTTGGTAAATTTTAAAAAACAACGTACACACATTTATATGTATGTATGTATGAAATATGTAGTATACCTATGTATATTGAAATTGAGACTCCTCTCATTTCTTTAGGTGCAAAGAATGGGAAAGAGCGAGCAAGAAAAATTCTATGTGCATGCAAATATTTTCAAGAATAGCAAACCACTACATTGATATACCGCAAACTTTTAGCCAAAAACTAACAGACATTGTCAACTGCCGCCAATTCACCATATTCATCACTCCGCCACTTAAGCACACACATATTACTAGGCACTTTTTTGACACTTTTTAGGACTTGTTCTACATTGTGCCAGAATACATACGTTTACCTCCTACTGTGAACAGGCGGATGCAACAAGTGGCTGAATTTTAAGCTGTTCACATAAATCTGGAAGTAAAAAGTTTTCATCCGCCTATACCACATCTCCTCTACTTTGGACTTTTTTGCCCAAATACTCAAGTCGTGTGCGGGAGCTCAACAGGGCGTATGAAATCCTTGTATGGCAAGCAAGCAGATACCTACTATGACGAGGGTAACAAGCATTTCAGAGCTTGTTGCGTTTAGAAATTTATGCAAATGAAAAAATAATACGTTTTTGTTTTCATAGGATTTTTTGCTTGTTGTGATATTGAATATCATTAAACGATGTGGCGTTCTTGGAAACGATTTGTATGAGTTTTACTTCGGCACCCGCTTAGCAGAAGCAGCTAGAGTGTTCAGCAGTATTTTTGTGGACAAACAAGGTTTTTTCTTGTTTTGTTTTTGTAATACTCAGCGCGCTCGAGACACAGTGCCAAATGCTGGCGGATTTTGTATGTATTCAACTGTAATATTCTAAATGATGAGATAAACACAAATGCTGAGTACTATTAGTAAACGGATATGCACAACAACGCATGACATTTGGAAAATAAAACGAATAAGTATGGTGATGATAATTATCATCATATTAATCTTGTGCACGTATAAGGGCAATGGCAGTTGAGTGTGAGCTTTAGTCTAAAGACGTTTTCTAGTTCGTGCTTTTCGCCTAAATTTCGTTTATCCATCCTGTATTTACTTATTAATATGAAGGAGCACAATGACGAAGGTTATACATACGCAAGATCTTCTTTTATATAACTGTATTCAAATAGCATTGAAGAATACACTCATGGATATGAAGAATTGTAGAATATATTCCAGAATTCAATAAAAATGCTCATCTACGGCCAGTTCAAGATGAGCCGAACCAGCAAAAAAGCGACATTCGGCATACGACGATGATCATGATGATTTGGCTTGAATTCTCGCAAGAGCTATACATATATAAGGTGGGCCTTGTAAAATATGCTTTTTGATTCGGCTATAAAAAAAAAAACTAATCAACATTTTTTTTCTTTTTATTTTGAATATTGAACATTGTCATTTATGAATGAAAAATAATATCGTTCAAATGACTGCCACGACTGGCTTTACAGTAGGCCATTCGATCAACCCAATTTTTAAGCACATTTTCGATTGTTTGGGCTCCAATTTCATGACTGGCAACTTCCATTTCCTGTTTTAAGGCATCAATCGTCTTTGGATGGTTCGCATAGCATTTGTCCTCAACGGCTCCTCACAAAAAATAGTCCAACGGGCTTAAATCACAGCTCCGAGGCGGCCAATTGATATCGGAATTCAAAAACGGTAGCCAAAAGTTCGAGTGCAACTCTGACAGTGTGACAAGTTGCATTGTCCTGTTGAAACCAAATGTCGTCCATGTCATCCTCTGCAATTTTTGGAAACAACTCGTTGAGCATGTAACAGTAACGCTCGCCATTTACTGTACGTGTGGATTTTCTGAGCCCCAAATCCGACAATTTTGCTTATTGACGTAGCCACCGATGTGAAAATCAGAAAAGAAGAAGAAGACTCACCACTTTGGACATAGGTTTTCAATGTTTCCCAATTTTGTTCAAGCGTAAAGCGTCGCATTTCGTAAATGTCAAACCTTAACATCAAAACCCTAAATTCGTATGTCCTGCTCCAACAGATGCAGGACACTCACAGAGAAAATGTTTAGTGCTATCCGCCTCCTCCCAGCCAGACAGGCACATTGGATCCTCAATGATATCAATGGTGGTCATACTTATGCTGACCCCATGGGTTGTGTCCTTTAATAATACCGACCATCAACCGAACGTCTTTTCTACCAAGTTTTAGTTTTCTGTTCGGACTTGTCACAAAACACTTTGCAGTTCTGCAGCGTTCTAGACCGGACCATCGCTCTTTATGTAAATTTCAGACATAATCGCTGATCCATTTCATGATTCCTACGGAACTGAGTCCGATTATTGGCTCTGATCACTGTGGGGTAACCGAGGTTTGCTTTGCGTTCTCCAGAGCCTTAAGTGGGAGCCTGACTGTCACTAAAGATTCCAATCTATTTCCTTCTCAATTATTAACTTGACTAAATTCAGAATGGCGAAATTTCTATTTGGAAAACACTTGTCATTTCTTCCATAACGTAATGATACTTATCAAACGACTCCAGAATCTATTTCATTCTTCGTCCCATCGGTAAAGGAAATATAGGTCAAACCTCTTTGAATGCACTCTGGACTACTTCATTGACATTAAATTTCCTTTTAAATGAAACTATAGGTAAAATGTCGTCTTTAAGTACGAAAACCAGAGGATACTGCTCAGACCGAGTGTTCCGAGTTCTTCCCTAGCACGCAGTTTTACTGAAAAAAGTATCGAAGTTATGCTTTTTTACCTTACTTTTTGGATGCTGTAACACACAAATGGTTTCACCAACCGCAAAACTGTTCCAGGGGTGTCCTTTTTTTGTTATTAATAAAAAGTCACCTTTAAGTTGTCGCATTTATACTTCGAAAATGGCTCACTGAAGACATTTAATAGAAAATGTTCACAACCTTTTTTTCACATAATATTTCAAGGAGTTCGATTCTTTGTGGTATCTGGCTCAACCCTTTTTGATTCCAGTTCCAAAATGTGTATGAGATTGTGAAGAACTTATCCATTAAGAGTTGAGTAAATGTAATATTAATGGCAAACTAGAAAAAGTAATTCAATTATTACTCAGTCTATCGACTGATATAACATTTCTATAACACAAATTTTTTTAATTCAAATCTCGTAGAAAGTTATTGATATGCTTACTCGCATTACTCAAACAACTTAGCCAACATTTACAGCCTCTATTAACTTTTATTTTAGCAATGCAAAAGAAACATTTGCTTCCAAGTAATAGAGAAACTTTGTTTGTAATTCGATTAGATGTATTTTTGGAAACAAGAAATTTCAGTTCTAAATGGCAAAAAAAAAACCCAAAAATGAAGAGAATGATAAAGTTCTCGAACAAAAGCCCACTTACATGTACTCGTATGTTGTATAATGGTATTGTTATTGATGTCTGCTAAATGTCAGCCAATTACTTGTTCATTCTCGTACATTTAGTTCGCATATTTGGTTGTCCCTGCAAATGCGATGTATCCACAAAACATACCAGAACAAGGAGGGAAGACAAGTAAATATTTTATGTGCGCAAAAATAAGCAACAACTCAAATGTTGTCATTAATAAACTACTTTCATTTCCGCTCTACCTCTGAATATATTCATTTACATATTCATTACAAATACGAAATATTCCAGGTACTCAACGCTTTCTGCCACAATTTCGAATTACATCGTTTATGCCACAGTTGACAGGAAATTATATGCACCATTACAAAATTAAGTTTTAGCTAAATTTGACAGGAAACATTGTCTAGTCCAACTCCGCTATAGCTGGCATGGCACAGCACAACGCGAAAGCAGCCGGAAATACAAAAACAACATAGCTTCAAACTGTCACACAAAGTACTCTAACATAATTCAGTTTGTGCAACAATAACTTCATCCACAACTATTGTTAATTTTAATGAACAGGGTAGCCCATATTAAAAAGATCGTTTACAATTAACAAAAATCAGTTATTTCGATGTATTATTGGTTTATTCCAAAGAGCAAACTATCTCTTTATTTATGGAACAAGACTTCATTCATTCGTCCTGTTTCCCAAGACCTTGGTGATGGATGCTAACTCTTTCTTACCGATGGCTACTGGATATCAGCCTAAGGGGGCCCGAATCGTTCTATGGTGGTTCGTATAATATCGGCGCGGCACGATAACTAAAAAGTCTAACAGCGTCAAATTGGCTGTTAATACGATTTTCGAACTTGGCGCTCAAAATATCGATTATAAATAGATAAGGAACTATTTGCATTTAGTGGTTTTGGAGGTGTGCCGCCGAGGCCGCGGCTGCTATTTGGTCAATATTTTACTCTATACCTAATTGAGCTATACTAGTATTATCGCAATAAAGAGAAATGATGGCCTTTGAAACTTAACCATCCTTTAGATCGAGCTGTGTGACATTCTGCGCAACCAACCTTCATTAACACTCATTTCGTCGAATTTCGGCCACAAAAAATCATTTACCATGACTTTGTAGTGCTCACCGTTGACTGAAATGACATTTGCAGTACTATTTTCAAAAAAGAAAAATGGGTCAATGAGGGCGCTGCTCCAAAATCTGCATCAAACCAGATACGACAGTTTCATAGCCACCGAGATGAAAGGTATTTCGTCAGAAAATATAATTTTTACTTCTTTTCAATAAACGCACTTTTTGGGCTACACAACATTGATTTTGGAAATAAGTTGACAGTATCTGCCAACATCGTTTAAGTAGAGAGCGATTAAGTTCATCCGATAGGCGTATGACACTGTCTTTCTTTGTCAGTCGGCCTAGACTGTCTCTGTATTTGGACTACCCTGTATATCCATAGCTCAGGTGACTGTTTGGTTTTGCTACGTTACATTATTGCTTTTGTTGTTATTTGCCTTTGTTGTCCATTGCAGCCAGTCACCTTCATAATGGTTATGTTGTTTGGTATTTTACTCCAACAGCGGAAATGTATATGCACGTAGATAAGCACAAAGGCATATTTGGTATTTAGATTTTAATTTGATTTCAAATGTTGTCGCATCGTGGAAAATGAAAATAGCTAATACCGTCAAAATCGTTACTAATTATATTGAAAAATATATGTATTCTGAAAATTAATAAACGAAATGGAAAAACTCAAATCAAATTATGTTTACAGGTAGCCCCGTATAACGAAATCAGTTGCAATTAGGGAGAATACTGAATTCTATTGACAACTAAAGATTATTTAAAGGGTTATCATATTGAGCAGAAAAAACGTCAATGCGTTATTGCTTGGTTAAGAAAATGGACCCCGGATCTTAGAGTGAAAATGTATTCCCCCTGTCACTGAGCCTTATGTTGATCGGATTTCTGCTTCATACTATATCGAAATGCCTTAAGGTTATTGCGTACACAGATGATCTGGTTATCTAGTATGATGATCAGAATGCAGGTCTGGTGGGCAGGAAGCAACTGTCTGATGGTTAACCACTCCAAAGCCCATTAGTTTCATACGAGTACAACCCCAGACTCCATCACTTTATGACACAAATCTAAAACTGTCGAAAGGTTCATCATCAATTGGCTGTCTTTTCGGCGGCCGCTCTACTTGCATGCATTTGTGAATGACTGGATTTAACTTTAATATTTCTGACAGCATTGCCTTTACTGGAATTTGCATCACACCAACATACACTTAAGCTTTCATAAAGGTTTGTTACTCATACCTTTGCTCGGCTTCTAAATGCCACAACGTCATCAAATATCAAACAGGTTCTATGCACATACATACACATTTATATCTACGTTGAATAACTCTCCTAATACGCAAGCGGTTTAATGGTTACATGCCATCGTCTAGTTAGGTCACCTGAATATGAAATGACCTTTTTGAAAATCTCACAGTTGTTGCAGTCACCTATATAAATATTGCACTTTGCATAGCTCTAGATAGAGGGCATGAGGTAGGCATAATTACAGCAAACATTCTGTTAAGTATATACAAATTTATTGGTGTCATACATACGTATGATGTGGTGTATTTGGTTATACATATTTAAAGTGAAAAGAGATTTTATCCAAAACCTATAGCCAACTTTATTCCCAGTAGGTGGTGAATATTAGTGTGTTTTTCAACTGAAAAGTAAAAGAAGGCCAGTTCAACCAAAGAATTTACAACTGAACGTAACTTTCAATCAGTCAATAGTGTGTAATGTAAATTTTTAAAAGGGCCGTTAAATATTTAGTGAAGTAAAAAGTTCTGACCATTTCTATGTATGTAGATGTCTTTAGTGAGCCATATTTCACAATATTGCATCGCGTCAGCCCTGGAGATAAGTCCGGCGGAAAACTGTACCATGAGAATGTCTTAGAAGGTGTGGTGAAGCAGTCCAGCAGTGCTTTCTACAATGCTATCTTCCAGCAAAATACCGATCCAGCCCATAGGCAAAAACCTCTCTGTGTTCATAGATTGGCCGTCTGGAAGTCCATATCTGAATTCATTGGACTATGACTTGAAGTCTGGATTGGAGGGCATGGCCTGTTGAAGACCTCACAGAAATTTGGAGAGTCTTAAGCAATCTTTTGTTCTATCAGTGACGTCAATATCCATGGAAACCGTGCGTGCTGCAATAGCTGAATGACCCAATCGTTTGAAGGCTTGTGTAAAAACAAATGGAAATTTAAAATTTTACAAAATAATTCAATAAAACTTCATTTAAAAAAAATATTATAATTTCATATGTATAATGGACTTAACTTGTAAAAGAACTTAAGGCAGGGCTAAGTATATGTGGATATACATAGTTTTACACTGCAAAAAAGTGATTTAGTAGTTTTGTGTTTGGTGAAGTCACATGTTTGAGCCCCAAAGGCAAAAAAAGAGAAAATTCAATACATTTCTCAGTACCAAAGTGAAATGTTCGCCTAGGTGGAAAACAACTATTCCCATCCGCGGGAGTGGAGAAGAGTCTGCACCGACAATAGGTACCTCTCATTTCACCGATGGATCAAAAATGGAATCAGAAGTTGAAGCGGTGGTTTTCTCTAGATCAGTCAATATTTTAGTCTCCTTTAAACTGACGAAAAGTAGTAGTTTTTTTCAAGCAGAGGTCTTCACGATCATGCAGGCAGGCAAAATGCTTGGTTTTCGCTCTTGGAAGAGTGACATAAATATCTTTTCTGATACTCAAGCTGCGATCAAAGCCCTATCGTCACCATATTCCAGCTCTTTTCTGGTCGACTCCTGTAAGGAGGAGATCAAAGTCTCGAATGGGTAGGAAACATTTATCTTATTTGGGTTCCGGGTTCTTACCGGTTTCAGTTGTCCCCATCTCAGACATTGCTGTACTCTCGACGGTTTCTAAAGGGAAACTCAACAATTTCTTTTTTAAAAAAGCACAAGACAGATGGGGTTCTATTTTATTGTGTTCTATCTTAAAAACACCTTGGTCTCAGTATGGTGGTCAGAATTCATGCGGAGACGCTTGGACTTCCCCACAACCATCATTTCAGCAGAAAAAAAATGTTTCTTTGCAAATGTTCGGGTCAGATAGGCGCATGCGGTTCCTTAGTGTGGCTTTCGGAGATAGCCTGAGGTAGTTTTTTCCAGCCTAGATTCCGTTTCTGACCTGCGCACACATCATTAAGACTGGATGGCTGTAGATGGTTTTTTTTATTTAATTTTTCGTAGGCATGGTACCCGTGGTACTCCTGACATCTAACATATCTGCCTACCTATGGACCCATTACATGAAACAACAAAGTGGTGATTCCAGAGTTAAAGCCATAAAAATAGTCAAGTCGGACTAATACTCGTATAGGAGCAGTTATTATATTTCTCAGTTTTTGCCAGTTTCGTGGTCGAAATAAAGCGAAAATAAAGTTAACAACTTTTTACTATACCTGATATATGAAAGAGGGAAGAAATTAGCGGTAGAGAATATTTTAGTACACCAATACGATGTATCTGCTTATTAATGGACATATTTATGTAGGTACTTAGCGACACTTCGATCGTACCACGTACTGCAACAGTACCCGGGCTCGAATTGCCGGGCATGAAATACCAAATAATGGAAAACACTTTTTATAATAGCGGTTGCCACTCGGCAGGCAATGGCAACCTTTTAAGTGTATTTCTGCTATGAAAAAACTTCTCAGAAAAACCGTCTGGGGTTCGGAATCGTCATAACAATGTAGGAGCTGCCTTTGGCGGAAAACACGGGAGATTTATAATTTTTGATTACGTTGTACGTTGACAGCTGTGATGACAAATGAAATTGCAAACAGACATGCAATTAAGTACGTAAAGGTCAAAACATAGATTTTCGTCGCTCAAAATCATGTTTTTATTTAGTAAAAAAGTTATTCAATCGGAAAATGAGATGACTAGTATTGCCACATTGTAGTAGCGCGTTGCTAAAGCAGTTCATTACATGAAAAGTTAAAGGAAACTAATCATGAAATTGCCACGAGTTACAGAGCATAGTTCAGCTTTTATCGACAAAAGTACAAGAAAACCCAGAGTTGATTTAAAAAAAAAGTTTTCGGAAAAAAAGCAAAATACGTTAAAAATATATATATTTTTTTAATAGTACATTTTATGCTAAAAAACTTAAAAAATGTAAATGTTTAATGTCCTTTCAGATAGATAGTGGATATTTTGAGGACATTAATGATGAGAAATATGTTCCGTCATATGTCATGGTAGTGATACGCCAAAGAGCAATTGCCTGATATACTGTGTCATTTCTGAAGATGATAATATAACTGTAACATATTTTCAATGAACCGAAAGTATGTACAGTATCATCTAAATTAACTTCATACACTTTCGGTAATAAAAAAATATACACATACTTGTCCGTAGTCCCATACATACGTATACATTCTAGCTCTGTTATGCCCTTGGCACAACAACCATAGCAGAGAGCACTATTTTTGATGAGGCAAATGTGGAATATAGGTATGTGAACTCTAATCGCCGTTTGCAATATTGCCTATAAAAGTAATAATTTTTGTAAAATTAACTACTACAATAAACAATTTTATTAAACGTGGCGAGAGTATGTAAAGCAAAGTTTTACTGCATTTTGCAGCCCAAGCACATTCGTTTCTACGCACACTTTACTCAACTATATGATGGCATCGATTTTCTAAAGATATTATTGCGAGGCAGAAGCAAATAATAAATCTCAGTATCGCACCTCACAGATGAATTCAGTTTTTGAATAACACATAAAAAGTCCTCTTCATGATATGCTTCATTACGATAGGAAATAAAAATTATATTAAATTCATTCGCAATATTACATTTCTTTATTGACTTGTAGGGTAATCTTAGATTAAATTATTCATAAAATGTATATTCTTCATTTGCAATGCGGGTCTAAACTGCAGCACAGCCGCAATATGAATTTCATTCCTATATTTGTTAACTTGTTTGTGACTCAAGCACAAACTATGCATTGTAATGCAAATACATTGTAATGCACCATATAACGACGATCGGAATGAACGTAAACAAAGTTACATATCCTAGGATATTCCTGGTAGCGTTGGCGTATACGCAACATTTCTTGAGCAAGAGGGAAAAAGCGATTAAAATTGTTACTAAATTACTTTCATATTAGATTGCCCTGCTCATACAGCGATTTGCTATTATATAGACTACATATACATATGTACATACATAACTGTACAATATTTAGTGAATTTTCAAATGACAAAAGTTTAACCAATTTTATTATTTCCAAGATACAAGTGGGTGGTAGATTCTTTGCGAAATTTCGGATTGCAAACTATAAATGTAATTGAAAAAGTTACATTGTATTGCATTGTTTAACAAACTATGTTTTGCTTGCTTCAAGTGCATATATTTTCAAACGTATACGAATACACAGAGACATAAATTGCTTTTATAAAAAAGGGGAAAATTAGTTTAAATATCGTTAGCAAAATGAAGGTAAACAACTAATTACATACAAAGTAAACAGGACATTTTGGAAATAAGAACAAAAGAAAAAAAACAATAAAACTCAATTTAACGTTTACTTCATATAGTGATCGCTTGGTCTAATGTCATGTGTGGGGACCTTTGTTTCTCACTGAAATTGTAAGACTTATATCTAATATCCTGTAGACTCAGTGTTTTATACTCTAAAACGTTTTACCTTTAGCATTAAATTCTCTTTTAGAATAGATAGAAGTAGGAAGCACATAGATGATGCTTAAAAATTTTAGGCTGGCGTATTATGATGCAACAAATGCCAACTCCACTCTGAGCGAAGTTCAGTTCACATATAATGCTCGACATGCTTCAAAACGGCGTTAATAATTACTATCAAGTCATCGGTGAAATCATCTCAAATCCACTATAGGCTTACATTTATTCGCCGAAAAAGTTCAGACTTTACTGACTCGCACACTTTTAAGATATTTTGTAGCTCCCTTGTGCATTCTAAGCTAGATTACCCCGCCCCGAATTCAAAAAAGGTTTGTTCGTAGTGTCCAATATTTTCCGAATTATATTGCCCCGTATTTATCGTGGTGGATATCTGTTAATTAAACTTAAGTCATGAGGTTTTAAGTTGACTATACTCACGGCCACCGTACCCGAAGGGTTTGGTGGGTGCCCAGGTTCGAAACCGTGAGCTTGAAACCCAAATGATAGAAATAGTTTTTTCAAATAGATATTGCCCCACGGTAGATAATGACAAACTTCCGAGAGTCTTTTTCAGGCAAAAATCCTTTTGCCGTTCGGAAGTGGCATAAAACTGTAGGTTCCCCCTTTTGGTGAAAAATCATAAAGACGCACGCCACAAATAGTAGAAGGAGCTCGGCCAAATTCCTAACAGAAATTCACGCGCCAATTAATTTTTTGTTAAGCCCTCAGGTTTTATCTTATGTTAACTCACGGCCGCTATACCTGATTGGGCTCTTAGAGAACTTCCATACGGTAGTGCTTATACTCAAGACCTCGAGTAGGATCACGAAATCATAGAAAAAGCTGTTTTTAATAGTGATCGCACCTCGGCAGATAATGGCAAACCTCCGAGTATATTTATGCCATGAAAATGCTTCTCATAAAAAACCATTAGCCATTCGAAGGCGGCATAAAACTGTAGAAAATATCTTAATGATACTCTCTATCCTCGGTAGTTTAGCAAAAGTGTACTAGCCTACCATCCCAGAGGAAGTTTCTAGTTTATATAAAAAAACTCATTCCTCAACCCCAGAAACCGTATCCTTCCAATCCTTACTCCCGCACAAAAGTCAGTTGCATTGTGGCTGCTATAACAACTCACAACTATAAAAACTCACAGTTACCCATTGCATCAGTGGCGGCAGCAAGAGGAAGCGGGCAATCGCGGTAATGGCGCAGCCACACCAAACTTAGCGAAATCCTCAACCATTTGTGTGATCCTTCTGCCAGAAAAATTTGACTCACAGATGGCGCTCCAAACAGTAAGAAGGCGTTGTTGCTAAGCAACGACTGGTGGACATTCCCACTACTTAGGACTGATAGCGGCAAGCTAATCATCTACCCTGTCAGAAATCAAATAAATAGATTAACGAAACCAACGCAAGACTAAGCCTTGTCGAGGCCTTATGCTCCCGAGAGGAGTAAAAAAGAAAAAAAATACTTTCTACCCAGCATTAGCCTATGACTATGTCTGCCATCAAATATTCTGTAGATGCGTCTTAATGCTACTAGCATATAAAAAAACACAGTCATAAAACGTGTGAATTATTCCGATGTGAAAATGTTTGCCTCTACAATGTTTGAGCTTTCAAACTTTCTAGCGATGCTTCCATTTTTATTAAAAGTAGGAAGGACTTAAAATGGAATTTTCGAGCTATTCAATTACAAAAAAACTGTAACCCTAGTAGCGGACGCTGGTTGTAGCTAATTAAGAAATAATTCAATTACAAGTACATCCATCTCGAATCTTGTAATCCACATGCAAAAAGTTCTAAGAATACTTTTGGTTCATTTAAATTATATTTTTCTGCCATAAAGTGACTTGTGTACTAACAAACTGTACAATGTGTGGGTGTACAATGCAAGTATAAAAGGGAATAAAGAATACGATGCTTAAGGGAGTATGGGTGTAGGTGTAGGATACAACCACTAACAAAGTATTACCAATGAAACATAACCAAGTATGAAAGGAGAGTAAACATTTCATATAATGGGGGACAAGAGTTTCGGTTAAATATATATATATATATATATAATATATGTTACGCATCGAGTTAAATAAAACCACCGTCTACTTTAATGATATATAATTCCTCAGATATTTATGTAATTCAATAATGAAAACTAAAAGAAAAGAATGAATTTCAATTGACACATCCGTGTCGTTCGGCCACTCGATACGAACTAACTCCGTCGCTCCTCTGTCTCTCCTGTTCGGTGTTTCTCCATCGGTTGCACATTACCTAGGCTTGCCATCTATCGTTGACAGCTCGGCCAATCCTGATTGATCGTCTCCCCTGAGCGATTCGTCGTTAACATCTTCGTCAATTGATTCATAGTCATCATCAACGATACTGCTGTCTATCCACGGTTTCATGTTGTCGTTCGTGAATATGCCTGCATAGCGCTTCCGGTGTTTGGGTATATCTGGGAGGTCCTCGACCACATAGCGATCGTTTGGTAAGACCTTTGTCACAACATATGGTCCTTTGTATGCTGGTTCGAGTTTGCGCGAGGTACCAGAGGCTGGGGGTACATGGTCCATCACCACCAGATCTCCTTCATTGTACTGCCTGGGGAATCGATGCTTTGCGTCGAACCTCTGTTTCCATTTCGTTTTTTCTGAATTGATCCGTTCGGCCACGATTTCGAGTTGGACGTCTTCCCGTTCACTCTCGTTGCCATCCTGGTAATCTTGCACAGCTTGAATTAATCGATTTGCTGTTACGTCTCGTAGCCTGAAGTTAAAAACTAGACTATTCGGACTCTGCCTAGTTGTTGCGTTGCTTTGTGAGTTAAGACACCATTGAAGTTGCGGTAGTGCCTGGTCCCAGTCTTTATCGTTTCTGATCATACACTTGAGTGAGGTTAGAATCGTCTTATTGACCCGCTCAGCTTGGCCATTGGCTCGGGGCGTACGAACTGCTACTTGGACATGCCGTATGTCGTATTGTTGAACGAAGTTCCGGAATTCCTTCGACGTGAAAGCCGTGCCCCTGTCGGAAATAATTTGCCTTGGGCTTCCATATACCGTAATATATTCTCGTAGGGTTGTAAGTACTGGCGTCGTCTTTGTGTTGCGTACGGCTCGTAATATTACGTATTTGGTAAAAGCGCATACAATTACTAATATGTAAAAGTTGCCCCTTTTGCTGCGCACGAATGGCCCTAGATAGTCTAAATGCACGCATCTGAAGGGTATCGGCACAACATCGCTGATGTGTAACTGTGCTTCCCTCTTACCCCCTGTCACTTTATTGATACAACATTCGGGCATGACGCGATGTAGGATTTAATATATCGTCGCATGCGTGGGAACCAAAATTCTTTCGATACTCGCTCATATGTCTTGTCCAGTCCAAAATGACCGGCTTCATCGTGGCACGATCTCTCTAGACGCCACCTCACTCCTCGTGGTACCGCTAGTCGCTTGTTGCCGTCGACTCTACGATATAATCGTTGCCCTAGCAATTCATAGTCATCTTTAAGTTGATGCTCGTTCGGTGCTGACTTCCCATTCAGAACAGCGATGATGTCTTTAAGCACGTCGTCTTGGCGTTGCATTGCTGATATCCAGTCGTTGTCAATCTCGACCACTCGGTATATCGAATCAGCAATCGTTGTCGGTTCCCTTGGAGGAAGTGTCGGCCATCTACTTAACCCATCTGCTAACGTATTCTTCGTTCCTGCGCGATGAATGCACGTGAAATCGAACTCTTGAAGTTTGAGCCACCACCTTGCGATCCGAGGTAACAATGGCGTTGTTGCTTTTGTTGCCGCAATAGCGTTACAGTCGGTGATTACTTTAAAGTTATGCCCCAGCAAATACATACGAAAACGTTGCAACGTTTCTACGATTGCTAGAACTTCTAGTTCGTGACTGGCATAGTTACTTTCGGCATCATTGCATTGCCTGCTAAAATAAAACACAGGGTTCCATTCGTTTCCACAATCGTTTTCCAACAATATACCAGATAATCCTAGACTACTCGCATCCGTATGCACTTCGTGTGGTTTCATCGCGTTGTATATCGTTAGTACTGGCTTAGTTGTGATAATCGATTTCAATTTCTCAAAGGCGTCGTTCTTTTCAACATTCCAGATAAAATTTGCATCCTTTTTCAACAAGATCGTCAGTGGACGTGCTATAATGCTATATTCTTTGACAAATTTTCGGAAATAGCCAGTTACTCCCAGAAATTGTCGTACTGCTTTGATAGTTGTTGGTTTTGGAAACCCTTCAATCACTTTCGTTTTGTTTTCTCCCGGACGTATGCCGTCGGAGTTGATGTCATGACCTAGAAACTGTACTTGCTCAGCCAGAAATGTACTCTTCGAAGGTCTAAGCGTAAGACCCGCTGCGTTCACCGCTTTTAAAAATTCTTTAAGTACATCGATACCTTCGTCAACGGACTTCGTGGCTATGATGACCTCATCCACGTAGCTTACCACTTTGTCCCGATGCTTAAGCGTTTTTATCAAATTTACAACAATCTCCTGGAAGACCATTGGAGCGTTCACCAGACCAAAAGGCATAACGTTGTGTTCAAATAGTCCTTCATGCGTTAAAAATGCAGTATATTTCTTCGATTCTTCGTTCATAGGAACTTGATAATAGCCGGAAGTCATGTCCAGTGTCGTAAAATATTTATTGCCAGCTAGACGTGAAAGCTGTTCCTCCACGATTGGCATAACATAGTTTTTCTTAACCGTGACTTCGTTCAATGCTCGGAAGTCAATACACATTCTACTCTCCCCATTGGACTTCTTAACCAAGAGCACAGACGCAGCGTGTGGAGAATCACTCGGACGAATGATATCGTTGTCCAACAGTTCCTTTAAAATTTCCGATAAAATCGGGCGTTGTGAAAACGGAACCTGGTACCGTTTACCTAAGATCAGCTCTGATGTCGTTACACTTATGGTCATTTGTGCGTTCTTGCACCTACCAATTTGGCTAATGCTTTCTGCAAACCATTGCTTAAACGTTAACAAAAGATTTTATGTCTTGTTCTTATCTTCTTCCGACAGGCAGCTAGATATATTAAATTCCGTCGGTCTGTCTTCCTCCAGGCGTAGTACCCCATTGCCAATCACCATGTGATACCCGTCCTGCTGTAATACATCGCGACCTAATAAAACATCGTAAGGTAGCATCTCATCCGCAACCATATACAATATGGCGTCTCGTGGAGCATTGTCCACCGTAATCTGTACGTTGATCTGTTTCGCGACCTGCACCTTGGATCCTCCAAACCCCGTGAAGCATCTCCGAGTTCCTGTCGTCTGAATATCACCTACTGTCGATGCGCGTATTAATGAGCATACGCTACCAGTGTCAATGAAAGCGTTGAGTTGACTTCCGTTAAGCTCCACAATTTTCGTAATTGGA
The DNA here is from genome assembly GCF_028408465.1 of Anastrepha ludens. Lineage (NCBI taxonomy): Eukaryota > Metazoa > Arthropoda > Insecta > Diptera > Tephritidae > Anastrepha > Anastrepha ludens. Next base: position 42,239,574 of record NC_071500.1, on the reverse strand, counting down.
GGTGCTCCGTCTCGGTCGGTTTCGTCACCAATCTTCGCAACTGAAGTCTTTTTGTTACAATTCTTGGCTTCATGATCCGTCTTCTTGCATATGGTACACCTTGGTTTTCGCTGTGGTCGTTGGCACTTGGCTGCAATGTGACCATAATCATTGCAGTTGAAACATTTTATCTGTGTCAGATTCGGTTTTGGTTTCTCTTCGGCTCTTAGTGTTTGCTGAGTTTCCGTCGCTGGACTCACCGATACATTGCTGACTGTCGTTAAATTTTTGAGTGCCACCAACAATTGGCTACACGTCGCAAAATTCATCGTTGCCAAAGTTTTTGTTAAAATACTATCGATCAGTCCACCGATAATATGCATGTTGATGGATACATCGTCCACCCCACCTTGTCGACCTATCGTTAACATGGCATAATAATACTCCAAATAGTTTTCGTTGGGTTTACGTTTGCGTTTCATAAGAGTCTTATGAGTTTCAGCCGCATTCTGTGTTGACGGAAAGTCTGTTTCAAATGCGTGCACAAATTGTGACCAAGAACTAAAAACATTTTGTGCATCCAGCCACTGCTTGGCCATACCTTTCATTTTGTGCTGGATTGCAATCAAAATCATCTCTTCCCTCCAACCATAGCATTGTTGTAATTGTTGAGTTCGACTTATAAATTGCCTTGAGGTCGTAGTTCCTTTTATTGGGTCGAATTCAGGCATTACCCCTATCATATCCTGAATTCTCATGGTTAGACCTGATGGCGTTCGTAACTCCTCCGCAGACTCCCAGCTCGCAACACTTGAGCTTGGCCTACCATCATTGTTGTTTATCGTTTGCTGATTTGCTTCATTACGTGGTATGACCTCTGGGTTACGATTCATGGTGCCAATAGCTAATGTTAGCCCTGCCATTGCCTCTTTCAAACTATTCAATTGCGTGCGTAAGTCGTTTGAGGACACCGCACTATCGTCTTCAAGCTCCATCGGATCTACCTCATCGGTACCCAAAACTTCTTGCAACTTTTCAATTTTAATTGCTTTAGCGCCTGTGGTTGGTAAATCATTTGCCCTTAATAACATGTTCAGTTGTACGACCCTTAGAGTGTTTAACTTGATCATGGTGAAAAATAAAATTTTAGTAGAAACCCACTATTCTTAAAATAATATATTTCACCGTCCTTTTATTCAGGCTCCACTGTACTTTATTCGCCTCTATTTCGTTGTCTCTTCTTTACTCGCCACTACCTCGTCTTGCTAATTCAATTGAAATCGTCGCTCGCACGTCAATCAACTAGTGTCTGTATGTATGCGTATTCAAATTTGAACGTCCGCCCGTACAAGCAGAGAAGTTGAAAAAGCGTCGTTTTATAGCTGCGCAGTCGGGACTATGCCACGCAGTCGCCTTCGTGTATAGCACACTTGCCTTCGTTGATTTGTCTTTGCCAATATCGGCAAACACACTATACGCTGACTGTTGAGACTCTTACCCAGACGTTGTAATTGCTCCGTTTGTCGTTCCTTTTACTACGCTGGCGTTTGCTTTGGCTTCGTTTCGCAGTACTCGGCTGCCGTTGACAATCTTCTCTATTCCCTGACGATGCGCCGTTTTGCTATTTCGTGCACGTTTGCGCTGCCGTTGAATGTGGAAGATTCCCGTCGTTTGTGTGTTTGTACACCTTTGCCGCAGCGTTGAAATTTTTCCTTTCGTTGTAGGCGTATGGATATCAAATCCACTTCTGACTTGTTACGTATCGAGTTAAATAAAACCACCGTCTACTTTAATGATATATAATTCCTCAGATATTTATGTAATTCAATAATGAAAACTAAAAGAAAAGAATGAATTCCAATTGACACATCCGTGTCGTTCGGCCACTCGATACGAACTAACTCCGTCGCTCCTCTGTCTCTCCTGTTCGGTGTTTCTCCATCGGTTGCACATTACCTAGGCTTGCCATCTATCGTTGACATATATATATATAATAATATAATATATATATATATATATATATGTTTATTATTCTTTGCGATATCGTCAGGTGAAAAAATCTGCAAACCCTAGCTTTATGCGGTGACTAAGTATCTCACTAAGCAAACAAGAACCTGAGAGATTAATTTTTTTTTTTTATCAATAACATTTATTGTGCGCATTTTATGTACAGTCCGCAGCAAATGATGGCACATCACTTGATCAGTTTTGACTATTTTTGTAGATATTATTGGTCTTATGAAATTAAAATTAACTATATATATAAATATTAAAAGCGAAAATTTTACAGGAACATTAGCCCTGGGCTTTATTACACTAAAATTGAACAATCAATCAAACTGCGTACCAAACATGTTTTTATAAATTCTAATTGATACCCGGCATGAACATTTTTTGGATTTTTCTGATTATTGTATAAAACTTTAATATTAAATTTATATGGATTTTACTAGATAATAAGTTATACTTTTATACAAAAATAAGACTCAAAAACAGAAAGAATAATAGATATAATTGATCACAATTTTGATGTGTGGGGCGTAACTATTAGAAATCTTTATTCTGCTTAAATGATAACACCGCGTTACACACATTCTGTCCTATGAACCAAATATACTTTTTCGGAAAGGGGATAAAAAATGAAAATACACGTTAATCGGCGACTTTCATGCACACGTTACAATGTTTTCTTTTTTGTATTTTATAACTTTAAACGAGCAATTCTTGTATGCATATCTGTATAGCCACACGATCTCAGGATTAGCTTATCGGATTTGAATGAAATTGGGCTAACAGACAGTGTATCACATTTCTAAACTTTTCACCTAGGTGTTGCCACTGACAATGTTTCACAGGGTCGCCACCTCACAAAATTAAAAAAAAAATTGCATGAGATATGCCGATGTGGGTATCAAAACAAAGGTATTTCACTCCGCATTACAATAGAGATATAAAACTCCGAATAGTTTTATTAATTTTATTATATTAAAATTAAAAATTGTTACATTAAAAATTTTCCTTCAAGTTATGCCGAAAATTTAGAAAAAAAAAAATTCTGACGTGTACATGAAAATCGCCGATACACGTGTATTTTTATTTGTTCTCCCCTTTCCGAAAAAGTATATTTGGTTCATAGGACAGAAAAAAAGTTCGTCTTTGTAACGCAATGTAATCAAATCACCTCATTTTCTCACTGAGTCTTAGAAACCGTCCGCTAAGTGCAAATGTGAAATTGTTATAAATTTTGACCAAAAAATAACTTTACCAATTTCGATTAAGGCGATGAAAGGATCTCACGCTTAGAACTATTCTAATACTATAGACCTCGAATTACAGTGTGAAACAAAGGAGGATGACCTGCGGGAGGATGACCTAATCAGGAAGGACACCAATTTTCAGCCCCCGGGCCAACTTTCATGTGAATGTCATTATCAGTAATATATTTACGCTTGTGTTTACCAAACGACCAAAAGTGCATTTTTCGATTTTTACAATGTCTGATTTGATTGAGCAGAGAAGTGCCATCAAATTTTGTTGGCGGAATGAAATTTCGGCTGCGGAAACGTTTAGCATGTAGAAAGCATTTGGTGATTCGACCATGTCGCAGAAAAATTTTTATAAGTGGTACAAAGACTTCAAAGAGGGTCGGGAACGTGTTGATGACGTGGAGCACTCCGGACGACCATCGACGTCAACAGATGACCAACACGTCAATAAAGTGAAGGAGTTAGTGCTCAAAAATCGTCGGTTGACTGTTAAAGACCTTACTGATATGATCGGAATATCAGAAGGATCTGTGAAAACCATTTTGAAAGACCATTTGGGCCTACGAAAAGTCAAATCTCGTTTGGTACCGAAAACTCTCAATTTCTTGGAAAAAAGTCGTTCGGTTGATGTGTGTGAAACAATGCTTTCAGACTATCAGGACAAGCTCAAATGCACCATTACAGGAGATGAGACTTGGATTTATGCTTACTACCCTGAAACAACCGACCAAGCGAATATCGTGCTAAAGGTGAGGCCAGACAGAAAAGAGCACGTCAAAGTCGTTAAAAAATAAAGGTCATGATGACAGTTTTTTTCGATTTTCGTGGTGTGGTGCACTATGAATTCCTTCCACCTCGCCAAACTGTTAATAAGGAATATTATTTGAGCGTTATGCGTCGTTTACGTGAAGCAATTCGTCTAAAAAGACCAGAATTATGGGCCAACAACTCTTGGTTATTGCATCACGATAATGCACCGTCTCACACTGCACTCGTTCTTCGTGACCATTTCGCCAAAAATTCCACGCATATCGTTCCGCAACCACCTTATTCGCCTGATTTGGCTCCGTGTGACTTCTGGCTATTCCCAAAACTCAATAGACCACTCCGTGGAACGCGTTTCGAGTCGATTGAGGACATAAAAGCTGAACCGAAGAAGGTGCTGATGGCTATACCGGAAATGGACTATTTGGCATGTTTCGGGGATTGGAAAAATCGTTGGCATAAGTGTATTTCATCGAGAGGGGTTTATTTTGAAGGGGATGAAATTGATTTAAAAGAATAAATAAAGATTTTTCTTTTTATAACCAAATTCACCTTCCTTTTTGCCCACAGTATTACACTTTTGGGATTGCTGAGTCCAAATTCGTAGACGATTTGTCCTTGAAGAGCCAAACTGACGGGCAGTTCAAGGTCAAACACAGAATATTGACCGAAAGTATTAAAATTAATAAGAAACTGTTAAAAAATGAGATCCTCTGGCCATTTTTAATTGAAAAGTGTCAAAAAGTCCCACTGGGCATCTGTCTCTCACAGCACTCATACCGATGAACTTTTGAATGGCACTTTTACTGCAAATGAAACTGCACCCACTATTCATTACAACGAACCAGTGTCGAACCAAAAATTAATGGTGTGGCACAAATGAATACGATAGGAACGTGCTGAGAAATTCAAGGTGTCACAATTGATTAGATAAATGATGCCTATAGTTTTTTGAGGCTAAAAAGGTTAATTATAAAAAAATTGTAATAAAAAATGCCACAGTTATAGAAGAACTCGAAGATTTTACTAACGGAAAAAAGTCCAAGATAAGAACGACCATGCTCCACTTCACGATCTAGAGAGACAGAGAGTTGCAATTATTATTAATTTCCAAAAAGAAAACAGAACTTCGAGGAAAAGAATGTACCGCAAATGAAATCACAAAATTTAGTAGATCCCACTAAATTTTCTGTGCATTTACATATAAATGTATATGAGTATAAGTATATATATTTTTCGAATTCGTGAGAGAGAGAGAGAATATGAGAATAAAGTTATAAAATCGAGTATGTAACCAAAATACGTGGCGATGAATAACTTCAAAATTGTCTGTACTAATCTTCTCATACTCGCGACGCTCTGTTCACAACAATCGCTCACTGTTTTATGAAGGTTTTTATATGACGAATCTGAATCTGGGAATAGATCTCACACGACAAGTTACTGTCTCAGAGGAAAATTCAGATTTTTTAACGTATCGATCTTGAAGCAAAACCTATAACTGCTTAAAACAAACCCGGCATGCAGGAGCTTTTCGGAGTTCAGACTTGAAATCAGAATGACAAAAGTCACTGAAGAAGTGTAGTCTGGATCTTGATTCACTATGAAAGTCCTATGGTTTCTTCCCATATAAATCTTATGGAAAAATTATAAGTACACCCCATTTTTTTTTATTAAAATATAGTTTAGACTACATGAAACTTTTGCAAAATTTTTCAAAAAGTCATAGAATCATTCAACTTTTCAGCCAGAATTTTCCTCGGTATGTAGTTTCATAGCCCATTGGCGACACGCAATGACAAACCTCTGAATACTTCTAAAAAAAATCTGCCGTGAGTTCAAAATTCCGTTGATTTTTGATTTTTTGTTTTTTGTTAACAGGCGCTTCCTTTCATATAAGAAAATTAGAGCAAAATGAATTATCCAATTTTGTTTTTAAATAAATTTACTAAATAAAAAATCAATGATGAGTGATGAAAGTTTTGTTTTGTTTTTGTAATAATCTTGAAATATGTAATGTATATAAGTATGTGTCAAGTATGATTGATGATCGAATTGCAAAAATTATAAAATTTCCGAAAGAGTGATTAATTTTGTGTCACTTTGTATACCGAGTCCGGCACTCGAAATGTACCCAACTTCAGAGCGCTCGCGCAGCTGATGCACGGGAATCTGCTGTCTATTAGTTGGCTAAATGATAGTCCAGAGTATTGTTTACAAGCGCGTGGAAGCATTTTGCTGAAAGTAAACGCGAAAACAGAAAATCAGTAATGGATTTTAAACGTAATAGTGGGATTGGCTGAAAATCATAAATAAAGCTTTTGTTTGAACGTTATGGAGATGGTCATCAAAAGACCGCAATTTCACGTAAAATGGTTCAAAAAATGAAGAAGCGACTTGAGCAAAATCCCCGACGAAGTGCCAATCAAATGTCGAAAGAACTGATAATATCTGACCGTAGCATCCACCGCATACTGAAAAATGATCTCAAAGTCAAGCTTACAAGATCCAAAAGGACCAAGATCTCACACCAAAACAGCAACAAGTCAATTTCCGAACATTGTGTTTTCTGACGAGAAAGTTTTTTAAATTGAGCAATTCGTAAACTCCCAACACGATAGGGCTTATTTGACAGACCGTTCATTCGGGAATTTGAATCATCGGTTGGCCACCAGGAGGCAGCACTCTCCAAACGTTTTCATCGTTTGGCGTCAAGGTAAATGCAAAAAATTATCGGGAAACTATTCAGGAAGTTGGTTTGATGCCGTGGTCAGACAAACATTTCGATGGCAGACAATGGAGGTTTCAACAGGACTCGGCACCGTCTCAAAAAGCTCGATTGAACTAAGAATGGCTAAAAAAAACGTTCCGAGCTTCATAACGTCCACACAATGGATCTCAAATTCACTAGACACGAGTTCGATGGATTATTCTCTTTGGGCCATTTTGGAGAGCAAAGTCCGAATTAAAAGATTCTACCAGTATCGAGGCGCTAAAAAAAACTATTGTCTGCGAGTGGACCAAAATACCTGCAAGTCACATTTGGACTGGTTGCAATTCGTTTCTGGACCTTCTCAAGGCCATAGCCAAGTAAGAAGGTGATCATATCGAGCAAAACTAAATTGAATCTTAATTTTGTATTATTTTCACACATTCAACTTATAACTCTAAAATGTTCTATATTTCTATAGGTTTTGAGCCAGGATACTTAGAAAACCTATTTACCACTTACATGCATACATAGTTTCAAAATATTATATATAAGCATTTAATATTATATAATGCTCGATCTACGGTGATTAGTAGCATTAACCTGTTTAAAATTTGTTTCAACGCAGAAGACGTCCCAGTCTACATGTATTACATTGTTCTACATATGCCCCCAGATGCTCACGTACTCTTACAAGTAAGTGCATATTCACATATATATACGCATACGTATCGAGCTCTCGAATATTTGAAAACCCAATGTGTAATTGTAATTTTACTTCGAAAACTTTTCGCTACCTAGGGAAATTGCTGTGGAAAGTAACGACAGCTTCGACATCAAAGTTAAACGCATCACGCACATCTGAGTTAACACGAACAAGGTAGACTAATCAACTAATCCTTTTCTACATAGAAATACACACACATATACATGTATGTGTACAAGTTATGTATTATCGGTCGAGTCAGTCTTCGGCTATGACTCGTAAGAAATAGTCGTGTAAAACCAATTATTTTAATTTTAATAATATAATAATAATAATAAAACTTAGAAAGACAAAAAATTAAATTGTTATAATCGAAAACATAAATGGCGACGAGGATAAAAAACAACAAAACAAAAACACAAATTTATTAAAAAACAAAAATTTAACATCTGCTCTTCGAGATGTATTGAAAGGAAAAATAAATAAAAATTAAAATAAAAAATCAATAAATCAAATGCGTACAAGCAAACGTTGAAAAAAAAAAACCATTACGAATAGTGTGCATAACTAAGAAAAAAAAATATGACTAAATTTTAATAAAATATTTAATAATAAATATTAATATAATTACATATGAAAACTAAAGTCGAATCGAAATTTGAAAGTGTGAAATTTTGAAGTTTCAATAATAAACTGGAAGCTATACGTGACTTGACGAAAATTCTGAAATACACACATAATTTTACAGAAAATTGTAGTAAATGGGATTTGAGATCTCATGGGGGGTCAAATTAATACGAGTGACAAGGAAGTACAATTTGAAAGGTGTTAACACTTACATTTCAATCTTGTTAAAAAGAAATGAAAATTGAAAACTGAAAGTGAAATTGAAGTGAACTGAAAGAAAATATTGAATGTTGAGCGCTGTACTACTTGAAAAAGCTTAGCCGAATAACAGTTGAAAAAAAAAAAGAGGGAAAAGAAAAAAAAAAAAAAAAAAAAATAAATACCGCAAATCACTCAAGTGTTTCTATATTACAACAACTAGAAAATCGTTTAAAAGTGCACTTGACTTCAAAACGAAGAAGTCATGTCCCGCTAGGTCAAGGAAAGGACAGCAAAATACTAACGGACACGAAGCTTATACACATTGTTGCCAACGAACAATTGTTGCGAAACAAGGCCATCTCGCGAAATTCTGGACACATGTTGAGTGATTATGTGTGTTTGTGCATAATATATATAAACGAGTGCGATCAACCTCGAATGAGAATTAAAAGACAACAAAAATAAAATTTAAAGAGAGATGAACGAAAACATAAACTAAACACAAAAAAATAACGAAAGAAAGTAGTGAAAAAGAAATGCTAGCTGAGGAGGCAAAGGTATTAGAAGAAATAAACAAAAAAATGGAAATAACGACATACATAAATAAAAATAAAATAAAAGAGGTTTACAAATTTATACAAACATGCTTCCTTCGCTTGTCCTCAGAATAAATATCGCGCAGTGATAATTTGTGCCAGTAAATTTTGGTATAAAACTAAATTTCAAACCAATTCAATTGTAATAACTAAATAAAAATAATCCAAACATAAGAAAGCAGCAAAATAAATAGTGAAACAATAAATAAAAATATAAAATTAAAAATACAAAATCAAGTTAAATCGATTTAACTTTGTCTAACGTAATACAACGAAAATACTGTCAACATGGACTCGCAGGGTTATGAAAATGCAAAGGGTGAGGCACGCACTGTTCACGATTTGTCCTGTCAATTTGGTAGCAAGGAATTCACCAAGGAAATGTTTCAAATTGCTGGCGGTAGTCAATCGGATAACAAAAGCGAACAGCAGCAACAACGAGCCAACAAAAAAAAAAAAAAATAAAAATAAAATAAAATAAAAAATAAGTAAAATTAAAATATCAATATAGCAACAGTCGCAAAAAAGTAGAATAAGCTTACCAATAAACAGTGTTTCTCAAACTGCTTTAATTTAAAGTAAAAGAAAGTAAATAAAGAAGAGAAGTAAAGCAAAAGCATACAAAAAAGTGGAAATGTAGAGGAAAATGGAAATAAGTACGTAGAAGAAAGGGGAAATGAAAATGAAAAGGAAGGTGAAAATGAAAATAAAAAGGGGGATGGAAATGAAGAATTGAAAGCTAATGAAAAAGGAAGTGAAATAATTGAAAAAGAGTATGTAGAAAAGACAGATAACTTAAAAGAAAATAACGGTGGCGCTGAAACTTCGTATAATAAAGCACACCCCACAAAATAATACAAAATTGATTTTTGAAGTTCATTTACAATTCTTGCCATTTCATGTAAAAACTTTGTTGTTGCAAAATAATATAAACAATATGGAAAATGCCTTCACATATTATTTACAAAATAACTTGTTGCAAGACATTGATATAGGTCGCGTTAGCCTGAAGGTTGACACTTATGAGAAAAATGTTAAGAGCAATCATGATTTTCATTCCAATTTCAATCGGTTGAACCATAAAAACCAAACCAATAACAATCTTGGTAAACAAAATTAAGAAGTTTTCCGCAACAAAAATACAAATTTTGAATATAATCCGAATTATAAAAATTCGAACAGATACAATAGAAATTTTGAAAATAATCAATCCGGAAATTTTAATAGCAATGTCAACTACGGTAGAAATAGTGGCAATTGGAGAGCGAACACTTTGAGAGCCTAACAAAAATATTTAACTGCTTATCTACAAATAACTTAAGAATACAATACGATAAGTGCAAATTTTTATCTAGATATACAAATTTTTTAAAACGATAATAATTACTTTACGGATAACGAGGAAAACATTGATATAAAATCTTTGTTCGAAAATTCTTTAGAAACGGTGCATTCAGCATACGAAAACCTAAATGAACACTTTCTTATATCCGAGTCCTTAGTAAATAGATACACCACTCAAATTCGTATAGTAAAAGGAACAAACCCATCGAAAGCGAAATGTTATATAACAAATATAGAATAGTCTATATAGCCGAAAGAGACTTACAAAATAGCATTTATCTTACAGATCTTTTTAGGAAATATATTAAAAAAAACAAAAAAAAAAAAAAAAAGGAATAACAGGAATTCATTCAGAGTTGCCTGATAGTGCGTAAAATGGGGTATTAAAAAAGGAACAACAGGAATTCATTCAGAGTTGCCTGATAGTGCGTACAATGTGGTATTAAAAAAGGAACAACAGGAATTCATTCAGAGTTGCCTGATAGTGCGTAAAATGTGGTATTAAAAAAGGAACAGCAGGAATTCATTCAGAGTTGCCTGATAGTGCGTACAATGTGGTACAAGAAAAACTAATTAGTTTATTCTCTTATGACAATAACATTAAATTTACTAAATGCTGTTACAAAGCTTTAGACTTGAAAACAGAGGAGGAAATTTTAGAGGTAGTGGAAAAAGTCCATACGGAAGGGAACCATAGAGGTGTGCTAGAAAATTATGAACAGATGAAATTAAGGTACTTTTATCCAAATATGAAAAAAAAACTTTATCAATAGAAACGACATAGATTTTGAAAAAATGAAAAATTATACGTACAGAAAAAAGAAAGAAGCAATCAACAAATTGAATGCAGAAGCAGAAAGGGTTCCATATTTCAACAACAGCAAAGTTTACATGAAGAATACTCTTGCTAATAGAAATAAACTTGCAAAAAGGTTCGAACAATTGCAAACAAGTTTTCCTAATAAAGTTGACATGGCAAATATCAAGAGGCCGCATAAAATAACGTAAATGTGCTTATGCGAATTTTATTAAAGATTTTAATATTTACTCATAAATGAAAAAAAAAATAATGATTGCGACCACAATAATTACTAGAAATTCTACTGAAGTTTTAGTTTATTAAACACTATGTAAATTTACGTAAACTATACTAATTTTTATAGTATACTGCAGATGTAAAGTATAAAGTTCTTTTGTAAAATGTAAAAAGTTGAATATTCAAAACCGGCTAATAACGAAAATGCAAATAGAAGTTAAACTTTAAACAAAATTTTAATGCTGACTGAAACTTAGTTTTAACTACTGTATATTACAATGAAATTGTGTAGTTATAAGTTAATAAATTAAAGTAAGTTATATAAAACACACTAAGATAAATCGCAGGGACTCGATTTAATTTATGTGGAGGGCGAGTTATGTATTATCGGTCGAGTCAGTCTTCGGCTATGACTCGTAAGAAATAGTCGTGTAAAACCAATTATTTTAATTTTAATAATATAATAATAATAATAAAACTTAGAAAGACAAAAAATTAAATTGTTTTAATCGGAAACATAAATTACAAACATGTATATATTGATGAGTGCGCCTGTGAGAGCATACTAATACTAGTTAAGCTGGCGTTATATTGTGTAACTTTTAAATTAGCGACGGAGACATCGCAATTGTGGAGACGTGCGTATGCCATTTCAGAGGTAAAACACGGCAACAAAGTTCGTCGTTGTTCCGCAATTTAAATTCTCGTAGTGCGACTGTCACATGAGGCTTTCCACACGGATGTGATTAATGTGCCGTCAGAGTAATTAGGCTTAAAATTTTAATAATAAAATGGAATCACCGGCAAATGCGTTCATGCTGCAATGAAAATACAGCGATAGCACTGTCACATTCACATAACTAAAAACTTTGCATAAGCGTCAGCTATTCGTCGAAAGCTATTCAAAATCTAAGTAAGGAAGTGCTAAATTCGGTTCGGTTGTTGTATCTAGGAACCATGGAAAAATATATAAACATTTACAAATGTACATTTGGTTTGGACAGAGCTCTGTGCATCCGCGCGCATTATGGTAAAACTTTATTTGCACTCGGGTACAATAAATTAAAAAAAAATTGATTTGATCTGTTTGTTTCCAAAAACTAACAGCCTATCTAAAATACATTTAACTAAAATATGCACGACACCGTAGTTGAATAGGTAAGGAGTGCGTAGGTTTTCGAATATCCGTGCATGAAACAGCAAAAGTTTTTTCTAATAGCGGTCGCCCCGCGGCTGGCGATGTCAAACCTCTTAATGTATTTCTGCTATGAAAAAACTCCTCATAAAACACATTTGCCTTTCAGAGTCGGAACAACATCAAGACGCATGGCACAAATAGGAGGAAGAGCTCGGTAAAATTCCTGATTAAAGTATATACGCAAACTATTTATTTATTTATTATATAAAATTGTTTCAATCCGAATTTTTATAACTTAAAAATTACCGTTATATGCGAAATATGCATGGTTATTAATCGATTTCATCAACCTTCAATAGAAACTTTCATTGTGTCAATGGGAGCGTCCCTACCGAGTTTTGCAAAGGTATCTAACTTTTTCTGGAGTTGAGCTTATAACATCGGACGAACGAATAGAAATCTTAGTTTAGCATATGAAGAGTGGGCGCTATTATTATCTTATTTCAATAATATTCTATCTGGATTTAAATGAGGTAGGGAGCAATACGTGTACCACGTTTAGTGAGTTTTATTGAGTCGTTGTTAAAATACGTGCATTTACCCAAAAATGTTTGTGGCTCACCATATTTTTAAAAATTTACTTATGCCGCATTTTTTGTTTTAGCGTTCATTATTTTTACCTAATTTAAGTAACTGGTTTTCGCTAATAATTCATTTGAAAATAACCATTACATGGCTGGCGAGCGTGTTTATTAACCGATTTTGCCCAGTTTCAAAGCCAATGTACCTCTGATACAGTTCTAAATTTCACTGAAATATATTAATTTTTGTTCGAGTTATCGTGCGGCTGGACCGATGGACGGAACTTTTGCATCATTCTCCGAAAATTGTTGTTATCGGGGGTTTTTTGTGCACGAGAACTATCGATATCGATAACCATGGTTTAGCAGCAAATGATGGAGAACTATGTTGACATTTCTGTTCAGTAAGGCTTGGAAAGTCATCGTTAAACGTTTAAAGCCAAAACAACGCTCCCAAATAGTGGCAACTTTCTTTGAAGAAAAATAAATCTGTTCGCGTAGTTCATAGAGCGAAGAACTGAAGAAGATTTTATGTAAGGATCTTAGCTTACGTGCCTATAAAATTCAGCTCATGCACGAATCGAAGCCAAATGATCATCATTTGCGTCGCTTTTTTACTAATTGGGCTCCTTTAGATCTATTACTCATATTTATTAGTAAAAGTAGCCAAAAATTGGACTGATCGAATGGACCATGTAAGTCGTAGCCATGACGGACATATACCTTATATCAAATTCAAAAGATAAATGCTATGAAATTTTCTGCCAGATAATAATAAGAAAAACCATTCCAATAATATTTCTGGTTTGTTCATTTTAAGTTCTCAAGCTCTTAAAAAAGTCCGGTATATGGTACATATGACCGTATCTATCTCGATTCCTTTAAGCAACCGTTAGGCGCACAAAATTATAATACCCCTATGTGCAAGTGCGCGCGGGTATAACAATAGAAGAAGATACTTGTATATGTAAGTATATGCATACTATATACAATATACACACCTATGTTTTCAATAATAGCAGAGCTACATATTGCAAAGTTTTCATTATTTATATAAATTTTAATTTATGTTTGCATAAAAATATTGTTTAAGCCACTACAAAAAAAAAATTACTTAAAGTTCCAAAAGTTCCATATAAATATTAAACAATTTTTCTCAAAATTAAAAAATGTTATTCAAAATTTCCACAAAATTTTCTGTTATGCCGTAAGATAGCCTATTGACTTTTTGGTGCAAGGTTGAAGTTACTCAAAAGTCGGTCTGGACTTTTTTATATATTATATATATATTTTTGCAATCGATCTTCCGCATTTTCTCCACATAAAAAAACATTTGATGACATATGGATAAAATACATAAAATCTCCAACAAGAAAATTATAAAAAGTCAATTTGAGTTTCACCCGATCACTAATAAATTGACGAACTCTCCCAATTTCTTCCACCGCAAAGTACTTAGTAGCAGTCTTGCAAACTTAACATTGAAGAATGGGTAAGAAAAGCAGAAAATGCTCTGTATGCCTTTAACCATATATTTGAAAAAAATGGGGTCTTCGACTTAAAAATACATTTTTTTTTGGTTATAGGACCAATTTTCTTACACGGATGGGTAGTTTGGTGGAAAGCTCTTGCAACATCAATCTACTTAGCAGAATACAAATAGCAACCCTTGCAATAACGATCGGTGCAACAGGATCATATCCTAGGGAGGCTCCTAATGCACTGACACACGTTATTCCAATAGACCTATACATTAAGAAGACGGCAACCATGAGTGTATTTATACTAAATGAAGCGAGTCAATGGATGGAAAAAGCTTATGCCAGTCTACTATTGCGATAAACTCTGTTTACATCAGGGAGGAGGTTCAATAGGAATTTTGCCACTCTGTTTTCATCTCGGCAGGAATAGAGTAAGAGGCTTTTACTAACCAATTTCGGCACTACAGTCTACACAGATGGTTCAAAAATGAATTTTATCGTTAGAGCTGGTATATATTCTCATAGATATAGAATTGACAAATCTATGCATCTATATATATTGTTTGAAACACAAAACTCAAAAAATTATTACTCAGTATGACTGTACTGAAATAGAATAAAAAAAAAATTTACAAAAAGGCGCGGTTTTGAATTTGGCACTCTAAAAATAGGTCTTTTCTCAGTTTTTTAATCAAAAAAATACGAGATAATTGAAATAATATATGATTCTAGTACGGACGATAGTCATTTATGTTGTGAACAACATTTTGAAATTTCAGATGATTCGCTTGAGTAGTGTTTTTTTTTTGACAAGATCAAGCCGAAAAAATTAATTTCGAGATAAATGAGTTTAAAATTTGAGGCACAGGAGCGCGCTGACCGCCCTCTACCTAGTTAATGGGCGGCAGAAGCTATAATATTAGGAATTTACACATGAAAATTTCGCAGTATATTCCTAAATTACTGGACTTTCAAAATATCGAAAAACCAAAAAATCGATTTTTTGATATTTTTAGACCGCCGGGTACACTTAAACCTGACGACTGGATATAGTCATGCTGTAAGTAACCACTAAACAAGTTGGTAGCGAGGATGTGGCAATAAACTGGTGCGAAAGCGCTAGTTGGATTATTCAACTCGAATCGCGACCGATTTAAACTGGCATAGATTTATATAAAAATTGACTAGGTTTCAAGCTGCATACTCAGCAATTTTCAATAAATTCTGTCAAAGAAATTTCAAATTTGGATGAAAATTGGTTGCATTTTTTCAATTTTTTTATAAAGTTTGAAACTTGAGGTACATAATTTTTTTTGAAGTATGAACTATATTTTTTTAAAAAATTAAAATTAAAAAAAAGGAATAAAAAATAAAAACAAAATGTCAAAACATTGCAATTTCGCTCTGCTATTATTGTGAACAGAAGTGTGTGTATATGGAAATATATACCGGCACGTATTCAAAGAAAGTTGGGAATAAGTTAAATTACAATTTGTGCATTTTCAGTAATATATTTACATGTGTAGGTAGATTCGTATGTTAGTGCTTTGCTAAATGAATAACGGAGATTCGAAGCATGTTGCGGGAACGACAAATATATTTATCCATGTAAATTTGTTAGTTGAAAATTGCCAGCAAATTGAAAATTACATCCTGTCACGAGTTGCTCACTCTGAGCTAGCAAAACCCTAACAGCAAATTATTTCACACCGAGTTTTGGCTGCACAAATTCACACACAATAGTCACTCGTACTCCACTACTCCTAGCTGTCCCTATAAAAGTGTATATGTGTATTTATACACATTTTATATACATATGTTCCTCAAGTAAAAGTTGTGCACAGTCTTTTGGGAAGACTAGTTGTACACTGGTCGTTTACTAAATAGCGGGCAAACGAATCTTTGGTTGGCTGAAATGCAGTACTTATGACTTAAGTTACTTGTTTTATACACTTCAAATTAATTTAAAAAAATCCATGCATATAAAAGTCTTTTAGAGAGTTAAAAAAACGAGCACCTATTGAGTCTGTTTTCGCTCTGCTCCCAACTTACATCACGTCGTAACTTAAAAAAACTTAAGGTTAGATTTCATACGGTAAGTTGAGTTTTGGCTAATCACTTTCAAGGCTTTCCATTGTAGCAGACTAGCAACAAATTTTGTTATGCTCAGTTACGGAAATTATGCCAATAGACCAAGTAGAAATTTAGCACAAAAACATTAAAAGTCTACTAATATCTACTTAAAATTAGGGAGTGGGAATAATTGCCTGGCTAAATGCAATTCTGCGGATGCAGTTTACAAACGCCGGAAGGGCGCTACAATGGTTCCACTTCATCGTCTGCCAAACAACAGTGACGATAAGAGGCAGCTAATGTAGTAATGAAGTTGAGTCTCAGCGCATGGACTTCATTCGATTAGTGAAGAATTCTGCTTTAGAACTCGCATCTTTACTGAAAGCTTCGCGATCTTCCGTATACTACCGTATCAAGGCGCATTCATTAAAAATGGTGACACTAAACCAACAACATTTGATTGGCAAAGTATTAGCAAAGTAGAAAGCGAAATACGAATTCGACTTATTTTATTTTGTACTGACAGTCACGAGGGCACGGCGAAAGATAAAAAGAAAACAAAAATCAGCGGATTTTCTGCTAGATTCGCCTCTCTACCATCCAACATTTAAAGCTTTCTGAACAAACCAAAAACCCGCCAGATCTAGAAGAACCGGTGAGTAACCATAGAAAATATGCTCTTTGCTCAAGTTGATAGATTACAAGGCGCACAGTTGATAGATTACAAGGTTTAGCCATCCGAAGCAAAATTTTAAGAGTAACTTCCGTTACCACGTCGTAAGGGATTGGACAATTCTAAATTTTGCCCACTCATTTCATACATATTCTTACGCTCTTCCAATCTGTCGTTATGCAGACAGCCATTACTCACTGTTGACTTGTTCTTATATCACCAATACAATCTGAGTTTTGTCGCAAACAAACTACAGTCAGATCCCTTGATATATCAGCAAATCAGCTGATTCCTTCAAACTAGCTGAGAGCCGGTTAACAGTCTGAATTATCCCACTGCCCATCAAGCGTGCCCTGGTTGCACAGTGTACCAGTTTAATAAGATTTTATTCTAAAGAAGCCCAGGGGAAAGTCAGTAATTTTTCAATTAATTTTGACTTCACCCGTCACTAAACCTCAAGCATTGTTTGTAACTGGGTTATACTTTATTTTGAAATTACGCTGACAAATCAATCAAGAGCAATCACTACTTTAAATGTGGCTAAAAAAATACTGTAGTCGGAAGGCCGAAAGAAAACCTAACACTTTGCTTTTCCGGTAATATGATTTTATATATCAACCGATCCCTTCCGATTATAGTCATGAAGATTGAATACAGCTTAGTTTGGAACGTTGTAAATTCAACGCTTCCACGAATTTTCGATAGCCTTCGCTTCAAGACACTTTCACTTGAAATATCAACAGGTAAAATTTTCAAAAGACGTGACTTTAAATTGCTTTAAGATAATAACTTTTTCCAAAGCATTCGAGTAATAGACTACAAAAATAAACTCGATTACTTTAACTATTTACTGAACCCGGGAGCTATAATTATTGTTTCCCAATACTAGTGTAGAATTTCTCCAAAACGTAGTTAATTTCTTAGAATTTAAGAGCATACTTTTGTCGTTTAAAAAACGCTTATTTTCACTTCAGTCCCAAAATGTTTCGATTTACTGCCTGGCTTATATGCAAATCTTTTACACACAAACTTACTTAGGTCAATTGGCATTACGTAAAGTCGTTGTACAAGCTGCATTTCGCCCGTTGCCATGAATATAAAATTTAGCAAAATTACGTTCAATTCTCTGTTGCAATTTTCTTTTCTTCCGACTGCCAGCAGTTGCATCAGTCCCCTGCACTCATGCGCTAGTGACACTATGGCTTTTCTTGTAATGTGTAAGTGTGTGTTATATGTACATATTTGTAGATGGTTGCTGCCGCATAAGCGCCCGAATGTAGCTGGCTTAAGGCAACCACAAGTACAGTGGGGGACAGATAAAAGTTCTCAACCGTGAGGTCATTGAATCAGATACAATTTTGTGAATAAGAGAAATATTTTTTAAGGAAAGATTTGATGTTAATAAGTTCGGCTCTTTAAAAGAAAAAAAGAAATGTAAGAGGAAAAACACATTTTAGCCTGCGGGAGAGATTTTTACAAAATGCTTTGCCTAAATGAATTTAATTTATGAACTCTCTTATTAAAAGTATTAAAAGCGGCACTTATTTACCAATAGAGGAATCAGAAGATATCAGGTGATAATCGGACGGTGCAATATCTGGAGAATATGGCGGGTGAGGTTGGATTTTCCATTTCAATATTTCCAGGTAGGTTTTAACGGGTTTGGCAACGTGAGGTCGAGCGTTGTTGTGCTGTAGAATCACTTTTTTATGCGCTTCCGCGTATTGCGGACGCTTCTCACGTAATGTTCCGCTCAATCGCATCAATTGAAGTCGATACCGATCCTCACTGACGGCTTCGCTTGGTTTTAATAATTTATAATAAATAATACCAACTTGGTCGCACCAAATACATAGCATAACCTTCGTAGCGTGAATATTTGGCCGAGGCAATGACATAGAAGTATGACCGGGCCATCGGGCAGTCCCCCATGACTTTCTTTCCTTTGGATTGCTGTAATGAAACCATTTTTCAACACCCGTCACGATGCGATGAAGAAAACCCTTCCTTTTTTGCCACTTAAGCAGTTATTCGTAGGCGAAAAAACGACGTTCAACATCCCTTGGATTTAACTCATAAGGAACCCAAGACCCCTATTTCTGAATCATTCTCAAAGCATGCAATCGCTTGGAAATGAATTGGCGTGTAACTCCTAATACTAAAGCAAGCTCATATTGCGTTAGACACAGATCCTCATTGTGCAATGCCACCAAATCAGCGTCTTCGAAGGTTTTTGGCCTTCCTTCACGCGGACGATCGTCAACATTACAATCTCCGTCTTTGAACCGGAACCAATCTCGGCACGTTGTTTCACTTAAAGCAGCATCTCCATAAACTTTTTGTAGCTCTCGATGCGCTTCAGCCGCCGTTTTTTCGAATGAAAGAGGAATATCAGCAAATTACGATTATCGGCACAAAATCAGACATTTTCACAAAACCAAAAGTATATGATATCAAAACTAAATCACTAATATGTCGAAGCAGTTTGTTTACCATATGTCTAAGCTTGGTTTAAGATGTTTGGTATATGTTAGAATCGACTAGCACACACTGCTGGCGGCATCTAATTAACGTAGTTGCGCACCTAATAGCATGTTTTTGTAATTTCTTTACAGTGACATCTTTAATCTGCCCACCACTGTATACTATAAATGCATACATACACACCCACTCATATCTCCCCTTGCAAGCAAGAGAAGACTGTCTTAAGAGAAAGTACGAAACTTTTTACATTTCCTTAAATTCTGTCCACTAATGGTTATGGAACAACCGCAGCTTAAACCAACCAGCCACATCTGCTTATGCCCTGTTACACGCCCACTTTACACCCACGTTGGCAATCACATGCTCGAGTAACGCCCTTTTGCATCACTTGATTGTAGATTGCCACAATTGTGTTACGCCATCATGCCACCGTCACCACCGTCATCAAGAAGTGAAACTTAAATTCAGCAGATCATTACTTCCGGGTTTGATGCGCTGCCTCAAGTTCTCAAGTGTGCTCACACTTCTGCGCTAATTTTGTTGTTCTATAAATTTGGTTGTTGGAAGCGACGTCTTTGCAGCTAAAGTTATGTGGGTGCTTCCGCTGGCACGTGCTTGTACATCAGCTTCCGCTTAAATCCGGCAATTGGGAATTTGTCTTGGAGAATTTTTTTATATGTATCATACATATATGTATACTCGTACATATATGATTAGCGCGTACATCGTGTTCTTGTTGTTTAGCCGAGCTCCTCCTCCAATTTGTGGTGCGCAACTTGAATTTGTGGAATTTTTTCACATGAAGTTAAAGTTGTTAAAATGTAAATATAAATATAATAAGTATATATGTAAGTTTATGTGATTTTATAATATTTTTGGTATGTTTAACTTCTAATTGCAGCTCATATACGAGAATGTAAAATGAAAAGCGATTCTCATATAGCTCATAAACTCAAAAGAACAATTAGTAAAAACTAATAAATACTAAATTAAATCGCACTGTGTTGTGTGAGCTAAGAGTGCCTTAAGATTTCAGGTGTATAATAGGCTACAAAATGACGAAAAATTACAAAAAAAATCTATCTTATACACAACTGCCATGGCATATAGGAGCTGTATCTATCAGATCTCGAAAGCTAACTTTGGCTATCATTTCGACATTCACTTCTCCGACTGAGGTAGCCATCAAACTGATATCATTCTAAGTTGGCTAGACTCTCATAATGGTGGAGAGAATACCGAGGTTGGTGACATCCCCGAAGCGTTATTCTTCTCTCAGAGAATTTGATAGAATTAGCTCAGGGTTTTTGTGGATTGCATTATTGTATTGCTTTTAATTTGTTTTTGTTTTGGTATTCACCAGTGAATTTAGCGAACTTCGCCGTTCTTTTTCTTGTTTATACAATTGTCACGTTACCCCCATATGAATGTCTCAATTTTGTGTTCTATTATTCTTGAGTGAAAAGCGTTCAGTGTGGTTTCAGCAGTCAAAAAAGAAAGTTGGCATCAAGAATGATAGAAACAAGATTGCACTCATCAGAGAGTGCGTAACGTCACATTGGCCGAGTTGTGCCGTGTTGCCAACCATTTGCTCTTCACAATAAATTTAGTGCTTATTTATACCCAGAATGCGAAAACTTTTAATTTTTATTTTTTTTTTTTATTTTTTTTTATTTGAAGCTACCGAATCTGTACATTAAAAAGAAAAAAACTCTAGTAATAAACGAAAGAAGCTCAGAAAAGGCACTCTGAGAAGTTTTTAGTGGTAATATAATTAAAAAATAGTTTGATTCTTATAAAATTTGTTATTTTGAAAGCGCAAATTTATTTTTTAGCTTTCCAAAAACAAAAACATTACATCTTTTTCTATTAACTCTTCTTAACATTCGGAACCTTTTCCAATATTTTAAAAAGCGTTTGAATTTACTGAATGCGAATTAAAACCATAGGGCTGTATTCACAGTAAAAATAAACAAAAAACTACCAGAAAACAGTGATACCTTATCTTGCTACATAAGCTCAAAAAAGTCGTTCTATTAACAAAAGATCTTAAAAAACACTCATAAATTAAATTGTGTATAACCATAACACATTTATTTAAAAAAACGCACATTTTAAAAACATTTTGTCCCGGATAAAAAATTTTTTAAGTAACTCAATAAAAATTTAGTATTTTATTTTCTTAAAATGGGCATTTTAGTGCGTTTTTATATCCAAAGCTAGGCAGCACTGCAGTAGCGAGAGAGAGATTTGACTGCTGAAAGGAGAAGAATACCAGCAATAATCGGGGGCAGTGCCACCAGATGTAAAAAAACTGAAGCTAAATAAAACTAAGTGAATTTTTGAACTAAGTTTCAAAAAATTTATATTTTACAAAACTATAAACATAACATTTTAATTAGAATAGGTTTGGAAAAAGTCATGAAGAAAGAATCTAAAAACTAAACTCTAAAACTCCGACACTAAATAACAAAAAAAAAAAGCTAGATCAAATTTCGAAAATGGTAATCTGACCATACTGGTGCTAAGACTACGTCGCTCGTTGTCAAATTCGCTGAGAGCGAAGTAACGGTACCACTACAGGCGCCATCTCATTATACGCCCCATCATGAGTTGGCATCATTTGATGTTTTGAACAGTGGGCTAAACATTACATAAATATAATGGCGGCCGCCGTAGCCGAATGGGATGGTGCGTGACTACCATACGGAAATCAGAGAGAAAGTAAATTGGAATCTCGGTGAAACACCAAAATGAAGAAAAAGTTTTTTCTAATAGCGGTCGACCCTCGGCAGGCAGTATCAAACCTCCGAGTGTATTGAAAGTGTTCGGAGTCGGTTTCAAGCTGTATGTCTCTCCATTTGTGGAACAACATCAAGTTTACGCCACAAATAGGAAGAGGAGCTCGACCAAGCACCTAGAAAGGGCGTACGCGCCAATTATAATATATATATAAATTTGATTTTTCAAAATAAAAAAACGGTTTATTTTTTCTTTATTTCATGTAGCTTCAATAAGCTGGATTAATAAATATGTTTGAAGATATTGAATTTTTTCACCGTCCTTAACTTATAAGCATTAGTTTTAAGCGGAAAAGGTTGCATGATACAATTTCTTGAATGTAAGTTGGCTTATTTGGAGGCAAGTAAGTCAAATTAAGACGAAGGCGTCACTCATAATTGGCTATGTTTTGGCCTTGAAGGGAAGATTGGATGATGGTATTTTTTTCTTAAAGGAGAAGTAGCGATACTTGAATATTTTGCCGAAATTATAAACGACGTTACTTTATTTCCATTGGTGGTAGCATTTTTGGGCTAGTCTGAAGTAAGCGTGCAAACTTCTTGTCAGGAAGCTATGAATAGTTGTAAAACTATGTAATTTTTTTCCTAGACTCAATTTGAATTTTTATATATTTGTACATTTAATTAAATTTTCACTATACATTAATTATAATGTTTTTGTAATAAAAATGAATAGGTTTTATTTTATAAACACTTATGTAGTATGAATTTCATTAATACTTCTTTTACCGGGTTTTTTAGGAAAATATTTAAAGATTTTTTATCTTGCACGATTTTTAAAGTTGTAAAGTTGTTTAACATATACCGAAATGTACCATATGACGTTTTTCTAATGTAGGCAGCTACCGAGTAAGAAGAGAGCAGGGTGTATTTACTTATGTATGCAAGCATGTAAGCAGGTGGTGCATTAGCAACAGGAGAACAGCCAGTCACCAAACTAATTCACTTTGTTGTGAACACGTAATTGAGCTATCAACTAAAATGACAAGAGTTTGAATTACTGGGAGTGCTTTTTACATTGGCCACTCCTTTAACCCTTCTGCACAACGTGAACATGCCCTATTGAAAACCTCACAGAAATTTGAAACAGTTTTTGGTTCGAGCAGACACGATAATATCCCTCTGCGAACAGCCAGTAGTCGATGTGAGCCAAATGTGGCGAATCCGGTGGATGTGGGAGTGATTCGCAGTTCAATTCATGTAGTTTTGGCACTGTTTTGATTGACTTGAGACACGGTGCATTATCTTGATGAAACAAAATAATGAGGAAAGGCGGCACCTACTTTGAAAAGAGCTTTCTCACAGGCAAAAAATGCTTATGCAATATAAAGCCAACACTTTCTTTTTATTTCTTTACGATATCAGCTAACGCACGCAACTTCACCTTTCGATCACTCAAAACGATTTTCGGGATTTTTTTTATGCTTTCCACTTCATTCGGACGTCCACTGAGTTGTGCATTATCGGTATCTCTGCGCCCACGTTTGAAGTCAGCAACCTCACAATACTTTTTTATCCATTGCTTCGTTAGAACGGTATTTTCCCCCATCAAGAAACGGAGTAAAACACGAAATTCTTTTTGATCCATTGTTCTAAAAATAACAAGAGTAGCGTCAGTCACAAAATTTTAACAGCTGCCTTTTTAAGGTTAGGACTGACTGAAAAAGAGCTGAATGCAATAAAACGGGTGCCATCTATAGGTTGGCCCCGGGACTTTTCAGCACATGTGTTATAAAGAACTTAACTTGTAACAGAATTTATGGTAATACTAAGTATACATATACGTATAATCAATGTAATACAATGATGGTGGGGGGTCATTTTTCCCAAAATCACTTTCCCAAAAAAATTTTTTCCCAAATTTTTTTTTCCCAAAAAATTATTTTCCCAATATTTTTTTTCCCAAAAATATTTTTTCCCGCTTTATTGTTTTTTCCCGAATGCATGTTTTCCCAAAATAACTTTTTTCCAATAGATAGCTTTCCCGAACAAATACTACTGAAATTAATTTTTATTATTCTACTATTTCACATTTTTCGACGATTCCGACAATATGAGTGTATATAATAATCAAAAATCTTATACTTAAGTAATCGAAAAAGATTCGAAAAAGTTTTTCAATATACATTTTTCAATTCGGATAAAAAGACAAGGTAACGAATGTATCCAACTTCACTCATATAAACAAGTTTTTTCACGTCATTCTTTTCGTGTCAAAATTTCATGAGCCAAAATTTGCTGCCTAAAGTCAAAATTTCTAATTATGGCGGAATTAATTGAATGCAAAAAATCATTTCTTTTCAAATAATAAAAAATGTACTCGCCCATTCATTGCAAATGTATATGCGATATTTTACAGACGAACGATATTTTGGGAAAAATATTTTATGGGAAAATTTATTGGGAAATTTTTAGTTTGGGAAAAATGGCATTGGGAAAATTATTTTTTGGGAAAAAAAAATTTGGGAAAAAATTTTTTTGGGAAAGTGATTTTGGGAAAATTGTACCCCAATCACAATGATATTTCATTCTGCAACAAATAGAGGGTTTTTCAAAACACGCGACTAGATGTTGTTTTTTAATAGAACATGTAAAAATTTAGATATTTTCAGGTTTGAAATTTTAGAGAACTCGCTCACATATTATTGTGCTTCAACTTTGGAAACGTTGTTGGCTTATTCACATAAACTTTTCTTTTCAAAAAACCCCAGTCGACATTACGTACAAAATGAAGTTAATCAACTTAAAATTAGTTGTAAGGTGAACGCAGACTGTGGTACAAAAATCTCACTAATTTTTAAAAATTTTCCCCCTGAGGTTGTTGTACAACGAAGGGCCGACAGTTTTTTTATATGGAGAGTATAATTTTTCTGCTGTTCAACCCTTACTGCAATTTGTCTTGAACTGCCTTGCTTTCCTGCTGAAATGATTAATTTGCTATATTTTTGCAATGTTAATGTTAATGTCAAAATGCATCGATGGCATACCAATTAATGAACTAGTTCATATGATCTTCGAATCCTCTTTACGTACATTGCTAATACTATTTGAAGTGATATTAAAACCACTCACTAGTCGTTTTTCAACTGGCACGATTCTTTTCACTGTCGAACTAGTATAGGGGTTTTCAGTAAGAGCGCTTCAACTTTTGAACTTTTTTGAATAAAACACAAACGGTTTGACTTTTTTAACTAATTTTTTTTTTATTATCGAGTTTGAACATATACATTTAAGTATGACATTCGATTTCTTTTGCATGACCACCGCGTGCACGTTTTACGAAGTCCAATCGTTGAACCCAATTTTCGACCACTCTTTTGCATAAATCGGCCGAAATTCCAGCAATTTCGCGTTCAATATTGGCTCTGAGCTCACAAATCGTCGCCGGCTTGTTACTGTAGACCAATGAATTCACATAACCCCAAAACGGGACGGCTTGTTAAATGGACCGTAAAATGGCCGTAATGCTCTTAAAGTAGCAGCAAGAGAACGATTATTTTCATTAAAAATTTGCACGATTTGCAATCGTTGCTCAAGTGTGTAGCGTTCCATGATGAAATGTATACTAATGAAGTTTACAAATGACAAGCGAAAAATAAAAAATATTGTGTCGTTCGCCCTCCCGATCGGAAAAAAGTTCAAGCGCACCTATTGAACAACCCTATATGTCTACGCCCATCAAATACCAGTTCATGAACCAGAATATTTGATTTCACTACAGGATTCGTATAACTTGCGCTAGTAGAAGGTTCCAGGAAAATGTGTTCCTTCATATGCACATTTATCCAACATGCATACATGCATATGCACACACAAAGCAAGGACCCATTAGGATGGGCTGCAAGTACACAGACGCACAAACATCCATTTAAATGCAGATTTCAGCACATTGGTGGAAGTTGACCACTAAAAACGTTGATTCAATTGCTGAACACAAAACTTTTTGCCAACCGTTTTATGAAATTTAATCTGCAAGCATTCATGTCTAGAATTTTCAACTAAATTTGTTGCACAACATATGCATGCAATTGTAGTAATTAAATTGTGAGCAATAAAAAGTTATCTGCACCTAAAAGTGGCGTAAGTTTAGTAACACTTGAATAAACGCTTAATGTTAATAAGTTATCTAATTTATTTGTTTGATGGAAAATTTTTGAACACCTTACACATAGGTACCCAGATACCTCAGAAAAATAAGAACTACAAAAAATTATTCTAAAACTTTATTAATAGGTTAGTAAAGTGGTGGTAATTAAAAGCAACAATAAAACAACAAATAACCACAATTTCAGTATGCATATTTAAATAAAAGTAAAAACTTAAGCATTAACAGCTCGTAGGAAGTAAGTATTTGTATTGGGAAACAGAAATCCATGGTTTTCGGTAGGTGGCTTTATTGATCGATATCTCGTTAAGTATCGATCAAACAATTCAAAGTTTAAGCTCATTGTCGAGGCGACATTTCACACTAAACAACTAGCGAGTTTTTCCTGTTCCCAAGATTGAAGAGACCCATGAAAGGACGACGTTTTGTGACGATTGAGGAAATAAAAATCGAATCGTTGAGAGGGCTCAAGGACATACCAAAAAGTACATATCAGAACTGTTTCGAGAAAACGCTGGCATAAGTGAATTATATCCGAGGGGGACTACTTTCAACGAGATAAAATTGCCTTATCATTGCAAGTGCCTTATCATAACACGGCTAAATACCTGAATATGAATTTGGCACCATACTAAGATGGGCGTATGGGCCACGTTAAGAAGAAAAGCGAAGAACTTGCAATTAAATTCAGAAACATGTATTGGCTTATGGCTTTATCTACTTATAGCAAAGTAAAGGGTTTTCCAATAAGAAACGTTTTTCTGATATTCAAAGAATAATGCTATTTTTTAATATAAATGAATAAATGATGGTCACGCTAGTCTATTATTGCGACAAACTCAGTTAACCTCGGTGAGGACTGACTACATCGTCCCGATGGAAACGTTAAATAGGAATTTTGCCACACTCTTTCCATCTAAAAAATAATGGAATAAGGGATTCTCTCTAAACAACTTCGATACCACAGTCTATACAGATGCCAGTAAAATGGACTGTGGTGTTGGAGCTGGTATATATTCTCATAGACTTGGAATTGGAAAATCTGTGCGTCTCCCTAATACCAGCAGCGTCTTCCAAGCGGAAGTACTTGCAATTGGGGAAGCCTGTAGGTTACTAATCGCAGATTGCCCTTAAATATCGCTATTCTTTCGGATAGCCAAGCCGCAATCCAGGCGCTGGACGCGACTATAACAACCTCTAAAGAGGTGGAGCAAAGTAGGAATAGCCTCACCAACTTGAGTGAAAACCATAGAGTAACCTTGATTTGGGTCCCGGGACACCGGAACATAGAAGGTAACGAAAAAGCTGATGAACTGGCAAGAGGGGGATCTGCCATGAAAAGCGCTCTTGCAGTACCAGTATTCACTCCACTAGGTGCGGTCAAGAATGCAATTTCCCTAAAATACCTTCGAATTGCAGATTGTAGATGGAGAGACCAGACGAAATGCAAAATCAGCAGAACGTTATGGCCCACCTACAGCCTCAAGCAATCGTTGACATTAATAAACATGAAACGACGGGACACCTGTAGACTTACGGCAGTCATAACTGGCTTCTGGCCTATCGGAGAACTGTCATAGTTGTAAGCAACCGGAGGAAAAAGAAACAATCTTCCATTTCCTCTGTGAATGGCCTGCCCTATGGAAGGACAGAATGTTAACCCTGGGCAAACCGCTGTTCGAGAGTCTCGAGCAACTATCTGGCGTAGAAGTCAACAACCTAATAAGGTTCCTAAACCGCACAGACTGGATATAGTCCTGCTGCAAATAACTGTTAAACAATTTGGTAACGAGGAGGTGGCAACAAAATGGTGCGGAAGCGCTAGTTGGATTCTGGATGAGTCACCACTCTAACCAACCAACCAATATAAATGATCGGATGTTTATTTCATTACAAAGAGGAAGGTATGCCGTTAATAGTGGAAAATAAAATCAGGCAAATGACCACCACGACCACGCTTACAGAACAATATCCTTTTCATTAAATTTTCCATAACCGAATTGCAAAGTGACTGCTGACTGCTCTATGATCTCAATAGCCTCACAAATTCCATCTTCGAGGTCTTGAACCGACCGTGGGCGTAGACCTTCTCTTTCACGTGGCCCCAAAGAAAAAAGCCACAAGGTGTTAAATCAAAAGATCTCTGTGGCCAATTGTGATCACCTCTTCGAGAAATAACACAGTCCGGAAACTTCTCCCGTAAAAGATCAATGGTTTCGTAGCTTATGTGGAAAGTATCGCCGTCTTGTTGAAAAGCAACGTTGTCCAGATCAATACCATCCAATTGCAGCCATAAAAAATTGTTAATCATCTCCCGATAAAATAAATGAAAATGCCACAGTTCCGAAATATGTTTTTAAACTACTTACTGCAACGAACCAATGAAGCTAGCACTGCTAGCCAAAGAGGAACCACTATCGCACTATCAGCCACTTTCAACTGGATTGAGATACGAAGAGTTGTCTGGGCAAGGCAAAAGGGGCGAAAAAATTCCCTCTATACTTCCCATCAATATATTACATATTATCTCATTACAATTACATCAGATAAGTGAATTAATTACATTTGGTAAAAATCTTAAATATTTGCAATCATGTCTTTTATTATGTACGAGTCTGATATACTTTTTGGCTTGACTAACCGCTGGAATTGCTGAACTGAGTTGTAGGTACTGCAAATAAATCTTGAAAGCCAACCAATTCACGAACTATACACACAACAACAATAACAATACTAATACAACATTAAACCTTTTTAACATCTCCCCAATACCGCCATCGCGAATTAAGTGAGAATTTCCACTTCCAGTATGAACAAATACAAAGGCAAGAGAAATTCGAAGAAAACCGAGCAGGGCGGAGCAGGTAGCAGAAATTAAAAATCGCAATAAAAAGCTCAGAAATGCTTAAGCGCGCAGTTTTACCTTTTTCGCTGTTATTCCTTGTGAACTGTGTATTCCAATTCCGACCAAGAATAGCGTTAACGAGCAAAGTGCAGTGAATGGTAGAGAGCACCAAAGCATCGAGAATTGACGCAGCTCGACGCAACCACTTCATTGCATCGGCAACATTGTTAAGGAGCAAAGGAAGAAATAGAGCGGTAAAAGTATACGTACGTTCGTACATGCATACATACATAAATAAGTACAGATATACTTACACATACATATATATCATATTAAGGCATATATATACAGACCGGATGGTTTGAAGAACTGCACGAGAGACGAGTGAGAAGTTGCGTTGTAAGCAACCGTCAAGAGTTTGACGGTAGTTAAAATAAAATATCAAAAGTTTTTATTGAAAAATGAAGTGCAAAAGTGCACCATGAGTAGCAGAATGAGAAAATGGGGAAAAAAGCTGAGGAAGCAAAACAATCAGCAATTTAATGATTCCTTTGAAGACTACTGTACAAAAAAAAAACGGGCAGAAATCGGGAGTTGCAGCAACCATGCGAGTACAGTGAGCTATACAGCCAGCCAGCCAGGCAGCAAACAGTAAGGCACGAGAAATTTTCAAACTTCAAAATGAAATAAAATCCAGTGAATAGGCAGCAAAATTGCAATGGAAGGCACACCATAACTGGAGCCAAGCCAACAAAAGAGGGTGTGGTCCAGCGTTGAGTAATCAAGCAAAACTCAAGTGATGCACTGATGCTGAACATTATGATGTTATTAAGGATGTTGATGAGAGCGCTGATGGAGGTACTATAGTAATTGTTGTTGTGTGGCAGGAGCTAGTGCTGATGACTGTTCCATTCGTAGCGCTCTGCCCAGAATTGCGGTTTTTGAAATGCCCAACTAATGCAGGGTGTGTAGGAATTAAGTATGTATATATGTATTTAGTATGGATGTGTGTGTGGCAACTAATGGAAATTATGAATAAAAGGAAATACGAAGAGTGGCTATCAAATAATGCCACTGATGCTATAAAATATTTTATCTCGACTTTGAAAATATTTCATTAATACTACGTTCAACCTGCACCACTCTCTTATGCATCTAAAATACCTCACGAGAATCACATATTGTTTTTTTTTTTCTCAGAAGAATCGTCCTGGCCATTCCAGTGAATGGCAATCAGGGACTTTACCGACTTGCGTGATCTTTTACACATGAAATCATCCATCGTTTATAGCGCCAATCAAGAGGAAGAACCATAAATAGGTCAAAACTATGTTGGATGTCATCTTAGCTCAACTCCATCAGGGTGCGGGCCATTTTCTCTTGTACAGCTTCTATGGAACCAAATCTTTTTCTTTTTAATGTAGATTACATTTCAGGAAATAGAAAGTCGTCGAACCATATCTCAAAAACATGGAGGTGCAGGGATTAAGACTGGTATGATGTACCTGACTAGACAGCTCTTAAGGGATAAGTGATTGTGTTGTGTTGTTCAATTGTTCCACTGACTATTTCTCGGGTTAAGCAAATACAAAAACAAAAAATCTTTAATGCTGAGGTAATACATTAACGCTCACGGTAGCTTTCAATCTCGTTATATAATAGCCACACTTAGTACATATTTGTTGTTGTGCGTGTATATCCATAATGAATGTGGCTAGTTATATGTGTATATGCATCCGAATGGCGTGCATATCCTTTATTAGGTGTTTGGCCGTGCTCCTCGTCCTATTTGTGGTGTGCGCCTTTATATTGTCCATAAATGGAGGGACTTAGAGTTTTATCCCGCCTCCGAACGGCGGATGGTTTTTTAAAAGCAGCTCTTTTATGACGGGAATGCAGTTAGTGGTTTGCCATTGACTGCTAGAGATACCACTTTATAAATAACTTTTTTAGCATTTGGTGTTTCATGCCCACAAGATTCGAACTAGAGACCTATCGAACGCACAAAACCCCATTCGGATAGAACGACCCCCGTGGCTATTTATTACAATAAAAATTGTGTTATAAAATAATATCATCGAAATTAGGGAAAGTGCTGTGAATGCACAAACTTATTTGCCGATTAAAGTCACCGCTCGTAAAGTTAAATTTAAAAAGATCAACAGAGCATAAGAGATGTGCATATTATCGTAAGGAGCTGGTGGGACTACGATAGCCGGGACTTGCCAAATGTAGTGATTATTAGATAACGTCTTAGTGTCGTATATTTACTCACTTCTGGTAAAACATACAAGACCGGATTTAGTATCAAACAAATATCAGATAAAAAATATTGAGTTGATGTGTGTATCGCAAGAAGTAGGTAAAACATTAGTTAAAATTTTTTTAAATATCATCACTTTTAATTCATTTCTTTCGTATTGTATACACAACAAAAATTATATAAATATTAAAATTGTGTATCCGCTACCAAGCTCTTCAAAATATTTTGCTAATACTTTCCTTCCATAGGGCTGTTGTGTCGCCACAATTAATAATTCATGTGAAACTTTATAGACTATGGGAATATAAGTTAAAATTTTCCATTCTCATCCTAAGTATTTGCTATACTTTTTAAGTTTGATTTTAAATCTATGTGCATTTCATAGTTTTCCAAAATAGTTCCGAATACAAGCCATGCAGTGCCTCAAATAAGACATTTCGAGTGCCGCTTTTCTTACATATTCAATCCATATTTATTTAGTATAGATATTCAGAATATGAACCGGATCTGATTATAAGACGATTTTCACGTATAGCCTAATATATATTAGACATTTTTTTTCCTTATTCACTCCTCTCGGGAGCATATCCCCACCTGTCGTTGCTTAGGATCTACGCCTTCTTACTGCTTGGAGTGCCA
The DNA here is from genome assembly GCF_028408465.1 of Anastrepha ludens. NCBI lineage: Eukaryota > Metazoa > Arthropoda > Insecta > Diptera > Tephritidae > Anastrepha > Anastrepha ludens. The sequence goes on along the minus strand of NC_071500.1, from coordinate 42,207,261 downwards.
TCTGGTCCCCCCATTGTTTTGGCAGAAGGATCGCACAGAGGGTTGAGGACTTCGCTAATTTCGTGTGTTTGGGCTATTGCCGCGAGCGGGTTTTCTTTGTTTTTTTTGCTTCTTTTAGCAGCTACAATGCAAATAATGCGCAGACTATTGTGTGAGAGTAAGGATGGAAAGGAGTTTTTGGGGTTGAGAAATGGAATTGAAGGAGTTTTTTATTGTTTTTGTTTTAGAAATAGGGAAAAGAGGTAAATTTGGAAAAGTGCGAGGTCCGGGTTTTACGTGAGATTCGAACCCACAACCTCTGGGATGGCAGGCTAGTGAACTTACGCTAGACTATCGAGGCCGATAGAATAAACCAATAAAATTTTGTTAAAATGCATCCGGCTATTGTGGGTGATTTGTACCGTTACCAGCTACAACTGGGATAATTTCATTAACATGAAGAATTCGCTAAGCTAAAATAATATTACCCCGAATTATCGAGAAAACCGGCTTAAGGTTTTTAAAATATTTGCTATATTTACCTAAGTAAAAATGAGAAACAGATATTCTTCTACATAATACAGTCATGTTATAGATAGGATTTTTTTTTAAATTTTTTGTATTTATCATTTTTGTATTTTATTCAATCAGCCAACGAGCGATCTTTAAAAAAGATTGAAATGTTATTGGTTTCGTAAACATTTTTCTTGGCAAACCGTAGATAGGAATTCCGGCGTGCCAATAAAATTAATTTGGTAGGGTTTCTGATACATTAAAAGAGATATATTTTCAAAACAGACCAGAAATTTGTTTTTGTAATTGGTAACAAATTTTAGTAAACTAGAACTTTTTATAATAAAATCATAACATAACCTCCAAAAATGCATGTAATTTGCTCCGCAGTAACCGTGGCGCGCCTCTATGTCTTATTTTCCATTTATCCTTTGGAATTTATTTTTCATTTTACAGTTTTTACCCTGCCAACTCGCAAAAACTTATTTACTTATCTTCAAAGGTTCATCAATGAATTTATCTCTGCACAACTTTCCGGAAGTCATATAGTTTATTCGTCTTCATATTTTTTATCCCATTGTTTTCGCAAATTGCTTCTGGCAACAAGCTGAGTAAATGTTAAAGTTAAATTAGAAAATTCCTTTACTATAAAAGTTCAGCTGTGCTTTTCTACCATATAAATATTAAAGTATATGCGAGAAGAAATGAAAAGTAGTTGTTATAAAAAATTTCTAGAGACAAGCTGTTGACTGTAACGAATTTTGAAAGGATTAAATCGGAAAAATGAAATCTTCAGCGCAACAAAAGCAGTGAGAAAATAAAGGGTCATTCAAACTACCCGCCTAGATGTTGTTTTAAAACAAAACATATGCAAATTTCGATTCTTTGAAGTTTCACTACTTTTATTCAAAATAGGGCTCATAACAATTATACGTGAAAAATCATCATCATTTAAATGCTCACCATTAACACGCCTACAGGTACAATCCGCCAGACAGTCGATTTATGAATGCCTATTGTTGAGAACGTCGAGATATAGAGAATCCATCTTACCAACAAGAGATAATTTGTACTCAGTAGGCAATTCAGTAGTGAAGTCCTCTCTCGACGAACATAACTAACACTCTACAAGGCTCTCATCATGTCCGTTCTAACGTATGACGCAGAAGCGAGGACGTTGACAACATCCAATGAGGTGCCACTTGGAATGATCGAGAGAAAGATTCTACGGAAGATTTTTGGACCTTTAACGCTGGCAACGGCGAATATCGCAGACGATGGAACGAAAGAAAGATCATGTGAAGAAGGACTTGTATTCACTTTGTATGCCCAACTGGCACCGTTTAGCAAACGAAAGGTTAGAAACGACCAGCAGTCAAAATTGCGAAAACGGTTATCACGCCAATCAAGAAGAATAGCGAATTTTTGATAACGTCGTGATATCAAATTTTTAAGGTTGTTTACCAACACTTTGCGCTGCAGCAGCAATATTCTCAACAGAACTTACAGTTTATGATCTTGGGTCTGCCAGTTCTATTGCTTTCCTCTACAGTATCAGGCTCCTGAAATTTTTGAATTTTTTTCTAGTTGAAGAAAAATCTCGAATTTTGCATATACCAGGTTTGAAAGAGTTTTAAAATGTAACTCCCGATACAGACATTTCCCCAAAACTAATTATTTGCGGCACTGTCAATTCTTTTATTTTTTCCCCCCGTCATTTCTGGCATATGAAATTTTTGTAACTTCATACATTACGATATTTTGAAATATTACGATGACGAATTCTTAAAATATTATTATTATATTATAATATATTTATATGCCCACCTGTCGCTGCTTAAGAACAACGCCTTCTTACTGCTTGGAGCGCCATCCGTGTTTCAAATTTTTCTGCCAGAAGAATCTCACAGGTGGTTAAGGACTTCGCAAAATTTTGGTGTGTCTGGGGTTTGCCTACTTCTTGCCCACTTCTTCTTCTTGCCCACTTCTCACTGATGCAATGTGTAACTGTCTGTTTTTCTTTATTTTTCGCTTGTTCTTACGGGAGTAAGGATGGCAAGGATAAGTTCTGGGTTTGAGGAATGAGATTTTGTTTTTTAGAAACTGGGAAAGTAGTTAAATTTGGAAAAGTGCAAGGACCGTGACTTGCGTGAAATTCGAACCCACATCTTTGGGATGGCAGGCTAGTGCACTTACGCTAGACTGCCGAGTTCCTCTATTTATTACATTCTATTAAATATTATTTAACAATATGCAATCCTTGCACAATGCGAATAATTGTTTTGTTTCAAGAAGACTTAAGATGTAAGAAGATATTTTTTTTAATTCCACTGTAAATCTTTTTGCTAATCCCTTCGGTGTGAGTTGTTTTAACCTACTTTTGGTATTTTCCGTCGGTACAATTTTTCGCATTTGTTAGTTTTGGTGGACTGATAGTCCCTGTATATCTTTGGTGCCAAATGTCGTGATTGCTTCTTGGATTGTATCTACATTTAAGTCACGAGCATTTATTACAATACATATTTTGGATTGTGTTCAGTGTATAAGCTAAAGAAGGGAATTTTTAGCCATCCCCATATATCTATTCTGTATTTCCAGATAGGAATAATATTTGTTCTGCATATAAGCTCCTTATTATAAAGCGATAGTTTTGATGCTAGTCCGATAAGCCAATTTAATTGCCGGTATTTATTCTTAATTTCATTGTTTTTCTATGATATGTTGTTTATTGTAAAATGGGCAGAATTTTATTTTGTTGTTTTTTAGAGTAAGATTATATTTTGATGAGTTTGTGTTTATTGAGTTTTGTATTGTATTATCTTTACTGTATTATTTATTATTTTAGAAATATGAAATTTACCGATTTTTCGTCACTCTTTGATACCGCTAATACAGTATCATCTGCAAACGTTGCCATCATTGCTTTATATGCTGGCGCATCAGCGGTGGATATAAGATAAAAAAGAGATCCTAGTACATTTCCTTGCGGTACTCCAGCTGTAATTGAGAAGTTATCGGAATATTCGTATTTTTTTAATTGAGTTTTTTCGCGAAAGATGGACGGACTACCATATATGGCTAAATTGACTGAACTTATCATTCAGAGCGTTTTATTTGTTCGATTTAGTTACAGAAATCAATAAACAATTGTTTTTAATGACTATTTACTACAAAAGTGAATTTAAAAACAAAATAAAAAATAAAATAAGCTGAACAACAATTTTTCTTACACACACACGTAAATACTCCTAAAATATCGTTATCAAAAAAATAAATTACAGTAAAAAGTTTAATTGAGCAGACAAACGTAACTTAGATAGTGTAAAATGTTATTCAATAGAACTCGAGATCTCATTGAGTTCAGGAAGAGAGGCAGTAATAGGAGCATTGCAAATGAAACGGATATTTATTACTTAAGGACTTGGTAGGGACCGAAAAGTTAATAATTTCTAGAAGAGAGGAACAGTCAATATCACATCTGATAGTATTAAGCAAAAAAGATGTCGACAAAATCGATCTTCTAGTTTTTAGCTGTTTGAGATTAATAAGAAGTAAGCGTGATTTAATGGAAGAGAGAATACTTAAGATACACTTTTTGAACTTGTTAAATTCTGTATATCTGTATGGGACGATGCTTTTATGCGGTTACACACAAAATTATGATACAGTTGTGCAAAGGTGGCGTGGATATACAAATTTAATAAGCAAATGTCTGAGTGGGACCTTACCGCTCCTTTGACTTAAAGCACATATTATTAACTCAGCTTACACTCTTAAGCTACCAACCTATATTCATTGCTCATAACATACACACATATATATGTACATTCGATATTATATAACGGCAGGTTAGTCATATTCCAGTTTAATTACTCTGACCATATCACACTGCCTTCCTTCTACGCTTATTAGCTTATTCGCTTATTTACTAAGTGCATACATATTTACCTATTAATTTATGTGGCTTTTCTCCTAACTGAAACTCACACACTCACGCAAAGTGGGCTCGGCGCGCACTCTCTTTGCACCATATACGAACTCTTACGATAGTCGAATGAATAACATAAATGAAGAGCTAGACAAATGCATGCTTGCAGGGCAATTTGAACGGAAAGGGCGGAATGCTGGAAAAAACACAGCTTTAAGGCTGAAAAGTAAGTGAGCGCATAATTAATGTTATGGCAGCTTAATAGTGAAGGCAGGAATGAGAAAGAGTATAGAAACCCGGTGGCAGCTTAATATATTGTAATATTTTTGCAGCAAATGATAGGTACTCGTATGCGCAGCTGTGTAGAAGCAATTGATAATGCAACGAACTTTTGCAATTACTAATCCCATTACCAATTGTTGGCAAATGGAATACAGAAACTGGTGGAGTTTATTTAAAGCGCATATTTATTATATTAGATCGAACGTAGGATTCCTTATTTATGACCGCAATGGCAGAGCAGAGCAAGTAGTAAATTACATAGGCTTACGCTGCACCCTGTGAAGAAGAGGCGTAATTAATGCCGAGCATTCGCATTTTTAAATTCAGTGGTGTGGTGGAGGAAAATGCGAAAAGTATGAAAAAGCGCATGAAAATGGAATTAGCTGCAGGCTAAACGGGTTGCAGCAGTTACAACAGCTTTCAAATGTACATATTTACTTGCATGTAGGAATGCGCTTACAAATGCAGTTGACGTATTCGCAAGGGTGTCATAATCTAAGAAAATAAAATTTCGAGAAAAACGACTCTACAAAATATAAATCTTTTCTTGCATTAATTGATATCACAAAGAATTTTCTGTACAGCGGTATGAGCGGTATCTCTACATAGATTTATTCACATTAGTCGGGAGCTTCACTCTTCCAATTTGTATGTCATAATATAATAATAATTTTAAAACATCCAAAAAGGTTAATTTCTTCGACACTCATTGTGAAATTTCAAAAAAAAAATTTCTATAATTCTCGAGTTTTACGCAAAACCATGTCTGAAGGCTGCTTGGATGAAGTAAAACTGTCGCTTGGATTGAAAAGAAAGAAGAACCTCTTTTAGACACCTGATCAGCGTAAAAATATTAATTAAACTGGGTAACTTTGCGCCTTTGAGCTTAGGAAGCCGACGGACTACCGGCTGAGCTATTCAAGTATGGTGGCGAGAGGCTGACAATTTGTGCCAATCACCGCGGAATTAGTCTTCTGCATATTGTGTTGTGTGGAAGGCTAAAGTCCACCATCAACCAAGATAAGAACCAATCAATCAGTTGGACATGAAAAATCCGCAAACGTCCAAATATTCACAATACGCTAAGTCGTAGAAAATACCTATGAAAGAAGAAACGGCACACACCATCTTTTTGTCGATTTCAAAGCTCAAATCGACAGTACGAAAAGAAGATGCTTATCTGATTTTTTTATCATCGCAAAACTAATACGGCTATGCAAAATGGCATTGCTAATACTAGTAGAGCCGCCAGAATTGGAAAGGACGAGGAAACGACGACGAAGACAACGAGGTTTCAGAAGCGATATCGTGTGACTTCTTTAACCTGATGTTGGAGAAACTCGTGCGAACAATATAGACATCATCGGCTTTAACAACTGCTAGTTCTGCCTTTTCCAAACTGGATTAAGAAGCAAGCGAATAGGGCTGGTGGTGTAAGAGGACAAAACGAAGCACCTCCCGTTATTAGACGAACACTCGGTGCACTCGCGTATCGGCACTTACGTCACTGTTGACAGGTATGATTTCGAGGTTGTAAGTGGCTTCGTTTATCTAAGAACCGGCATTAACACCTATAACAATGTCAGCCTTGAAAGCCAATGTAGAATAGCTCCTGTCAACCAGTGCTACTGTAGACACTGTATAAGGCTCTCACCCCGCAGGTTCTAACGTATGGCGCGAAAACTTCAATGATGACAACATCCAGTGAGGTGTCAATTTCACGTCTTAACTCTTGACTGATTTCTGGCTATTCGGCAATATATTTATCTTAACTTTCATTTAGGCCATTCATTGAATATGATATTGTACTTTATTAGCCGTCAAAGCCAAGAAATGGATAATGCGAATTCCAATAGCTGGATGGACCACTTGTATGTTGCTTACCGAGGGTCGCTATTGGAAAAAACCTTTTCTATTACACATATATTGTTTCAGTCGGCAGTGAGTTTCAACTCCAGGCTCTACAAAGGGTACTCACACACAAATTATTGCCGCTACGCAAATATAGAACAATCCTATCATAACAATAATTACATTGCAAAAAAAAGCAATTTTATAATGAATCAGGTAAATGTTTAAAACAATTTTTCGCAAAATACTTAAACTTAAATTTAATTTTTAAGAAGGCTTATATGTACATTAGAATGTTTGAGTTTAAACCGGGAACGTTAATATTGTTTGGGGAAAAAGAAATCCATTACTTTATCTGTGAATGGCTATAGCGAACGATATCTCGTAAAGTAACGATTAAATTTAGGACTCATATTAGATATGAAACTAACATGGAAACCTAATATACCTAGGAAAGAGTAAAAGAGGCCAACGTTGCATTGTATACTTGCAAAAAAAGCGGTCGGTATTAAATGGGGGTTAACACCTCGCGTAACTCATTGACTATATACTTCGGTAGTTAGACCAATCTTAATATATGGAATACCGCTCAAAAGGCGAGTCACACTAAAATCATGAGTAAGGTCCAAAGAACAGCTGTTTTATGAATCTCTGGTGCGTTAAAGACTGCCCCAAGTAAAGCGCTAGAAGTGATAATCAATTTACCTGCAATAAATCTCGTAGGGAAAAACGTGGCCGTCGCCCCTGTGCTTAGTACCAAAAGTATGGCGATATGGAAAGAACGATGGTTTGGCCACGCCTGTATTTTGCACACTCTGAACAGTCACAAACAAGAAATAGACCATTCTGTTTCTAGACTTACCTTCGACAAGCTCTTCAAGAGAAGTACCATATACCGTCAAGCAGTGAGTGGCAGACAATAAGACCACGGAGAAGGGGGAATTAAATTTGTATACAGATGATTGCAAACTAGACGATAAAGTTGGCTATGGAGTACTTTCGAAGGAATTAGGACTGGAGCTATCCGTTCGACTACCAGACCACTGCAGCGCCTATCAGGCAGAGGTTCCAGGAAGTGGCTACATAATAAAATACGCATGCCATAACAAAAACGACTATAAATATATTCTTAGATAGCCAGGCGGCCATTAAATCAATGAATGCGGCTATACTAAGATCAAAGGTTGCACAGGAATGCCGAGCAGCTCGAAATGATATTGGCGTCGTATTCAAGGTCAGCCTTATTTCGGTTCCGGGGCACAGCGATATTAAGGGAAACTGTAAAGCCGATGAGCTAGCTAGGAAAACTACTGTTCTACAACGGCTTAGTGACAAAAGTACCATTGATGAAGATACATGCGTAACAGCTGGGCTACTATGGCCGCAAATAAACAAGAAAAAGAGAAAAGGAATTGCTTAGTCTCTCAAGAGATGATGTCTCGAAAGTCGTGGCTTATACAACCGGTCATTGGCTGTTTGACAGGCACTCCTTACGACAATGAATATTCTCCCATGAGTATTGTAGAAGTTGTAGAGATGAGGAAGAGGAAGAAACAGTTGAGCACTTCCTTTGCAATTGTCCAGCCTTAGCTAAAATCAGAGCAGGTTGTCTAGGTAAACACTTTTTCAATTCTCTTATAGAACTGTCGGGCGCGGGGATTGGACCAATCCTCCGCTTTATAAGAGTCTCAAAATGGTTTCATGAAAGTAAATAAACAAGGAGCCCGTGGCGCACAGTGGTATCACAACAGACCTGTAAGGTCTAAGTGAGTGGGTCATACGGACGACTTCCACCGTAACCTAACCTAATCTATCGATTAAACAATTTAAAGTTTATGCCACACTAAAAAATTATTTTGCTGTTTTTGTTTATTCCATTCAGTTTTGAGTTACCAGGTGTTAGCAAAGGAAGTCAACAAAGAAAAAATTCGGTACATTTTACAGTTTTTCTTTGAAGCCGAAAATATAAGCCACGCCGCTGAAATTATTAATAGTGTTTGTGGTGCCGATATTGTAATACCAAATTACTTGCAATTTTGGTTTCGTTGATTCCCTTCAGGCATTTTTGATATTAAAGAAAATGTCGATAAGATCACAGAAATAATCGAAGTTGATCGGCACGTTAGCATCGTCCCGGAGCTTAAGATTGACTATGAAACAATTTTAAACCATTCAACAAGAAGCTCGATGTTTGGGTTCCACACCAATTAAAACCAAATAACATGTTGGATCGAATTTTCATCTGCGTAGCCTTGGTCAAACGAAATGAGTCACATACGACATTATTGTGCGGAAACGATCGTGGTCAAAGCCTGGATGTTGCTGGTCAAACGGTGGCCAAGCCACGACCAAAGGCCAGGAAGGTTCTACTGTGCACTTGGTGGAACTTTGAAAGGAATTATTTATTATCAGTTGGTCAAGCACTAAGTTCAGATCTCTACTGCCAACAACTGGATCATTCGATTGACCAGAAATGGCCAGAATTGCCAAAAACAAGTTGTGTTCCATCAGGGCAACGTAAAGCTGCACACGGCTATAGTGGCTCGCCAAAAACTCCGGGAGCTTGGTTGAGAAGTTTTAATGAAACTTCTTGAATGATAAAAATTTAACTGTTAAAATCGATTACTAGAGTTTTTTGGCAATACGGATTAAAACTACTCTTGCTCTATTCCAGAGTTGCCAAGATATGTTCGTTTATACCAGTTGCTTCATTTATGCGCCACTTGCTAACGGTTGAGGCCCACTATAAGTATAATGAAAAGGTAAGTCAAACTATAATTATTACCGAACACATTTATGAAAACCCGGAGTGCTATATTTCCAGGAACTGGCATCTTTTTGAGTTTACATTATTTAATTCACAGATTTTTTATTTGCTTTGTGGTACCTCTTTTTTTCCTTTATACATATACATATATTTTATGTAGAAACATATATTCCCTTATGCACTTAGTGAGACGCAGGACACACCTATCAACGATTTTTTAATTACCCGTTCACCATATTACTCACACTTTCTGCTTATTTGTACAGTTACTAGCGCATAAGTTTTAATTAAAATTATTTCTTTCGACTTTTTTTGTTTTGCTACCACAGTTGTGCTATTTTTTGTTTTTATCTTTGTTGCCTACGCGGCCACCATCACCTTCACGGCCGTCAACATTGCAATTTTTGCCAATGAGCTCCAGCTGGTGCCATATTCCATGGCTGTACTACTATTTGTTGTAGCTATATGGAATAAGGTAGGAATAAAGCAACGGTCGCAGCATCCCTTGCCGCCCAGACGGGGAATACGTCTGCGAACGCTACCATCGCAATTCCTCGCTGGCAACCCTACCACTACAACACTATTTCATACCACAACTCACTGATTGCTATTTATCGCTATCAGGACTTGTGTACTATTGGCAGACTGGTTTGTTAAAACTTGTTATTGTTGTTTTTGCGCGGCTGCTATTTTTTCCACTGTTTACTAGTTATACATACATATACAGACTATGTGCTTTCTCGCTTTGTTTTAAGCAGGTTTTTGCAACGTTGCTGAATACTGCAATGGGGCTGGAAAATCCGTACATGCCTTCATACAAACATACAATTAATGTACATAAAAATAGTGAACGCATATAGTATATGTTTTTATATAGAAACGTGTTTGTATGGGTTTTCCGAGGTTTAGTAAATAAAAAAGTGCTTTATAACTTTTCCCACAACACTTTTTAATGATGAAGTTTTTTCCCATTCATTTGTTGTTTCCCTCATTTTCACTTAACGCTTTGGAGTGGCTTTTTTTCAACTTCTGATATTAAGCGCATTGTTGCATTTGTTTTAGGTTTGGCTGTCATGGTTGTGCACGGCATGTAATGACATTGCACATTGCAAATCATTGCGGCTGCATCTGCAGACAATGAATGCTACCAGCAACAGAGTTAACTTATGATTTTTTTCAAGACAAAATTAGTTAATAAAAACAAAATGCCTTACTGAATAAAATAGATATTTCTAAAAAACAAATTCGTAGTGAATATTAAAAGTTGTTCTTTACAAAACCAAAACATCTTTTAATTTTTTATAAGTTTTATGAAGGAGAGTTTTGGGGAATAAAAATGAGTCTCAAAAGGTTTATAAATTTTATTGGAAACGGAAAAAAATGAATGCTACAAAATGCGCTAACAAAAATGTTAAGACAAATGTTTCCTAGAAGGCGGAGCAATCTACAACAACACGAAAGATGTCAATAGAGAAAACAAGTAAAAAACAAATTAGACGCGTTCAATTCGGCTGACCCTGGAACGTCATCCGTCATCAAAGACGTCGTTTTTAATTAATGCTTCCTTGCTTATGTTTCCATCGTTTGTTTTGCTCTAATTTCCAAGTTACAAAAGCGCTGAAATGTGTGAAATGTATATGCTTCAACTTTGATTAAAATAAAAGCCATTGTGAAGATTTTTTATGCGCAGGATCCTTTTAATAAAGATGTGAAATAAAGCGCCGACAAAACGGCCAAAAATGGCCTACCAAATATAAGAATGAAGTTCCATTGGTTATGAGAAAAGTATGAGAAGCTCTCCAAATAAATGATGCGTATTTAAGTTTTGAGCGAAACACGCAACTTACGAGTATAAGGATTTGGAAAATTCAGCACTATTACGCTTTGCAAATGATAAAAGTAAGTAAGTAAAAGATTTTGAAATTATATTATTCATAAAAATAAATAAATAATTGACGCGTTTTCTTTTGCCCGGCGTTCGGCCGAGCTTCTCCTTCTCTATGTGGCGTGTTGATGTTGTTTCACGAATGGAGGGATCAAAAGTTTTAAGCCGACTTCGAACGGCAAACAGTTTTTTAAAAGGAGTTTTTTCATCGCAGAAATACACCCGGAAATTTGCCATTTGCCTGCCGAAAGACGATCGCTTTAAGAAAGAACTTTCTACCACTTTGCTGTTTCAATAAGGATATCCGAAACTTCGCCCTTCCGAATGGTAGTCTCGCACCAGTCCATTCGGCTACGTATAATTAATATGATTAGTAAAAATGAACTTTGCATTGATCATACAGATCATAATTGGAGATAAAATAAAATGTGTGCAGTAGACAAAAACACTCGGCGAAAGTAAAGTGAATATAGCGAAATAAGCTCAAAATAAAGGATTACACTGCTCAACAAAATTTTTATTAATAATAAGCCTAAAAAAGAAGAAATAGAGAGTTCAATATGAAAAGCGAGTGGAGAGAAAAATGGAAAAAAAGCAACGGTGTTCCTCGAACAACCAAATATTACCCGTTAAGTACTACATTGGACTTAAAATGTTGGTGTATTAAGAGTTTTATACCAGAATTGTATGACAAATACATGTATATGCCTCTGTTATAAGTATTTTTGCCCTTTCCCACAAGAGAGAGGAAAACTGGATATCTATTAAAGAGCTAGAGTGTTAAAATGCTCCACAAAAATGTTCGTCCTTCTTCTTTTACCAACGAAGAAAACATATCATACAACTGAAACGAGGGCTTCACATAGTTGGCTATACCAATGCCCTAAAGGGTTGGGCAAAAGTGTGACAACTTTTCTAAGCAGAGATCTCCAAATACCGATGGTTAATGACGAAATGAAAAATAGCGCCGAAAAATATCTTAAAAATTATCAGACCCAACTGAACCTCGGGCTACTACTCTCGCTCAAATAATCGGCATATCACGTCTATAACAGAAAAGATCGGCCTGCGTAGTCAAAAACGAGCCCACCCAACAAACTAGCAAGCAGTTAAATTTGGTTGACATTCAAAAACTTACTGTTGGCCTTAAGCTTAGTCATAAGCGATTCAGCACATAAAACCATGTATTTATCTCATGATCAATCGAGTTTTCAGGCTAAAATCGCACCCTTTCTATCTTATCCGATTGACATAAAATTTAATAGTGAATAATTGTTGGCGGCCGCCGTAGCCGAATGGGTTGGTGCGTGATTACCATTCGGAATTCACAGAGAGGTCGTTAGTTCGAATCTCGGTGAAGGCAAAATTAATAAAAACATTTTTCTAATAGCGGTCGCCCCTCGGCAGGCAATGGCAAACCTCCGAGTGTATTTCTGCCATGAAAAAGCTCCTCATAAAAATATCGGCCGTTCGGAGTCGGCTTGAAACTGTAGGTCCCTCCATTTATGGAACAACATCAAGACGCACACCACAAATAGGAGGAGGAGCTCTGCCAAACACCTAACAGAAGTGTACGCGCCAATTATTTATTTAATTTTTTTTAATCTCCTGCTTCTAGATAGTGTCTCGAACAATATGAACAATTTCAGAAATAGCGGCCACTCTAAACTGCTTCAGCCCATTCGTATTTAGCAAGCAAGCACACGCTGCCTCACACAACGAACGCGAATAGAGCAGGCAACAAAGGCAAGCATCAGGCAACAGGCAATAATCAACAACAGCAGCAGCAGTAGCAGTAGCTACAAAGCCGAAGTAGCAACAAGCATAGCTTTAAGTCACGCACACACACATTTACGCTAAGCAGCAAGCTACAGCGCCCTCAATTATGCTTGTAGTTTCTTTTTTTTTTCATTGCATATCAAAGAGTCTGCTGAGTCCGCCATATCAATTTCGAAAATAGCGCTGGGGTGCCCTTAGAGGCAGCCTAGATGGAATTTTTCACAAGCAATGTGCTTAACATATATATTTTTGTTGTCATACAAACGTACGTGCATACATACATACATATTCATGTAATTAAAGTGCAATATTCTGTATATTTTAACGCACCTATATGGGTTAGGGTCGAATAAGAAACAATTTATTACCTTTCACATACACACTGATATACGTTACGTATGTGAACTAGAAACTATTTCATAAAAATATATTTATGTGTTTTTTTCAAGAAAGTTAGGAAACATACTTTTTTTCGGAGAAGCGAAATAGAAAACTCAACAGCTTCAGATTGTTCGTTCGACGGGTGTTGTGTTACCGTAATACTACTATTATTTGAGATCCTCTTGAACGAGTTAGATGGCCATCTTCATGTAATGTATTTATAGGTATAACTATATATTAAAATGTAACTATGTAACTATTGCCCAAACTTGTCAATAAGCTCTGGTGTAGGTATCTGTCCATGTTTATACATATAAAGTAAATTACGTATTTGTATGTACACTTTATATTGCCGCAAGTTCTGTTACGCATTCAGATATGCAATTATAATACTTTTTTTAATGAACTTAGTTTTATTTAATTATGTAAATATGAAAAAATAATTTTTAGTCCTCATTCGAAAAAAAAAAACAATTAATTTTTATTCGAAATGCTTACCATTTGCTTATACACAAGCCTTCATACGATTAAACTATTCCGCCATGGCAGCACACACGTCTTTCGTGGGATATTGGCGTCGTTACTCGAGCCAAAGAACCTCTATGAGGTCTGTAGTCTGTCACAAACTGTCGTCCAACCGATTCAGATTGCCCAGATGTCCAATCTTCTGCGGCTATGAATCCAGGAATATTGGAGCGGAATCAAATTGGAATATCCAAAGCTCTCCATTAAAGAGGGTACTGTTCAACTGCCTCACCACGACTGCTAAGACATCCTTCTGATACCCTTTTGCATCGATCTTAACCTCTTTTTCGCAGAAATTAAGAGATGTAACGCCTTTACAAGACACTCCCTATCAAACCATTGAGAAAGCTGGATGGTGGCCACGATGAACAAACACTGGCCCTTGAAACAACATTTTTTGCATCTTTAGAAGTTTTAGCATAGATTTTGTGATTTTCCTAATTCAAAAAATTATTCAACAGTGAAAATTTTCTCATCTGTGAAAAGAATATTTTCATGGCCGTTGAGCCCGTGCCACTGAATAAGCTGCTTGCATCTGTCGAGTCTAATTTTCTGAACAGTTGAACCACGGAAGGCTTTCATGTGCATCATCCCTGATTAGTCTTGACATGGATCAGGTCGATACATGCATTTCTCTGGACCCGATTTTCAGCTTTCTAAGGGGATTTCTGCGAATTATTTCTCGAACGGCTTTCATGGCTGCACTGATTCGAACCACGTGAGAACAACCACTTCTTTTTCTGTCTGTCACTTCAGACGAAATACTATTTTTTTCAGCAATTTCTAAATTTCAATTGTACTTTTACCACACTAAAGAAATGCAATGACTGCCATGCGATTTTCCTTAGCTCACCACTCCATTGTTAACAAGCGAAATATGCCACGGAACTGAGTATACTTTATGTGTAGACAACGCATACGAACAAAAACAAAAATAACGGAGCTTCTTTCTGCGAATTTTTTCTCGCCATATGCACTAAGTATACATATATAAAAGTACCAATACTACTTTATGACTTGGAAATGACATACATATATCAAAATATATTTTCTTAAAAACAAATGTGTTAGTTTTCTTATTTTTAAAAACAAAACAGATAGACCAAACGCAAGCATTTACCATATCTCGAAAAACTTATTGACAGTTTGTGGCTCTATCTTAGTAACTACTTCGTTGCCTTTAAGGGTATGGATGCCTTCTGGTTTATATGTATAACATCAATCTTACCGCCTACAAAAAAAGCCTAATAGACTCAATTATCAGCTCTGAGGTTCATAATCGTCATTACGGAACTTATTACTCAAACGACCAATTTTTTGATAGACTCTGTGAAATGGTGTGCCAAGCGTTATTGAGACTGAAAAAGTGTTTACAATTTCTAGACCAATGACAAGCCGATGTGTTTTGGATTGAGCGATTCACTTCGCCCACAGCAATCCCATCGCTATGCACTGTACGTTGGCAGTGCCCTAGCAAGGCATCCTCATGAAATCGCTGCTCAAATTTGTATACAGCAGTACCATTTGGTGGTTCATTTTGATAAAAAATTTCTTTTCAAAAACACATAGTTTAGAAATAAGTTCTAGACTCATTTCATGCCACAAAGATGTCAATCAGGACTTTTAGCAGCAAAAACTTATTTCATAAGTCAATCTAACATATGATTCGAAAAGATTGCGGTATTTTACTATCCTGTACATTTTTATACATGTATATATGTATATAAGCATATAAAAACACACACACACATACCCATTCACATATCTTTCAACAAGTTCAATTACCTTCCGTTTGATGGAAGTGGAAATCCGTCCAATGTCCATGAAATTTGCGGTGTTGGATTTCCGGCTGCTGAGCATTTCAAGCTCACTGCCGGTCCCGGTTGCAGTGTTTGTTCGATGAAGCTGTACAGCAGCACTGGTGGTGCATCTACAACGAATATATAGAAAAAATCAAAATATCAAAAAACATGATTGTGTGAAAAATTGTGAAAATATGCAAGTAGAAAAATAGCAGACAACTGAATGAGCGGCGTAAGCAATGGTGATGGGTGAGCGAATGGCTGAGTGCAAATGAATGAATGCAACGGATGTGAATCAGAGAACAGTTGGTACTGAAGCAGTTGTATATATGTATAACTTGTATATAGCAAAAAAGATATATATATTTAGTATTTGACTCTGCTTTATTTGCTCTCTTCCATTTTATTTTAACGCGTGGCTTGTGCATATAGGGTGCGCTGTAGCCAAAGAATTCTACTGCAAAAACTAATAAAATTGATGGTACGAAAATAACAAAAATATGGCATCAATAATGTCAACCGTACCCATATATTTAAAAGCAGTTTCATAAAAAAACGTTTGGTTTGCCTCTATTGACACAATTCGATTGCATTACCACTCGGTTATCTACATATTTTTTTGTATATGTGAATATGCATTTATTTGCTATGCTGGATGTCAATTCAGCAGGTGTGATTTGTTTGCTTTTATTTTGATATTCACAAAAAGTGTCTCTGTAAATTTGCATATGTCTTCAAAAACAATTTAATTGCTTATTTATTCACCAATCGGTATCTGCATATTTTTGAACAGTCACGCTGTGGCTAATTTTAGTGATGTGGAGAAGTTAAGAAATTAAGTATCTAAATTTTTTATAAACAAAAATTAGTTTAATTTTAGTGTATCATTTAAACTTCTTAACTTTAGTTAGGGTATTAAAAACAGTTCTCTGCAATGGCTTTATCAGTTTAAAAAATTAATAATTTATAAAAGAATGTATATGTATATAAGTATATCACATCGGGTAAGCCACACCCAATAGGATCTCACTCAGGGCATAACGCCGTGAACATTGGGAATGCATATACTTGTCCGTGCTTTCCTTACGCTATTCTAGGTTTCAGATTATCGTTTCCGGTTATGGTGCGATATGAAAACCCATTCCATTTTTGCCTTTACGTCACGTTTTAAAATATCTTGACTTCAATTCGATTGGTATCCATTGTCTTTACTTTTGAATCATTCTCATAGCTTTGATCTGTTGTGAAATGGAGTATTGAGCTCCTAACCAAGAATTCTTCAACTTTTTTTTCATTTAGTACGAGTAATACTTTTCAGTAGTGAGTCTTCGATCCACCATCATCCACCGCTATGCCGATCTTCGACATCAAGAGCCATGATAACTTATAATGTCATCTCCAAGCAAGCATTTAACGCTTTTGAATCACCGCTCGAAATGCGCGACGTACTCAAAATACCTTGCGCCGGCAAGACTTTTACTGTTTGTCCTAATGATACAGAATGTTGCAGGACTACCAAAGTTACTTATTTTCGTAAAATTTTACAAAAAAAAAAAAATACCAGTCTAACGGTTAGATGCGATAGAAGTGAAACCTTCCGTAAAACAAACTGAGAGAGAATGAGACGAAAGCAGCATTAGGAGCGGGATAATTATAGGTTCATTATAACCTACGGCGGCCGCCGTAGCCGAATGGGTTGGTGCGTGATTACCATTCGGAATTCACCGAGAGGTCGTTAGTTCGAATCTCGGTGAAGGCAAAATTAATAAAAACATTTTTCTAATAGCGGTCGCCCCTCGGCAGGCAATGGCAAACCTCCGAGTGTATTTCTGCCATGAAAAAGCTCCTCATAAAAATACCTGCCGTTCGGAGTCGGCTTGAAACTGTAGGTCCCTCCATTTGTGGAACAACATCAAGACGCACACCACAAATAGGAGGAGGAGTTCGGTCAAACACCTAACAGAAGTGTACGCACCAATTATTTTATTTTTTTTATTTTTTATAATATTTTTTCTGTCGAAATTCACGACACTTTTCTGCATTATTTTTCGGCATAATTGCGGTAAATATTTAAAAATGAAAATATTTACGAATATAAAAATACGGACGCAATACAGCACACGCGGTTGCTATTATGAGCGTCGTAACGCGTATAATACACAGACGTACTAACATACACGCAAACATTCGTAGGACGCTTGGTTTGAATTTTTTATACATATGTATGTATGCTATACTATGGCCTAGCCTATGTACGTACATACATATTTGTGTTCTGAACTTCCAGCAAAACAATGCTTATTAATATACACATATGCATCTACATACAACCGCGCACACAGGCCACTCACTTTATTCCTGTAAATGCGTATGTCGTCCAAAGCTAAAATTCTGTACCTAGCGACTACAAGAACAAAATGCATTAATAGGCGCAGGCGTAGCGGCCATCATCCTAGTTGTCATAGCGCTGAACAGTCGCGGCGGCGCCGAACAGTTTCAACTATTGTACTGTGCAACAAAAACTCATCATCAAAAAATTGATTTATAAATTCGAGCTCATAGTTCTAAGAGCAAGTACTTTCATTCATAAAACGAGCCGCCCATATGCTAATTTTCTCGACAATTCGAAAATAGTCAATATTGGAATATTTCGCGTAGAATTATTTGCCAATATTCAATTTTTGTCAAGTCGAGTGCCCGCGGCTCCGTAAATATGTTTGCACCCATATATGTATGTAAATATATGTTTCTAAATGCTCGACAACCGCAGCTGCCTGTTCAAGGTTACTGTACATTAGGCCGGGTCGATTTGGGGGAAGGCAAAAAAATCGCCCATTGCTCTGTGAAAATCATATTCTAGGGATCAGAATAAGAAATTTTGACGAAGGAACCATACCTCTGAAACGATTTCTGATGTCCCCCAATATGGGTCGAACTTTTTAGTTTCTTTTCTATAACTCACATTCTTTCATTTACATATGTTCTGACTAAATAAATTTCTTAAGAGAAAAAAATAGATAATATTATAAATAAATAAAAATAAAGAAAAAACATAGCCATTTAGCTGATTTTTTCATGTAAAGGCCAAAAATGGTGATATTTTGAAATTGGGTGACATCAGAATTCGTTTTAGAGGTATGGTTCATTCGGCAAAGTTTCTTATTTTGATCCCTAGAATACGATTTTCATAGAGCAATGAGCGATCATAAGTATGGATAGAATCCAAAAAGCGTAAGTTATGCAACGCAAGATGTAGGAACACTTTTTGGATTCGTTCAATTCTAGCGCGTCTAATTCGGCGGCCAAATGAAGTATGCATGCTCTAGTTTGGAACGTAAAAACGCCGTATCTAAAAGTTTCATCGCATAAGGGTCGGATAAAACGAAGCTATAAGACGCCTGAAAAGCAAGCAAGCATAGCGTAATAGTTGGTAATTAAAAAATGTATATGACTAGCAAAAGTAAGCTTCGAGTAAAATATTATACACAAATCTTAATTGCACTTACACGTGATAGGGGTGTGCTAGATATGTGATAAGAGGTGTCGATAACAGTAGCACACTTAGAAAAGGTAATTTGGAAACACTTCTTTATGCTCAGTGATAGACGAAAGAAATACATCAGTTACTGAAATTATCACATCTCAGGAAGTAAAGAAAATACAAAAAATATCATACTGGGATGATCTAACGGGTTTTTCGCATTAAAAACTAATGATAGTAGCTTTAACCTAAGCCAAGTTAAACATTGAATACCTGGGTAAACATATTTTACCAGAGGAGGAAATAAAACTCAACAAAATAGGGCAAAACTAAAATTCATTGAGGAAGTTGGGCTCAGAGAAATACTCTGAATCCATAAAGGGCACACAATTCATCTCTCAGATTGCAGTGTTTAGTCCCCTCACAATAATAATAGTCTTAGGACCTTTATAGTTCAATAGCCACTGCAGCCACTTGTCAAAGCAATAGCGGAGACAAGGTTATAAAATTAATATGGGCTTACCGGAATACCTTTTTGGAGAGCTAAAAAGCCCTACTACTGCTGATTCTTCTTTTTTTGTAATGATATGAAGTAGGAAGCAGTTGGTGAAAAATCATTAATCAGCTATTTTTGACTGTCAGGAGTGGTTCAAATTTTATTGATAATATTTTTAATTTGTATACTTCTTAAAATCGGGCACTTAACTAAAAATATTTTCTAAAATAATATTTAATTTCGAATATCTGCAAAACCTAACCGTGGATATCATGGCATGCCACCAAATTAGTCGGAAATGGTCAAAATAACAACGACCATAAATGTTTAGTACAACTTTCCTAGTAACCCTATAAATAATTTTTTACATGAATGAGTTGAAAATTTTATCTGTTAAAGCCCTTAAAAATTACTCATCCAATCACTTGACATTTAACCAAAAATCTTGCCGATTGGCCCATTGGTAGACCTTTATTTTTTATTTATTAATATTTTGTTCAAATATTTAATAGCTAGAAAAATATTTTCTGACAACCTTTATTATTGCCATCGATAATCGCAATATCTAAATAAATAAATTATAAAAAAAAATTTTAAGTTTTTTGCCTTCGCGTCTCCTTTTATTTGCAGTATTCGGTATTCCGATATTTACAAACCTAGTTATGTACGAGTTTGTATGTTTGTGCGACACGCTGAGCGATTTAATTTTACGCCAGCTTTGAAGCATTGCTTCAACAAATGCGCATCACACAGATTTGCAGTTGTGTAGGGTCATATTGAGGTCATTGTTCCCATACTTAAGTGGCTTTCATACGATGAGTGCCAAAATATTACAGTAGGTGCGCTAGTAATTAAGCATAGTAACAGTTGAAAATTGTTTGTTCTGATATGTGTGTGTTTTAAGAGGCATAGAACATTAAAGAAAAAAACAAAAAAAAAATAAATAAAAAAGCAAACCAAAAATTACAAACAAAAAAAAAAGTTCTCAATATTTCGGCTTTAATATATAGTTCGTACATTTTATAATATTTGGTGTTAATAACTAATTTCTGGCAAATGGCCTTCCTGACAGCCCCTCTTTTGTAAAAATTTTTTTTACCATTTTTTTCGGCATCGTAGCTTTAATCAAAGATTGTTTACCGGTAATGTTGACATAACCTTGGCAACTTATTGACGGTCTGATTTTCCTGAGTTGATTCGGTCATCGAAAGCTTATTTCTGCATTTATTAAAGTGATGTTGTAATAATTTTGCATAGAGAAGAATGGTTTTTACACTACCATAACGTGAAGTTCTCCGTTTTGGAAAAGTGGATAGATTTTTTTTTTTTTTTTCATAGCAGAAATACATTTAAAGGTTTGCCATTCTCCACCTAGGCCTAACCACTAATAGAAAATCTTGTTCTGATTCATGTACGAAGATTCAAACCTGTCTCGGCTACGGCGGCCGCCTTTTTTTCATGCCTTACTTGATTCCCACATAAACCATAATGTAGTCTCGGTCGTGTAGCGATTTTCCGGCAATCTTAGTTTCTGAGTTTTCGGCGAGTTGATGGCCTGTTAGCTTCTTAAGCTCTTAGTACTCACTCTCACTGCCGTTTGCTTCTTTTTTGACTTTTACTTACTTGAGGGGTTCAATAAGTGCCCGTGTTAGAAATGAAAACACCATTTTTTAAATTTTTTTTATAGTTTTCAACATAGTCCCCTTTTAGAAAGATACACTTCTCTAAGCAATCCGACCATTTTTTTTAACCCCTCCCAAAAATAGGATTTGTCGAACTCTGCAAAATACGCCTATGCTCCGGCGTTTGAACAAAATTATTTCCCCGTTAGTCATTTCTTCTTGTTAGAGAACAAGAAAGGTCTTGGAGCTAAATCGGGTGAATACGGGAGTGCGGTAGCAGTTCATAACGCAATTCACGCAGTTTGGCGGCGACAAGTCCGGATAAATGTGCTGGTGCGTTATCGTGTTGAAACAGCACCTTCTTTTTCGACTAATGCGGCCGTTTCTCTTAAATTTTTTGCGAAAGCGGTCCATTGACCAGTGATCATTCGCCATTCGCGTGCCAAAAAATCGTCGCCATGACCTTTCCGGCCGATAGGACTGTCTTCGCCTTCTTTGGAACAGATTCACCGGGAGAAATCCTTTGTTTTGATTATTGCTTAGCTTCTGGTGTGTAATGATGAATCCAGGTTTGATCAACGGTGACAACTCGGTGCAAATATTTCTGCGGATTACGCTTAAATTGCTTTAAATACAGCTTCGAAGTTAACAGCCGCATCCGCTTGTTATAGCTTGTGGGCAATCACGCCACCCATTGGACCGGCCATTTTTTCATCACCAACTTAGCATGTCAAATATTAATTGCCGTTCCAATCGGCACACCTATGGCCTCTGCTAAATCGCGTACTTCCGTTCGTCGATCAACGAAAATCATGTCGTAGACTTTTTGAATGATTTCCTCGGTAACCACGTCCTGCTCACCCAGCGTCCTGGTCGCTTCTCTTCATAAAAAAAGGATGTTCGCCCACGTTTCAATTCGTTGAACCAATATCTAACAGTGGCCATAGATGGCGAAGCGTCTCCATAGACAGCATCCAACTTTGCTTTTATTTACACGATTTTTTCCTAGCGAAAATCACGAAACATATCTTACTCGAATAGCTGTCAAACCCAAACTAACCTAGCAATCAGTCTGAAATTTGTTTTGCTGTCGTTTGATAGATGGCAGCACAAGATGCTAACACCAACTTCCCTGAGGAACTCCCTCTGTCATCAAACACGGGCACTTATTCAACCGCCCTCGTATATAAGTGCGACGTATTAAACTGCTTGACACTCTTCTTAATGCAAATTTTTTCCTTTATTTCTGGGTTCTTACCAATTTCTTCTTCCTGTATCGCGATATGGCATTTGCAGCTTTATTTTTGTAGAAAAAACCATGTAGTTGGACTAATGCGTCTTCTCTATAAAATGTCCGGATGCACTACTTTTGAGGAGGTCATCATCCGAAGTATTTAGATCCATTCGATAGTAATGGTGTTTTAACAGAAAACTAATTTTTGCAGCGATCTATGTATTTGCAACAGATACATGACGGCTGGTAGCTTGGCTTTTTAGTGAACAAACGTTATAAGTTTTGCTATTTAGGTTTAATTTTTCACCTTAAGATGTCCAAAAATGGGTGTCCACCCAGAGGATACTTCATCGAAGACGGAAGTTGGGAGTTGGTTCAATCATATACAAAAGGATTATATCCCATTCTATATATTACATGGAATGATTGTCAGAAATTTATTTATATAACTTCTTAAGAAAAAAATAAAATTTACTAATTTTTACCACATCTGAACAGAAAATTGTCAGGAGTGATTTATACTACCGGATAGAGTAAATTACTCCATCTCAGTTTCTTCTCTCCATCCCAGTGTTCCGGTACCAATGTAAGTTTAGGTTTGTTTTATTTTACTTTCGAGTTTATCTGTTGTAAAGTCTGATATGTGGATATATCTGGAGCTAATAACCAAACTAACTTAATGCATTAAACATGTTTATATCAGTCAGTTAAGAAGATTTTTTGCAAACAACCCCAATATGTAAACCTGAACGTGCTCTAGTTTAGATTTGCCTCAATTTCGGGAACTTCGGTTAACATTTTATGAACTTCGCTTTCACACCTAGCAACACTCATGAATTCACATACACATCCACTTTCAATATTTATGGGAATTTATACCTTTGGAATATAATTATTTCCAATTCATTATCGAATATCTACGCCTGAGGCATTTGGGTGAAACGGAAATGAGAACGTTTTCTGTGGTCATACATACAAAATTTAATAATTTCCGTTTAAGTTGATGTTTATTTGTATGTGTGTGAGTATATAATAACTACAATAAGCCGGAAATTGAGCAGAAACCTTTTATTCTCCGAGTTGAATGCATGGCTTTCATCACAAATCAGACCAAATTTAAAGCAATTATTGTTGGGCGTTATTGGAGAAACATAAATTCCAGGCAAATGGTAAAGAAAACATAACCAAACGAACATGAAAACTTCAAAGCGGTTCATTTCAGTTAATATTTCTGAGCCTAATGTGTGGTTTAAATAAGAGAGATTATCAAGCAAGTTAGTTGAGTTAAATATAGTTTAATAATAATTATTTAGTACATTTTTTTTTGCTCTTACCTCCCAACTGCAATTCCGCTGTCGCCTGAAAGGTGTCGCCCTCAGGTCGCCGCACCACACATTGATACATGCCACGATTTTCACGACTCACTCGTGTCACCATCAATGTATCCTCTATGCGACCCGATGATGGCAATTGTCGTCCATCTTTGTACCAGAGAATATTCTGCATGCCCACCGGACTTCCATTGCTCGTAACAATGCAACGAAATTCCGCATTGCCGCCCATGTGTACGCTCAGCGTATTTGGTGAGATCTCTACTTGTATGGGCGCGGCCACTGTGAGACGTAATTCAGCGCTCGCTTCTCCGCCCACATTGCTAGCCGTACATTTGTATACACCAGAATCTTCACTCGTTACCGCTTCGATGGCCAATATCGGACCAAGTAGACGCACGCGTGGACCACTGAGCACGGGTAATGGACCAGGACCGTTGTGTGTATACCAGCTAAAAAATGCAACAAATTGTGGAAAAGTATAAGAATAATTTAGCAACTATCAAATAATAAATGTATTTATTTTTAAGTAGCTTAAATGGGTTTATGTTAATTAATATTTTTTAGTGATGGCGAAGTGCTTTGAATTATTTCACCCAAAAGCATTAATTGGCGCTATTGTGAAAAAAAATACATATAAAATCTGTGTCAGAAAAAAAGATCAGCGATAATTCATGAAGTATAAAAAAATATATTTACAATTTTTTTACATGAAAGGACGTACAAAATTACTAGTCGTAATTACTCAATATGCCGTAGTCTTAATCGTTGTCGAGTACAGCTTGACATCTCCTCGGCATGCTTTGAAGCTTTTCTGCGTAGCTCGTCGACAAAGAGCACCAGATTTTGCGAACTTGACGCACGAGTAGCTTTAAATCGTGAACTGACTTTGCGCAATGATGCGCTTTCATAATTCTCCACATATTTTCAATGGGTTTGGCGTCTGGGGACTGGGAAGAAGAAGTCTTGGACTGACTTTTCTTTTGTTTTTTCTCAATGTGGCTTTCTGAGAGCAGTGGTTCTGATGATGTGGGACGGTAGGATATGTTTGATGGTGTTGATACTCACATCTATTCCCTTTTTAGCAAAAGAACTGATTGTGCTTGGCGTAGTCACAAAGAAGGGTCCTGCTTAAAAAGTTGGACGATTACTTTATCCTGTTTTTTTGTCGTCACTCGCTTCAAGCCGCGCTCGGAAAAGTCATCAACGTTCATGTACACTTTATACCGCTGATTCCACATCACAACAAACTTTTTTGATTTTTTAATCACTTTTGCAGCCGTGGCGTAAGATAGTTTCGGCCCTTTCGAGTGCGTGCATAAAAATGCCGCCTCAAAAAAAGTTTCGAACGACACTAACCTGAGTTAGCATTGGCTTTGTAGCTCTGGAGTGGGGCTATTATGCAGCAAAAAGCAGAACGAAATATATCTTGAAGTTGCAAGAAAAAAACCAGTTCTTTTCTTCTGATACAGACTGCAGTAATTTTTAAAGAAAATCGGCCACAGGTAATATTCAGAATTGGACAAATGTGAAATAGGCAAAATTCGAAAAGGCTCTAAAATAACTAAAAACATTCGGATATTTAATAATGTCTGATGAAACCAAAGCTCAGCTTGTCCAATCTCAAAGCCAAATCCAAAAACAAAAAAAAAATAATATAAGTAATTGGCGCGTACACTTCTGTTAGGTGTTTGGCCGAGCTCCTCCTCCTATTTGTGGTGTGTGTCTTGATGTTGTTCCACAAATGGAGGGACCTACAGTTTCAAGCCGACTCCGAACGGCAGGTATTTTTATGAGGAGCTTTTTTATGGCAGAAACACACTCGGAGGTTTGCCATTGCCTGCCGGGAGGCGACCGCTATTAGAAAAATGTTTTTATTAATTTTGCTTTCACCGAGATTCGAACCAACGATCTCTCTGTGAATTCCGAACGGTAATCACGCACCAACCCATTCGGCTACGGCGACCGCCCCATACCGAAGCCAAAAACGAACATGAAAGCTATACTCTTTCAAAACAGTTCTACAGTCGGTTCTACGTTACTAGAATGACCTGAATTGATATCCGGCCAAGAACTGTCACTGCAGCAGCATTCCTCGTACATGCGAGGAGTTGCTGCTACAACAACAATGTTCCAGAGGGAAGTAATTTTTTTCTAGAGGTAGAGGTTTTTTACATTCACGCGCATTTGTATAGGGTTTTTCAGTACGAGCGCTTCAACTTTTGAACTTTTTTGAATAAAACACAAACGGTTTGACTTTTTAACTATTTTTTTTTTTTTTATTATCGAGTTTGAACATATACATTTAAGTATGAAATTCGATTTCTTTTGCATGACCACCGCGTGTACGTTTTACGAAGTCCAATCGTTGAACCCAATTTTCGACCACTCTTTTGCATAAATCGGCCGAAATTCCAGCAATTTCGCGTTCAATATTGGCTCTGAGCTCACAAATCGTCGCCGGCTTGTTACTGTAGACCAATGACTTCACATAACCCCAAAACGGGACGGCTTGTTAAATGGACCGTAAAATGGCCGTAATGCTCTTAAAGTAGCAGCAAGAGAACGATTATTTTCATAAAAATTTGCACGATTTGCAATCGTTGCTCAAGTGTGTAGCGTTCCATGATGAAATGTATACTAATGAAATTTACAAATGACAAGCGGAAAATAAAAAAAATTGCGTCGTTCGCCCTCCCTATCGGAAAAAAGTTGAAGCGCACCTATTGAACAGCCCTATATTTCGGTTGGTCCCAAGTATCCCACTTAAGAGTGTGTTTATTTCAACTCGTAAATTACCGTTTCACATTTTCAGGCTTTTGATGTAAATGCTGTCATGTGTGAAAAAGGTTGTCAGTATTCATCAATCTAGAAATATTAATGTTGTCATAGCTGGACGAACTCACTTATGCAAATGTAAGTGTGAATTTGCGAATTGCTTGTACCTAAATGTTGGCGTTTAATACAGACGCAGCTGTCAAACATAAAAGCCCGGCTGGCAATGCAATTGTGGCGGAAATTAAAATATATAATAAAATAAATATATTTCAACAAATTCAACAAAAATAGCGAGAAAAATATTTAGTCTTTATTTAGACTATAAAATAACCAGGGCGATGGATTCTGTGAAATATTTTTTGCTTATTTCATGCATATTTGTGTATTGAATCTTTGAAAATAGACGCCTTTTACACCCCTACGAAAGAGTGTAGGAAGTCTTCTATCAGTTTACAGCTTTCTCTGTTGATTAGACTCAAATCGAGCGGCGCAGATCACAAGGATGATGTACTCAGCTATAACCTCTTAATTGCCATTGCACAAAGAGCGAAACAAAAAATCAATTCAGATTCGATTGAACTACTAATTTCGACTGATTCGCCAACAAAAGCGGGAGATATTGATTTACGCTAAGCAGCTGATGGTCGCTGGCTCTCGGCAATTCATTTTTGTAATCGGGGGTATTGCCATTTTCTGGCACACAACCAGGATTTTTGTTTTGAATAAAATTCTATAAATGTTCTAAAAATTGAATAATACAACAAAAATACAATAAAACACTTTTTGTGAAAACAAATTAAAGTCAAATCACAATGGAACAAATAAAGACATTTAGTAACATACATTTTAGTGCCAGCTTTTTAACAATTTTTTTGTAACATTTTTCCCCCATTTTGGGAATGTGAGTCTTTATAGAAACAAAGGTGAGCTGACCCATTCAACCACTTTTATGAAATCGTACTAAGAAGTTGTCTCAGTTGATTAAGGTCAATAATTTAGTTATGTTCTAAGAAACGTGATTTATAAAAAAATTTAATACCACCCCCCATTTGTTGCACTGATAGCCACATATGAAACTTTATGAGAAATAAGTGAGGAAGTACGACAATTCCGATAAGACCGCCAACAAATATTTCTTGAAAAAAAGCAGTAAACGCAAGGTGTGTGAAGACGAGCACATGAGATTTTAAAATACATCTAAAATATTTTGAAAGAGGAAAAACAGCAAAACTGAACTTTGTACGACAACAATTCATCGGAAACTTTAAAAACGTGTTTAAAATAGTTTGCAGCTATTTTTGGTAACTAAATGGTTTGCACCAAAATATGTCCAATAGGCGAAACAAAACATTCACTAGACTGGACTAGAAAAATATATTTCTGAACGTTCTATCATTTGATGTTTCATATCACAGTTCACAGTTGGTTTCGCACTTAGGTCTACCGATCGGTAGTCACGCATAAACACACTCAGTTATAAAACCGAAGGTGTCTTCATTTGTCTCATTTTTATTTATATTTATTTTCTTCATTTGTGGAACAAAATCATGGCCCACATAACAAATTGGAAAAGGAGCTTGACCAAATACCAAAGAGGTGAAATCCGGATACTCAAAAATCAACATAATGGTTGCACATCTAAACCTGCAAATGTCTACTTAAGAGCCCGCCTCATTTCAAATGGTGTTTTTGAGTGTTTCTTTAAAAGTGCGTAAAACAAAAACGAAAAAAAATTTAAACGAGATGGAAAAATTTTTTTTTTTTGTTTTCATTATATTTAAATTTTTGATGCATTGTTAAAAAATAAAAAAAAAAAATTGGCCATACGATTTTCGTTCAAAAGGTTGTCAGTCAGCCTTCAAAATGATGTAAAATGGACACAGATATAGCCGGTTCTACTGAACCAATTTTGATCGAATAAAATTGGAATGACGTACAATTCGTGTCGTTATCGTGTAAGCTACAATTATACGGGGAATGATTTTTAGTATTTTTTTTTTCGGACCTTTAAAGAAAAATAAGGGTCAGAAAACGGTTTTTCATATTTGCATGTCCCCCATTTCATCAAATCTTATTTTATGTTTTCAGATCGTAGTTAACACGATAACGACATTAATACTGAACAAGAACTTTTTGGTCTTCCTGATTTCAGACACCCATGAGTCCCGAAATCCGTGACGCCTGCGGCATACTCGTACTTTTTTTTAAGACCATTTAGAAGATTTAACAATGGGTCAAAAAATAAAGTGCTGAAAACAAAACTTAAAAAGTTGTTTCCGTTTTACACTCTTTTAAAGAAGCACCCAAAAACTACCATTTCAAATGAAGCGCGAGCCGTAAGAAAGCATTTACAATTATTATATTTATAAATTTACATTTAATGTAATAGAAAAAAATGTAATTTATTTATTAAACGAGTTCTAATAGCCATTTCTAAAGCGTAATTTTTGCTGCTTGGAAGTTGACACTAATTTACGAAAAAAATATGTCCTCATTAAATCTTAATCTAGTACGAATTTCGAGAAGTCTGTAGTATTACCACATTCGCTAATTAATTACTTTATGATCGGACATTTTTCCACACACTCCAATAGTCACAAAAAAAGTCTACTAGATTCCAGCAAAATTCAACTGTAGTTGACCACTACTGAAGTGTCCGAAGTTCTGTGTAGGCTACTGTACTTATATGTAAGTATACTCGTATATCGGTATAGGTATGTGGTTCAATCCGCCAAGAAAAAAATATACACAACTAAAAGCTAAAGCAAAACAATAAATAAATTTTTGGGTGTATGTAATTTGGTGTTTCTTTGTTGCACCTTTCTCATTTCTCCATCCTTGATAAATGAAGTGTGTTAAAATGTTGAATTTTAAAATGCCATTGCCTCAGCACTCACCCCCGTTGGCATAAGCATTGCAGAAATATAAAAAATGATTCACTCTGGAAAAGTGATAAATGACTCGTTGATGAAATTTAAAATGCAGAACGAAATGTGTGTTCAAAAGATAAATAAATTCCATGAATTTTTCTTCGTCATATTTGTTTTTTTTCTGAAAAGTTCTAGGGACTGGTTAAGGTACTTAAAGAAAATTATGAATCCATATTTAATCTGTTTTTCAATGTAGTTACCGTCAATACAACCTTTTACATTGCGAATAGAATGCGCCTATGCCTCTAAAAATAATTCTTTAGATTTCTGGGCGAAATGTTTTCCTACTACCGCTTTTATTTCACTATTAGCCAAAAATCTTCGCCCTGCAACTGTTAATATCAAATTTGAAAAAGCAAAAACGGCACTAAACGGCAGGGCCGAGCTGTAGAGTGTGTGGACATTTTCGGGAAATCACATAGCTTTTGACATCTTTCTCGCAACCTGAGTGGTATGAACAATTTCACCACCATGCAGAAACAGTACCTCAACTTCGCACGTTTCTTCTGTATGACTGCCTAATGTGATTGACCAAATAATTTAGCGTATATTAGCAGTTTATTGTAGTTCCTTTAAGAAAAGTAATCAATTAGTAAAATGCTGTCGCTATCACAGTAAAAGTAGACCATCATTCGCGATGCTGACTCTTTCGTTTTAATTTCTTTGGTGGTTTATATACAATTTTTAACTATTTTAGCGACTTTTGTAGAGATTCTGTTCAAGTTACAGTGACAGCCCTTCAAAAACTTAACCATACTATCCAATCCGCGCTGCTGTCACGCGAAATCTACACACGCGCTATCCAATGTCCTTTTTATGTGCAAATAATCGCAAAGTCATTCAAGCGTAAATCTGCAACCAATTTTAATTAATTCATTAATTAATTAATGCTACTCTGTAGTTCTTTCTCCATTGGCAACAATTTAATTCATCAACCCCCAGTATCAATTTTTGAACTTTTTGGACATTTTCCTCTATCACTACCGTCTCTGGACGACCCAGACGGGGTTCGCCTTCGCAGTTCTCTTCTGCTTGTTGAAATAGCCGAAGACAAAATGTTTGCTTTTATATATAGTGTGTGGATGCAGAATTCTTAAGAACCAAAATGTTTTTGCTAATACGAATGTTATTAATGCAGCTACCAAAGATATCTTTCTCTTCTCGAGGAGCCTAAGAGTGACTTGAGTGTTGAAATTTATGGACGCGATATCCAGATACAAATATTTATTGGCTGTTTTTTTCAGATTTATCAAATTTCCTCTCTCGCACTCGAATAGGAAGTTTACTCAATCTTATCAAGTACCTACCAGAAGTAATAACTTCAGCGCAATAACTTCTGTGGATGTTGTAGAGGTAAATAAAATGAAATAAGATCCTTTTGACGTCCGAATGCTAGTGTGAAAGAGGCGCTTTGAATTGTTAGTAGACTACGTTTTTGCACACTTGAAGAGCCTGAGTATACTCGCATTGAATGAGTTGACTGGATTCTGAATTAAATGGTCTCAAAAATATTTCAAACTTTTGAACTTTTTGTGAGTGTCGCATATCTACATTTCCACTCACTATATGGATTCGTTGCGTTAAATAATTATGGTACAGAGACTTATTTACAAGTTTTCGCAAATTATTTGCTTCCTAGTTATTTTTAAATTTTTTTTATGAAAATATAGTTCATGCGCCCACAAAAGCCGTATGAATCCAAATTTCAAACTTAAAAAACAAAAGGCAACGAATTTTCATTATATTTTCACGCTTCTAAATCAGAAATAAAAATAATTGGAGTCTGCCGTATTTTTATCTAATAAAGTTTCGTTAGTAGCTCAAATTTTGATTTGATTTTTGTTTTTTTTGTACTGATGGTTCGTGCATTTTCTCCTAATAGCGAATGCTCGAAAATTGTTTTTATGAAGAAAAACAGCTAATACCGTCAGCAGAAAAAATGTGTCGAAAACCAATGCTATGTTTGAGTCATTTGAAACTTTGAAACTCAAATATGGCAAAATTCAGTGTGTTATAAAACTTTGATTCGGGCAATCTGATTAATTAGTATGCAATTTTGATGAACATTTCAAATTCTTTTTTAATGAGCACAAAGTTTGAAACTTGAAGGTATATAGTTTTACTAGCGGAATTGATTATATTTTGCTAAAAAAAAGTATTAAAATTAAATAAAAAATAAACAAATTGTTAGTAAGTCCCTGCACTATAATTAAATAACGCAATGTATGCAGCTAAATGTTATATACACATTTAATGGGAATTTAACATGCGGGCATTAGTTCAGTGTGATTTTTTCTTCTGGACTTAAATTCATTGTCACACAACATCTCCATGAAGTGCTTGTCGATTTATAGTTGCACTTGTCACTGACAAATTTAAATTCCAGTCACTTCCGGCGAATGCAATTCACAGCCCTTTTAAGTATACAAATTGCATAAACGAATATATCTAAGTGTGTATGATACAATCATATATATATAAATATATTTGATGATATTGTGCTTGTATTTTTATTTAGAATTATCACTGCAGTCATGCATATGCATGTATCTCGCAAGCTGTTAGTTTGCTTTGTAGCTGAAGTAGTTAGTCTGCTATATTTTTATATGGCAGCTAGAATGGTATTTTTAATATGACCATCTCTGACAAAAAGTCAGTTACATTTTATGTATGCATCAGCCTCATACTAGTAAAGAGACTACTAAGCCCAGGCATCAGTGTTATACCAGTTATTAGACTAGTTTATATTGGACAGCATTACCTTCAGCAAAGCTTCATTTTATGCCTTCTGTACTTTGTACTTTATATGCTTTGTTAAAGGTTGTCAAAAAAGTCTTGCGGTATTTTTATTGAATTTTCAATTGTTCATAAAATTGGTTATAATAATGCGATTTAAGTCAAATATGCGCCGTTTTGTTCGATGACGAGTTCCCAATGAGATGCCAACTTCATAATGCCCCTCTTATAGAAGCTCGCTTCCCTATTGTCAAAAAACTCGGAGGCCAATTTTCACAGAACTCTCTTGTGGACAACTTCCGACTACCAAGCTCGTTCGCCATGGACAGAAATAGGTGGTAATCACTTGGTGCGAGATCCGGACTATACGGTGGATGCAAAAGAACCTCCCATCCGAGCTTCCGGAACTTCTGGCGCGTCACCAAAGATGTGTGTGGCCTGGCGTTGTCCCGATGGAAGACAATTCGGCCTCTGTTGATCAAAGATGGCCTCTTCTGCATGAGTACTGCATTCAAGCGGTCCAGTTGTTGGCAGTACAGGTCCGAATTGAGCGCTTGGCCATAGGGGAGCAGCTCATAGTGGATGATTCCCTGCCAATCCCACCAAACACACAAAAGAACCTTCCTGGCCGTCAATCCAGGCTTGGCCACCGTCTGGGCAGCTTCACCGCTTTTCGACCACGACCGTTTGCGCTTCACGTTGTCGTAAGTGACCCACTTTTCATCGCCAGTCACCATCCGCTTCAAAAACGGGTCGATTTTGTTGCGATTCAGAAGCGATTCGCATGCATCCATACGAGCAAAAATGTTTTTTTGCGTCAAGTCGTGTGGCACCCATACATCGAGCTTTTTTTTAAATCCAAGCTTCTTCAAATGGTTTATAACGGTTTGATGACTCATGCCCAGCGATTGTATCGCAATTTTTGACGACAGACCTTCCGGACCGTGGCGCATCTTCGATCACCTCTGCACCGGAACGAAAACGTTGAAAACCATAAACTGCACAAATTTTATTGGCAGCATGAGATGAATTTTTGCCTTTATCGTAGTAGTACTGTAAAATATGCCGTATTTTCTCTTTATTTTGCTCCATGTTTGCCACGCTATAACTCACGAACGACTAAAAGCAAACAACAATTAATGAAACACGTGTTAGGACGTGAAAAGAGCTTTCCAAAAAGCTCTAGCGTGAACCGATGCGACGAATACAACTGGAACTACGCACTTGCAAAAACAAGTTTGCGGAAATACCGCAAGACTTTTTTGACATTTTGATAATAATAGAAGAATACTAGTTTTGTATACAATTGGTCATTTTACAACCGGTAGAATTTGAGTAACTATGCAACTAATACGTCCATTGCCATCAAACACCAGTTAATGAATGTCAGAATGTTCGCTACGTAGTTTGGCTTTCACTGCAGGGATGTGACAGAGTATTGCGCTTTTCTTGAGTTATGTGTAGTGAAGTAAAATCAACGCAACGGCAATGAAAAATGACAAGGCGTTTTAGAGCAGTGAAAAATGTTGAAAACGCAACGAAAAAAACTTGAATTCTTAGACAAACAACAATGTATGAAAAAGAAAAGAAAAAGAAATATAATATGTACATTCATGAAGCAATTGTAAAACCCTGTGTGGATTCCTGCCATCTACGCTATAAACTTTAGATGTACAAATGCGTTTGAATGCGTTCGCTTGCGTGTGCATATTTCCCTAATCTTAGCAACAGCAAATGGTGGCGATGACACTTTTGACACAAATTGATTATTTTCATAGCTAAACATATGCAAACATCCAAACTTTCGCACGCTTAAGCAAATAAACAAGCAGAGAAGTGAGTGGCTCGTTCCAAAATACAACAAACAGCAAATACGAATAGTGCAGCTGCAAAGTGAAACAACATAAACAGACAAATGCAAGTAAGGCACTTCTAACAGGCAAAAGGATGTGCATGTTGCTCTTCGCCTGCAGACAGCAAAATAGCAGCACTGAAATCTTTGCCGTGGTAGCATGGCAATACAGGCAATACGGACTGTGAATGACAGCCAAAATAACGAGCAAAAGTACACAAGTCTGTAAAAGCGTTCAAACGTTCAAACCCAGTGAACAATTTCAGTGACTAAATTGATGATGGATCGATATGTAGATTGATAAATATTACGCTTCAAGCTCTCTATAGTGAGTGCTAAGAGGCCTTTGATAGACGAAATTTTAAAGCTTAATTTCAATGTCTCTATAGCCAAGGCCAAACTTTTGCACAACATATTCCGGAACGTCTTATCATCTTGAAACAAGGTGGGCACTATCTCAGTATACTGCATGGCGCATGTAAAAATGCAGTTGATTGAGATCGGTTAGGGGAACAGTGAGTAGTCAATGCGATTCCTGCTAAATATCGTAAAATGCTTTCTACCCGATGAATAGCTATTCTTACTTTACCTATTATAGGCCCATTATTAGAAATATGGAAGATGAACAGCTATGGCCACAGAATTATTCCGCTTCCTCGAAGGTGTTTGTCAATCCTCCAGAAGAAGGGCACTTAATATTAGCGCGTGCTTTGGGAGTAGTGCACTCTATTCGCATCGGAGTGATGGTAGTTTGTTTGAGTACCATTAAAGTCTTCAAATTAATTGGATGAAGAGATATGAGTATCTGCAAAACAACAGCTATGACTTTTGCTGCCAATTTTCCATTTAACAAAAACAGCAAATCAATCAGAATTGAGTCGATTAACGTATCATAATAATACTAGTGTGATCCACTATTATCGAAGTTGCCTTTATATTAATATCAAATGCCTTTGAATATTATTCAGCTGCTACGAAATACAGGTTTTGTTTTTTAGACTGACGGTATTTATTTTAAAGATATCCATTTTTCCAATACGTTTTAATATTAAGTCTACATGAGCCAAATCAGCAGAAATGTAAAATAAACTTGGTCATTCGACTTCAATTTTTGCACGAGCGGTATTTTATAGGCACGCAAGCCATCCTTACGTAAAATATTCCACATAGGCCAATAAGTTAAGAACGATGACGAATCAACACTTCGGCTTCTTCTTCAAAACTTCGCTCTATGGACTTCGTGAGCAGATTTTAATCGATTCATAATGAATCAGCAATAGCCTAGAGTTCAACGTTGAAGGGATATTAAAGCGATAAGCCTAGATTAAGGCAATTTAATATATTGGATGCAGGCATTCATAAAGAACTAAAGTATCCATGAGCAATTGTAGTTTCTTCATCTTATGCATTTTTCGTATATTTTACATACATTTCCAATATACGAATACGAGTATGAAAAAGTAACAAATTCAGAGCAAACAAGGGCTAGCGAAGTATTCCACATAAGGTCGTAAGTGGGGAAACAAACATAGAATTGCATACCTTAGCAATAACAGATGTTCATATATAAGTATATTGCAATTTCCGACAAGTCTACTTGCATACATATGTATTTAGATTAGATTCATAATTGGCTCCTTATATTTTGCTAAAGTAATTTGATACCCTTCCTCTGGCAGTAGAATATTAAAATAGGATTGAAAATCAGGCTAAATAGAAATACTTCTCATAGTGCAAAAATTGAATGAGAAATGTTTTACATAAAAAAAGGAAAAAGTATTGTATGCCTAACCTTAAGTAAAATTACCTGCTCAAGTGTTTTTTCTCGAATTTCCAAATTTGTTCCTTAAGGCTGTAATAATTTTTGAAACCTAAACTACTCAAAATTATAGCTAACTGCATGCTGTTTTTTAAAAATCAAATATATTTCACATTTAATAAAGGGTACAAGCGCCCATTAGATATGCATATATAGGTACATGTACAAATCTATATCCAGGGAATTTTTGGAGAATTTCTGGAAGGCTTCTATTACTTGAAAAACTATAAATTTTTTTTCATATAATGCTATGTAAAATAACTTTTAAATAATGCAAGTAAAAGGTATGCACCCAAGTGGGAGTTTCCTTTTTGGCTGGATCAAATTGTATTTCAGCTATCTTCGACCTTTTCCTACTGGGTATAAACAACTTAAGCCTGAAAAGATAGCTGCACATGTTT
Source organism: Anastrepha ludens (assembly GCF_028408465.1). NCBI lineage: Eukaryota > Metazoa > Arthropoda > Insecta > Diptera > Tephritidae > Anastrepha > Anastrepha ludens. The sequence continues at coordinate 42,170,889 of NC_071500.1, read as the reverse complement.
GTTTATATATGAAAGCACAACTGACTATGTACATAGGATGCTATGCGACATTTGATGGCAATATGGCGGAGGAGTATAAATATGAAGTAAAGTTGCATGGGACAGCATGCAATTTAAGCTCGTGCTTACTTCGCATTACTAACGTTTATACAACTATTTACCAAAATATATAAGTGTAGGTTTATGTTTCAAGAAATTATTGTTCAATTGCAAATGTTGTGCAGCCGTAAACAATTTACGCTCGGGAAATTTATGGAGTGCATATAACTCAATAAATTCTTAATTCATAATTTTACGTTATTCGGGTTCGATTACCTAGCACTAGTTAGCTATTATATTAATTACCTGTTACAAACCGCAATAAGAAGTGGAGCTTTTATGATTTATGACATTGAATAATATTAATTTGGTAATATCATTTTTACATACATAAGAAACCATTTTACCGTTCGAAGTCGGCTTAAAACTGTAGGTCCCTCTATTATGGATTAATATCAGGACGCAAACTACAAATAGGAGGAAAAGCTCGGTCAAACACCCAAAAAGGATACAAGAGTCAATTATATATTTATATATAAAAGTTTAGAACTAGACTTTTTCTAGAATATAGAAATAGAATAGAATGTACATGTATATAGTCTAGTTCTATTATATTTCTAGTTCTAAAATTTGACTAACAGTTGGTGTGTCATATCCAAACACACTCGGTTAAACAGGCATACTAAAATTAATAATGACCTTAGTTTGGAATTGATTACGATTCTAATCTCTAATAATTTTCTAAAACTAAAGCAATTCCCTTCTCGAAAGGCCGAAAAACAACACAAAAGAGCCACATATCATCTACAGATATTACATTTCAATAGGAGGATTAAAAAGTTCTTTGGCCGCTTTAGTCGAGTGGTACTGTATGGGACTAGGATAGGGTAGGTTTGGCAGCCACATCGCACATAAAGACAGATATGCCACTTAGACCACGAAGTTGGTCCGTTGTGAGCTACAGTTATATGACTACCATTCGATGGATTAGAGTTCAAAGTAGAGAAAAACATTTTTCCAATAGCAGTTTTGTCTAATAATGCCTAGTGATAGCAGCAATTTGTTATGGGTGGTACTGTGAGTAATAAATGAATGAATCTTCGCACGGATTTATCTGTATGGAAGTATGGGTAACGGAACGGCAAAATAAATTTTAGGTATCATCACTATTTGTGATTATTTAAAACTGATATTTCTTGTTTAAAATAATTTTGTTTTGAAATTTCAAAATTCTCAAATATGGATGAATCTATACTCCTTTTTTGGTACATAAATAGCAAATTCAAGTCCACAATTTTCGCGTGAGCATTCGGTTCGCCAAACATATTCGCTTCACAACTCATAGCAAAAGTAATTAAATATTTGACGTGTTCACTTCTATTCTTGCGTTTGGCTCTGCTTCTCCATGCCAAAAATACATTTGGTGGTTTGCTATTGCCTGCCGAGGAGCAATTGCTATTAAAACAAATTTTTCTATAATTTTACTGTTTCATGCATGGAGATAACTCATAACTCATAATACCACTCTATACTCATTAAGAAATTCCGATTTTTTTAAGGCATAAAATATGCCTTATTTCCATTTTTTGACTATCAATAATAAATTTGTTCGTATAAATGACACTAAGGATTGTTGATTAAAGGAGATATTTTTCATATCATGAAATAATAACTGATGCTTTCCATTTCAATTCAATCGGGCTATTCGGGACATGTTCTTCGATTTCGATGTAACTTAAATATGTTGCTCTCTGGTCAAAATAATGAGACACGTATTTTATTGCTCGCACGAAAAAATATTTTTTCAGGATTTATCGGCACTTTTGTTTTTCGGCTCAAAATCGATTTTTTTCATTATATAAGAATTTTTTTCTTAATTGCTCATAACTTAGTCAAAAATGAATCGATTTTAAAGGATTCTGCGTTCAAAATGATCGCCATTACTTGCACGAGCGACTTCATGTACAAACAATAGCAAAGAAGTAGTTGAAGAAGTAGTCAGCAGTATCATTAACAAAAATCTACTTAACGTGGATTGTAAGTATAGGAGTGTTGATTAAAGGGGATATTGTAAATGTCTGATTGTTAACCAAAGCAGAGCTTTATATCACACATATGCATATTTAAATTACTTTAAGACACTTTATGAATTTTGAGCAGAAATGCAATTCATCAATGTGGAAATATGTGTGAAAATCCTTTAGCTATATGTCTTTTAGTTTTGAAATTATAGCAACAAATTCAAATTTAAAATGTTATTCGGTAAATAACTTTAACTACGTACTGAATTGCTGACTATAAAATAATCACATCAGATTTCATAAAATATGAAATTTATTTCGCATCACGTATACGCCCTGGAGTGCTAATGCACACATGAACTCAGCTCAACTCACAGAAGCAAAATTCCTTTATTTGGGACGCACACAAACAAACACTTAAGCAAAGAAATAGCACATGCAGAGACAATATGTTCATGGGTTCTTAATCATACATACATGCTTGTGATCCACAAACATATAGAGATGTTTACACCCGCGCGCACTTATACACAGGGGTATTATAATTTTGCTCAAATAGCAATTGCATGTAACAGCATAATGGGCATCTCTCGATGGACGAGAATAGATATATTTAAAGCCAGAAACCTCCGAATGATGAGATAAGTCGATTTAGTTACATCTGTCTGTCAGTTTGTTCGCCCGTGAACACGATGACTCGAGCATAAATTATTGTATTTCAATGAAATTTAGTTCCCATTTTACTCATTGTTCAGGGTAATTTGGTATTGACAATGAATGGTAAAAATGGGTAAATAATCAAGTTTACCGTACATATAACGGTATTTTTTCTTTAAATATGATATCTCTGATATAAATAATGCAAAATTATTCACACTTACTCAAAATGATTGTACACTAAATTGTTCACTTCATCACGTTCAGGTCCGCCAAAATTATTATTAAGGCCTGATAAAACCACGCCTAATTTTTATAAACTAAAGACTAAGGTAGTAGTCGACTAAATTCTAAATCTCCATCCATCCGTCTGATTTTACAAGCTATAAATCTCATTGTCTATGAGTTTGTTTGATTCCAAAGTTAACAGATAGCCAAATAAAGTGATACTGAAATGCGCTGGTATATAAAATTCAGTCCGGACCGAATTACGCACCTTTATACTTGTTCTATATACATACATATTTGATGGGAGGTCAAGCCGTTTTTGTAGTTAGCAGCAAGTAAATAATACGAGATTGTTCAAATACTACAATTTAATATATATTTAGTCAAAGTGGATTGAATACAAGTTTCTTACAAATTATAGGCAAATAAAGAGTTTATTACTAAAAGCACTAAAAGTTAATTAGAACAACTTAGGAAAGTAAGTAAAATTTAATATATAATTAAAAATAAGAGTTCAAAGTATTAGAAATTGCATATCTTTGTAAAGAAACATAAATTCATATAGAACTCGACATCTTATTTAATTCCCTATGTGCTCGCGCAATTGGGTCATTACGCGCATAGTGAGTTTTCCAATTATGGTAGCAACATAAAAAAAGAATAACACACATTAGCTTTCTGCGGAATATTAAAAATGATACGATCTACTAAAGAACTATAATCTAGAGAGTAACTACCAACATTAAACTGAAAAGGCAGTGAGAGTACAGTTCTCTTAGTTTCTAAAGTCCTAAGGATTGCCAGAAGCAAGCGAGAGTTAAACGGAAGCGAAGGTTTAGAAAAATTCTAAGACTGTACAGCAAATTTAAGAAAGACTTGTGGAAAACGCTCGATGCGATTCATAGAATTACTAAGTTGAAACGTACGAAAGACGCTTATAGCAGTTTCACTGTATACGGATCAGAAAACAGTTCCATATAACAAAGCCTAATGTTGAATAAGATTTCCTAACAATATATCAACACGACGGTTAAATGTAAAATTCGATGAAAAAATAATGGCAATCTCTCTTGTTTCATCAGCAGTTTCTAGCAAAGTGTTCGATATATGTATTGTACCGAGTGAATAAAACTTTGTGATTTTCTAAAAGAGTGATTTTGAATCATTTCTTAATATTCAAGGAAAAATGATTCTTAATAGACCAGAAATACAAATTATCTATATCAGACTGAAGCTTATGCATATCATTCAAATCTTTTATGAACAAAAAAATGTTTAAACCATCTGCATAGACCAAAAACATCGACCTGCACCGTTAATAAACAAAACAAATAGTAAAGGCCCTATAAAACGTTCCTAAGGAAGCCGAAAGAAGCCAAAAGTGTAGAAGATGTGCCATCAATGGAGACGATACATCACCTATTAGGGATATGATTTAACCGACTGAAGGAAAATGAACTAGCCGACAAGGAGTGAATTCAAGCTAATTTACTAATGCAGATAGAATAACACATGGTATCAAAAGCTTTAGAAAAATCGGTATATATACTTATACACTCAACATGAAATCCTTAGAACACGCAATGCAGTGTTAACTAACGACAGCTATGTTGGAAACTGTTGAACGATTAGAAACAAATCGATGCTAATTTGGGGAGATTGAACTTTTAGTAAGAAACTTTATATTTTCGTCAATGATATATTTTCACACTTTAGAAAATTTTTAAAGTTTAGCAATAGGTCTATAGTTATAGACATTATTTTTATTGCCACTCTTAAATTTAAGTACAATAACTTTGAATTTGTCAATGAAAATAACTGGGGCAAGCGATTTATTAAAAACCATAACAAAATATATTAGCGCGTACACTTCTGTTATCTGTTTGGGCGGGCTCCTCCTTCCAGAAAATCGGGAGACTTACAGTTTTAAGCCACCTCCAAATGGCAGATATATTTTTTGAGAAGCTTTTTCATGGCAGAAATACACTCGGAGGCTTGCCATTACCTGCCGAGGGGCGGCCGCTCCTAGAAAACACGTTTTCCATCATTTTGCTATTTCATACACTGGAACTCAAACCCATATTTTTAATTCAACACTGAGCACTGACTGCCAGAAGAAAAATGTTTGTTGAAAAATTCACCAAAAAGATTAGCAACATCTGTTCGGTTACTTTTGCTCGATAGAGAGAGAGTAAAATGTATAATTATATTATCGGCCTATATGAGCACTTTAATATCACAATTATTAATTTCGGAAGCTTATAGAGAATTGGTCCCAACAAAGAGCCTTCTGGCACACCTGAACTAACGTCTCTTGTCAAAGAATTATATATAATTTCGCTCTTTTAAATAACTATACAACATTATGCAAAGATTTTTTTCGAAGTTGAACTTCCTGTACATTTTAAATATGATTCCTTCCATCCAAGCAGTATCGAACGCTTTTTCGAAATCTAGACTGACGACGATCGTCGCCTATCATCGAATTAAATTACTACAAATAAAATCAGAGAGTAATATTAGTGCGTGGGGTGTTGAATGATATGGCCGGTACCAAAATTGATAATCTTTTAAGACATGTCTCTCTTCAATATGTTGTTTTTAAAGCAAAAAATCTTCCAATAATTTACTAATATTTGAAAGAAGAGATATTGGGCGGTAATTCACGAGAGAATTAAGGTCAGTGTTTGGTTTCGGAATGCATTTTATTTTTGCTGTTTTCCATTCCAGTGGGAAATAGCCTGTATTAAGTGAGTGATTAAAGATAATTGCTAAGAATCTGCAGAAAGTGTTTGTTGTTTTCTTTAGCAAAAAGTTTAAGACCCCGTCTCCCCCACCGCTCTTTTATTTTTTTTTAATCGCAAGATTATGTCGATTTTCACAGCATTTATAAAAATGCACCGAGGTTCAACAGCAGTTTGTTCACCATCAGCTGTTATGCTGTTCGTAAAAGGTACAATTGGCTCAGCTGTGTCAGTTAATTCTAATACACTACTTTCGACATGAGCTGTAAAATTTGTATCTCCAAGTTGCTTGTTTTTGCAATGTATTTGTTCAAACTTATAAGCTAATGCATTTATTTTATGTAAGTTTTCTGTACGAACAATGTTGTTACTACTATTGTTGCCAGCCGGGTTTTGCATAAGGGAAGTCAGTATCAATATCGTCTTGATTAATTACAAGGTCTGGGATCTTTGAACTTTTTTTAATCCACATAGTTGTATGCTTTGTTATTCATGCGTATATTGGAAAAGAAATTTGTCCAGTATTTTTCTTCGTGTATACAAATACGCTCTTCTATAATCTTACTGATATTACGCACTATAACTGTCAAAGTGTTGCTCCTGAGTTAAGAGCTCTATCGATGGCTTTATTTAAATTTATAATGCAGTTATGAATTTTATTTCGTGTTACGATACGATTGATTGGTAAATAGTTTGTACTAAGATTGCTTAACAGTATATCGTTAAAATGTTTTACATCGGCTTTATCATAATTGCAAAACTTAGTTAACGGGCAACTTAGCACACTATGATCCGATCTTATCATCAATTCTACTCCGCTTTGATCCGATTCGTATTCATGAGTGTTTTAAGCAATTAATACATCCATTTACTTCATTAAACTCTATTCCAACAAACGGTGACACTAAATATATAACTAAGTATCTATGAAGCTGATAGATACCCTAATGGGGATGCTTTGTTGGCATCAACATATATTATGACTGACAAAATTACCATCAAGAGTTATATCCAATATATTAGCGAACTTATTAATTTGTATTAGATTAAGGCTAAAGGTGGTCTACAATTTTGAAGAAATCGATTTTTTTTGTTTTTTTCGATATTTCGAAAGTACATATAGTATCTTAGGAATACACTGTGAAATTTTTATGTGGAAATTTTCAATATTATAGCTTCTACAGCACATTAACTCAAACTTTAAACGCATTTATCTCAAAACGTCTTTTTTTGGTTTCGTATTTTTTTTATTAAAAACTTGAAAGCCCCGTTTTTAGAGTAAATTGAAGAGCCAAAATGGACAGTACCTCCCAATTTTTCGGGATGGTCAACTTCAGCACCATTTTCTAAATTATTAAAATTAAAAGATTGTTTTTTTCATTTTTATTTGTAAAAGAAGTTAAATAAAAGCTCGAAAAAATTATATTAAATAATTAAATATTAAATTTACTTAATTAATTTTTTTTGTATAAAACAAAAATGCCTGCAAATACCCAATGTAACTTAAACGTTCCATTTTGAGCTTGTTTTTAGCAGGCGAATACAAAGCGTCTTGAAAGCGGGAAAGACATTTTATACTAAGCCTCTTCTTTTCTCCAAGCGATAGCAAGTGGCGAATAGATGAAGCAACTGGTATAAAAAACTGATCTTGGCAACGTTGGAATAGAGCTGCCTTAAATTACATTTGTTTGTAAGGCAGTGAGTTGTACCAGTCTAATAAGTAATAATCATACTCGCAAGGGGCGAATCTTACTCGATAACTTTGTTGTTGTTTTCGCATGCAAATTTTTTGTCAAGTTAATCGAGCATAGAGATAGCGAGCTGGGAAATGGCGAATAGAAGAGGCCTACTGTCCAGAAACTAACTTCTGGGTCAGAAAGGTGTCCCAAGAATTTTACTTTTGCGATACCCTTTCTCTTCTACTGTCCCTAGTTGATCATATAATGGTACATATAATTACTTTACTATTTTACACAGAAAAAGGAATACAGAATATTTTTTGAATATTTTCTTCCAAACATTAAAGAGGCCCTCACTAATCTTGCATCACCACAAAATTGTATTATAATATCTTAGCAGCCGTTCCTGTTTCAATGTACACATGTACGTATATGACTCAGTGTATGTATAAAAATGTAAACCATAAATAGAAACAATTGCCAGTAATTTCCCTAAGCCAAAACCGAAAACCGCAATTGCAATGGGTGATGAAACTTGTTTCACTTGCAACATTGTATGTGTACATATATAAATACGTTTTTATATGTACTATATAAGTATTGTGGGTAATGTAAACTTCTTCCAGTCATACGGTAATTCTTGCCAAGACACATCCTTTGTTAGAAATTGTATTTAATATCACAAAATGGTAAATGCCTGTAATAATTTTCAACGTTAAGATTTAGACGCCAAAATCAAATTTTATCAGTCATTTATAAGAAATCTTATTTGATTCGTTTTTCTTTATGCAGGGTGGTCATATAGTGGATTTCTTAGCCGTAAGTTATTTTGATAGTAACAGCTCTCTTTCCCTGGAAATCTCGACAGTAAATTAGAATCATATCTTCCCAGAACGAAATGAATCATTATAGGTGTCAAAAATATTTCAAAGTCAATGTTGAGTAGCTCAAACAGTGATTTTATTGAATAGAAGTTATGGCGAAATGCATCACCACGAATTTTCAACTGTTGGCAGTCAAAGCTGCTGCAACTATGGATCGGAAGATTATAATGGAATTGTCGAGAAGCCAATGCATTCTCAATGAGTTACAGTTTGGTACAGATTTTAGAGCGGTGTCATCATTGACCCATTTTTTTTTTTTTTTTTTTCATTGCTATTGCAAATAATATTTTGGTCAACGATGAGCGCTACAAAGGCATGATAAACGAATTTATTTATCCAGAAATTGAAGAAATAGACTTTGATGATATTTGATTTCGTAAGATGGTACACCATGCCACAATACATCAGCTGCATGTCAGGTTCGAAGATCACTGATAGATATCATTAAAAATATCAGCCATCTCAGTGGTGTCAATTAAAGCGAGATTCGAACAAGTCCTTCAAGAGATAGAGCTAGAAATCATCACCAAGGTATTGTAAAACTGCGCTACTACGAAGCCAATCAAAACGGCCACATGAATGATATATGTATAGGACATAATGGAAATTTTGATCTTTTCAACAAAAAATAAACATACTAACGAATTTTGTTTCGAGTTTTATTGAATTTTTAAAAGGAAACCACTACATAGGCAACATTTGTACGAGAACAATGTGTGGATCTTAGTTATTGAACAAGGATCCATATAGCCAAGTATAAAATATTTGTTTTCTTATCATGTAGAAAAACCTATACAATTTCGTTAATATCTTTTTCTTCTTCTTAGTCTGTGGTGGCCCATAGCTTCATCAACAATCTTCCTCCAGTTCATTCACTCTCTCTTCCTATATTTTTCGAATTACGATCAAGTCTGCTTCGACGTTATCAAGCCATCTATTTCTTGGCGCTAAGATCTAAATTAACGAAAATTCCAAAAAGTAACATAATTTTAAGAAAAAAATATTCGCACGAATTTCCGCGAAACACACTGTATATACAGAAGCAAATAGAGTTGTTTGTAACTGCTGCCGTAGACACTTACGACAAAAATAAGGCCACATGCTGAAATTGTGAATTAAACATCCACCCAAAATCACATATAAGTATAATGCCTCATAAGAATCAACCGGCTTTCATACAAGCAGATGTGTATATGCATATATGTGACGCACTTGCCCTTTGTTAGGTATGCGCAGAGCTGCAACTTAATATTACTACAAATTTGTGTCATCTCCGAATGTCAGATGGTTTTTTCTCATGCTAAAATCCACCTGGTAGTTTGCCATTACCTGCAGAGAGGCGACCACTACTAAATAACATTTCATATTTCATGTCCATAGTGATCATCGAGCCGTGGACCAACAAAATGTTAGTCACACTCAGAATTACACCGCAACTTAGAGGTGGATCTGAGGTAGTAATTGGGGAGGTGAGACTTCGTTCCTCTTATCTCTCCTATACATTAGTGCACTAATGAAGAAAACATAGTTAGTTTTTGTACATTTGCTTCAATGAAACAATGCCCTTAGAGAACTCCAATTATAATATATAAGTATATAGCCCCTCTTTTTAAGAGTATATAATAGGGCTGCCATAATGGGCCCGTTGCGGTAACGTATTTGACTGGCGTGACTTGTAAAACGTGCCGTAATGCCACAATGAAAGTATTGCCGCATGTACACAAAAAAAAAAAAAAACACAGATGTTTTTATCGTGAAAACAAATATGTATTATATTTCGTTATATTTTTTTATTGTGAAAATAAAGGGTCTTTCAAAAGTCGTGGCTGGATATTGTTCTAAAATAAAAGGTGTAAAATTTTAAGTTCTTTCAGTTTTCACTATTTTTATTCAAAATATGGCTCGTAACAATTATAGGTGAAAATTACATAATTTAAAATCCGTCAAGTAAAATCCGCCAAACAGTCGACCCATGAATGCCTAATTGTTGAGGACTTCGAGCTATAGAGGTTGAAAGCTGTTCAGCTCAGCAACACTTAACACTACATCAAGAATATTCTCAACAACACGTCCAGTTTTTTGGGTCTTTGGTCTGCCAGTTCTTTTTCTATCCTCGACAGAACCCGTTTCTTGAAATTTTTTTACCAACCTTTGAATTGTCGACTCTTTCTGATTATTTTTCCCACCCAAAAAACAAAAACCAAATTGCGAATTTTTCGATTTGTTGTTCTCAAATATCGAACATTTCCATAATAAGTTTCAATAATTTTAACGCTATCGAGTTCTATCGTGTAAAATTGTGTAGCTGACTACTTGGGAAATGTAAAAGCTGACATAAGCAAGGGTACCGTCAAGTAATCCTTCACTACTGAATTAAATTAGAATATGCAGTATTGCAAATTACATTTATTAGGACATACATTTAACTAACACTCGATTTTTTTATAAAGAAATAACAAAAATTAAATTTATTATATTTATCTAAATATTCATCTATGAATTGTACTTCTTGTACCTTGCCTGGTCGTCAACTTTAGGAGAGCCTTTATTATAAAATTATTGCTTATGAAGCAGAAAAGGTTTTTAATAGAATTTATAATAGTCGTAGATGATGGGTGCGATCATAACTTCGAGATCGACACACACATCACTTTTCAGTGCAACTGACATTTTTTATACTCTTGCACGATTTTATTGAAAATACTTATTTTTCGTATCAAATTTTATATATGAAAAAACCACCAACGATAAAAAGTTTCACCTTGCAAAATTGTTCTTCTTTAATAGTTGTAATTTGCGCCTGACTTGCAGTACGGAAAAAGTAAAAAGTTGGCAGATTTTGTGCATTCCGGCATCGCATACGGCACGCATGTGGGGCTTTCGATTCAAAAACACATTATCTACACATTACATTTAGCTGTCAGTCAAATAGGTATATTGCCGCAACGGACCCATTTTGACGTGCATATAAATCGTATTTCATTTACGTTGCTATTTTTCAGAAGTTACCCAGAACTCTCACTTAATAAGAATTTGTGTGAAAAATTTGGTTTATTTAAAGAGAAACAATTATAAATAATTGGTATACTTAAATCAGTGCCAAGGCCATCGCTAGTGTGTGAAAATTATTCTCAGAAAATATGATAAGATTGAAGTACTGAAAGTTAATCAAACAACTATAATACGGAGCTATGAAAACGCAGTGAGGTAGCTTGGAGTAGTCTAAAACAGCTGATAAAGGATCATATTATTTGTGGATTGTTTTCTGATGGACACTGGGGTGCAATAATAGGTTGTAGCATGTGTCGCGTGCTCAGCTTGAGAGTTGCGATACTGAGTTCCCAGTTCGGAAAGGGTCAGTAAAAATTTCGTAATTGCTACCGTTGATTTGGCAGGAAAAAATGAAGCTAGGAGGATTTTTATCTTATTTAAACTATAACAGAAAGAATAAGGAATTATGAAAAATATAAAAGGAATAAAAAATAAAAGAATAAAAAATAATAAAAAGTCACTCTCTAAATCGATAAGTACAGGTATACCTTTCGAAAATTGTTAGCGCAAATTTCGGCACACCTGGTCATAATAATCATCGTCAATCTTGATTTTCTGCAGCTCTATTCTCCCTTGCTCCGCTCTAACCCAGCATTGTGAGCTCATATCAACAGATGGTACTTGTGACAATAACCATAGACAATTTGGATAATCAATAAATAAAACAAGTACGCAAGGGCTAAATTCAATCCGAACCGAACTTTATATACACATTTTAATAAAATTTTATTCATTAAAACATAGATAAAACTACAGCTTATATCATAAGAAGGACAGATGAAAATTTAGAATCATCACAAAAAAATTGAAATGGGGTTTCAAATAAAGTAACAAATTTTATAGCTGTTCTGCAGAACTGCAGAGATGTTGATATGCTGTTGAAGTCTATCCATGTATGGATACTTAGTTTACTTTTGTATATTTGCGGTGACTGATTCGCTGCCAAGATCGCATTGAAGGACGTTATAGCGAATATACCAAGGAGCATTTACGGCGGACCTATATACTTTATTCTTAATTCTTTGAATCTGCATTGCTTTGCTGGAACTTGAACAACCCCAAAGTTAGTTCCCTATGTCCTTACAGGTTTCATTTGCTTGTGCAGCAGGATTTTGCTGAATATTGATAACTTGAACCTTTAAGCTTTTTATATTTGATTTCAAGGTCTTCTCTTTTTTTCTTAATGTGTTCATTCCACTTAAGCTTATTTAAAGCCATATCTAAGTATTTCGCCATGTTATAATACGGTACTTGGACACCATTTATATACAATCCAATATATCTTATTTTATTATAAGAGCATTTTATGTGAACTGATTTCGATTCGTTAAGCTTAATTCTCCAGGCTTCTGTGCTACCAACAGAAAGTTTTGCCGTGCCATTCGAAAATATTGCAGTAACTTAGTTCTTGTTGGCTGGTAAATCACATTTAAAAAGTAGATCTAAAATAGGTCACAACACACTCCTTTGAGGAACTCCAGCTTCTATTTCTTTAAACTCTCTATACTCATCATCTTGTTTGACCCGAAAGAATCTATCCGACAGATATGACTTTAGTATACGATAATATTGTTCGGGCAGCAGCGCTTTAATTTTATTTAGTAGACCGTCATGGCATACATTTTCAAAAGCTTTTGAAACATCAGGAAAGGTCCACAGCATACCCTCTTTTCTTCGAGGGCACTTTCTATAATTCGGACACTTTCTACCCTGTATACATGGGTAAGTAATATATTTCGCTCAAAAGCCGAATTGATGCGTTGGTATTAATTTTTTTTTTCAATTACATTCATATTTATTAGAAGATTTATTACAAGCTTTTCCGTTAGCTTTGAAATCGTTAGATGTGATATGAGGAAAGGTCGTTTGTTGGTTTTCTTGGCTTATTGTTTTCCAACAGATGGAGACATATTTTACTAATCGTGAAGGTTAATGAGTTTTAAGTTTTTTCTAAATTTCATTTGGTTCGTATTTCTTTTTTTGGGCTTAGCACTTTCGTCAAATTTGAGTAATTTGGCTTTGTTTATAGCATCTCTGCTCATCATCATATCCTCTTGTTTTTTTTTCTGTTCTTTCAAAATTACACCAATCTACTTTTGACGACGAATAATATGTGTACCAAGCTTCACTGAAAAATATGTATATTAAAAACCACAGATGCACGGGGAGATTAACGGAGGGATAGACATCAAATAATTGACCCAGCTCATCCTTCGGAGCATTTTTGAAACTTGTATAAAAACATGTCTATATCTATTTTGATTCCTTTATACTGTTACATCCCACCGTTAGGTATAAGTATAAATTATAATTTTTCTAAGAAGTAACACAAATTTCTCACCAGGCTATCTGCACACATTTGTGGTTACCCATGTATGTATGTATGTACTTTATATTGTATAGTATGAACAAAAACTCTCTCATATACAAGTAAAGCTGTGATGTAAGGATTAAATTACCCAAGGCGTCGTATGTTTATTGCAGCAATGTTGCGTCTCAAATTCTTTTGCTTAGAAATTTATACGATTTCTTCTCTTTTTTGGATTTCATTTTCTTCTTACCATTTTCGTTGCCATCAATTAACGTGTATCAGCATTGCAGGCATCTCAAATTCAGCAACTTTATTTGCTTTTCTCATTAATTTTCTGCATGCTTTTGTTCATGGCTTGGTAATTATTTATCCTGTATGGCATATTCTGTTTGGCATTGTGTGTGTATTTTTATGGCACCACATTTTCGGTCGCCTAATTTGCCATGGTGATATGGCAAATATTACTTGGATTTTTTTTTGTTTTTGTTATTTCTCCACCACCGCTGGTATCTTTATTAAGTAATTATAAGTAAACCCTGCTTTTTATTAACATAATGCTTAAATGGTTAAATGGTTTTGTACGTGTTGAGCTAGTCTGAGATATGAGGGAAAAATTGTTTGCGTTATTTGAGGCAATTATGTGTTATGGAATGATAACATATAAAATACGTTATGTGAAACCATTTTAAGCAGATCGTAAATATCATAAACCATTATATTAATTCTTAAAAAAGTATGTTTTGAGGTAGTACCACAAGTTCCATACATGAAACTATTCTTCAATGACTTTAGGGGAAAACTTTTATAAACCATTATAAAAATTACAAACACTAAACTACAAGTATAATAAAAGTCTTCGTGCATTGAGATGAATATCGTTTCCATGGACTGGTAACTTTTTTTCTATTTCAAAGCTAGATGTATAGCTGCAATTTTACTTTACTTCAACTTCACTACAGACATGAAATATAAAAACTCTAGTCACAGAAATAGGAAGCTTTCAAAAACAAATTTAGAGCTCGTATAATTGGTTACAAGCTAACCACGCGACTACTACTTCGGCAATCTAAATGAGTTACACTTAATTAAACTACTACACAATTAGTTGAGAAGAAATCAAGAGTATCCATTACAAAATGGGCGCAATTACACCAATGTATGATGTTTGTGCCCTTATGGAACATCGGCTTTAACGATACTCAGAGGTACGGTTGTGACACATCAGAGAGCTCAGATGTATGTTAATACATAAATTAGGAACTTTCAAACTAACCTCAACGAAGAGGCACTATCCAAAAGTTCCGTCGCCTCTTTAAGGCATTCAGTGCAAATGCAATGGTACTCGTAGTTTTTGTTAGATCGCATTCAAGTTGTGGTGCCATGAAAAATTCGAACCTCTCAACAGCCTATACAAAATGGTCTCCCTTAGAACATTTCTACCATCAGCGCCAAAGAATAATAATTCACAAACTAATCAAAATTCCCACGTATTATTCATTCTAATTATTATTATTTATTATATTTATTAAGCACAGTCAAGTTGGCTGTTCCCGCAGTGCTGTCAATGAGGTAATAATGAAAGGCTTGTTAGGTGAGTTGGTAAAAGTAACCATGGAATGAAATTTTATATTTAGTCTAACTACTTTAATTGAGAGAGAAGGTTTCATACTACAATTGAAGAAGAGGGATGGCACAAAGGCATGAAGCCTGGCAGTTGGACTTTTCACATCTACACAGATGGCTCTAAAACTTTGGACGGAGTGGGAGGGGGTTTTTACTGCTCAAAAAAAGGGATAAACCAGTCTAAACTAGCTGCCAGACGAGCGCAATATTTTCCAAGCGGAAGATTTTCGGTGGGGAATGCCGCGGAGGTAGGCTACACAAAAACCAGAAAGAGCTCAATAATTAATATATACATACGTGGACAGTCAAGCAGCAGTAAAAGCAATAAGTCCAAAAATGTTCAACGGAGCAGGGATGCCATAGAAAGGCTAGTCGCAAACAGTAGGCTGCATATCTATTGGGTACCTGGTCACAAAGGCATAGGTTAGGTTTGGCAGCCGCATCGCACATAGAGACAACGATGCCACTTAGACCACGAAATAGGTCCGTTATGAGCATTAAGGCATTATGGGAAACTAAATAGTAAATGAGATAGCAAAAAGTACTGTTAGACTACCACTTGAACAAGAGAACGACATACCAAAACCTCTAAATACTATATACAGCGAAATGGACGATTACCTGCAGCGCGTGGAAGTCATGTTCAGAACAAAGTGCAAAAACTGACTCAATTCTCACGAAGGCACTGCAGAGCTTTTATAGGTATGCTGACAGGTCCTAATAAGTCGGCCGCACATGCCCACAAAATAGGGATTGCTAACACGGACAAATGCAGGAAATGCAGAGAGAATGTTGAGAGATCTTTAGAGCACTTTCTGCGCGTTTATCCGGCTGCATTAAAAATGCATTTAAAATGCCTGAGAGCCCCACTGCTTGAGGGTCTGGAGGACGTCTCAAAAGCGGATTTCCCAGCTCTGCTTAGATTCGCCAAAAGCGTTAACATCCTACATAATGTTTACTTTCAGTATTCATAGATGTCGGTCTCCATCTGGAATCGCTAGGGACCGAAAGGTCTATGCGTGGCTTAATGCCAACCAGGCTAACCTAACCTAACGTCTAACTAACTAAGAGTTGAATGTACTACACTATCCAGAAAGTAGTTATGGCAATAGTGTGTATAACATTGCTGGGTAAAACTGCGTGATGGCGTGTGGATTTGATTACGTACAGGATTACGATAATTTTAGTCGCTACTTCAAAATATTAGTTACCCCAAACTTAAATGGGTAAGAAGCTTATGAAAATAGTTCATTTCTGTGGAAACTTTTGCAGCTTTCTTCTATTATTGAGGATATTGTTCAAAATTATTCACGTAACATCCGAATATAATTTTATTCATTTATGTAAAGACTCCTAAATAATTTTCAGCAGGAGATAAAATTATTAATTCAGAGTTTCTCAAAAAATAGTACGTTTAAAGCAAGACCGATCATTTAAAAGCCATGAATGCCAAGATTTTTCTGTTCTGCTTTTACATACACCGGACAAAAATGGAGCTAATTTCACAAACATATAAGCGCAATTTATGAAGCAGCGTTTTGTTTGGATTCTGTATATCGAAGGAACAGAGTTTGCACAAAAATATACGCTTACCGGAAGCGCAATCTTTACATGTATTGAAATATGTAAACAGATGTTCATGTGTTGATTGATGTAATTGATATATGATACGATTACTTGGCTTTACTTTTATTTTCTTATATATATGTAGATATATACCTATGTAATGCTTGCTTACGCCTTGCTGCGATCGTGCAGAATCGATATGCAACTTTCACTCTATGTAGTTGCAGCAAAGTCTGGCGGGCGAAGATTTACAAAATCCCTTAAACGAGTGGCGAATACTCGTAGATGAAGCAACTGACGTAAATAAACATATGATATATTGGCAGCACGGAAAAAAGCTTTGGAGTACTTAATGAGCATTAATAAGGCCGTGTTCATACAGGGAAACTTTCGTTGCTTCAACTTTTCGGATTCTCGTTTGGAGCTGTTCGACGTGTACACACACGACAACTCCGTTGCTTACAATCGAGTTTTAGTCTACTGCCAACAATAAGAACGCCAACACAAAGCATTTTGGCTGAGCATGAGCGACTCGGTGCTCGTCTTCTCTCTGCCACAAGTTACGAGTTGAAGAAATAAAAATTGTGCCGTATGAAAGCGGAATGTACTGAGAGCATTCAATGTACTGAGTTATACCAATTTTGTGAGATATAACTAAAAATTAATATATAGTATACTCGCTAGTGACGAATCTTGCTCGATATGTTTTTTGTTGCAAATGCAAATTTTTTAACAAGCGAGCAAAGCCGAAGCATAGCGAGCAGAGAAGTGACGGAACGATGACGCGTAATATTGGAACTCTCAGTGATAGTAGGAAACGCATAAATTTCAAAAACTCTATATATAAATACAATTGGCGCCTACTCCCTTTCAGGGTGTTTGGCCGAGCTCCTCCTGGTGTTTGTGGTGTGCGTCTTGATGTTCTTGTACAAATGGAGGGACCTACAGTTTCAAGCCGATTCCGAACGGCAGATATCTTTTAGGAGGAGCCATGAAAAACATGTCAGAAATACAATCGGAACCTTGCCATTGCCTGCGGAGGGGCTACCGCTATTGGAAAAACTTTTTTCTTCACTTTGATGTTTCAACGAGATTCAAACCTCTCTCTGAATTTCGAATGGTAGTCACGCACCAACCCATTCGGCGACGGCGGCCGCATGTGATTTATTTACGAGACAAAAATATTTCATTTTCCTTATAGTTTGTAACTTAAATTCGTTGACAACACTGGTCTCAATGTCTTTCTTCATTCTCTCATCGTTTAGTAACATTGATATATGTGAATTTGTGAGTTTTGAAAACGTAATAGTTAGTATTATTACTGAATTCATTTTGTAAGAGTAATTCTTACTATCGGGTATTCAAACATTTTGTTCTTTTATTGTATAAAAATCTGCTTTGCTAATATTTCATTAAAAGATGACAGCATTCAGCTGAAAACATTTTTTTCTGAATAAGATTTGCTTAACAAAAGTAATCCGACTACCGTAGACTAATGGCTTTGTGCGTGCCTTTTATCGGTAGTACCCGGGCTTGAATCTCACGGTGAGCATCAAATGGTAAACAAGATGTTATATATGTATAGGTATGAGAATATATGTTTATATAATGTTTTAGCGATAGTCTCCCGATAAGTAATGGTAAGCTTCCTAGTGACATGAAAAAGCTCTTCATAAAAAGTAATCTGTCATTCGGAAGCGGAATAAAAATGTAGACGTACACCTCAAATTGGAGAAGGAGCTTGGCCAAGCACCCAAAGGATGCAAGTAAGCATGAGTCATATATCGCCTCTTTATAGATTGCAATTAACCTTAAACAAAAAGAGAACTGTACTGCATTTAATCCTTCATTGAATGAACTTAGATTACGAATACAGTAATTGCAATTTCGATTTGTTCACAACTACAAACGTTTTAATCGCAATCTAAGCTCATTCGATGAATACCCACACTCGTATTAATTGTATTTCTTAATTTTTTGAGTCTACAGCAAAGATTTCCAATCAGTTGGTAATCGTAAGCCTTATCATCCAGCTTCGTTTCTCGATATGAGCAGAATGTCTTTGCCTGAAGGTAATATCATTTTCCTACGCCAACCAAATTCATGAACGCATCCGTGTCATAAATTGCACTTGGATAAACTGGCAGCGTAAAATATTCATATTTTCTTCTCCTTCCCGCTTTAAAGGACCAACATGAAGCCTTCGGAATTTTCTGTTTTTCTCATCTCTCAATACATTAAGCAACATGAATTGCCTAATATTGGGCATGCGGATCATGACATAACGCCTAAATGTATATTAAAAAAATGCGAATTATTTCAGGGAGCACTTAACAGCAGTGGTAGTAAAAAATGCTGACCACGAAAAATCCCAAAAGCGCTGTAAAATTGTTTGTAGCAAAAATTTCAAGTGCGTATTTACTTAGCGCGTATATTTTTTTGCCAGAAGTGTCGCTTATACGCAATGTCACACTTACTCTGGGTACTTTGGGGCGTTCATGCAGCAAATAGGCTGCAGAAAATATTTGCTATAAAAATATTTGTGCACACCACTACTACAAGCTATTTGTAATAAATTTATTTATGTAAAGGGATATATAGGCTGTGGCAGTCAAGGCCAATATTATCCTATTATACGAGTAATATCCCTTAAGCCACTGCCATATTTGCATATAAATATATTTATTTCAGTGATGAAATATGAATTTACTAGTTTAGTTTTTTTTAATTCTATCGTAAAAAAGTCGTATCTGTTATTTATAATCGAGTATGAATATGGGAATATGACAATATATTTTTTCTGTGGCTGAGAATTGTATGCCACCTCAAAAGAAATATTTTGCTCTTTAAAAAGCACTTCAATAGAACGGGCATTATTTATCTGATTGATCTTTTAAATAGTTTTTTTTGTGAAAACTAAGCAAACCCGTACGAGTATTTTGAAAAAAATTTGAAGAAGTGAGTTTCATGTGCTCCAGAGACATAAGCTTTTGCTTGAAAGAATCATCATCGGAACTCAAATAAAAATTACAAAGAGATTATAAGAAACCTTCGTCATGGGCTGGAATCATTCGCTACTGTTCTACCCCATCCATAATAGATCAGTGATTTGCAAAGGAAGTGGTAATTTTTGCGTTTACTCACAAAAGAGTTTTTGCGATGTTTATTCTTATACAAAATTACTTTACTCTCTAAGCCATGACCAAATATTCACAATACGGCCAGCTTTGAAAAAGAAGAATGGCATTCGCCAGCACGAGTTTCGTTTCCCCGCAAAACTGATACGGCTATACAAAAACACGTTGCTTAATACCAGCAGCGCTGACTAAATTGGGAAGAAGCCCTCCGAGCCGTTTGATATCTTCTCTATCGTGTGATTTTTTAACCTGATGCTGGAAAAAATCGGGCGAGCCACATAACTTAATCGTTCAGGCACAATTTTTAATAAGAGTGTACAATTGTTGCCACATGCCGATGATATCGACATTAGCGGCCTTAACAACCGCGCTGTTAGTTCTGCCTTTTCCAAACTGGACAAAGAAGCAAAGCGAATGGGTCTGGTGGTGAACGAGAACAAAACGAAGTACCTCTTGTTATCAAACAAACAATCGCCGCACTCGCATATCAGCGCCGACGTCAATGTTGACAGTTATGGTTTCGAGGTTGTAAGAGACTTCGTTTATTTAGGAACCAGCATTAAAACCATTAAAAATGTCAGCCTTGAAATCCAACGGAGAATGTCTCTTGCCAACAGGTGCTACTTTAGACTAAGGCTCTCATTATGCCTGTCCTAACGTCGGCAAGTATCGTGGGCCATGGAACAATAAACTCTATGAGCTTTACAACGACAAAGTTATAGCGGAGCAAATAAAAATCCAGCAGTTTCGTTGGCTGGGTCATGTCGTCCAAATGGATACAAACGCTCCGTCTCAGAAAGTATTCGATACGGTACCAGTTGGAAGGCCTCCTGGAAGAAGCTAGATGAAGAGAAAAGCCTCCTCTGCGTGGGAAAGATCCGGGGGAGAAGGACTTTCTTTCACTTAGTGTGTCCAATGAGCGCCGGTTAGCACGAGAAAGAAACAGCTAGTGATCTTTGTTAAACTCGGCCAAAATCGCGTAAGCGGTTATCGCGCCAATTTAGAAGAAGAAGATTTTTTATTAATAGTAAAGCAACAATAAATAAAAAAATAACATTAGGACGCTATGTTAAAAAATAAAGTTTCAATTATTTCAATTTTTAGTGATTTTTAAGCACTCTGGTAGGTTTCCAGAGCTTTCCATTTGAAAAACACACATTTGAAAAACTATACATACAAATGCCACTGGCCTAATAGCCTAATATCAATGTACCCAAAAGTAGGAAATCGACAGTCATTGCCGCCACCGTTGGCATGCGATTTATTTGCAATTTATGATACTCAGCATCAGAAATTACAACGAAGAGGGCAACAATAAAAACGAGCACACCAAAAATTTCTCAGGCAAACGAACATGCGTTGGCGCTGAGCACTCAATCTGCATGCATACAAAATTTCCCATCGGTGCTCCAAACTTTCTAATCCCCATTGAAACTCATTCAGTATGTATGTATATGTATGCATGTATGTGTGTATGTATGTTCTTCTGCGCACGACTCCTTCATCATTACTCGATGGACTGAACACATTAAGGCTAAAGTATCATCACATTTTCCTTACAAATATTAAATTGAATATTTTTATCAACAACCACATCAGCGGTAGGCAACGATAACAACAACAACATAATAGCACAAAAATACACACTTGCGCATACAAAGTAAATATCCACGAAGATGCTATCGCAAATGAGGATGAGCACAGTTGAAAGAAAAAAGTATGAAAGCAGTAGCCACATCAGGAGGGAAAGAAAAAAGTGAACTATCTAAGACCAATACTGCGCTTGAAGCACCGAAAAAGTTGCCAGCAGCTATTGTGGCATCATCTCAGTGGCTGCCGACGCCCCTAGTACTTGAAGTTTAAGTATGCCTTCAGCTTTATAGTCCTTTTTATACTTGTTTCTTTTTTTGGTTTGTTGTTTTTTTTTTTTGTTTTTGGTTGCCAAAACTATTTATTCGTCTATGTGTATGCATGTATGTAGGTGTGCGTGTATTTATTTTCCAACTGACTATTCCTTATTTTTTCATTTATTTTCCTTACACTCTTTCACACGCATACTTTTTTTCTTTTTAGTTTGTGAAGTGTTGAGCAAACTTTTGAGTTTTTCTTGTGGCGTGTTTACTTCTCTGCTACTCCGCTTCTTCTACGTAATGGCATGACCTTTTCGCTTATACTTGCTTTATTTGAGGTTTTTATATAGGGATGCTTATTTTATTAGACTATTTCAATTGAATGTTTTGCCTCGAAATTTTCTATGGTACAAAGTGAAACATTTTAATGGAATACGAATATTTACTATTAAGAAACCGGTATTTGGTCTGAGGACGCCACTTTAAATGATATACATAGCTGCAGTAATATGATATTATTAACAAATTATTCAATTTTTTGTGCTTTGCCTTTGTGCTAGCCTTTACTTGAAGGGTTCGGTTGCAACTTCCCTTTAAAATCAACATTACTTACTGAAAACTGGGGATGGGAAAATGTCGGATTTAGCTGCATCCTGTTAACCCAAGGCCTTGTTGGCGGTATTGAGCTTTATTCGACCTATAATTCAATGAACTTTTTTTTTATTGTCCACCTAACACAGACGTCTTAATTGGTCACACAAAAACTAGCTAAGTCACATCGGAGTTCTAAAATTAACTTGAACCAAAAATGCTAACAATTCGACTATCAAAAACAAACCACAGTAGTATATTGATTGTGTTGGATCCTATATAATTATTATTATTATGAGGGGATTTATCACTGCCACCTGAAAGCTTTATTGTACCCCCCTTTATGGAATCAAAGTATTTTTCTAAGCCTAACTTTCTTAATAACTTTTTATTTATTCTATTTTATTGAGCTTCATTTTCTTCTATGGTATAAAAATGTTTACCCAGGTGTCTGTAAATTTCATAATTCAATACAATAATACTATTGTGCGGAATATTCCAAATAAAATACCATAAGCTATAAGTTAATAGGGGGGTGGTGGTCAAATAAGTCATGACTATTATTGAAAGTGCTGGGAAATATTTGTGTTGCCAGAAAAAGTTTGCCAAAATATATCAAGTGAAGATAAAATATTCAAATAACAACAATAAGAAGAAAAAAAAACAAATAACAATCTGTTTACGGCAAATATCTTTTTTGAATTCTATAGCCACAATAAATTGCAGGTTTTATCACTCCAAGTTTAAGTTTATTCAATTTTATTTGTCGAAGTTCGCGTTGTTTTCAACGGTAAGATCGGATGAACTGGACCTAATTAAATCCACTCGGAATTGTAACCCTCCGGTAGAACTCTATCTCTATTCACTCTTCGCCTATCGTGAATAAAGATTTATTGGAGAATTTTTTGGGCAGAAAGTAGGTACCACGAATCCAAAAAATGAGAGGATGTAGTGGCATTTTCAAATGAATTTTCTGCCAAAAAAATGTATGGAAATGTATAAAAAAGGTAAGAATTTAAATTTTGTAATAGAAAAAATTCATTAAATTGGCTAAGAGGCCAAAAACTGTCAGCAACCGTTAACTATAGTTAGAATTATATGTAAATAGGATGCAAGGAAATAATGGAATTACGATAGAATTTATATCGGCAGCAAAGAGATGATTAGCTCTTTAAATAGACAACAAATTTTCCAAATGTCTGCAATACTTGGCGCAAAATTAATCACCCTATCAGCAGGGTTATACTTTTTGCAAATGGCGTCGTCAATTATATTTGACAGTTGTGAACTAGACAACTGCAGTGTACAAGCAGACAAACAATAGAGCACGTAAAGGTCGAAATAAGGATTTATATAATTTAAAATCATTTTTTTATTTAGTAAAAAAGTTATTCCGAAACAAAATTGTATATACAAAATTAATAATAACAACGAAGCTTTTGGCAATACATAATTTTTTGGATTAAGTTTCATTACTTTTATCAAATAGTATTAAGAAAAATTTGAACAATAAAAAAATTTCAGACTAACAACAGAAGGTTACTTCTTAGCCTAAAATATGTTTCCTCTACTTTACATCCACTTAAGACAACCTGTTTCAAAACGTTCAGCCATCTGGTCTAGGACTTTACTGAGCGCAGATTTGGCGACAGAAATGCAAACTGCTTTTCATTTAGTTGCGTATGCATTCCAAGGACCTCTAGCAAATATTTTTTTAGTCTATAGTACTTCTCTTTAATACAAAATAAAACTAGTATCTACATGAACTACGTTAATTCAGGGGAGCTTTTATAACGGCGAATATGCCTTCTTAAATTTTAAACAAGCACATTTCTAACGCTCCAACTTAGCAGTTTATTTCTCTCTTACTATTTAGAAAGCTTTATTATGCCTTTCCTAATAATATCATTCACCTTTTCTCACTTTCTCTCAACTTTATTTGAAACAACTTCAGATTTCGCACAACCGCTTCAAAGCTTGTTTTTCTTACTCCCTACATTTCATGTAAAGTATTTTACCTGAGAATGCAGATTTGTAATAATTTCTTATCAAAAAAAACAAGCACATCGGGGATAAAATAAGTCATTAAGAATATTTTTGAATTTGTGTAGGCAATTCGATTGTTTCTTAGTGTTCAATTTTCAATTTGATTTAGAAGAAATTTGTAGGAGAGATGCCTTGATTTGCTATTCAAGTCAATGGTCAAGGCTTATCTCGCAATATTCACCCTGACAATAGAACAATCTCTCTTATAAACGAAAATTCTTTGACTATTGTATGAGCTGATTTGAAAACAGCTGAAAAATGTGCATGAAAATTTCAACCGTGCAGTGCAGTTCGTTATCCAGTATCCTAGCTTATCACCTGAATAAACTGGGAACTTATCAAATTTTTGTTGCAAAGATTTTGCGGAGAAGAAAATGAAACTGCAAGCCGCATGCGTGAACATTGCCTTGCCAAAGTTTTTTACGGAAACAAGACTAAAAAACATTCTCTACCATAAATCCTTGAGAGGGGGCAAAGAATTTTAATGTGGCAGTAATAAAAAACTACGAAAAGATGAATGGTCTCGATTTATTTCTCTCGACCTGAGGTATTGTGAGATAATGTTCAACTAGTCTAAGTTCCCAGTTAGTAAATAAATTGTAACCACAGCTGGGTCTAGACACTTGCTCTTCAGGGCTTAGTTTGGTTGATTTCAAGTCGTCTACTATCACGGCTATCATTCCAGCCGAATGAAATATATAAGCGAAACAAACCATTATAGCAATTTTCCATCTACTCTTTCCGGCCGAGATCCTGCTTACACTCGGGGACCTTCAAAGAAATCCCGCTACCCTCTTATTCTCCCGTCTGCCTGTAGATTGGTTCTTTTTCACACTGCAGTAATTTTTATTTATGTTTTATATTGTTTGGTTAGCACGACATCTTTGACCTTTTATATTTTCTTGCATGGAAGACTGTGCCAAAAATTATTTTCTATGCGTTTGTATGTATTGCCATATTACATGATGGCTTACTAAGCAGTTGTTTTTGGTTTTTTGTGAAAAAAAATTACATAACATGCTAAGAGTAATGATCATAAAAACTTTCGAATGAGGCAAAGACGAGAGTTAGAAGGCTGTAAAGTCTGCATTGAATAGTTAAGAGTCAATAGGAAAGTGTAATTAAAATAATTAAGATAAAATGGACAAAGGAGAGTGTACTTGTAAGCTATAAAAATCGAAATAGGGCACACATTTTAAAGAATAAGATTAACTGAGCTTTGGTAAAGAAAATTATATGGGATATCTTGGTGTAAATTTAAATAAGACTGGAAACAAAATGAAATTCTATGTGAGGGTGATGCACAATAGGTCCTGTACTGTCGACAATTGAAAGAAAGCAATGTATGGAGTTTAGTCAAAAGGAGAGGAATTCTACTATATTAGGCTCACTAGAAACTCGGAAGTTTGCTTGGGCTGTTCTTATGTATCCAATGTTCACCTTACTATTAATGTGACCTTCCTTCTCTGTCCATTGCGAATTAGTTTTGCCATTGAAATATTCGCCTTAAGAGAGGCGAAATCGACGCTCCCTGCTTTTTTCCAAAATGCAAAAGGGTTCTTTTAAAAGAGACGTATAAGAATTACGTATCTTTACATCGGAAATAAGTTTTTAATGTCTATATTTGAGCGGATTCGGATGATTCTAACTATCCTAAATAATGATTTTAATTTCATGCAACACAAATGGGTCTCCTTTGCACCTATACCAGAAATCATTTCATTCTGAACAAATTACCAGAAAAATACTCGCAGCAACCAGATGCATTAATCCGAAAATTACTTGAAAATTTAAATTGATTGGGCAATCTTTATTACTTTTGTATAGAACCATTTGTGATATTTATTTTTAAAAGATAATCCCTTCCACATCTTGGCTGCAACTGCGCCGTAATTTGACCATTCGTAAACATCAATTTTCAATGACTTGCTGGAGAACTTCCGTCGGTATCTCGTGAATAACTTTATAAATGTTGGCTTCTAATTTCTCAATTCAAGCTGGTTTATCCACAAAGCATTTAGATTTTACATATCCCCACAAGTAAAAATTCAAAGGTATGATATCACACGATCTTGATGGCCAATCGACCAATTCACTGGTCCAAGACGAGAGCAAAATTGCTCTTCGAAACGACGTCGTAGTAGATCTATTGTTTCACGAACTGTATGGGAAGTAGCGCCGGCTCCATCTTGTTGGAACCAAATATTGTGGAGATCACTGACTTCAATTTCCGGTATCAAAAAGGCAGTTATCATGGCAGCGTTCGCCATTCACTGCCATATTGTTGCCAGCCTCGTCTTTGAAGAAATATGAGCCGATGATTCATCCAGCCTATAAGCTGCACCAAACGTTTGTCTTCAAAGGATATAATGGCTGTTCTTGAATGGCTTTGGGTTGCTCTTCAGCTCAAATATGGCAACTTCACTTATTGACTAAGCCATGAACACTTTGCACGGACCCGTGATTATCGAAATACAGTTAAACGATTTGTATATGTTTTTGAGGCAAGAGTTTTTCCATGTTGAAATGTCAATGAATACTGAAAAAATTATGTATTTAGTTTGACAATAGTCACGCCTGTCTGTCAACAAACCATTTGTGAGAAAAACCTGCAATCCCGACTGCTGCAGTCCCTTTTAGGCTGAACTCATCACAATAATGAAAGCCGTGATACTAGCACAATGTGATGCGATACCTGGAGATGATATTTACATTTTCACTGATAGCCAGGTGACGATAAAATCCCTCACAAAACAGTTACCCATCTCCAAGATAGCCATGAAATGGCGCGCATCTCTTGACGAAATGGCTAAGTCATTTCTCCTAACGATAACATGGGTTCCTAGCCATTGTGATATTGAGGAAAACTGCAGAGCCGATGAACTAGCGAAAATCGGTACCAAATTGACTAATGTGTACATAGACAATGATATAGGTATACCCTCCGTATCTGCGAAGAAATTGTAAGAGTAGCATAAGCTGCCTAGACGAGGAAAAGGAAGAAACGATTCCACACCTTCTGTCTCACTGTCCTGCTCTACCCAGACGTAGACTCGCCATTTTTAATGGACAATCCTTTAATGAGATAGAAGATCTCGGCTTTATCGAAATTAAGGATTTTAAAAAAATTTGAAAAGTCCACATTGGTTTTAGGAGGGATAAGGGCTAGTTCCTGCGCTGCATCACAATGGACCATGAGCCTGAGTGTGCCCTACAGTGGACAACCGCTTTAACCTAACCTCCAATCTGATTATCCTTTATATTCCTAAAGTGAAAAACATAGCTATCGTTAATTTATTAGTTTGTTAAAAAATTTGTTTAGGATTTCATTATAATGAAGTTTGAACAAATTTTTTAAGGTTTAACCAATTACTGCACCTGAAAAAAGTTTCATTTAGTTTCATGCAAAAAAAAACGAATTCTGTATAAAAGTTAAATGCACGAAATGGAGTATTTTAAAATGTTTTAATAGTATAGAATAGGCGTTTTTTTTTAGTTTAACTGATCTAAAACTGGTTATTCTAGAAACATATTGAACTAATTAGAACTTTTTCTGGTTAGTAAGAGCTGGTACTTTAACTATTATTTTGCTGATGAATGGCAGCATATATGACACTTCGAAGGGCTTCGCCGTATTAAAAAATACCACTTTCTAACTAGTTGAGCTAAAAATGAGCTGGTAATATTCTTTGCGGCCGCCGTAGCCGAATGGGTTAGTGCATGACTACCATTCGGAATTCACAGAGAGAACGTAGGCTCGAATCTCGGTGACACACCAAAATTAAGAAAAACATTTTTCTAATAGGGGTAGCCCCTCGGAAGGCAATGGCAAACCTCCGAGTGTATTTCTGCCTTGAAAAAGCTCCTCATAAAAATATCTGCCGTTCGGAGTCGGCTTGAAACTGTAGGTCAGCCAAACACCCACAAAGGGTGTACGCGCCAATTATATACAATACATATGTATATATACCTCCTTAATGTATAAATTTACATGTTTTAGTAAGAGTGAATATATGTATATGTATATACATACAAACAATATGTATATTTCACGATTTCATTGAGGACACCATTGTACCTTTGGTTCAAATATAACTTTTAGGAGAATGAATAGTTTATGTTTTTTTTGGAAAAGGAACGTAATTTTTTTCCTACTGAACCATTTGAACGACCCATCCAATTTGTCACTGCCGCTTTGAAGTGCTGAAAATGTTATTGGAGACTACAAATTCATTACAATGATTTCATTACAATACTCGTAACGCAGATGTTTACCACATTAATATTTTTTTTTTTTGCCATACTAGACTTTTTTTTGGCTCAATTTTTGTCAAAGCCATAACAAACGAATCTTCTTGAATCAACGGAGCAATTTCTCTATGTATACAAGTATTAAATATTTATGCGAAGATAAATGTGTGCATGTTAGATTTGTTTTTATCTCTGACCCTCTGGCTCGTTTTGCCGGCGACACTTATTTTTATTGTTTTTGCGTCTTCAACAAATTGTATTGCTTTTGCTCGAGTAATCAGCAACACATACCAAGTCATTTAACAGGAAATTGATCAATTCAAGCTCAATTTGGTTGTAAATATGACGCCTCAACATTTCACTTATAAATTTAAACAAAACCATTGTATATGTGGACTTAGTGGAAATAAAGTATTTTATCATGCATACATGCAAGTACATATGTGCATATGTATGTATGGTTGAGCTTAGTCCTTCGTGTCTCTGCTGCTCGAATTTCATACTATTGAAATTGTATTTATTTTCATGCAACGTAAAATTTATACCACCGAGCCAAGAAGAATAAATGTCGAATCACAGACACATTATATTCGACATTGGTAATTTTCTTGACACCAAACTAACTTTCAGAAATCCAAGGAAGACAAACTGGCAGCTCTTGCGTTTCACAATTGAGGAACGCGTGAACAGCGCGAGCACACCAAACCTGAATGAGCACGAGCTTAAGACCGAAGCTGAACAGTTCCGCCAAAATGTTTTAACAGCTGAAGACAACTAACCCCAAAGAATAATATAGTCCTCATGCGCCGTCCCTTGGTGTAATAAAAAACTTCCACAACAAAGATACCAGGCTATAAAACTGCTTAACAAGCGTTCGCACAACAGTCGGTTCTACGTTATCGGAAAGGCCCGGACTTATATCTAGCCAAGGGCTATCCCTCCAGCAGCATTCCCGTACATGTTTGGAAATGCTTATGTTGCTAAAATAACAACAACTGCTTAATAGAGTAAAGGTTTTGGGTGATTGGAACAATTACAGACATTCTCTAAGTCCAATAACAAACTAACTTCCAATAATAAAGCGTTAAGGAGATCCAAGAGGGTTACATGAAGGGAACACTGTTGGTGAATTAATAACTTCCGAGCTGCGATAAGTCTATAGAAAGCTCTCTCGAAGGGTCATACTAATGATATTTGCACTCGCAAAAAATCGAATGAGAGCTTTACACAGCATCCGGAAGAATTACAAGCTTTTTTTGAGACACATTTTAGTACATTTATGATCCAGGAGGAGATCCGGAAGCGGCAGGTAAATAAGCATAGAGAAAAAAAGAAGGCTACGCTAGGAGTACTAAGGCCTTAGAATATTTCTGACCAAAAGATCGGAAATTTCATAGAAGATAAAAAAAATCATAAAATGTTGCTATAGTACAAATGCACCATGCAACCAATTTATAGAAATTTCGAGATATACATATGTATATTCTAAGTTGGGCACTCTGAGAGTCACCTAAACCATGCATTGAACCTGATCAAACTTTAAAATGTATCCCAATGTTTTTCAAGCGGAAGTTCATGGCAAAGAAATCCATGTCAGAGACAACTTCGAAGCGTATCTGTAATTTTTTAGACAGTCAGGCAATCTTGTGTACACTGCAATTCCCTACAATAACATCCAAGCTCGTTGATGAACGCTTCACTCTTTTCAATATCCTGGGAGCAAGGGACATCGTTTTTTGGGATGGGTAGCAGAACTTGAAGGTTATGATGGAGACAAGCAGGCGGAACACCTAGCGAAGTTAGCCGCTGCTTCAAAATTCACGGACCCAAATGCTTTTGTCAGTCACCTCAAGGCCACATAAAGTAGGTTCCCAAAAACTGGAAAGACAAGGAAGTTTCACAACACTGACTGGAGAGAATAGGACAGAGGTATACTTCCTCAAGAATATCATCAAAAATGCTCTTAACCGTGGATATAGAGGACTTACAAACTCGCGCTGGTTACTATACTGGGCATGAGGAGATGAAACTTCATAGCACATTCCCTCGCAAGCCGAACATTCACCCATCTAGGCGGTGTGACTATGGATGCATTGCTAATATGAAACAAAAATCCTAAGAAGCGCTGAAATTCATTCGAAGACTGCGGTTATAGGCTCGCGTTTTAACACAAAAGGCCACATCAGAGGTCGCGGCGCACTGTGACCAAATAATAATAATAGTAATGTGCATGACAAATTTCCAATAACAACTACAAACAAATGAAGTTTTCCCTAATTTAAATAGTCAAAGAGTAATAGGTTAAAGTCGATAAAAACAAAGCGAGAGTAGGTTTTAAATTAAAACACTAAAAAAAATAAGCTAAAATAACCACTTTTGACCCTTCTGTGACTGATCCTGCTATACCAATTCAGATTTTGATATTATTTATTTGTCTACAATGATTGCCTCATATATGTATGTACTTGTATGTATTTAAGAATGAAATTCGTTTTGCGCATAGAAATGTGGTACATCGGTGGGAGTGGCAAACGAACATCTATACCTTCATTGCCATCCTTGGTACAATATACCACAATCATGTTTGTAAGGAATATGTATGAATAATTCTTTTGCATCATCTTTCTTCTCTTGTTTTCAATGTTTTTTTTTTTTTGTTTTGTATTTTACTGTTTCAGTGAGTGAATGTTTGTTATTTATTCCCATTCATTTAGTGTTAATTCAGTTGTTGTTTCGATTAGACGTGGTTGAGTGAAATAAATGTTTGTTTTAGCTATACTAGCGTATTTTGTGAAGTTCTAAGAATCAGACTTAGGATTTTTCCCAAAGTGTTTCCCTTATACTGAATTTATGCGCTTAGGTGTACTCACAACCAAATGAATTGCCCTCGAAGGCTGAAGATTGTGTGGTCAACATGTTAACTTCAAGATGGTATTTACTAATGAGTGAACGAGAAGAACAAGGATGGTTAGATAAGTTAGCTTTATACATATATGGCGCATGATGATGATGAGAACATCGAGTCAATTGATCTCGTGGAACCACTTCAGGCAGGCATTTAGGTGAAGGTTCTTATTGTGTTCCAAATAAGAAAAAAGCTTCATATGCAGAAGCAGTAACGCATACTGAGTGTAACGCAGACACAGACGTGGAATATGATGAAGAGAAGCAATCATTTCCAGCATCAACCAAATACGGGCACATAATATCGTTCGTCAACTAGAAGGCCCATGAAAACCTCTAGAATACGCTTCTCACATAGAACTCTTCAAACAGATAATTACTAAAGAAATGGCAGGCAGCATTGTCAAAGAGACAAATAGAAAAGCTGAAGAGGTTTTCAGAAACACGAATGAAATGAAACCTCTCGCGCAGCAGCGGATGTGGACAATTGTTACAGTCAATGATGGTCCCAGGTGTCACAAAATCCAACTATCAGCACAGCGCTGAACTATGGAAAATATATTGGTTTCCGATATTCGAGCTGGATCAATAAGTAATACGTTCAATAAGCTCAATTTGAATTTTAATCGACTTCTTAAAGCAACCGACGTTATGACTGGAGATGAAAAATATTAATACTACAATAATAAAAAATTTGGATGCACAATATATAAAAACTTAATATCTCTTATGTTCTTAATGCAATAGGCCACACTTTCAGTATAAAATACATAGTGGTACAGCTGTATCAAGGATATCAGTGCAGGGGTTGTGAGGTAAGATATCCCAGAAGCGTTAGTAAACATGTTCAAGCGGACTGAAAGTTTCATAAAATTCAAAATAATTTACTAAGACGTGGATTTTTTTACTGTAAAACTACAGGTAGGAGTCCAAGAAACTGAATACGTTCTTAAATGAGCAGAAAGAATATAAAATGTTTATTGTAATAGTTCATAGTTTAGCCAGTAATGAACTGCTTATTATTATGCAAAAAACATTTATGTATGATAATCATTGCTAGCCTGTTGTGCAAAACGCACATTGAAGCAGTTAATCAGTGACCGATAAAAATTCAAGGTGCAATAGCTAAACCAATGAAGGCTCTGGCCGACCCAGCTAACAACCTAAAAACTCTTGGCAAAAGTAACACAACCTACCATCACGCTTCTCTCAGGGGGTATGCATTTCAAGCTAAGACCTTTGCTTAGAACATTAAGTGACTTCAGTATATCGGTATTACGAATTTGGTCGTACAATTTAGTATAAAGCATTATGTGTGATTGGTAGTATAATGCTTTCCGAAATCCAGCCAATCTGCCTCCAATTACAGAGTCCTCATATTGTTCGAATTTAGAGTGGAATACCAAAAAGTTCCAACTGGAGGCAGCAAAGTAACTTCAAGTAAGAACCATCGAAACAGATTACCTGACAAAGAATTACAGTTGCGCCTCTGCTGCGGTGAAAAAATGTTTAATATTAAAGAGCAAGACAATGAACCTCAGTATGCAAATGTAATTTCAGGACTAGTTCAGAATCATTGGACCTATTTTTTATACAGACAGTATATGCACAAACCCATTCAAGGCGTTAATTGTGGAAATTGCAAAGTGCGTATGGAAAAACATCACTAAATATATGCATATGTATACTTATACATACACAAATTTATGCATAAAAATGTTAGTGCGTGTGTCACCATTTTAACGAGAAAATGTCGATTATGTGTTGCTTGAAAAAAGCGTTGAAAAACAGCTTCAACAACAACAATGTCACAACTTGCGGCATTCGCATGCTTATACCTACCGCAGAAGAATTTGCATTGGTGACAACCGCTACGACAGTGCCGACGACCGCTTAAGTATCTGTGCGCATCCACCCTGGCGTATTCGCGTTGATTAAAAAGGATATTATTTACATGTGTAAGTATGCGGCTACACATATGTATATATGTACACTTGCCCTGCAGGGAAAAACCAACCATTAGCGGCCGCCGTAGCCGAATGGGTTGGTGCGTGATTACCATTCGGAATTCACAGAGAGGTCGTTGGTTCGAATCTCGGTGAAGGCAAAATTAATAAAAACATTTTTCTAATAGCGGTCGCCCCTCGGCAGGCAATGGCAAACCTCCGAGTGTATTTCTGCCATGAAAAAGCTCCTCATAAAAATATCTGCCGTTCGGAGTCGGCTTGAAACTGTAGGTCCCTCCATTTGTGGAACAACATCAAGACGCACACCACAAATAGGAGGAGGAGCTCGGCCAAACACCTAACAGAAGTGTACACGCCAATTATTTTTTTTTTTTTTTTTAGTATATATACATTCTAGTTTAGGTGCTGGTATTTAATAGAAGAAATAATACCGGTTCCCCCATTGACTAGAATAATACCAGTAGTAAAATGATCAGCAAATTAGTTGATTTATTTTCACAGACAAATGATGAGTGAATTTTTTTGTAACTCTATATAACGTCGAAATAAATAATCATTTCACACCACTTATGCATGAATTGTTTCCATACACTTACGAGTGCATAACAATGCCATATTCACCATTTTCGCCATTACTAACATTTTTTTGCAAACACTCGACGCAATTTTATTCCATACTTGTGCGCAGAAAAAGACTAACAGTAGCCGGTCGCATAAAATATGAATACGAAATTAAACTTCTTCTTCTTCTTAATGGGCGCGATAATCGCTTACGCGATTTTGGCTGAGTTTAACAAAGCGCGCCAGTCGTTTCTTTCTCGTGCTAACCGGCGCCAATTGGACACACCAAGTGAAGCCAAGTCCTTCTCTACCTGATCTTTCCAACGCAGAGGAGGCCTTCCACTTCCTCTGCTACCACCAGCTGGTACCGCGTCGAATACTTTCAGAGCCGGAGCGTTTGTATCCATTCGGACGACATGACCCAACCAACGTAGCCGCTGGCTATTTATTCGGTGCGCTATGTCTGTCGTCGTAAAGCTCATACAGCTCATCGTTTCATCGCCTGCGATAGTCGCCATTGCCAACTAAACTAGCAAAAAATTTATTGATCTTCCTAAATTGAATACCTAAAATTTTATTTATTTCTTTGTTCTTTTAAAGCATTGGTTCTAATTTTTTAGAATCTGCATATAGTATAAGTTTGAATAAATTTTTGAATGTGTAACGAATTACTCCACCTGAAAAAAGTTTAATTAATAAAAAATCTATTTCCGCATAAACTTTTTACATTTGAAATATTATATAATATTTTTAAAGCGTGGGAATGGACTAGAGTGAATATTTTGCTTTATGTTTTAACTGAATATTTTTGAAACATATAGGACAAGCTTTGTTTTTAGCTTTATGAACTGGTATTTTAACTATCGGTAAACAAATAAATAAACTTAAATTTAATTTAAAGCACTAGCAGCTGAAGGCCTTCGGCTAGTTCCTGTTCGTCTAAAACTTATCGTTTAATAAACAAGTAGTTATTACAAAGAAAATATTAGTGCAGCTGGTGTGTCATATTTCATAGAAAATATTGCTTCTTTCTAAAATTCCGGAAAACAGTTTTACACTTGTTTAGGGTTATCTAATAAGAGGTGTTACTGTTTGATATTCAAAGAAAAATGCTATATTTTCATACAAATGATCGGATGTTTATTTCATTATAACGAGGAAGGCATGCCGTTAATAGTGGAAAATAACCTCAGACAAATGAACACCATGACCACGCTTACAGGACAATATCCTTTTCATGAAATTTTCCATAACCGAATTGCAAAGTGGCTGCCCTATGTCCTCGATAGCCTCACGAATTCCATCTTTGAGGTTTTGA
This sequence comes from Anastrepha ludens, assembly GCF_028408465.1. Classification (NCBI taxonomy): domain Eukaryota; kingdom Metazoa; phylum Arthropoda; class Insecta; order Diptera; family Tephritidae; genus Anastrepha; species Anastrepha ludens. The sequence goes on along the minus strand of NC_071500.1, from coordinate 42,135,461 downwards.
ATCGACCATGGGCTGTTACCGTAGACCTTCTGTTAAATCACAAGATCTCGGTGGCCAATTGTGATCACCTCTTCCATTGTCCAGATCAATATAATCCAATTCCGGCCAAAAAAATCGTTAATCATCTCTAATCTAATCTAAATAACACCTGTTATTGGAAAACCCTTAAGTAATGAATAGATCTTACAGATTGCAAATCTGTATCGAATTAGCAGTGGCTCGAACTGTTGCGCATTGACTTGTGAGATGGTTGACTGACATTTTGTTATTGTTGCACAGCACGCACGGAGGTTTGCCAGCTGATTTGGAATCTGGTAATGGCGACGGCTTCCCGACGTGATACTGTCGTTGGATAGAGAAGTGGAGTTTTTTTTTTGTGGGTTAACATGTTTGCAAAAGTGTGTGAAATTATTCGAATTGGCAGCTCTTTTTATGTCTTTACTGTTGTAGAACGGTGCAATGATGAGTGGCGCTTTGGTGGTATAATTGGCTAATTCATCTTTTTTTGCATTACCACAATTGCCAAATGACTTGGTTTCTAGAGTAATTTAATCGTTTTGTTATTGCTATGAATATCCTTAGATTTATTTATTGTAGGTTCCGTGTTGTTAATGTTTTTTATAGCTGCGATTACCGAAAGAGAATCAGAACAAATAAACGTTTCTCTTTTATGCTTTAGTGCACGTAAACATGCCCGAAGAATTGCTTCCATTTCTGCTGCGAAGATATATTAGATGCGTAGTTAGGGAGAATGACAATTTTCTGAATATTGAAATTTTCTTGGACAACATTAAATGCTGTAAGGATGTCTGTTGGCCCATCTGTAAGCAATAATTCCCTTTCGTAATATTTGTACCTGATTGCTAGGAACTCTTTTTTAAAAATTGTTAGGCTTGTGTTCTTTTTTTGCCACTGATATATATATGTTGTTTGCATCTGATGGTATATTCCAAGTCGATAAGGAAATCATGACTTTTCCCGAACAACAAAATTCGATACAATAGCAAACTGTGTTGATATTTCTGTTCAATAAGATTTGGAAATTCATCATGAATCATTTAACTCCAGAACAATGCTCCCAAATTGTGAAAATTTACTTCCAAAAAATAAATTTGTTCGCGAAGAATGGGCTCTGGTCCAAGGAAGGTGGCCTCAGAGGCCGTTTCCCCACAGCCTTTTAGAGCCATCAAAGCTATGGTTAGCAAACGGGTTACTCTAACTCACAAGCGAGCTTGGCAGGCTGAGGGAGGACAAAACTCATGTTACCTTTCACGTCTGACCTACTGCCGCAGTTCCTTCCGCCACTAAACCGAAGGGACTGTAGACTGCTAGTTGGATTGATGACGGGCCACTTTCTATTGCCAAAACCCATGGAAAAGGTGGGCAACTCAGGCAGTGCACTCTGCCCAGCATGTTGAGAGAAGGATGAGACGTAGTCCCTCGTTTCTGTGCGTCTGCCCGGCCTTCACACGAATCAGGCTTGAGGTCTTTGACACTGATGTGTTAAGAAGCGACCACTTTGGCTCCTTGATATCACAAGATTTATTCAGATTTCTTCGGAGGTCAAGTAGATTTAAATAAAACTAAAAAGGGAATCCGAGTGTAGTACAATGGACTTAATTTATACATGCTAGTTTGTTCGGAACAAAAAAAGGGCCCGTGGCCGCGCCGGAGATATGCCAGATATCAAGTTCAAAAAATGAATGCCATGAAATTTTCTACCAGATTATAATAAGAAATGCTTCACAACAATATTTCGGTTTCGTATTTTCGTTTTAAGTTTTCAATCTTACTCAAGCCACTTGCTAACATGGAGAAAAGACAGAAGATAGAACACGAACTGGTTGAGCCGAAAGGTGAACGGCTGAGGTATCCTAGTTCAAAACTATTGCAGCATTTTCCTTGCAGGGTGCATAAAGGTGTATGCATGTATGCGATGAATAGAGAAATAAGCATTTGTATGAATTTGCGCGTGAAAACTTATATTTTCTAAAATACGAGCATATCGCATAAGCTTAAGCCTCTTGAGCATATGTAGGTTTAAGTATTTTCTAGTATAAATATACATATCTCTTCAGGTATAAACACACACCTACTTACATACATAGATATGGTTACTTGTAAAGGCTACATATGACGGTGAATAGAAGCTTAATGCGGTGATATTTCTTAATTAAACGTTGCTTGTTTTTCGGTCGCTTGATGGTTTATGAAGTTGCCTGCAAAAGCACGTATTTCACCCTCTAACACACGGCCTTGCCATAAATATGACTACAGCGCCTAAATGTAAACCTCTTGTGGTGCAAAGAAAGTAAGTAAATGTATTTGCCAAACCGCAATGTAATCCAGCAATATCGCGTAAATTACAACACGTACAAAGTGCCAAGTGCATGCATGTATTCGTACATCTCCTTGTAGTGGCAGTTTGTAGATGTCAGCCGCATAGGTAAGCGGTGTGTGTAGTTAGCGCGGTTTCATATTTGTGCTAGTAATTTACACCAGGCTGTATGCGTAATAAATTAAAAATATAAATTATCTACATGCGTGTATGGAAAATGTGCCAAGTGTTATTGCTTTCACAGGCAAATACACGCAAATGTGTATGTATTGAATTTTCTCACTATATTTAAGCTTAAGTCGTTTTGAGATTGTTGAATGAATTTTTCCACAAAGCCGAACTGGTGGAAATGTAATCAATACCCACAAGGTCACAGTTTCAGTTTGGTAAAAAATAGCGGCAAAATTCATCGATATTCAAAATTTGTTAAGAAAAACTGATATACAATCGCAATGCTTTCAATATCAATGCATCAATTTGGTTATTTCTTGTTCTTTCACAGCATTACAACGCGGGGTGCGTCAAAGCTTCCTTCACAATGCTCCCACAATGTCAAAGTCGGACTTTTGCTTCGTAGTTACGTATTCCCAAATTTTACATCGGTCTGCCTTTGGCCTTTACGACCATTAGCTTTCCTGTCATGGCTTTCTTCACGGCACAGTCAACAGGCATATGAGTAACATCACTTAGCCATCTTATGAGCTGTGCTTTAGCAACACGCACCGCTGTCTCATTCTGAGTAGATCATTTTGTTCGGATTTGTACTGGCTTTGTAGGTACTATCATCCATTTATTTTGTCTTTCCATGCTAACAATCAGCGCAAGAGTTCATACCTTACATCCATAAGGGTCCTGTACAAACTTAGCTTTGTACAATTTTAGACAGGAGTCGAGACTTGAGCAAGCTAAGGTGGGCATATTACGCTTTGTTGGCGGCGTAATCCTGACTGCAGAAGTTGAATCACTGCTGCCTGCGAACATAACTTCAAAATATTTAAAATGCTCACTGCTTGAAAAGTATAAGCACCCACATGAAAATTTTGCACCTTGGCTTCAGCAAATATGATTTTGCTATCGTTTACAAACTTACCAATACCGTTCGTAACTTTGTTAATTGTTAAAAATCTTTCTTTTAAATCGTTCGTATTCCTTGAGAGAATAGCGATGCCATCTACGTAGGCACATATTTGGGTTTTTTTAATAAACAAAGTATCACCTTTGTTGACTTCCTTTACAAAGAATTGCAGCAACAAATTAAATGTAACAGTTGAAAGGGCATTGTTTTACACCTACTTCAATAGAGAAAGAATATGTGGGCTTCCATTGAATGATCACTTTTTCTTTTGTATTTTTGAGCGTTGCGCCAACGAGCCTGATTAGTTTGGCTGGTATTTCCAGACTTAGCAGTTCATGGTGAATCCAAACTCTTTTAACACTGTCGAAGTCTTGTTTGAAATCAGCAAAAAGGTAGTGAACTTCTAGCCTCCGTCTTCGTAATGTTTTTCAAACAGTTAACTAAGAACAAAACATTGGTCGATTGTTGATTTTCCTCTACAGAATGCGCATTGGTAGATAGTCATCATTAATGCTTCCTGCATATGCGTTGATTCGTTTATGGAGAACATTTGTAAAAGCTTGTAAACAGCTTGTTAGCAGTGAGATACCACGATAGCTATCGCATACTCTCTTATCTCCTTTCTTGTGTATTCGAAAGATTATGCAGCCTAGCCAATCAGATGGCATTAATTATTTTTCCCAAACGTGCATTGTTAAGGGGTGGAGGTACTTGTGTAGCTCCTCAACACCTTCTTTCAAGAGGTCAGACGGCATCGAGTGTTTGCCGCTTTCCTTTCCATATCTGCAGTTTTTGAGAGCCACTATGATTTAGCCAAATGCTGGTGATGTGATGTTGTTTTGAGCTGCTGGGTTTCCCAAGGTGGGCTCTCATCTTGATGCTTATTATTAGTTAGAAGACTGTCAAAATGTTTTCGCCGTCCTTCTAGATTTCATAGTCTGTTTATAGTAACTCACCATTTTCAGATAAGCTCGAATTTATTCTTTGGTTATTTAATGGTTTGGCTTCCCAGCCCAAAATAGGTTTATGGAGAAATCCAATGCGAATGCTATAAATGCCCATAAAAAATAGTCTAGTTAAGGTAGATCGTATAATAAAGGTGGTCAGTTTATGTCACAATTACATGAAATTAGTCGACCGGTAAACTTAGATCGCAAGAATGCAATGTTTTCCCAAGTTGTGTGATTTGTGGATCTATCCTGTTGAAATAAAGAACGTCTATACTAGACGATACAAAAAATCGTTCGTTCCATTGATAGTAGCTGCCCAAAGTAGCTAGTAGAAGCACCAAATCAAGAAATCATTGCGTTGATAATGATCTGTTGGCTTAAATTTTTATGTTCATTGAATTATGCAAGCATGCAAATGCAAATCCTAATATGAAATTCACCAAACGCTCGATTCACGAATGCCTAATTGTTCAGAACGTCGATATATCGTTCAGCAACACTTTCCGCTTTAGCAGCAATATTCTCAACAGAACGTCCAGTTTTTAATATGCCAATTCTTTTTCTACCCTCGACAGAACCACTTTGTTTTGTTCACCAATCTTTCAGTTGTATTTTTAATATTTTATTTATTTTAACGCGCTGTTCTATAGTGTAAAATTGTACATCTGTCTAGTTGACAAATGACAATGATGGCAAAAATACATCTAATGACCCCTAGACGTCACCTTTGAAAGACCCTTTACTTATACGATATAAATAGGAAAATCCTTAAAAAATTGCATAACTAACACATGAGTTAAAAAGTCCCGAGCCTAACGCATACATGGCACTAGTTTTATTGCGTCCATCTCTCTTTGAATTAGGACTAACCTTAAATGGACAGCTGTTAAAATTTCAAGATATTATATTCAATAGTTCGTGAGTTATTGTGCCAAGAGTGAGACTACATTACTTACTTGCAAAACAATGGATCAAAAAGAATTTTGTGATTTAATTTTACACTGCATCTTGATGGGGAAAATACCGTTCAAGTGAAGGAATGACTTGAAAACTGTTATGGGGACTCCGCGTCATCGAAAACAACAATATAACGATGGTTTACTGACTTGAAATGTGGTCGTAGAGACACCGATGAAGCACAACGCAGTGGACGTCCAAATGATGCGGTAACACCAAAAAATTCACAAAATCGTTTTGAATGATCGAAAAGTGAAGTTGCGTGAGTTAGCTGATATCGTAAAGATATCAAAGGTATATCACCTTCATATTGCGTGAGTATTTAACTATGAGAAAGCTATGTTCAAAGTGAGTGCCGCGTTTGCTCACTGTTCTGTTTCATCAAGACAATGCACCGTGTCACAAGTCAATCAAAACAATGGCAAAACTACATGAATTCAATTTAGAATTGCTATTTGATTCCAAGTACTACTGGCTATTCGCAGACCTAAAAAAACTACTCGCCGGCAAGAAATCTCGCTCGAATGAAGAGTTTATCGCTGAAAATTAAGTCTATTTTGAGCCAAAAGATAAACATTGTCAACAACTGCTAACATTCTTAAAGTTTTTTTATACTCCGAAATAAAAGTGGATAATACCACCGTACCAAAATCCACATCAAAGATTAACTTTTTCTACGAACAGAGGCACTTAGTAAATCTTCAAAAGATTTTCGTCTCTCCAAATCTAGCAATAATTCTTGGCGATAACACCGCTTAAACAGAAATGGGGTTCAACGCTGAAGATAATTTGCTTTCCATATATGTAGCGAACAAGACACTAATTTTGATATCAAATTTTAGCAATTTTTGCACATGTTGCGCTTAATGATTAACGAGTATTACCACCAAATATTGCTTTATCAAGATGGCCGCTGTATACACTGTAAAAGTTTGAGTGCACCTATTCCAATCCACTTTCTGGTAGCCCAAAGCGAACACCACTCACGTAATATTTTCATGAGAATTAAAATTACCAGGTTGGTGGCCTAGCCCTGGGGCGTCGGGTGTGTAAGTATTTTCTACTCTAGTAAATTGACATTTATTTACCAATATAGCAGACTACATTTTTCCTTCCCAATTTCTATTCATATTGCATTTTACACAAATCCGTTTGGCGCAGAGCATCTTTTTTATTACTCCCTGGCAATTTCTTAGATGTTATTTTAGCAGCGACACGACAGGTTGCATTAATATTGTGTCCTTTGCAGCTGGTCGCTGTCACCGTATACAAAATTAAATAGCATGTGTTCAAGAAATTGGCAAAGGGCCAACCAAACATAGTCGTGCAGATATACATACAAACGTGAGTAGGAGTAACCATAACGTACACATTTAGTTGTACTGCTACCTAACTACTTGAGTTATGCGTAAGTAATATATGTTGCGCAGTAGTATATTTAGCGTTTTGCTTTCTGGACTGCACTCAAAAAATGTGGGAATTCGGAAAAAGGATATACATATTTATGTATGTATGTGTAAACATGGGTGTGCATTAGGGTGGTCCAAAAAAAATTTGTATGCTGCCGCCCCCCAAAATAGTAAAGAATGAAAAATAAAAAGACCCGTATTTTTTTTTTTTTAATCAGACCATATTTAATGGTGCCGCCGGGGCTTTGAAATATCCCATGTATTTTGCATGGGAAAAAAATACTTTTTCGTAGATTTCATGTAAAAACCTGGAAAATGAATATATTTTAACCGGATAACTCAATTTCTCTTCATAATTGGTCAGGGAATAACAACCAATTATGAAATAATTAATTTTTTTGTATTAACTATTTTTTATAGAACCCCAAAAAGCCCCCATAAAACGAAAATCTAAGAAAAAATCGAAAAACAATATTTTATATTATTTTTATGATATTTTTTTGTGAGATTGGTTGTTATTCCCTGACCAATTATGAAGAGAAACTGAGTTATCCGGTTAAAATATATTCATTTTCCAGGTTTTTACATGAAATCTACGAAAAAGTATTTTTTTCCCATGCAAAATACATGGGATATTTCAAAGCCCCGGCGGCACCATTAAATATGGTCTGATTAAAAAAAAAAAAATACGGGTCTTTTTATTTTTCATTCTTTACCATTATGGGGGGCGGCAGCATAAAAATTTTAATATAAATTTTTTTCCCATGCATTTTTGGACCACCCTAGTGTGTATGCTTATATTCTCAGAAAGAAATAATTAAACAGTAAGTAAAATGCACACTTATTTTTGTTAATTGCTTCTTAATATTAATAATTTTACAGTAGAAGCTCGATTCTTGTACGTAATGAAGACCAAGCAAATTTCGAGGTTGTTGCAAATACTGCGGTTTTTTCCATACAAATTAAAACAGTTTTTCATACTGATAGCAATCTTTGTTTATTTGTTTCTATTATATTAATTAAATACCCTTGAAAGCGATAAGTTTTACTACTGTGGGCAAAAAGTAGGGTGAATTTATTTGACAATTTCACGGGATTAAAATTTCGCTCTAGTTATTTCTTTCATGAGTTGGCAGCACTATTAATAACACCTGGGCCAACTTTGATGTGAATATCATTATCAGTAATATATTTACGCTTGTGTTTACCAAAAGACCAAGAGTGCATTTTTCGATTTTTACAATGTCTGATTTGATTGAGCAGAGAAGTGCCATCAAATTTTGTTTGCGAAATGAAATTTCGGCTGCGGAAACGTTTAGCATGTTGCAGAAGGCATTTGGTGGTTCGACCATGTCGCAGAAAAATGTTTATAAGTGGTACAAAGACTTCAAAAAGGGTCGAGAACATGTTGATGACTTGGAGCGCTCCGGACGACCATCGACGTCAACAGATGACCAACACGTCAATAAAGTGAAGGAGTTAGTGCTCAAAAATCGTCGTTTGACTGTCAAAGACTTTACTGATATGATCGGAATATCAGAAGGATCTGTGAAAACCATTTTGAAAGACCATCTTGGCCTACGAAAAGTCAAATCTCGTTTGGTACCGAAAACTCTCAATTTCTTGGAAAAAAGTCGTCGCGTTGATGTGTGTGAAACAATGATTTCAGACTATCAGGACAATCTCAAATGCATCATTACGGGAGATGAGACTTGGATTTATGCTTACGATCCTGAAACAACCAACCAATCAAGCGAATATCGTGCTAAAGGCGAGGCCAGACCGAAAAGACCGAAGAAGGTGCTGATGGCTATACCGGAAATGGACTATTTGGCATGTTTCGGGGATTGGAAAAATCGTTGGCATAAGAGTATTTCATCGAGAGGGGAATATTTTGAAGGAGATGAAATTGATTTACAAGAATAAATAAAGATTTTTCATTTTACAACCAAATTCGCCTTACTTTTTGCCCACAGTAGTATTTGAAATTAAAGAAATTTTCGATTTTTGGTTTGTTTGGTCCCACTCACTTATTCAGAATCACTCTGTTTATGAATATCTGCAGGGTCATAACATCAGCAGGCATAGTCCTAACCCTAATCTATGCCCTAACCAATGCTCGGATTTAATTCTATTCGTACGTTAGCATCACGTCGTTAATTCTTTCACCGACTGTTTCGGCGTCTTCATTACAGTAGTCTTCGTATAAAGCTGTGGGTTCAGAATGAGGTTCCACAAGCCATTGCTCGATTTCAAATTGGGAGACTTGCTGCAGTGGTTCTACTTTATGAAGTAAAGGTGCAATGAATTGAACATTGGATGCATCATCAGATGTAATCGTAACTCCGAAAGCGGAATGATATCGTCACAACTCCAGTCAGATGATTTTTCAAACAATTTTTGAAACGAAGACTGAATTGAAGTGCAATAAGAGGGTCCCACGGACCAGCTAAAAGGCATATGGCATTTTTCATATCGATATTTCGCAGTGCCTAACCGATAGTTTCCCCACAAGTGACAATGTTGGTTGGTTAAGTGGTGATTCTTTCAAAATCCAACTAGCGCTTCCGCACCATTTTGTTGCCACATCCTCGTTATCAACTTGTTCAACGGTTATTTGCAGCAGGACTATATCCAGTCTGTGTGGTTGAGGAACCTTATTAGGATGTTGACGTCTAAGCCAGACAGTTGTTCGAGACTCTCGAACAGCGGTTTGCGGTTTGCCCAGGGTTGACATTCTCTCCTTCCATAGTGCAGGATATTCACAGAGGAAATGGAAGATTGTTTCCTTTTTCTCCGGTTGTTTACAACTCTGACAGTGTGTGTTGTGAGGGGTGCTCATTTTGACTGCTTATTTTCCGACAGGCCAAAACCCAGTTATGTCTGCCGTTAGTCTCCAGGTGTCTAGTCGTTTCACGTTTATCAATGTCGACGATTGCTTGAGGTTGTAAGTGAGCCATAACGTTCTGCTGATTTTGCATTTCGTCTGGTCTCTCCATCTACATTGAAGACATTGCTGGTATTAGGGAGACGCAGATGTTTTTCAATTCCAAGTTTATGAGAATATATATCAGCTCCAACACCAAAATCCATTTTACTGTCATCTGCAGACTGTAGTGTCGAAGTGTTGTAGTAAGAATCCTTTATTCCATTCCTCCTTATATGGCAAGAGAGTATCGAAATTCCTATTGAAAGGCACCGTTGGGACGATGTAATCAGACCTCTCCGCGGTTAACTGAGTTTGTCGCAATAATAGACTTGCATGGTCACAAGTTTTTTGCCACCAGCCGCCCGCTTCATTTAACCTAAATGCATCTTCTTGATATGGAGATCTACCGGAGTAACTTGTGTCAGTGCATTGAGAGCTTTCCTAAGACATTATCTTACCATTATTGATATTGTATTCTCCGAATAATTTGGTATTGCAATCCCTCCCTAGAGCTTTCCATCAAACTATTAAACCATACGATAAAATTGGTCGTATAACCCCCTTATTCAACCATAATGTATGCTTAGGTTGAAGACCCCATTTTCTTCCAAGCATACGTTTACAGGCATATAAGGCAATTTTTTCTTTCCTTACACGTGAAGGGGAATTATTTCTAGTTCAATTTAGTAACTCTGATCCATGAGTTGTATCAAAGCTACACAGTTTAGAGGAAAGCACATTTACCGATATTTGGCTGTAGGAGCCCTTCAACTCGTAGTCTTTAAAAATCCATTGAACATTATTAATAAGGAGAAGTGCTTTTCCCGGAAGATTTTAATCATGAAGCGCTTATTTTACCTGTTTATTTAAACAACTTCTGTTTAAAACAGGTTAATTTTTTGACAAAAAATAAACATTCCACTGGAACAAATATTCAATGAAGCCGTTCTTCAAATAAAGCTTAGGTCATCCAACCACTTTAATTAATATACCTTTGTAGGCAAGAGACATATCAGGAAAAGTTTTAACGAAGGCGAATTCGCCGATTTCTCAATAGCCAATATTTTTACTTTATGATTTACTGTAGCATTTGTACAAGTAAGGCACGTCATTCCCTCCTTACTGATTTTGCTCCTTTTGAGAGCACAAAAGTTTTATCAGGGGAGAACTTTTGAAATAAGCCAGACTCTTCTAAATCTATAACCGATTTGTTAAATTTGTTTAAAAATGGGTTGATGGAGTCATTCATATTTGATAATTGTTTTCCGTAAATTTTTAGCCATCGCATTTCTTGCCTCTTTTTCAAGTTTGCTACCCCACCATTACAAGTATGGAAACTTCCAGGTTTTCCAGGCTTGTAATAACTTGGCTATCTCTTTTAGCATACCTATAACATGCAATTGGTAAGTTTTTCTCCCTTTGATTCGCAAAGCCATTGATCAACGCCGTTTTCATTTTTGGAAACACAGAGACCTTAAGAGTTTTTTCCCGCCGGACCGGATCCAGATCGCGTAATAAACTTTTTTATGGACTATTTCGGTTTTTAAAACGAGTTATTGTTGCTCTCTGCAATGGCCCAAAATACACTGAAAATTTTAAATACAAAAAAAAAAATTTGATGATTTGAAACGGTTTTTGCAATCTTCAGATATGAATGCAATTGAGAAACCGGAAACCATAGCTTGCTAAGTATCCAAATCCGCTCAATGAATGAAACTAGCTGAGGGAGCGATTATACATAAGTTATATGTGAAGTCAGAATTTATGTAGATGGGATGTTTCTGCTTGGGTGTATTGGTGGTGAACTAGAATACCACCTGCTTACGTTTCAGCTCAACCAGTTCGTGTTCTATCTTTTCTCCTTGTTAGATATAGAGACATAGACATTTTTATGTTCCTTAGGCTCTTTTCCCTGGGCCTAGTCTATGCTGTGCTCCATTATTATATTGTTAATGAACATGTTTTTTTAAGATTTTTTCTGTCGAGAGACCAAAAATTACGTATGCATCTTGCTCTCACACGCCCAATTCTGACATATGGCTTTGAAGTATGGTCGATGAAAATGAATGTCTTGAACCAAATAGCAACATTCGAAAGGAAATTTTTGGGAAAATATATGGCCTAATCAAATTGGCAGATGACGCATATCGCAGTCGATACAATCTAGAACGTGAACACCTTACACCTGAAACATGATAAAATACATAAAGGCCGACGAATACGCTGACTTGGACACTTAGAAAGAATACCAAAGCAAAGAGCGCGAAAAAGAGCCTTCAAAGAGAAAACCAAAGAACAGATAGATAGATTCGGTTATTGATGATCTCAAAGAACTGAACATACAAAACTTGTGGCGACTGACATCGGATTGAGAAATCTGGAGAAAGATAATTGTATAGCGAATCTATCAGAGAGTCCCTCGTAAGAATACATTTACACATAAATTTTAGGGTTAGTGTGTGGGTAGTGTAATGCTTGGTGTAGGACAAAGTAGTTGATATTATTACTTGAAAGCTTCTTAAGTAGCATATCTGTATGCGAGCAACGTCGAACTAAAAGGAAATTATTGAAGCGCATAACACATACGAGTATTCGCCCAAGCGGAACACACAAGCACGCACACATCTAAGATTTACGCAGCACTCAAACTGGACACCAAATGGACTTGACAGTCTGGAATAAGTAAAGAAAATGTTATTGGCAAGCGTGGAATTACTAAGAAGTTGAAGTATCAGCAAAAGCAATCAACACTCAAGAGCTCAACATCCATGCACACGACTTTACTCAAATCAACCACAAAAGTTATGAAGCCAGCAGAGAAGCAAAGTGACATGGAATTATTGAGGCACAGAAATTATGTGAGTGCACACAAAAGCACAACAAATAATTCGAAATGTAATTTCAAGTAGCGTGAATTACGACAGTGGAAAAGGAAGTGGTTGCAAAAATTGCTTGCACACCTATACATAAGGAATATTTGCAATCCCATGCCTTTGTTTCTTCCTGTTCTGCTATGACATGTGTGAGGTAGTGTTTTCTTGTTGGCTGACCACAAAACTTAAGTTTACATCGACAATTTCGTTGCAGTAATGGCCTTAGATTGCATGTAACCGCAGGACCATTACAATTTTTAATACGACTCACTTAATAAATTGGCGCACAAAGGGAGATATAAAAATGAATACATGTGTTGTTGGGAATAATATAGAGATGAATGGGAGTTTAAATTTAGGAGCGACTATTGGCAGCTACCTACCGATAAGCCGATACTGCAACAATATCGAAGTCTAGACTTTTTTCATATCCTAAAATAACTGATATCTTAAGCCGCGTAGAATTTCAAAAGAACTTATAGTAAATATCACAGTTAAGGCATGTACGAGAATTGTTAATATGAAGAATTAATTATACTAAGCACCGAAAAATTCCTACTAAAAATTTAATTGTAATTATACCTTTTTTCAGGAATTTTTGAAGTTTTTTCCGATTTTTGAAGAAGAACTTCATCCTTTGTTAGATGCTTGGCCGAGCTCTTACACCAATTTCAAGTGAACGTCTTGATGTTGTTACACAAATGAAGAGACTTACACTTTTATGCCGCCTCCGAACGACAGTTGAAGTTTTTTTCCCGTAGAGGTTTACTTACGTTACTTACGTGCTCGTGATGTAACGGGTGACAGAATTTTCAATACAATTCAATGTTCGAAAATGTAATAGAAAAAACCTACTCAATACAAAATTGAAATTATGGGGAGGATTAGAATTATCTAAGCTGGAATCAAATTACTCAAATCAAACTATCTTTAAATGTTGTAGTTAAGCAATTTTTTACTTCTTATCGGTAAGGTTTTTCTAACCATAGACTTAACATATTAAATGAAAAAATAATGCTAGAAAGAGAAGGCACAAAGCTACAGAGTAGTACATATACTAAAATTAGGAAGGTATAATTCTGTTTATTAATTGGAACTGGATTTTCTAGCTCGTTCTAGCTCGTTCGTGAATAAAACGATAAGAGCTGTATATACAAAAAGAAGTAAAATCACGAAAAGTAAAAGTTTAATTCACTAATTTAGCTTAAAGACCAATTTCATAATAAAAAAAAAAAAAAAATTGCTGAATTTATGGAAGCGCCTATTTCAAATTTTAAATTTCAATAAGGAAGCATACTTTTTGACCATTATATTTATATACGATGTCCAGGATATTCTAGAATTATTAGCTTATATTCAAAAATATTTTTTTATTTTACTGATATTTTTTTATCATACTGATGTTTGTTTAAGCGAGAGTTGTATTGGTTATAAGAAAAAACAAAAAAAAAACTAGTATTTATATTGTATCAAGCGTATTTTAGCTGCATGAGAACTAGCAGTATCGATAACTATGGTTTGGCTGCTGAGAGAGGCAAGCTGTTGGACATTTCAGTAAAGTTTGGAAAGTCATCGTGCGTCGTTTAACGCCAAAACAACACTTCCAAATTGGGGAAATTTACTTTGAAAAAAAAAAAAAAAAATAATAATAATAATAATAACTTTGTTGGCCTTTGAAGAATTGAAGCCAAATGACCATCGATTGCGTTGCATTCTTGCTGATTGGGTTCATTGAAATTTACTATTCAGACTTATTGGAAAAATTAGTTCAAATTGGACTAATCGAATGGACCATCTAATTCGTAACTGCGGCAGACATACTATATGCCATGAAATTATCTACGACATTATATTGAAAAAAAAATCATTCAAATTCACTCCTGTTTTTTGTATCATCATTTTAAGTTCTCTTCTTAAAAAAACACCTGATGAGGGTCGCTGTTGGTGTTGTCATAAAACGAAATGGTGAGTCGTCTGGTCTTAGCCCGCTAAATTATCAGATACGCCTCGTATACATTTTGGAATATGTGAATATTTGTTAGCAGCTGTCTTATTATACAATTTCGTGAATCCTTTTGTTAATGGACTTTGCTTGCATGCGTATTGGCTTATGATAGGACTTAGTTCTAACAACCTGGAAATAGTTGTTTACAGTTTAGATTCATTTGTTGCTTTGAATACTTTCCCTTTTCTGTTGTTATTATCAGCCGTATTCAGTATATGCTACTGTCACCAAAAGCAATAAAATTACAACCGCAATTACGAGTATTGTAAGATAAATGCAATTCCTCTATTATTTTTGCAACCCAAGAATCTAGTTTAGATTACACAAAGAAAAGTTTTTAATTATATTTTTAAGCTACTGAGCTGGAAAATACACAAAATTAACCACCCAATTTTGTTTTGAATCACTTTTTTAATGAGCAAAAAAAATTATTTTGAGTGATGGAAATCTTTATTTTGTCCTTTTCGCGCTCCATTGCTCGGGTGTTTATATACTACAGTTGTCTAGTTTGCAGTGTCAAATATGATTGACTTACGACACCATTTGCAATACTTACAAATCTTCCGATAAGGTGACTAAGTTTGAGCTCCCTTTTACTTGTAGGGTGGGGCAAGGTATGTGCCATGTATTTAGTATCTGGAGCAATAATAATTAATAAATCTGCCCCAGCAGGTTTCTTGTCTGAGATACTAAAAACTTTCAATTCGATTTACTTAAGAGAACAAATTCTCACCTCATTCCGAAAGGCAGTGATGGTTTGTATATTTAAAGAGTGTGATCCCAGTCTCACAGAAAATTATAGAGGACTCTCTGTGCTTGACACTCTACATAAACATTTTATTGGCCTTCTGTAAACACGCATGAATGTTTGGATTGATTTGAACTAAAAACCAAATCAATACGGAATTTCAAGCTGGTTTTCTCTCAAGGGATACTCTACAACACATAACTTTTCCACCTGTCATCAATTGTGCATTTCGTGCATATTAATGTCTTGTTTTTTTTGCATTTTATAATAAAAGTTTTGAACCTGAATCCTTTGAATTAAAATTGAAGGAAAATGTGCCATTATATACTTTTTTTAAATTATTCTGATTGACAACATATAATATTATATTAATGTTATAGTCGTACGTTCTACTACTTATAAGCACCCATTGTATATAAATATACTATTCAGTTATCTGGGAACGATCATTGCAAATTTTATAAGCAATACTTACGCGATTTTATATTGGAATATTATCAATTATATCGTGGTTTGAAAACTAATCGATCAATTCTGCCCAAAAAAACTAAGGCGTTAACCTTTTCGTGGCATAAGATTGCATCCAAACAAGCCACCCCAGACAAAATCTTCCTAAATATGCGCGAATAAATATAGTTCGGTATGGACAGAATTTAGTTCTTCCTTACTTGTCAGTTATCGTATCAAGAAGAAGCTCCCAATAAAATAATAAAATATCTTGGTTATTTCTAATTGTAGAAATTATGATTAGTTCCACTCGAACTTAGGTATTTTTTATATGTTTTTAAAACTTTTGTAGGATGCGCGCGGCACTGTACATTCAAATAACTGGATGCTTCTTAAAATCACTACTGAATATATTACTTTTGGTTTCTCCCGAACTTAGACTTTCTTGTTTGTTTCAGTTTCTGTAAGACATGAAAAAAAATCGTGTGCTCCAAATTCGTGGCTTCCAAAATCTGCTGCCCTAAGATTCAGCCTAGGCAGCCTGCTGGTAAATTCACCACTGCCTTGACGTCAACTTATTATTCCGTTGGACACAGGGTAGCCCACTTTTACTGAAAGTAAAAAGGATCGCAATTTGTAGAGCTCCTCCCGAAATCGTCGCGTTTACAACTAACACTTTTTTCCAAAGAAAACCAATACTTTTTTTTTAAATAATGTCAACCTTAATAAGCATGAAGTCGAAAGTTGGGACCGCCTGTAATACATCCAATAAACCATCCTCATGAAGACTTGTAAACCTGTTATTAGGTAATTTTTATTAAAGCTAAAATCCACATAGACTACAAAAATGGCTACTGAGGCGAGACTAGTGTAAAGTGAACCAAATCACGAAATCAGCACACATCGACGACTACTAGACGACTGAAAGTATAATCACGTAACAAGAGTGGTAAAATGTATACATAAAAATAAAGAAATATAAAATAATAAATAATAAGTAATAAATAAAATAAAAAATATAGATAAATTCCCTGCATCGTAAACACGCAGTACAGGTAATGGATTAGAGTTCAAGAAGAGCGGCCTTAGCATTATTTTCCAGTCTGTGCTCTACTTCTCAACCAGGCAACTCTCTCAAAATATAATACCTGTAACGTCCTTCATGAGAACTCTGGCATTTGCACATATGAATTCTGTGGAATATGTCTGCAATACATATAATATTTCACCATTCAAACGAATTCTCCAACACCTACCCAAAGGCAAAATTTGGTGCATTCATTTATTCCAGAAGCAATTTAAGCATATCAGCTTAAGCTATTCGAGATTCCATTGCGACCAATGAGTTTTTTTTTTTTGTTTTGTGTCCTTTGTCAATACTCGTGCTGCTAATAACTACAACCACTAACGGCATCAGCAGTTTTAGTAATAACGCCGATAGTGGTCTCAATAGTGTAATTTCCTGTTGATGTGCATATATTCTTTATTAGCTCTCCTCATGATAGTCATCTACAACTGTAACAACAACATACATTCATTAGTTATTACGATGTTTCAGACTGGGCTGTTCTTGTTAAATGAATGAATGTGTACATGCGCGTACCCAGAAGGAAGTTTCGGTATGTGTGACTTTTAGGACATAGGCAGAGATTCATGCAAACATTTGTACTTAAGAATGTATACAGGGTTACCCGAAAAATCATCTAAGCTACCTAAAGACACTGTTATTTAGCACATTAGTTCGGTAATTTGACACGTTTCCCAAAACTTAACCATTTTCGAGATATTCGATTTCGAAGATTATTTAAAAAACATTTTTTTTTGCTTGTACTTGCGCATTTCTCTAAACGTTAATCCCAGTGTTCAAGGAAAGTGTGTCAAGAATTGCAAGAATACATATAAAAGGCGCTAGGAGCACAACTCTAACAGCGGCAATAAAAAAACTTCTCAACTGGCATCCAAATAAATTAGTAGTAAGAAACTTAGCCAAAAGATCTGCACTAAGAGTGAGGATCACTGTAGAATTTTCACAAAGGATTTTTGGTCACAATAACGGTCACGTTATTCTACAAGTAAACTTGGGCAAGGGGTCTAGTTTTGGAATAGAATAAAATAGCTAACAGAAGGGAATATAATCCGATCCTAACGCAAACAATTTCTCTACAACGGATACAAAATAACAGAAGGAGTAGGCCGGCTGCCCTCTACCCGCTTTTTTATCTCCAAAAGTCTTTCAGGCTTCCTTATCACTATAGCATATTTCAAGCTGAGATTTATGCTGTTACCAAATCAGCTTAATAAACATTAAAATTTACTGCCCATGTCGACACTCGCACAAACATCTTCATCGATAGTCAAGCAGCTATTAAAGCAATAATGGCTGTAATCGCCAGCTCGGTATGCGTGCAACACTGTAAATCCAAAATGGACGTGCTCTGCGAGATAGACCGGTCACCATTTACTGGGTACCAGGTCACCAGGGAATAGAGGGAAATGAGAGAGTTAACGAGCTTGCTAAGGCAAGTACCCTCTTGCCTTTGAAGAAGGATCTAGACGAAGAACAAACTCTAGAAGCACAGTTAATATGGCAAGCAATCGACAGCCGCACAGAATTGTCAAAATAATGATACGAACTTCTAACGTGAATACAACCAACTTTATTTTAACACTCCCAAGGAAGCAATGTAAAATATTGGTCGGAGTACTGACGGGGCATTGCCTCACTCCATATCCGCAACTAAAATGGGATTGGTCCAGAACGACGCGTATAACTTATGCTAAGAAGAAAGGGGTAGGTTAGAACACCTCCTTTGTCACTGTCCTGTTCTAAGCATTACTCGAATAATGTAATTGAATAGACTCAGCAAATAATCCAACATAACCAAATCGCACAGAAATGTACTCAGAGATTTGTCAATGTTTACCGAGGGGCGACCGCTATGGAAGGAAACAACTTAGCAATGGGCATCGAACTCGGATCCACTGATTGGTAGTCACGCACAAGGGCACAAGATGCATCCTGGAAAACACTTTATTGCCACAAATCTATTTTGTAGCTACCAGGTAATAGGGAATCGGACATAAGCTAGCACACGACATCTCCATGAACAAAAATACGCATCCTGAAATGTATGCTTACATTCTTAGGTACATGATTGTAAATATCTAATCGGCCAAACACTTTATAGAAGTGTACCCGCCATTTTTTTTTAATTCGTGCTTACGCCTCTTATGGGTTTTTGGCCGAGCTACTCCTCCTATTTGTGGCGTGCCTCTTAATGTTGTTCCACAAATGGAGGAACCTACAGTTTCACGCTGACTTCGAACGGCAGATATATATTTTTAATGAGGAGCCTTTTCATGGCGGAAATACACTCTGAGGTTTGCCATTACCTGCCGAGGGGCAACCGCTATTAGAAAAAACTTTTTCTCCATTTTAGTCTTTAACCGAGACTCGAACCTACGTTCTCTCTCAATTCCGAATGGTATCGCATCAACTCATTAGGCTACGGCGGCCGCGGTACATGAATACACATAACCTTTTCCAAGTAGGTTTTTACGCACACATACCAGTATTGGCTTTTCCTTTCTGCCCTGTCATTCGATTGTTAAAATAAAACGCAATTGCTTTTTATGCCTCTATGTGCGTCAATTTTATGATTTCGGTAAAATTATTGCAGATTGCGACAAATGTCTCGTTTTACCAACGCTTTTTCTAAACGACTATGAGCGCCATAATAGCCTAGCTTTACGAACAACATAGGTATAACCTCCCTTTCCATTATTACTTTTTGTTAATGAAGTTTCTCCTTTTGTTGCACTAATTGCTGGGGCTTTATTCGTTGGTTTGCTATTTATTTATTTATGTTATATCGGAGCTGTGGTTTTCATGGATTCGAACATTCTGGATTGGAACACTCTGAAAGTTGCTTTTTACCTTGCCCCGTCACTCACTCTTAATATTCACTTCGGTGGAGAACTAATTACAGTCAACCACAGCTGCCTGCCGCAATTTAGGTTACACAGTCTTGTTGCTTAACACTCAGTTTGCTTACGATTGGGCATTTTTTCGTTGTTTATAGCAAACTTTTATAAAGGAAATTTATTAATTAAAATTTAAATTTATAAGGGCCTTGGTGAACTTAATTGATCTCCATCTTCCAATAAATGTCTGTACGCCGCACTAACTTTGCTAGTTCGAGCATTATTGTGGAAGGGGATCATTCATTTAAAATGAGTTTTCATTTTTACTTACGCCAGTATTTCGCACACACTGTTGTCTCTCATTTTTTTCACATAAATATTTGGCCCACTCAGATGCTCTTAAATTCCATTTTATTTGAGCCATTTAGTTCTATTTGAGATCCATACGAGACTTGATATTATAACCCTCCAGAAGCTTTTTCAATAATCACATCCTTCAAGAATATATTTGAGGGTAATTTGGATTGCATGTCAATTGAGAATTTTACAATGGATCTCAGTTGTCCAAAATACACCCAAATTAACCCTCCGAAGGTTACCGCTTTACATGTTAAAATAGGTGCTTTTTAAGAGAGAATATAAAATGATAATACAAAACATAAATAATTTTGCAATAATTTTTTTTTATTATGATTTGGTATCTATTTTTTGAATTCGATAACCGCCATATGTCCGCTACGGCTACGAGTTACGTTACATGGTCCATTCAATCAGTCTAATTTTTTACCACTTTTTCCAATAAATCTGACCGTATAGCGCCAATGGTTGGAACCAAATAATGTCGATATTAATCTGATTAATTTTTGGAGACAAAAATTCAGTCAGTAAGGCTCGATGGCGCTCGTAATTCACCGTAACGGTAGCTCCTTTCTGATTTCGAAATAAATAAAGACCGATTATCCCGCCAGTGCCTGAAGTACCATGGAGATATGATACATTCATGTTCAAAGAAAGAAAATTCTAAGCACTTATATACATATTTAAACACTCAAACAATAGCCTCGCATTGACTTCACCAATAACAAAATCTATAAAAGTTAAGGGCTGCATACAGATCTTACTCTGGTAGCCGATTTTTTTCAAAATTTTACCCTTTTGACTTCATGGCCGCAAATGCAAATGTGGCAGTGAAAGAACTGACGGCATTGTTTAGGCTTGAGCTGCTCTCATTAGATCTGGAAGAGAGCTCTATGTTCTTTACTCTAAGTAAACGAAAAAATAACGCTGTCTCACACATAATAACGATTTCTGATACCAAAACTTGAACACTTTGGCTTGACTTTCAACGAACTTTCAGCTTCTTTTTCTTTCTGTAATAAATTACCGAAGTTTTTTAAATAAATAGGAGTGGAGAAATATAAGAAACAGGTTTTTTACAGCTGTTAACATTGCAATACGATAATATTTGAACTCACCTGTACTCCGGTGATGGGCAACCTTGAGCTACGCACAACAGAACAGCGCCTTCATCTTGTGAAACTTGTACATGAGAGGTGTGCTCGACGACGCTTGGGGAAATGATGCCACGATGAGCTAAAAGAAATTATAATATACTAAATTATTTATCCAACTCATTGGTTTTAGGTATATTTTGCCAAACGAATTCTGTTAATTTTTGTATAACGTCAAAACCAAAATCGGAATTCAATTTAAAAATAGTCACCTTCAAACAATGTTTAGTTTGTAGATGACTTTGCCCGAAAACTATTTTTTACCCATTTTGAGTTTTACTTCTATTGATTACAAATATGATATAATGAATGGCATATTCGAGACATAAAGTTTTTCCTCTAAAAATTTTTTTGGAAACCAAAATATTTTGAATTACACATACAAGGCAATCCGATGCCAAACTATTTGGTTAGTATCTTAAAGTTCTAGTGAATAAAGTAAAAATTGTTTAATTCCTCTATTGATTTCGAAAAAAAATGTACTGAAACATAAAACACAACAAAGTTTAAAAGATATTCAAATCACGAAAAAAATGTAAAAAACCTATTGTATTCAAAAATATTTATATATATTCAATGCCGCCCATCAACAGGCAATGGCAAAGCATCTGAGAGTAAGCTTCTCATAAAGAACCATTTATCTTACGGAGGGGCATAACAATATAGGTCTCTCTTATTATAAATATACATATAAACACATTTACATTCTGTGAAAATAGCACTGGGAATTTTTCAATAAAAGCAAAAATAATTGTTTAATCATAAAAATTTATTTTGTCGCCTTCCAACTAGGCTTCATTCGAAGCAATACACATATGCCAATGATTAGTCCGGTCATCAAAGCAGCTGTTAAACGCGTTTGAAAAGATCTTCTTCAGCTCCTTCAGCGAACTCTCCTTAATGGCCTCTACCTAAAGCGGCGCCCCCTGAGTGGCAATTGAAGTTTTGGGAAAAGGAAAAAGTCACATGAGGCTAAATCCGATAAAAACGGTGGTTGTTCGATGATATTTTTTGAGTTTTTGGTAAAAAAAGACTTCACAATATGAGCCTTGTGAGACGGTGCGTTAACATCCATAAGATCGCCATAGGATTTCTGCCACATTTTCTCGTTCAAAACACAAAACTTAAGACAAATTCTATCTTTGATATTTTTATCTATAGCGAAAATCGCAGAGCATACCTTCGGTTGTCTGATATAATTGAATGCCAAAAATAAGCTAATTGACAGATCACGCTCAAACTTGACGACATTATAGAAGACAGTTGTACCAACATTCTAGCAAAAAAAAGTGTAACACGCGCTTTTTAAATGAAGAAATCTCGATATTTTTTGACAGAATGTATATGTAAATGTATAGGTACATCCCGTTGAAAAATTATACAAGCATCATGTACCGACAAATTTTGGCTATGTATTCTTTAATGTTTTTATTTCAATTCTTTTTTTTTATAAAAATAAAGTTCATCCTATAGTAAAGTCAATTACAAGCGAAGTTTGAAACTTTATAACGATTTATAAAAATGCCTAATTTTAATCAGTTTTATTGCCGAAAAAATTCTTTTATAGTAAAGTCCACATTTGAAGTGGCTTAAAATGCCCGTCGGATTTAAGTAACTTTCCTCGCTACCTAAAAAAGTTTCCTGGATTCTTTATATAGAGAAAATAGCGCAACACCGTTATAAAAGGAACTATCTTTGTATAAAAAATAACGAAAATTAAAAACTAATTAAATATTAGGTGACGCGTAAAGATGCTTTTTTATCTTACGTCGAAAAGATGATAGCATAACAAAAAGTGTAATGTAGTGTTAGTTGAATACAAAGCAAAAAATCAGCGTGATTGGCAAGTTGTGGAAAGCTGTGTATTTTAAATTAAATTTAGGAACTAAAAAAAAAACGAAGCAAAATTAATAACTGGTTGCTTACTATTTCTACGCTATCACAATTTAAAACCGCGCTCTTGATTTAGATAATTAGATAATATTATTAATTTTAATTAAACAAAAACTCTGTTCAAATAACGTCCAATAAAATTACGCACTTTCGCACATTTGCATTTACCGTATTCGTAAACAAACCACTCTGATGGCATAAGCATTGGCTGTGTTGGTTTTTTTTTTCCTATGTCACTAACACAATCTCAGTTTTGTTAAACAAATCCCAAGTGACATCGGCCCATCAGCCGATTCTGTTTAAAATTCGCTTAGAGCCTTCTGCTACATAGAACACTTCTAAAAATATTTTCACTATGAGGAATGACCAGCTAATACGCCGGAAATAAGTAGAAAGGACTACTAGCCACCAATGGCACATTTGCAATTCAAAGAATCAAGCTGAGTTATTTGCATTTAGTTTCCTAATTTGCCATAAATTTGTTAGTTTAAAATTTCACTAATAGATTTATTGGAAAAAATATGTTATTCTACACACAATAATTAATACTAGCGGCCGAGGTACCCGAATGGGCTTGTACGCGGCTGACATTCGGTGGACTCGGGTTCAAAACCTACAGTATGTATGAATCATGAAATGACAGAAAAAAGTTCTTCTGATGGCGATCACCCTTCAGTAGGCAATGTCAAACTTCTGAGTATTAATGTGCGATGAAAGAGCTCCTCATAAAAAACCATCTGTTGTTCGGTTGCGGCGTTGCGGTTGTGAAACAAATTCAAAACACACACCACAAATTATAGGAGGAGGTCGGTTAAACACCTAACAAAGAATGTACGCGCCAATTATATATGTACAAATAAAATTTGAAAAGTTGAGGTAAGTATTTTTGTGTTTAAAATTATATGCAACGTGAGTGTAAAGAAATAATTAGTTTTATATTTAATGCATTTGTGGTTTCGCTTAATGAATGCTTTCAATGCTGTGCGTGAATACATACGAGTGCGTATGTACATACTTGCATATAAATATGTATATTAATAAATAAATTAAAATGAAAATTATTTTAACAAATCTGTAGCAAATATTCTTCCATTTCATTTATGTATATGTGTGTGTATTTTAATTTTAAATTTATTTTATTAATATATAATGTGTGCGTATGTATTGAGCGCGTTTTTGCGGTGACGCTATTTACATAAGCAGCTATTAGCAATGCTGAAATTAAACGAAAAATTTTTACAAATTCATGCACGGAATTAAGGAAAATGCACGTGAATAAAATATTTTGAATTATTCATTAATAACATTTTTATTTGAATTCGCAATTTTTGTGGCCTCTTGAACACTCTTTGTGGCCGAGCTCCTCCTCCAATGTGTGGTGGGCGTCTTATTTTCACAAATGAAGGACTCTACAGTTTTTCTCTGCCTGGCTGGATATTTTTTTAAGAGAAGCTTTTAAAGTTTAAAAATTTAAATGAAATTTTACTTATGTAAAATTCATTTAATCAATATAGTTTTTTTTGCAGAAGATTACATTAAAAATTCAAAATTACGGGCAAACTATATATGTAAATACGAAATATGTTTACGGGTGACTAAATTAATTAAAAAAGCAAACAACTTAGATTCGAGCTACTCACAGTTAATCCTGAGACGAGTAGGCGAGCTGACAACCACTCGGCGCGTTAAACGGTGCATACTACGGCAACGAAACGATTGTGATTCATCGCTCTCCTGTAGATTGTGAATAAGTAATTCACCGGTGGGCAGTAAATGGAATTTACCATCTGTGGGGAAAATGTATACAAATTTATTTATTAGCGACATCGTATTTTATTTATTTATTTAATCAGATTTGATGGAATTTATGCAAACACCTTTAGTACCTAACCCAGTGACTAAAGAGCATGGCAAAGTAAATTTTAATCATGAAAAATTAAAATGTCTAACCGGTAAAGGATGGAAAACCTTGGCTAGTAATGCTGACAGAGAGCAATGTTAATTATGCAGGAACCAGTAAGGCAAGCGCAACAAAAAAAGCATGCACACACACCCATAAAGCAAGTAACACACTAGCGCACACAGCCACCAGCAACGGTACAGAGTAAAAGGATAATGTACGCACAAGTGTTGTTGTATGCCTTTGGCTGTCGCTTTTTGACACTCTACACAATAATCACATTTTCACCTTTAATATGAAGTCGAGGCTGGTTCTCGCTGTCAGACTATCATTTAAAACAACTAAGTAAGGAAGTACTAAATTCGATTCGAACCGAACTTTACATATCCGCGGACATTTTAGTAAAACTTAATTCGGACTGCCTATTAATTTTTGAAATCAAACTAAATAGACAATGACAGTTGCAGAGGAACAGACGGAAATCCATATACAAAGTGGACGTGGATTTATGCGATCTAAATAAATTTTTTGTCCGATATAAATGAGGTGAGAAGTAATATTTGTGCAAAGTTTGGGGGAGTTTTATTAAGCCGCTATCTATAGTAGATACGCGCAATTCATTTTACAAAATTTGGTATAACTACTCTTTTTCAGGGTTTACTACTTTTATCCAAATTTGAGTAATTTTGGTTCCCTTACAATACAAAAAAGAATCCAAGTTTATTTTTATTTTTTAAAACTACCGTTGCAAGGGAGATGCGCGTAACTTATTTAGCCCATTTCCAATACCAACCTTCCTTGGATAAAAGGTAATATGTGAATCAAGTTTTACTAAAATAGCTTCATTTTTCCTTGAGTTATCGTCCGCTCGGATGGACACACAAACATGGCTATATCGGCTACTCTCCTCAATTTATATATATCTCGATGCCTTTATAGTCTTACAAGCAACAGGTATAAGAACAAATATTTTATTATACCCTTGAGCACAAATGCGCGCGGGTATAAAAAACAACTACATGGAATTAACGCTGCGAGGTTTATTGCACGCTGCACGCATTACTCAGAGTAGACACATCCCTAAAGTAAAAGAACTTAAAAAGTCATAAAGCGAAAAAGAAATAAACACTTAAGCATACCTCCTTGCAGCGATGGATAGATGTAGATAGCAGGTTCATGAACCCATGAGACCACTCTCACCAATTCCTTTACGAACGTCGGGACGACGCAGCGCAATATGGCAGTACATCCTCGGGCGGCAGAGAGCACCTCGACATCCACTTTGTATGCTTGCGCAACAACTGTGAGAAGAAAAATGTTGAGATATCGTTAAAAATACAATGTTTCAAAACATATTTATTAAATTTACTAACTGGTGTAATGTAAACAAAGACAGATAATCTCAGTGGCAGCTTGAGCTTGAGTTATTTTGTCGCTCTATTTGCAAAAGATCTGGTGGTTTCCTTTTAACCCGATCCCTTTGTCAGATGCGGCAGTAATCATATTCGTTTAATCTGACCAGATTCCATTGGACAGTATTTTGTATAAAAAATAATATAATAAAATATTCACTCCCTTCCTACTTTTTCGCGGTAATTTAACAAACTAGCGGCTTGAAGTTTCACTTATCTTTTAAGCTTTCTTTACGATATTCACCTTGGAAAAATTATTATGAAAAAATATGTAATAAATATATTGGATTGAGGAATACATAAGTTCATAGCGTTTTTAGATTTTCTTTTCTTTTACAACGATTTGTTTGCCATTTTTTGTCGAACATAGATTTACAGGCGTAGAAGACTATACTGACCTTCTTAACTCGATTTTCTATGTGCAGCTTTCAGTGGCGCTTGGACACGCTGGTTGTTTAGTCTTGGAAGCTTAAAAGCAGGAGGCTTGTATTTCCTGGTGAATAGCATAAACTGGCAGCCCATCTACTGAGTGTCGCCAATGCACCTTTCAAAATTTCAGCCATTACTGATGGGAAGGGTCCTCAGACCAAGTCATCGTCATATGCTACCACCTTTACCCAACCCCCGATTTAAAGCTTCGTCAATAGCTACTAGCCAAAGGAAAGGCGATAGGACGCCGCTCTCCGGTGTACCCCTATGCACGAACCTAGTGATTCTAGCCCTTCCTGTTGTTGTTTTAGTCATACAAATATTTTTTTAACTCATAGTTTTGATAGCTTTAATTTAAATAAAGAAACTCAAAAATGTTTGCATAAAAAACATTTTATTTTTTGCGAGAGCAAAGAGTTGGCAACACTGCACAACTAGACTAGTGTGACGTCACGCACTCTCTCATGGGCGCAGTCTTGTTCCTATTATTCTTGCTTGTATACTGCTTCAACGATCGAACATTTAAGTACATAAGTATACATATACAATATAATATTTTTTTGAAGCATAATCGAGACATATTTTTCGTACATTTCCCTATATCAGTAAAATTAAATTTGAACAGAAACTTCGCTGCAACTTCCAAATACATTACAAGACATCATCTACTTGATATTGAATTGGGTCGTGCGCAATCTCATCAACGCCAAGGGCATTGCCTACTTATACGTTTCGAGTATGTATATTATTTATATGCATGCATATACACATACAAACATAAATACGTATAAATACATATGTATGTACGAGTCTTAAAATTGTTATATTATTCAAGTCAAAAGCCATTGCACATTTTACTCACCGGCACGCACTTGCACATCGCGCGACACAATGCGCCCCACACTGTTACTAGCGATGCAGCGATAAATCGTATTGTGTACGTCCTGGTGATAAGCCGCCGCCGGAAATGGCAAGAGCACCAACGTGCCATTGCGCAGTACACGTCGCACCCCGTGGATCTCTGAGACTGCTGTGCCATCCGCATGTACCCAATCGATGGTTGGCTGCGGGCTACCCGATGCCGAACAATCAAGCCAACCGCCAGACGAATTGGAGAATTCAACACGTCCGGGTGGCTCCATCACAAAGCCGGGACCGCGCAGATGTGTGTCGAAGGCTTCGGCCGATGTGGCATCTGCAAAGTAGAAGATTCAAGAAAAATATGAATACAAATTGAAAGAAAGAAACAAAAATTCTTAAATGTATGCATATAAGTAAAATGAGCTATACCGAAATAATGTACGTAGGTATATGAAAAACTTGTGCCTGTATTTATTTGTTCAGAATTATACTAAATTCAGCGTTGTTTGTTGGCATTTAAATGAAATATGAATAAGTAACCAAAAAAACCATTAGAAAAATACGAAAATCGCCAAGCACTTGAGACAGTAGCTCCTCCATGTCGTGCTGGATGCGGCAAACGGAAATGAGATTTCAAATTGCAACACTGTCAGGCTAAATAGCCATAAAAATGCAAGCATTAAATTGCCAAATGCAAAACGTTCAATGCACTGCAATAGTTGCAAGAAACATTTTCGTACGCAGCATGAAGCCCGGAAATCGCCTTGAAACAGGCGACAGGAAATGGTAGAAATAAAATGACGTAAAAGACGTGGCATAAAAAATCATAAATTCATGAAGGAATGGCTAAACACTTAAATGCAGAAAGCAAAGTATAGCTCGAAATGCCAAGAGAAACAATGCATATAAATACAAAATGGTGTTGTATGTCATATTTGTGCACAGCATGAGGCCAAAACAACCAACGAAACAGCGAATGAATAAGAAAATACACCACTCACTGCCAGCTTTTGACGTTCTGCACACAATATAATATTAGCATACGGGCTTACCCCTAACCTAGATGCTCGAATATAGGGAGTGTGCATGGATCTTGACCCCGCTCATTCAGCAACCAAGCACCAACTTTACAGCCTTCTTAATGTACCTCGCACTTAATGCGTTCGCTCACATTCGCTCATTGCATCTCTCCCTCTCCGTATGTTCCTTTTCAAATATATTTATTTGCGGCAGTCTGTTGCAGTCATGTTTGCTATATATGCCAATTTATAAAATTTAAACGTATTGCATTTTCTAAAACGAAATATGGTTGAAGTCTCATTCGAGGGTCGACCAACAAATGCAAAAACTAAAGTTCTTCTTTAGTGTTCGTACCTTGGCAGACAAGGCAGACACTCAACTGAAGGGGTCTCTATCGATGCAGGAATGTTTGGTTTGCTGAAATTAATGCAGACTGCAGATGTAGTTTGAAATTTTGCTTCTTCCTAATAGGTCATGGGTCCCTCAATTCACTTAGAGGTTCGATGTGATGTGCTAATGGTAAGCATTGATACTCAGGAGGTAGCAACTTCGAGTTCGAGGACTTACTGGAGTCTTAAATGTAGTACGACCAGAAACAGGAGCTCTTATAGTATGCTTCAATATGTTCTTGTAAACGAGGCCTCGGAAATTTCGTGGTAATTGTGGTTTAGCACCCAAATGTGGGTGTAGTTCACGCTGAACAAAGTATTTATTTTAAGCATCAGTACCAGAGTCCATGTCGACAAGTACCCAAGTAAATCATACCAGACACTGGAAGTAAGGTATTTGAAGGGCAATGCACATCAGAAACCGTAGGACACATCTCTTAAAAACGTATACGTCAATATATTATCCATATTAACGAAATTTGTGGGTTGTCTCTTCTCCCGCAAGTCGATCTTTAGCTAAGTTATCTAATTATAAGTCATTTTTGCTACACAAATTTCTGGGGTCAATGGTAAAAAAAAAACAAATGCACGGAGTATTAAAAATTGTTGCGGTAGCCCTAACTAACTAGTACTAACTTTGATAATGGTCCGATTTCCCACGAAAAATTTTCTGTGGGGCCTTCCCAAACATAGAGTCGGCGCTCTAACATTTCAATACCATTTTACGAAATCTCTTACCGGTCAACAATTTTTTGAGGTCTGCGAACGCCAGTAGTCTCTGGAAGTCAAATCTGGCAAATAATGTGGATGTGGGAGAAATTCATAGTTCAATTCATGTAATTTTGCCATTGTTTTGATTGACTTGTGACAAGGTGCGTTGTCAGCTAACTCACATCACTTCATCTTTTGATCATACAAAACTATTTTGTGGATTTTTTTGATGCTTTCTGTTATCGCTTCATTTGACCGTCCACTGTGTTGTGCATCATCAGTGTCTCTAGGACTACGTTTGAGTCAGCAAACCATCGTTTTAATGTTGTTTCTAAGGGAGCGGAGTCCCCATAACACTTTTCTCCAATCAAGAAGCAGTGTAAAATTAAAACACAAAATTGATTTTGATCCATTGCTTTGAAATCAACAAAATTAGCGTCACTCTTAGCATAATAATGGGCATAAAGGCATAGAGGGAAAGGAGACAGAAGATAGAATAGCTAAAGAAGACGCGAGACTTGCAGGGTATTAAATAAGTCAGATACTTAAACCACTGCGCACAATTCAAAACTAACTAAAGCAATGCATGCTAAGAAAGGCAAAAGGGACAGATGGTTTAGCTTAACCAATTGCAAAGTTGCTAGAATCAGGTGTAAACACGCATATTATGACAGGAATATCGGTTAAATCGTTCGATAGAAGAAACTGTAGAACTTTAGTTGGTATACTAGCAGATCACAACCTAGTTGCAGCACACGCTTACAAGCTAAATTTAACCATTAACGACATTTGCAGCAAATGTAATGAGCCGGGTACAAGAGAAACCCTGGAGCATCTTCTATGCTACTGCCCGGCTCTCTCGAAAATTAGACTATGCTATCTGGATGCGCACTGGCTTGAAAGGCTAGAATCTATTGCTGAACTGGAGCTCGAACGACTCCTAAAATTCGCGAACAGCACGCGCATGTTGAGTGATGGATATTTTTGCTAAATAGAACTCTGATCTGACAGCGCTAAAATGGTATCTGCGTGGCTTCGGCCAGCTAGTATAACCTAAACCTAAGCCTAAAACTAATGCCAACTATGTATTAGGCCCGAGACTTTCCAACAGATGTGTCTATGCCAAACAGAGTCAGAGAAGCGAATCGAGTAAAGCACGAAGGCAAAATGCACAATCTACAAATTTTGTCCGGTATTATTTTATATTGCCTGAAGCATAATTATTGACCAGTAAATGCATTTTTTTTTTTTCATACCTAATCTTATTTAATTTCCCATTAACGTATTCAAATAATCCCAACATTTCCAAAATCTATTGTATAAATTTCTGTACGACTCTGATGACCTACGACGTATACAAACCAGCAATTCTTCACCAGCCAGCTGAATATCTCCGTTGCTAGCGCTGCGTTATCTTTTTGCATATTTAAAAATGCTATTGTTATTTAAGCTTTAAAAAAATAAAATATAAAAAAAATTGCTAAAAACTTGCACGTAGTTAACTGCCAAATATGCAACTTACTGGTCCTGAGCCTTTCTGCCACATTAATGAATTCCTTAGGAAATGGGAAGAAAGAAAACTTGCCGCACACTGACTAAACTATGCCGGTCAGCGTCAAGCCAAACTATTCCTAAGTCCCAACAAAGGAATATCTGACAAACTTCTCTCACTAAACAGAGTAGATCTGCGTCTTTTAACAGGATATCTTACAGGTCACTGCAGCCTGTGGTATCATCTAAATAATATTGGTCTATCTGAGACCAATGTCTGCCGCTTTTGCGAAATGGACATAGAAAGCTCAGAACATATGCTTTGTGAATGTCCTGCGTTGGGCAGACAGGGACTTCATCACCTTGGTGGTATCGAAGTATCTCCATGCAATCTTTGGAACAACAAACCCAAAATTGTGCTAAAATTTTTAAAAAGCCAAAAACTCTAGCGTTACAAAATAGGCCTTTCACAATACGAGGCTCGCTAGGATATAAGCAATAATAATACGCTAGGCCACTTCTGAAATCTAAAACTTTGCTGGTGTATGCTCTAATCTATTCAAGTGAATGATACTGAGCTGTATTACTTGCGGCGGTGTTAGTTTTTTATAAAATAGCATCAAGTTCTGTCATATAATTTCTGCGAAAACTCCCATGTACCGCAATTTGCCAGTAAAATGCTCCATCTGATGCTCATAACTAGCTAATCAAACCCAATAAAAAAGTTTTCACTCCGAAATGTAATTTTTGATTTACTCAATACTACTTAGAAGTTTAAAGCAGCTTATTTATTGATTTAAGCGCAAAATTAAGTTCAAATGAAACGAAGTTAGTGGCCCAAAATTCCATATTTTCAAGCGACACGTTCAATGCGAAATAACTTGTGCAATATTGCGGCAGCTAATCAGCAGAGTTTCAGCAACAAGCCATGAAAAAAGTAACAGAGTCGCAATATTCCTGTAATCTTTGAGTGCAGTGACCATTTTCTGGGGCGATTCTAACAACCAGCGTGCAATTTGATTTGAGTAAAATCTTTCGCTTCGTCTCAAAACTTTATACAAATTACCTCATTTTGTTCAGGCGCCAAGAGCGGGACCTGAAATATTTCTCTATACTGCACATTTTCTGATGTCTGAATATTGACTATATAGTAAGTACACCACTTTAATGGCGTAAAAACTCGTTTCGTAAAATCTGAAATAATTTAAAATTTTTTAATGTTTTGCATCTGTGTTCGTAAGAAACTCGTGCCATAAACCCGCATCGAATTTAATGGGTGCTTGAGTGCCACTAGTCGTCAATACAATGAGAAGTAATTACTCGCAGCGTTTCACTTCCACTACAACCGAAATCACAACTCCAAAATGTCTTTCACGTATGAGTAAAGAATGTAAGTGGATGGGAAAATATGTGTATGTAAGCGTGTTTATAAGTGAAAGCAGGACGCGATTTAAAGCATTAAAAAATATATTTACGCTTTAATGCGCATCTGAAAAGAATAAGTCAGCCAAACAGTGCGCGTTTAGATGGGATGAGTGCAAAAGCTAGTACATTTGAAACGCTCGGGAAAACAGCTTTTGTTTGCCTCAACTGACGCGAGAGCGATGGCGACTGGCACCGCACAGCATATAAACCTTGCTAAGATGCTCAAACTCAAGAGAAGTATTAAGCAACCCAGCAACACATTTTTTTATATTCATATGGTTATACCATTACGGTACATATTAAGGAAGTGTGGGAGTTGTAAAAAACGCAGAGTAGTAAAAATGGGAATAATACATATTTTTATGGCTAATATAAAAAGGTTTGTCGTACAGTACAACAATGCTGGCATGTCTGTACTTACTTAAGGGAACAATAATTTAGTGGAGTAGCGTACAAATACAGAGAAAAAACAAATACCTAAGCAACAGTGGAGCCATACTTGCACAAAGTCGGTAGATAAAAGGAGTGAGTCAATTATTTTTCTTTATTTTTTTATTTTTGTGACAAAGACTAGCGGCTAGTTAAAGCTACACAAAATTAAACAGAAAGAAACAGAAACAGCCATGTCGCCGTGTGTATTGCTGCTGTAGCAAAAGGATTGCGTCGGTGATATTGCGAAGTGTATGGAATAAAGATTGGTAGGGTGGCATTAGCCGCCGGTTGAGTATCTCAGTCATTGAAGCCGTTGAGCATTCCAGTGCGTTGACATATAAACACAAAAAGTATAGACATACTAATACAACGATTCCACAATTATGTGCAAAGGAGGACGTAAACGGGTGAAGTAGCGCAGAGAAATATGAGAAGAAAAAAAGAAAAATGCGAAAAGTAATGGCGGAAAGGCGAAACTCTCTTAAGATTTGCAATTGCAATATTTTTACGACAGTGTTTCATAGTATTTTATACAAAGACTCACGCACACACATAAGCAGATAACGGTGGTATACATACGTTCACTGCACAAGCCTTGCACGCAGAGCCCCTGTAGGTAAAAGCTGAACTAGTGAAAAAAAATGTCAGATTTCTGACTACGACATCGCCAATTCGGAAATTTCCATAGATCCAATTTCAGGTGAAAACCATTGATTACGCCTCTAATAAGATTTTGACAGTGATTCTGAGAGACTTTCCGTAAATATATTAATTTATTTTTCTTATATCGGTAGCGTCCTATAGGGCATTTATATTGCAAATAGCAAACATGCATACAACCCGGCCATTAGACACAGTTAGAGTAGTATTGCGTGGGTAGGTGCTTTGCTGGATTATGGGACAGAGATACTGTAAGCCGTAGAACATTTGTTTATTGTGTAAGCTGAAACAAGAGAAATGCTGATAATTGCAAACATGAAAATGAAGCGCGAAGTTGTCGAACGAATGAGTTTCGCACTGTGGTGTTATTAAAGATAAACATCTGTAAAAATATCTTTTATTTTATTGCACGAAATACTTGAGTGTATAAAATACGAGTTTATGATACTCAAAATTTTGTGTGTGTTTTTGCTAACTATTTTTAGATTAGTTAGATTTGGCAGCCGCGTCGCACATAGAGACAGCGATGCTACTTAGACCACGAAATAGGTCCGTTGTGAGCTACAGCGGCTGATCTACATTTGCCCTTCCAGATTAAGCCATCTTAAGCTTTGAACAAAGCATTAAAAGTAGTTGGTACCTAAACTGCATAGATTATCTATATTCATTAAGAAGTAAGATCTTAAATATCGGTTCCTGCTTCTGGTTAGAACCGGGGAAGTGCAAAAAAGGCGTTGAATTGTTTCCAACTCCTCTTCATTTCTGCAGCTACGACAGAAATCATGCGTGTAAACGCCTAATTTCCTTGCATGATTTCCTATGAGAAAATGTCCTGTGAGGGCCCCTACTAAGGTCCTAATTTGAAGTCTACTCACTTTCATAGTATTCTTGGACAGACGCAGATTTAGCCTTGGCAATGTTTGTCTACCAATTTCACAGGTATTAGAACTAATCCATCTTTGATTTATAGAATTGATTAGTGTGTCCATAACAAGAAGCTTACAAGTTGCAAGAGACACCCCCATAAAATGATTTATATATGGCATGCAGGCACCTTCTCTTGCACGTTGGTCAGCCCTACAGTTCTCTGGTATATCTCTGTAGCCTGCAACCCAGCATAAGATAATACGATACTGTTTAGCGATCTTTTAAGAGATTAGCAACAATGTAAGATGCTTATTGATGGTATTTGGAACGCATCTAGAGCCCGTAGGGCAGCTTGGCAGTCTGATAAAATGCAGATTTCTGTTGATGATATTCTGTTTATCTCTAACCATCTTAAGTTTTCATGAATAATGCTTATTTCCGCTTGAAAAACACTACAGTGATCCGGTAGTTTAAACGATTCGCTGATAAAAAGCTCTCCGCAAACTAACCCTGATCCTACACCGGTATCCATTTTAGATCCGTCCGTATAGATCCTAACGAGTGTGGTGGGTGATGGATCTTCTTCTAGCCATTCCAGTCTAGAAGGGATTTTCATTGAGAAATTCCTTTCGAAGCAGTGAATGAGAAGGTATATTCGTATAGGAGTCTAAGATAGTTGAGTGTCCATGTGAGACAGTTTTTCACTGTGAGCTCGCTCTGAGCCTTAAAGCGGAACAGGCCCCTGAGCAGCAGAGATCCAGGGGTGCCAGATGTAAATTAGAATCGGTTTTTTTCTGCATATATTTTTTCACCATCAGATGTTATAAGGAGAACTATTCAATACAATAATATTAATATTTAAAAAATACATATACAGTGAGTTAAATAAGCACAGGGTGTTATGGACAAGTCTTGACCACTTCCAAGTATTCTCCCAGAAAAATAATTTCAAAAAAGCACAAATTTTTATCAGAATTTGTAACAACTCTATTCCCAAGTAAAAATGTCTTTATACTTTTTATAAAACCTTTTTATATATTACTTATTTTGCAAACTTATTTAAACGTTTAAAACGCAATGCTGGTGCATTCGCTTTCTTTTCGCTTTATTTTTTTTTTTTTTTTTGCTGATCATTTTGTATATTTCATCGGCTTCGAGCTGGTGCTAAGTGAAGTTCTTGCCCAGTATAGTTTCAGACAGTGCCTTGCATTGTAAAAAAACGAAGGTGTTTGAGTGCATGGTGTGTATTAATATTATATTATACCAAATGTCAGCGAGCTGGTAGCCCTGCAACAAGCTAGTGTGCAATGTGGCATCGCCATATCCGAAATACAGCTTCGGTCGATGAAGAATCGAGGAATTTTCGGAATTTCTAGTCGAACAGAACGCAAACGGAGACGGTCGTAACATTATATATATGCATATACCTATATATATATATATATACACGTTTATATATATCCGTTCACACTTTTTATACTTTTAAATAAATTTTATAAAATAATAATAGAAAACCCGTTTAATTTTAATATTGTGGATGTGCACAGAGGCCTCCTGACAAAAATAAATAAAAAAATAGATAAGAAAAAGTGAAAATAAACAAAAACTAAAAAGCAGATGTGCATTTTTATAGTCATGAAATTTGGATACATTAAAATACAAAAGCTCAAGTTGCACAAAAATCGCATTCATTAACAAAATATGTTTTATATGTTATGTTATACATATAACAAATGCTGGATTTTTTTTTATATGGAATAAATTACCGGGCACCGTCAGCAAAAATAAAAGAAAGTTAAATCCACTCAATTTTTGAGTCACTTAAAGCTTAGCTACACCAAAAAATTAAGAGGCTATAAAACTGCATGCCCGAAGTTTTTCTAAAAATTCTGAAAAACTCTTCACAGCGTGAATTAAAGCTTAAAAAAAGTATATCACTGGGAAATAGTTGTATTTCATTATCAGTAAAGCATGTTAAAACAAAAATAATGAAAATGGTTTATTTTGATTTATTTATTATTATATATAAAAACTAGGCGTAAAGTAAAGTATAGAAAACAGTTTAAAAGCGAAAAAATTATTATCCGTCGAGAAAGATGAATATATCGAACCACGAAAATATCTTCTTTTTTTTGTAAAAAGTACGTACGTTTTACTCTGTTATCGTTTTTTGAAAATCTGTCACTCACTTCACTTTTGCTCTTTCACGCACATGCAAAGAAGTGAGGTTATTGCGAAATTTCATAAAATCAGAGACACTTTTTTGCGCTGATGAATTAAAAACGTTTAAATTATTTTATAGTACTTAATTTAGAAATAAATTTTAACCAATACCATTTATGAGCCATATTCCGCAAGTGTTCGATATAAAGAGTAATTTAAAAAGGTTAAAAAATTGTCAAATTTGGAGGAAAATTTGTGGTTTTTTTCCTAAATTTGCACAAACTTTGAAATTTGGATTTATTTAGTTTTTGTAGTAAAATCAACTATATTTTCAAAAAAAAATTAAAACTAATTTATTAACTCACAAGTCGCTGTGACCCACAAGTCGCTGTAGATAATGACGGCAAGCTATTTATTTACCATATAATAAGAACTTTAATATTATGTCTGCAACGAAATAACTCCCAAAAACAAAGAGTTATTAAACTAACTTGAAACTAAAATGTAAGCTCCTCGCTTTTGGTCAGAAGCTATAAGGCCCTTAGTCCAATGGCATAAACATTCAATTTAATGGAGCTTAAGTGGACTATAAGTTTCTCACACTTTTAGTCGAAAACTCGGAAGGACTAGCAATTTTTGTTTTAATATACGAGGTGCATCGTGTTCACATATACATAGTTATATCCACGGTTAAGAGCATTTTTGATGATATTCTTGAGGGAGTCTACCACTATCCTATTCTCTCCAGTCAGTGTCGTAAAAAGTCTTTGTCTTTCCAGTTTTTGGTAACCTACTTTATGTGGCCTTGAGGTGACTGACAACGGCATTGCGGTCCGTAGAATTTTGAAGCAGCGTCTAACTACGCTAGGCAGTCCGCCTGCTTGTTTCCATCATAACCTTCAAGTTCTAGTACCCATCCCAAAAAATGATGTTCCTTGCTCCCAGGATATTGAAAAGAGTGAAGCGTTCCTCAACGAGCTTGGATGTTATTGTAGGGAATTGCAGTGTACACAAGGTTGCCTGACTGTCTAAAGACGAGCTGTGAAGTTGTTTCTGACATAAATTTCTATGCCATGAACTTCCGCTTCGAAAACATGGGGATAAATTTTTAAGTTTGATCAGATTTTCTAGTCAGGTTCAATGCATGGTGTCGGTGATTCTCAGAGTGCTTAACTTAGTATATATATCTTGAAATTTCTATAAATTTGTTGCATGGGGCATTTGTACTATTGCAACCCTTTATGAATTTTTATTATCTTTTATGAAATTTCCGATCTCTCGGTCAGAAATATTGTAAGGCCTTAGTATTCCTAAGGTAGCCTTCTTCTCTTCTCTATGCTTATTTACCTACCGCTTCCTGATCTCCTCCTGGATCATAAATGTACTGAAATTTGTCTCAAGAAAAAGCTTGTAATTCTTTCGGATGCTGTGTAAAGTTCTCATTCGGTTCTTTGGGAGTACAAAAATCATAAGTATAACCCTTTGAGAGAGCTTTCTATAGACTTATCGCAGCTGGTAAGTTATTGATTCACCAACAGAGTTGCTTCCATGCTTGCATGATATCCGGCATATTTCCGCCGCATCTACGAGTTAAATAATCTATTCGGTCAGTCCAACTTTCAACTACTTTTTCCAATAAGTCTGAATAACAAATCTAAACGAGCCCAAAGAGCAAAATTCCGACGCAAGTCATTTGCTTCAATTCTCGCACGTGATGCTTTTTATTGGCGGGTAAGCCAAGATCTTGACGTAGAATTTTCCACGCAGTCGAAAGACAAAAGCCAACACGTTAAGAATAACGCCAAATTGACATTTCAGCATCTTCGCTCAACAATACTTCGCTCTATGAACTTCAAAGTGAATTTCAACAATTTAGAAGCGTTGTTATTGCGTAAAATGATCCATAAACCTTACTCAACGGAAATATGAACACAGTTTGCCATTCTCAGCTGTCAAATCATATTCATGTGATATGATGTAGGAACTCTCCACTTATGCCAGCCGTTAAAAGTACCTCTACAAATAATTTGGGCATCCCCATAAAAATTTTGTGTAAAAGTACTTTTTAAAAGTAATTTTTTTTTTTTTTTCAGAAACAAATAAAAAAATTAATAAATAATTGGCTGGTACATTTCTGTTTGGTGTTTGGCCTAGGTCCTCCCCTTCTTGATATTGTTCCACAAATGGAGGGGCCTACAGATTTACGCAGACTCCACAAGACAAATGTCTTTTTACGAGGAGGTTTTCCATGACAGAAATCCACTCGGAGGCTTACAATTACCACCCGAACGACAACTGCATGAAGATTCGAGCCTATGCACTCCCGAATGGTAGTCACATACCAACCCATTCTTATTCTAATAATTTTTCCTATTCTCCTTTAGAATTTTTAATCGATTTAAAAATAATCTGCATATTATATATATAATTGGCGCTTACACCCTTTTTGGGTGTTTAGCCGAGCTCCTCCTCCTATTTGTGCTGTGCGTCTTGATATTGTTCCACAAATGGAGGTACCTACAGTTTTAAGCTGACTCCGAATGGCAGTAATATTTTTTATGAGGAGCTTTTCCATTGCCTGCCGAGGATCGGCCGTTATTAGAAAAAACTTTTTTTTCCCTTTGGTTTTTCATCGAGATCACGCACGAACCCATTCGGCAACGGCGGCCGCCATACTTAATTAAAAAAATTATCTATTGTATACTGCAGCTGTGGGTTCAGAAGTGTAAAATATGATTGACATACGACGCCATTTCCTGAAATTATAAATCTTCCAATACGGTGATTAATTTTGCGCCACCTTGTTCATACGTTTGCATTCGGGTAGCAAGATATTATGTAATGCAAATTTGGTGCCTCAAGTCAGAAAATGAAATACCATGTAGAAAAAAGCTTTACCCAAAAATCGATGACATTTTTCCAGTTCTTCCTTGCTTAGATTACACTATGCGTTCAAGCAAACTGGTGATGGATCTGTCAGTCCGCATATCTAGTAATAGCTCGCTGTGTAGTGTAGAATTCCTGCATGAACTAGTGGGTGTCATATACTGCAGGCTATGTGTTTGCATTTGTGTGCGTTTTGGGTAAAGGTTTAATGGCGATGGCGCGATGGTGAAAGATGTAATGAATGGGAGCAGAAAGAAACGAAAACCAAAAAAACAAGCAAACATTGCATGAAGATAGAAAAGAAATATACTGAAAGAGTAAAGAATGTATACGAATGTACGTGGGTATGGAACAAAAACAATGAAAAGTGGAAAAAAATGAACCAAGTAATTTTTCCACTGTGAAATGCAATGCATAGCTAACAGTCACCTCAACTCAGAACGACGCCGACGGCTGTTGCTTGCTTCGATTTCCTTTGAGGATTACAAGAATTTTTTTGCACCGCTGTGACGGCTGTGTGCTATATATATGTATGGTATGTCTGCAAGTGCCGCTTTTGCAATCACAGAAGTGCTCACCAGCGCATAGAAAACCAAGCGCTCTGCGCGCCACCAGCTATATTTGCGGTCATACGCAACCAGCAAAACAGCATTGATTTTTTCTGTGAAAAGCCTTTTGTGTACGTGCATTTGCATATGTACATATATACATATGAATTGAGACCATGGCATCTATAGAAATATATATTAAATGATGAATAAAATAAAATATATGTTTCTTTACCGAATATGAGGACTTCGGATATCCCACTAAGACTGGCTACTTGATGTTTGAAAAAACGCAAGATAAATTTAAGTATGTTCTGACATACATACATATACACAATACTCGCATAAAAAAGTTGTGTGTGTCTGCTGGTAAATATGTCATTAATAGACTCGAAAACCAGTGAAAGGATTTTGCTCAAATTCATAGGAAATGTTTGCAATGGTGTCCGTTGTGCGTAGGACAAAAAAACCGAGAGGTGACGCTGAAGTTGCAATATTTCCATTCTATGTATTATATTACTATATTTATAATTCAATTTATTCCAATCCAGAAATTGTATTGTATTAACCACCAAACAGCAAATATTTTACTTGAAAGATGGCACAGAAACCGAAATATCAGTTCGATTTGTTTCCAATTCATAATTTCTACAATATTACCCACGTATTTTCTTATAACGTTGACAAAACATAATAAAACAACATTTCTTTCTTTATTTTTCAATTTCGGTATAACGGTAACAATTATCCGGTGATTTCAATGTGAAAGTGATAATAGAAGTGTGAAGAATTTAAAGTGATTTATTCTACAATATAAAATTTGAAAATTGCATTAGAAGGATCGTTAATGCAATCATTTAATTATGCTTCCAAAACAAGAGATTAACCCTAGGAACAAATGAAAGTTATGAGCAGTGCCAGCTTCACAGTTGTTATTGTAAATTGCAGTTTTTTAGACAAGTTTACAGTGCTTTTACAAGCTTACAGTGACCTCATAGTAAAGAGAGGTTTGAGATTTGAACGAATAAATTGAATTTCCTCAATTTTTTTTTTTTTATTTCTTTGAAAGACTCTAAATTAAAAAAAAGGAAAATCTAGAACTAAGAGCATTTATAAGGGTTAATTAAAATTCGAACCGAGAAACTCTTAAACGTGCCAGAGAAGAGGATTTCAATTTTTTTTCTATTTAACTAAATCTAAGTTAAGGTCAAAAGGATTATAGTTCTCACTTCTTTAGGCATCACTATGTACGAGTAAGTGAAGGAAATAGAGCTCTCGATTTTATGCGCACTTTTTCAATATTCCTATACAATTTACATTAATGTACAAATGAACGTGATTTCGCAAAACACACACATGAAACAATTCATCTAATTTCTTGTATTTAAATTTAGATGACTTAAAAAACTGCTTTAGCACAAGGAAACCCTACCTCTAGATTTACTGACTACGAAATTTTATTTACAACGTTTAGAAACATATATTTAATACCTTTATAAAATTCATCTAAAATATTAGAAAGTGCCTGTTATTTTCGAAACTTCAATTCAATCGGAAAGAATTTGTCTATTTAATTTTTGCATATAGAAATATGATGCTTGATGGCGAAGAAATAGCGTTGTTGTTGTTGAAGTGGTTGAGTATTTCCACTGAAATAATTCTAATTAGTGACCATCACCATTTTACTACCACTGTCCTCGTGTGATGATATTTTTTGTTGTTTTTTTCTCTAAGTCTGATCTATTTTATTTATTTATTATTATTGAAAAAGGATAATATAATTATGCCTTAACAATCTAGAAAAAGCGTTAGCAACTAAGGCCATCAGCTTCTTAAAATTAATTTATTTCTACTATGTGTACAAATAGGACTTATGTATATATATATCACACTTCAAAATAAATGTTTAGTTTAGTTATAAATCTTATAAATTCTTTTATGTTGGTGTGTGTTACATTTGAGAGCAATTCCCTTATATTGGGGTTGGCCATAGATTGGCGTATTGTTTCAAGCGCTAGGCATCCTTCGATTATATGTGGTATTGTTAAGTTCGCATCGTAGCAAAAATAGCAGAGTGGTGGTTGGGCGTTTTGGAAGAGATGTTGTTGGGTTAGCCTGGTGTGTCCTAGACGGAAGCGGGTGTAAATAATCTGTTGCCTTCTTGTTATATTTGTTGGTAGTGTTGTTGGCTGACGAGTTGGGTTTATCTCTTTGTAGTAATGAGTATATTCAGACCATTGCGTAATTTCATTTCTTAGGCAGTTTTTGTAAGCCAGTTTTTTAATGTCCTTTTTGTTGATGGTATTGATGAGTTTAACTGGGGATTTCGTGGCTAATTTGGCAGCAGAGTCGGCAAGTGTATTGCCTTGTATTCCGATGTGGCTTGGAACCCATAATAGCTTGATTTTTTCCGTGTATTCAATAAGAATGTCTCTTATCTGTGATATTGTTGGGTCGGCAAAATTAGCATTTAAGATAGCTTGGATTGCTCCTAAGGAGTCGCTGCATATAAGGTATCGATGTTTATGTTTTGCGGCATATCGGCAGGCAAAAAGGATTGCTGTTGCTTCTGCTGAAAAGACTGATGAGTACCATGGTAGTACTGCAGATAGAATTGTTGAGGTATCGTCCACTACGCTACACCCAATGATATTACTGTTTTTAGATCCGTCTGTATATAGGGCTCTCCAGTTTATATGTGAGTTGCGTATGTTTAGAAAGGATTGTAAATATACTGATATAGGTGTAGTTTCTTTTTTGTATTTCGTTAGGTCGAGCATGATCGAGTTTTTTTCCAGAGTCCAAGGAGGTGCACGAAGTGGGAGTGTTGGTAATGGAGTAATTGGTATATCTTCCTCTTTTACCAATTCTATAAGTTTCTGCAGGGTAGAAGTTCTCCTCGTATTACGTTTTCTTTTTAATCTTTTTTTCAAAATAGCTTGAACTGGGGATCCTTCGTTATATGCCAACTTAACAATCATCCCTGTATTGATGTAAACTATCCGACCCTTTAGTGTTGGGAGTCCAGCTTCTGTTAGTATATTTATGATGGGGGTGGTACGAAATGCTCCAATGGCCAGTCTTGCTGCTGTATGGTAGATTGATGATAATTTTGATACATTTCTTTTTGAAGTTAGGGAAAATAATGGAAGGCCGTAATCTATTTTAGCTAATATTGTCGCTTTTATAATTCGCACAAGTGTGTTGGAATTGCTCTCCAATTTTATATTGCTTAAAGATTTTATAACATTCAATCTGCTTTGAAGTGAGTTGTGTAGATATGTGATGTGATCATTCCAGGTGTACTTATTATTAAACACTAAGCCTAGTATTTTAAGACTATTTACATTAGTAATATTGTTATTATTTATACATATGTTTATGTCTTGCCAATTTTGTTTGTAGCAAATGTGTAGATGTTTAGATTTATTAGCAGATATAATTGTTCCGCTGGCATTACACCAATTAGAAATTTTTTGGAGTAAAGTGTTTGTTTGGAATAAGAAATTATCGATATTCCGAACAGTAGTAAAGACGTAAAGGTCATCCGCATAAATAACGTGGTTGAAAAACTTGTGTTCTTTTATAAGACAGCTTAGTCGGTCGAATGCTATGAGAAATAGGACTACAGAAAGGGGTGACCCCTGGGGGATGCCATTTTCGATTGGCCACTGCTCAGATATCTTATTGCCGACTTTGACACAAATTTTTCGATTTTGTAAGTAGTGGCGTATATAGTTAATAATTTTTGGGCCGACTTTCCAGTTTATTAGCTGTTCTATTATCGTATGTAAGCCAACACGATCGAAGGCCTTTTCCATATCTAACGAAAGTATTGAAAAATGATTTTTGCAGGAGATGGAGTTAGATATCTGTTCGTCGAGTGCTAGTAAAGCATCTATTGTGCCACATCCTGGTTTGAAGGCGGTTTGATGGTTTGAAAATAGTTTTTTTGTTGTTGCAAACCACATTAGTCTTCGTGCTATCATTTTCTCCATGACTTTTGATAAACAAGGTATAAGTGATATGGGGCGGTATCCCTCAATGGTATTTTTTGGCTTGTTAGGCTTAGAGATAGGAATAATTAAACTGGTTTTCCATTGTTGAGGGATTATGCTCGTTGTGAAAATTATATTGTAAAGGCTGCATAGTTTAGATTTTCCTATAAGCGGTAAGTTTTTGATGAGAGGGTAAGAGATGTTATCTAAGCCTGGGGTTTTGCCTTTAAGTGTCGAAATGCAAGCATTGAGTTCCAGTGGAGAAAAAGGGGCTTCTAATTGCATTGCTATCTTATCAGCTATATAGCCAGTGTTGACGGGGTTGGTATAAAGATTTTTTTGTAGACAAATTCGTTGGAGAAAGTTCGGTTTTTAGAAAGTTCTGACCACGTTTTGACGAAGAAACGTCCGATTTCTTCATTAGAGGATGCGGAGGAGTTTTCGGATGTTTGTATGACATGTATTCTGTTCGAAGGGAAGTTACCGTGTATGATATTAACCTTCTTCCAAAGAGTACTTGATGGGGTTTGGTGATTTATATCTCTGGTAAATTCTACGAAGCGTTCCCTTTTCGAAATTTTGGCTTCTCTTTTGAATTTGGCATTTGCCTTTTTGTATTCTAAAATATTTTCTTTTGTGGGGTTGCGCTTTGCAGTTTTCCAGAGATAAACTTTTTCGCGTCTGAGAGAGGATAAATTTTCATTCCACCAGTAAGTAACCCGACTGTGATGGTTTGG
Organism: Anastrepha ludens; assembly: GCF_028408465.1. NCBI lineage: Eukaryota > Metazoa > Arthropoda > Insecta > Diptera > Tephritidae > Anastrepha > Anastrepha ludens. Next base: position 42,090,473 of record NC_071500.1, on the reverse strand, counting down.
TGTACGAGTGGGAATTGATGCGTTCGCGCAAAGTTTAATTTTCCTTGTTAGGATTGCTGTTGATTGGTTGCTGTTGTTTCTGTTTAGTGTAAGATTGTCAAAGTGATGATCTATGAGGGTCTGGTAGGTGGTCCAATCTGCTAGCTCTAAGTTGTAGCGTTTGGTGTTATCTGTGTGTGGCAGAGTGTTGTGATTAAATAAGCTCAGTGATATTGGGTAGTGGTCGCTGCCGTAAGGCTCATCAAAGATTTTCCATGCAGCAGCGATGTTGAGGGGAGGATTGCAGATGCTAAGGTCTATGTGGGTGTGTGTGGATCTTGTTGAAAAATGTGTTGGGGATTTGTCGTTAAGTAAAATCAAATTACTGTTTTGAATGAAGTTAGTTATTATTCTGCCTTTTTTGTTAAAGTTCGGGGAGCCCCAAAGCGGACTCCAGGCGTTTAAATCGCCCAAAAGCAAGAATGGGGTATTTGAGTTTGGAAAAAGAAGCTGTAAATCAATTTCTGTGAGGCTATCTGTAGGCGATATGTAAGTACTAATTACTGTGAAATGGATATTAGATTTAATTTTAACTGATATCGATAAAATATTGGTGTTCGTGTTTATTACAGTGTGTTCTAATGTGTTATTTATAAGCAGAGCAACTCCTCTTTTTGCTACAGAGTTTGGTTCTATATCGTTGTTTGTGTAGATAGAGAAATTTTTCGGTATTCTGTTTGATGGTGGGTTTGAGTGAAGGTGGGTTTCTTGCAGAGCGATTATATCGTATTTATTTTCTTTTATGAGTAAAGTGAGCTCATTATAATTATTCAGATAACCATTAAGATTCCATTGCAGAATCTTAAGTACCATGATAAGCAAACTGAGTGAAGTTTAGAATCTCTACTAGCGAAAAACTGGTTTTCGGTAGTAAGAGTTCGTTTTATTGTTCCATGTCGGCAGGTGAATTGGAGCCATAGAGATTGGGAGTTAGAGAGGAATATGAGTAATTGTTGGGAAGCGTTATGTTATCAGTATTGTGTAGTTGTGGCGTGCTATTAATTATTTGAGACAAAAATGTTTGTACATTGGGAATAGTGAGATTGTTGCTGTCTGATAAAGAGAGGTTCATAGAGTTGCTATTTATTGTTGAGTTTATTGCTTGTTGGCTTGTGGATGAACTAAGCATGTGGTTTTGAGTAGTTAAATGGTTTTCTATAGTATTTGTGTAGTTTGAGTTGTTAGAGAGAGGAATAGTATTGTTGGGTAAAGGACAGTGATTTGGTGAGTTATCTTGGTTAACTGTATTCTGTGAGGTCTAAGTATAGCAGCAAATTATTTATCTCGATGTCTGATATCTCATTGATTTGCTGTAAAAAAGGCTTACCGAAGGAGCGAGGTCGTGCCCTAGCTAGCCCTGGGTATTCACATAAATAATGGAAAAGACTTTCCTTCCCCCCCCTCCCCCCCTCCGCTAGACAGCTTCTGCAGATGTGATTGAAGGGTAGGTTGAGTCTAGTTGCATGATCCCCTACTTTCCAATTGCCAATAGTTTCAATATTTCTGCAACTATGCCATCAGGTCCTGGCGCTTTATTGCATTTCAGTGCTTTTGTAGCATCTTTAAGTTCTTCTTCTGTGAATGGGACAGGTTCCGCTGCTTCATACTCGAGTTCTTCCCTCTCAGCACAGTTGGGGAGAGTGTGTTGACTATTTTGCTTACCACTTCGGTTTTCATATCAGCAGCAGGGGATTGTGGCTTTTGTAGCCCAGCCCAGATGGGTTATTGTTTAGATCGTTTCTTAGCTCTTCCCTTTTGTCTTTTTTGCTTTGGCTACTCTTCCAGGACTCTCCAGTCTTTACTAAAGGTGACTATGCTTTCCGATGCTAGGGTTATGCCGGGTGTGGTGCCTTCGCAACCTGGCTTTCGGTACGTAGTCGTTCCTGTATTGAGCACCACTAAACCTAGTCTGGCTACAATGTCCAGCACTCGTCTACCTCTTGAGTTCGTTGTCGCTGAGCCCCATTCCGTTGCTTTTGAGTTGAAGTCTCCCGCTATTATTAATCGTCCCTCCAAACTAAAGGCTTTGTCTTCAATACTTGCCAGTTTCCGGGTGAATTCATCTATATTGTCGTTCTTGGTTACACTTAAACCACTGACTGTGGCCCAATTACTGAGTAATACCAGAGCTCCTTCCATAATCTCACATTCCTGAAACCAAGAGTACTATGTCACGCCACTACTTGTATTCCCTTTCGGTTGAATTTGGTAAGGATATTGTTGACAACTAATAACCACAGCAGAGGGAATAAGACCCCTTCCTGAGGGGTTCCCCTGTGGACAGAGAGTTGATTATTCTATGTAGTTATAAGCATGTTCTCTATTCATTCGATGAGACCTATGTCTGTGCCTAACATATTAGGAGCCTGAATTATGAATCTTGTGCTAACATTGTTAAAGCCCTCCTCTATGTCGGGGAAAGCGACTAGTGAGTATTGTTTGTATTCTATGCTCCTCTCAAGAAATGTTATCCCTATATGTTCTAATTTTTTTTTGAATTTTTTACAAAAATCAAACGTTATCTTGTGACCGAAACTGTTTTAATCAAAAATAACATTTAATTTTTTAACCTAAAAAAAGATAAAATTTGAAGTTAAAATTTGACTTATTTTTCCGGTCAAAAATAAAACTTAAAAATTTACTTCTACTTTTTTTGGGCAAATATCAAAAATAAAATGTGGTTTTCATTTTTCCAATTTCATATTAAATATGAATATGTTACCTCTATTTTTTTGATCCAAAATAGCAGTTTACATCTCCATAATAATACTTCAGATTTAATTGAAAAAAATCACTTCCCTCTCAATTTAAAGAGTAAATTATTCACCTTTTTACATCAACAATTCGAAATTTAATTTAACAATTAAATTAGCCACCAACGTCTGCTTGGACAAATTGAATCACAAATCACTAAGAACAAACTTAAGTGCTGAGAATTTGTGTTCTAAACTGTCTTGTGCCGCTGGTCATTTTTAAATAATACATGCAAGGTTTTTTATTTTTATCAAAAACTGATTTAACTTACATATTTCACTTAAAAAAATTCAAATTTTAACTTTTTGTTTTTTTGTCCAAACAAATAAAAGTCGGATTATAACATAAATATTGGACTGGAAGCATATCAGAGAAAAACAACAATGACTCTTTTGAAAAAAAGCATAAAAAAATAACAAACTGTTTTCAATATTTGAAAAGTTTAAATTTAATACATTTTAATTAAGATCAAAATATTCGATATTAATAATAATATTCGTAATGGATTAAAGCGTACTATATAATCCTCAAAGATATTTCCTCCCAATATATTGTAGGCCCACAAATGGAGGACTTTGTACTTTTCTTCTGACTCCTAACGGCAGATGGTTTCATAAGGAGTGGGTTCGTGGCGGTATAATCGGTAGTTGTCATTGTCTTTCAAGGAAAGACAGTTGCGCTTCGCGCTCAAAAAGCTTTGATGTTACTTTGGAATAAAAATATGTATACAAATATACAACTACAACAATTTCATTAACGGCCAACTTTTTGATTCCTCAAATTCGTATTCATATTCGCGTATCCCGATAACGAATTAAATGAACTATCCGAAATATGGTGTACGTACTGTGTCCCTTCATTTAAATCTGATGTACATAAATATTATTGAGATTGGACTAAGTTACCAAAAATTAACAACCAGCCCAAATATCAGGTCAATCCATAAGTTTGAGCGTATTTTACCCATAATCTCACTTTTGTACGATTTTTGCATACATTTTTCGCGGAATATAACGGAACTATTTATATTTCCTTTGATATATTCTGCATTCAACAAGTGATTTTAATCGCGGATAGAGGCACGTATTGTTAAAAAATAAAATGGAATCTTCGAATGCGTATAAGAGGCATATTTTATATTTTTTTATAAAAGTGGTAAAAATGCAACAACTGCTGCTACAGAAATAAGCACTTTCACGGAGAGGATACCGTGAGTATAGGGATTGCGCAAAAGTGGTTTTCAAAATTCCGAAGTGGTAACTGCGACGTAGAGGATGCCCCGCGCGCTGTTCGTCCTGAAGTCTTTAACTCCGACGCCTTGCTCGAACTCGTGGAAGCTGAGCCAAATTTGGCAGTCGGTGTGATAGCTCAGAGGCTAATTCATCGCATGAACAGTTCACAGGCACCTGGTTCAGTTGGAAAAGGTTTCAAAGCTGGGAAAATGGGTTCCGCATAGACTTTCTGTCGCCAACCTTCAACAGAGAGTGCATGTGTGTTCTCAGCTGCTGCAATGGCTTGAAAATGAAAGTTTTTTGAACCGTATCGTTACTGGTGATGAAAAATGGGCCCTTGACAATAATCCTGTTCGCAAGCTGCAATGGTTAAATAAAGATGAAACACCAGAACCGACCCCTAGAGATGGCATTCACCCCAAGAAGATTCTCCTGTCTATTTGGTGGGATATGGTCAATACCGGCCATTATGAACTTCTGAAACCAAACAAGACGATAAATGGTGATTATTATTCCCATCAGCTATCAAACCTGAATGAGGCACTTAAAACAAGGTGACCGTCTTTAGTGAATAGACGCAAAGTTTTGTTTCACCACGACAAGACCTCATACCGCAAAGCAAATATTAGGCAAGCTGATCGAGCTCGGATGGGAGCTAATGCCGCATCCACCATACTCTCCGGATATTGCACATTATGATTATCACCTTTTCCGTGGACTTCAATCCCATATGAGTAACAAGAACTTCTCCTCAAAAGAAGCTATAAAAAGCTATATCGAAGCGTATTTTGGCTCCAAGGACATTCAATTTTTTGAGCAGGGAATTAAAAATTTGGCTAAACCTTGTCAAAACATTGCAAATAATGATGGAAAATATATTATTGATTAATAAATACTTTAAATATCTTGTTTAGTAATTTTAAAACCACCTTTAAAAAACGCACGAATTTATGGACTGACCGATATAACTTTAATAAAATGTAGACGGATATATAAAGTTTGCTCAGGACTGAATTTTCACATCCTTACTTGATTGGTTATGCTATGATAGCGGCTATTCATTCAACTCAAAACTATGAAAGTTTGCGTAATGTCTTAATAATTTTCTTGGATAATTATATTGATATATTTATACATACATATATGAACCTTACACTCTAATATTTCTCATAAATTTATTTTTCTTTACTAAACACACCATCTTTGTGCACTTAAAAATACCTGTTAAGTGAGCCAATATTATAATTTTCTGCAGCAAATTACTCGTATTGGGTACGAAATCCGCCGTAAGTACCTCTTGTTTATATTGCAACCATTTAACGACGCCAATCAACACAACAACATGAACAAGTTTTCAAGAAAATACCTATTCTAACTTTACATATTTATCGCCCATAAAAATGTATAATTTTCCGGTACTTTAAATTCTGAAATTCTGCAGCACAGGCATTGGCATTCGCGGCATTCCAGAGATGGCAGAGCAGAAAGAGCGGCATAACGATTGCGATTTGGATAGATACCAATAAGAAAACAAACCAAGTAGCACTTAACAACAGGGAAATCAGAAAGCGTGTTTACAACAAAACAATAAGTATTTTCTTAGCGTTCCTTGTTTGTTTGCCTGTTTGTCTCGACAGCAAAGTCGGCAACGACTTGTTGGCAAGTAAGCGCAAGATTTAAGTGAGTAGAGCGTAGATAGTAAGGTTATGACTTGAATCGTCTTCGTGTTTGACGTTGGAATGCAAATTTTGTTGCTTTTGTTTTTCGTATACATACTTATATGTATGTATGTGTGCTTATACGAGTATACTATTTTGAGACTTGATTTATGTATGCATAGCCACCTGCTGGCGGGCGTACGACGCATAACTGCGTATTTATACGTTCTCGTGCTCTTCAAAATTACCGTTAGCTGTATTGTCAGACAATATTGACCTTTGAAATTTTCATCTTCAAATTGAATTTCCGGTATTCTGCGCGGCATGGGTGCGAACTAAATTAGCGACACCTGTTTATTTGACAAGAGACCTCTTGGATTCGCCAAGTGGATGAAGCAACTGGTATAAATAAACGTTTGTTGATAGCACTGGAAAAGAGCTGCAAAAAATGTTGTTTGTTTGGAAGCATTTAATGAGTATTAGTAAGGCCGCGTTCATACAAGGAAACATTTGTTGCTTCAACTTGTTATTTGTGATGTTCGTGCTACGTCAACACGACTGTCTGTTGGGCGACGTAGTGTTGACTGTAGACTAAAAATTAACAATTGCAAGGTGTGTGAACCAGGCAGGAACTAGCAAAGTTGAAGCAGCAAAAATAAAGAAACTTGCCTAATATCAGAAGACAGCGATTTGGCAGCATTGAAAATTGTGAGTTATACCAGTTTTATGAGGTCTAACCATACTCGCTAACTGCGCATCTTGATCGATATCTTTATTGCTGCTTTCACATGCAAATTTTCCATGAAGTGAGAAGAGCTCAGATTTACCGAACAGGGAAGTAACGAATCGCACGAGCCTAATGCACAATGCGACAAAAACTAAGGAAAGAAAAATATACTAGCAAAACTGCGTTTTTAGTTTTCCTCTTTGACCTCAGCATTTTTAATAAAGGTATTTAAAATTTCAAAGATATGTTTAATTAAAAAAGTATAAAAAAATTAGTGTATTATAAAATAATAAAAATTAATGTTTATATTTTCGTGAGCACCGGTCATGAAATTGGAAAAAATGGCGGATGTACGATTTACAGAGGCATACAGGGTGTGTTTTAAATACTTGTTTATATACTATACGTTGTGCAGTGCAATACATTATTTGGTTTATAGAGAGAAGTATTGGAATTGTCTGTATTAATTTAGCATATATTAAAAGCATGAATTTGAAAGGACAAACATCGAAGTCATTACTAGCTATGGGAATTTTTTAAGGATTTTCGGGGAGAAAGTTTTATATGGACATTTGCAATACCTTGTCATTTTTTTTAGTTTAATATCTTTTTAATTCTAGAAAATTTTCCTTTTCATTTGATGACCATATTATTATACATTTCACTGAATTTTTAAAAAAAATTTTGATCTAATCAATTTCTTGCCTATTCAAAAAAATTTCCATTTCTAATTAATAGCTAATTCGGTAAATGAATCTATTTTCTTGATCAAGCTTATTTTTCGAGTGTTATGAAATAATCTGTATCTGAAATAATGGTTATTTTTTAAGAGCTGTTATATTTTTGGTCTGAAATATTTTGTGTTTTCTTTTAATTTTGCGTCACAGAGAATGATAATTTTTGAGTTTAATTTTTGATTTTTATCGATAATAAAACTCATTTCCCGCGTGTTATTTTTTCTATAAGAAATAAGTAAAAGTTTTTGAGTTTTATTTCATTTTTTGACTAGTTTTGACTGGTTACTTCTTTGTTATTTAATTTAAATATTTTTTACGAAAACATAGCTCATTCAAATGAAAATGTTTACTTACGTGGTGTCGCAAAAGAAATCGGTTAGTAGCTATTACTAAATAACCAATTATGGGAAAATATTTTACCTATACTATGTTGAGTTAGTTGAAGTGGCTGTCCTTTGACGCATCTAAGCCAGTTAGAAGCCCCTTGTGATTCCACCGGAACTTGGTCGTCTCTAAACTATTTTGTGGCCCTTAAAAAGCCAGAAAAGCGAGGCCGAATAATGCCGACCGTCCTCTACACAGAGCCATGCACCCGTATAGAAGATGTTAGACTGCCGTTTCTTCTTCTATATCCTTACAGCTTCTACAGTAGTCATTGGGTGATATCCCTAATTTGCTGGCATATTTTCCTATTAGGCAATGCCCAGATAGGACGGCTACTACGATTCTTACATCCTTCCTACTTAATTTAAGGGGACTCTTAGTGCGAGCCATCTTCCATTCGGGCTACGTTTGTCTACCGGTGGAGCAGGGGTTTAATTGTTTCCAGTTCGCATTTGCTATAGTAATAATGTCTATTAAAAGTTTAGATGTTGCGAGGGACATGGATATGTTCACGTTGTTCTCACTAATTTGGAGCGGGGAGCTTCCTCTAGCTGACTCATCTGGCTTACAGTTTGTTTTACCTAATAGGAAATCTAATCAAATGAAATCCGAAGGAATACAATGCGTTAATTTATATAATGTTTGTCTATTTTAAAGCCAATATCTCCTGGAATATTTTTTCAACATATTTATCACTTTTGTATTTTGCTAATCTTTCGCTTACAAGGTTCTGGGAAAGTTATCCCATATACTTCCTCTTTAGGTAGGTAGGTCGGTTAGATGAGTGCCGTTTTGTTACCATAAGGTGGACCACTACGTGCGAAACGCTTGAAAAATTTAAAGGAGGAAAACCCCATCTAGTGCTGTTGATGTACAGGCAGAGAGAAACGGGATCTAGACTGGAGTACTTCCTCAGGCTATCCCTGAAAGGTACAAAGGAACCTTAGGCGCCTAACCAAAAGTCCGGGGCATTTGCAAATAAGGTGCTCAACAGTCACTTCCTCTGCAAGCCCCAAAGCTTCTGCAGTTGGAGTTGTACGGAAGTCCATATTCGATAGAGCTGTAACATGATGACGAAAAGATCGTGATCGCAGTTTGACTATCGGAAAAGTGATTTATGCCTCCCTTCCAAAAGCGATGCCTAAGCATTTTGTATGCCTGAAAGATCGAAAAGACCACTGCTTGAAAGGCACTACTAGTTTTCAGCAGTTTAAAAGATACCGAAATATTAGCTGATATAGAAAATACCTCCGCTCCAATCCAGATCCCATCTTGGATCCGTGCATACTCTGCCATCCTTCCAATCTAGATGGATGGATAGATAAGTACGAAGTGCAGAGAAGAAAGGAAAAATGTACTTCAAAATTTTACCATGCCCTACAGAAGATTGCCTCTAGGGGCCAACCTCCTTCAGCCTAATAGAGTTCTACGCGACAATGGATTGAACTTGATGCTCAACGGCAAGTAAGTGCAGAATGAGCGGCAGTGGGGCATGTTTTACACGGCCCAGTGATGCCAATATATGCAGTCTTCTGCACTCTCTCTAATTTAGTGGTATTGCAGCCTTTAAGTTAGGCACCATATGTCAAAATTGGCAGAACTTTAAAGTTTTACATCCAGAGTACGAGACGTAGCTTGCGACCCCATTTTTTGCCTAATTTCGACTTTCGGGAGTAAAAACCTGCACTGACTTTCTTAACTCGATTTTCGATGTGCAGCTTCCAATGAAGCTTCGGGTTAAATTTTACACCAAGATAATTGCCTTCCGAGGATAGAATAAGAAATTGGTTGTTTAATCTGGGAAATCTAAAAGGTGGTTGTGATCAATTAGTTGTAAGATATGATATCCAAAACTCAACCGTTTTCGAAATATTCGATATTAAAGTTAATTTTAAAAATATGTTTTTTTTCTTATATGACCACTTTTTTCAAAAGTTACTTCAGGAGTCCGATGTTTGGTCCCATTGTGGACCAGGTTTTTTTATTAAAAATTTATTATTAAATAAATTAAATAATTAATAATTAAATAATTAAATTTATTAAAAAAAATGTTTTTACGGAAGTTATTCTGCAAATTATTCTATGTCTCTTGAGCTATCCAAATTAATCTTAATTATTTAAATAATAATCTACTCAAGTAGCTAAGCTACCTTTATAACCCTACATACTTTACCTTGACGACGGAGCAGCGCATGCCGGGTATTTGCGTGTACTATATATGTATTGGTAAAGATTTATCACATTTGACAGCACGAATGGCTATTGGCTATTGGTAGTGCATTAGAAAATCTCGAACTTATTTAATCAAGGTACCCATATAAGTATATCCACTTTAATCTTTACCCTTCAACTGAGTGAAGGTATATTTTTGTCAGATATATTCGGATACGTGTATTGTATGTTGATACGTAAATTGTGCATTGTGAATACCCATGTACGTATATATGTGCTATATTGAAATGTTGTGTGCTTACCGCAACAGCAGCAACAAAATTTGAAATTCTATTGAGCACGTCTGCTTAACAAATGCCTTGCACGCTTTCACGCTTACCAGCATGTTTTACTGCTCTGATTTCAATGTCTTTCTCGAAACGTGAATCTGCTTATATTTCTGTGCATACATTTTATTGTTTGTCCATTTATTTTGATGTTACTGTTGTTGTTTTGTTTATCTTTCTAAGCTTTTATTATTATTACTTTGTTTTAGCAATACGAGTACAAAACATCTCAAGTAGGTCAGTGAGATAAGTTTATTTTCCTTATTTTTTTGTTTGCTGGCAAAATTCCAAGAATTTTTTTTTTTTGTACACCAGATAAGTAAACTTTTTCGCACATCGTAGAAACTATGACAACAATTGACTGCAGTAAAGAAATCCTTTGAGCATAGTACCTGTTGATTTGGATGTGACATTTATGTTTGCAAGCTCTAGATTTGTATGTAAAACTCTAGATTTGTTTGGAGAACTCATTTTGTGTCCTACATGTCGTATGCGCAACAATGCAGCAGGGCGACATCACATTTGGATGCAAGAACAAATAATACATATCTACTATGGTCGAATATTGTGCAATCAGCTTGAAACCTACTTGGAAATGTCTGTGTGTGCGAGAGTTATGAAATATTCATGCAGCTTTGAAGAGATATGGCGCTGTATTGTTACTTATTGTACATGGACGGACGTGCTGATAAAAAAATGTATATGCATGCCATATATACTCGTATGATTCGATGGATGGCCCACATAATCTGAAATCGAAATGGCCTAAAATACATAGTATTTGTTAAAAACTTTAAGGTATCATTTATAAAAAGCTGATCTGCTTGGTGATCTGAGGCTAAGTGAAATGGGGCTTTGGAACGTGTAAAAGCATGAATATTGATCGTATTCTATCCACAAATTCACAGAAAATCGAGTTACAGATGTCGATTGATTTAAATTCGATCCCTTTGTATGGCTGTCGGACCTGATCCGCACGGATTTGCCCGCAAATAAGTAGCAAGTTTTTGTCAACATGTGTTTAAAGTGTTTGTTTGCATATCTGATGGCCCTGAACAATCAACAACAGAGAGTTTTGGGCGAATTGTAAGCAGTTACCCATCCAGACTGAAATAAAGCAAAGGAAATACTTACTCTTACTCTTACTCTTACTCTTCGAAAGAATCCCTCGGAAACATGCAAGCAAGCACTCGACTGGAATCAGCAAGGCAGTAGAAAAGAAAATGCACTGAAAGAGGACTCTCGAAAAAGAACTTAAGGCTGCAAGGAAATCTTTCAAAATGTTCAAAGTTATCGCGAATGATCTTGACCGTTGAAATTGTTTTGTAGAGGCTCTATGTCCCATCAGGGAGGACAAGAGAGATTGAAAGATTGATTCTGTGTACAAAATCCTTGAGACCATATTTAAGTGCAAAACAAAAGGATTGGGTTTCCTTTAATATGTGGTGGCTTTGCACCAAGTCAGCGAGCGCTTGGCCCAAAACCACGAGATTTTACTGACCAAGTGTAGATCGGAAGCACTCCAGGGAGCTTCTAATGTGAATAAAGCCGCAGCTTCCGAATTTTGTGGGACATTGTCAGGATATTATCCGATAGGTATCCACGTTATAGATATCTAGGAGACTGGGTAATGCTTCGACTCTTTTCTGCAGCATTTGTCTCGCAAATTAGGTGGAATCATCTTATCACCTTCTTCTCAGCTGCTTTGCTATCGCCGAACTGATATGCAGACATCTTGTAAATTCGCCCAAAGGAGTCCTCGCATGAGCAAGCATCTCACTTAACCTAACCTAACCTAACATGGAGGATATCGACCCCTATGTCCGCGATTTTGGCTATCAGCGGAAATGTAAATATCCTCTCCAGGTATCGCATCACATTGTCCCAGTGCCACAGCTCTTATTATTCACATCAGTTCAGTCTCAAAAACCCTGCAGTTGTCGGGAAATCGAAAACTTAAAGAGACTCCCAGCTGTTCGGCATATTCACCTTCGTCTACCCTGCCCTCGAGCCTTAAGTCATCTGTGTATACAGGGATGGATTCGTCCTGTCTTACATTGTCCCGTTCTCACTCTTCCTTTGAGAGTGGGAATGCCCTGAACCTTGTAATGAAATTATGAGCGGGAGTGCATAGTTCATCAAAATATCAGCTAGGATTTCACCGTTGCGCCACTAGTATTGCCCGTATTTGGCCGCTTACTTAAGGCATTCAACCTTATTGCCGCACTGCGAGCGAAATATCTGATCTGGAGATCTACCGGGAGGAGGTTTAATGTCGCATATAATGCTTTCGATGATGTGGTTCACATTGCTTCGATTATGAGAACAGATGCGAGCTTTGTCAACTCTTTTATACTATTACTATATTAACATAGTAGAGAAATATCCTAGCTCCCGCTGTGTAGAGCTAATGTATTTTTCTGGGTTCCAGTACCCATTTTACTCAATCAGAAGTAAAGATCGGTAAGAAACACCTTATGGACGCTCAACGGTTCAAATGCTCAATTACTGAAATTACATCAATGGTCAATTGGCTTCAGTTCTAGCACAGATTTAATAGTCTAGATATTCTTATATGCCAAAGCTTCTTAGGTAGAATCTTACACAAAGGGGACAGACGCATGCCAAGGTCTTGCCTGCGAAACGAATCGACCCATTTGGATCACTCTCAGCACACACTCTCGACTGCAATGATATTTCCTTCAGCATAAACTGTGCAATCTTTTTGGTGCATTGGAGCACAAAACAGTAAATTAAATACAAAATTGTTCCGTAGTGATGCGAAGAGACTTCTTGCTTAGCAGGTAGTGCACGACTTTGAAAATATTGCATAATAGCAAACTAAATGGCTGTTGGACTTATCAAACGAATTTTCATAATAATTGAGCTTTTCCTAATTAAAAAATCAGATATTAAAATATAAACATTAGTATATAAAAAGTATTTACTGACAATTAAAAAAACTTACCCATTTACTATTACCATTATTTACTTTTCCTACAAGTAATTTAATTACACAGCATTAACTGTAATTTGAACTACACAGCAAATTAAATAATTCGAAAGACATTTGAAAACACTAACACACGTACGCATATCCACATACTAGAAGAGTTAGAGAGCTGTGATGCGATGCTCCATAGACTTGTGTGGTTTCATTGTGCCAAGTCAATGCAGAAGCGAAAGTCTTCTTATTTTTCGCTTGAGACTTTGTAGACTAATACCTTGGATATATGAATGTATCTACTAAATCGCTTAGTTGCACAGGGTGAGTCAGGTACAAGTATATTTAAAAAAAATAAAATTAAATTAACCAAATTCAAGACCTATGAATATACTTGACTAATCTTGAAATATAAACAGAAGTAACAAACAGAAATATTCGCGTGGTTCGAACCAATGCAGCCATAAAAGCCGTTCGAGAAAGAATTCGCAGAAACCTCCTTAGAAAGCAAGAAATCATGTGCAGGGAAATTAATGTATCGTCCATATACATGTCAAGACTAATTGGAGATGTCCTCCACATGAAAGCCTTCCGCGGCCCAACTGGTCATTTTTTGCCAACGCGATTGAAGAAAATTAAACTCGACAGATACACGGCGTTTCTTCGGTGAAAATATTCTTTTCACAGATGAAAAAATGTTCACTGTTAAAGAGGTTTTTAATCAGCAAAACGACAAAATCTATGATAAATCTTCTAAAGACGCAAAAAATGTTATTTCAAGGATTCAGCATGGCCATCATGCAGCCTCCGTAATGGTTTGATGGGGATGGTCTTGTAAAGGCGTTACATCTCTTCATTTTTGGAAAAAATGGGTTAAGACCGGGCCAAAAGTGTACCAGGAGAATGTTTTATAAGGCGTGGTGAAGCAGTTGGGCAGTACTGGCTTCAATGGGGAGCGTAGGATCTTGATGTAAGATTCTGCTTCAGCCCATAAAGCAAAAACCACCCAGCAGTGGCTAAAAAACAATATTCCTGGGTTCATAGCCGCAGACGATGCGTTGTCCGGAAATCCAGATCTTAATCCATTGGACTACAGTTTGTGGTCAGAATTGGAGAACATGGCCTCTCGAAGACCCCACAGAAATTTGTCAATATCCATGGAAACCGTACGTGCCGCAATAGCTGAATGCCCTAATCGTTTGAAGGCTTGTGTAAAAGCAAATGGTGACCATTTCGAATGAAAAGTAAAATTATTTTTTTAATATTTACACGTTTAAAGAAAACTAACTGCATAGAAAAAATTTTTATTGTATAATTTCATTTCTATAACGAATTTAACTTGTAACAGAACTTATGACTGGACTAAGTATACCGCAATAGAACCTAATTCACTCTTGCTAACCCAGTTTGTTAAGAACCTGTTGGTGATTTCTGGTCACCTCTCAAAGAGTTTTCGCATCAAAGATTCTTGGATTATCTCAATTGAATTATGTCTATATTTAAAGTTGAATGAGAGACTCTAACTAAACAGATGCAACATTGCACCATTTTGGCTGAAACCTCTGATCGTCGTCACATAAAGACAGTGGCTTCACAATCTAATCATCATCAGATGCAACATTGCACCATTTTGGCTGAAACCTCTGATCGTCGTCACATAAAGACAGTGGCTTCATAATCTAATCATCATTTCACGCAGTATATCTAATATACATATATTCCTATTGGATTAGGTGCTTTCTAACCTCAAAATGTTAGCTGCCATTAGGGCAGATGAACCTGTCCACCTTGTCTGTAGCCTCCGAGAGTGACTTCGAAAAAGTAATATATCTACTTCTGAGCTGGGTCCTCCCAAACTGGAGAAATTAAAATCTAAAAGTGATGAGGTTTTCTTCAATCGTTTCTATATTTTAGACTTGTTGGCGAATAGTCTGAGAGTTTTGTATAAAATTGTCATCAGTTTGCATCGCAGATTGGTATAACTAAATAATGGAAGGGTTAAATTTAAAAAAATGGTGTAACTTTGCGTAACTCTAGATGAGGTGTGCGAGAAAAAGTAGAAACAAGTTTTAAGAAACGATGATTTATAAACAAAAATTAATATATTAGTTTAATGGAAAGAAGATACTAGAATAAAGAGAATAGCTAGAAAAGAGCGCTTCGGAAAATAAGACTTTAAGCAAGAATCCAAATTAATGTCAGCCTAACAGCGAATCATGTGAAATTCTCGAGGAACAGAATTATTATTCGGCAAAATGCGCAAGCTTCTTTATTCATCGAAAATATGACTCGAAATGATATCTGCATTTTGGCAACCCTGTATAAAGATATTATATATATTAATAACTGAAGTCTTTAACAGTCAATAGTAAAATTAGTTAGAAAAACACATATTTTTACAAGACACCTGTATACGAGCCACCCTTTAGAAGAAGCCACGCAAGTCAGTTGAAAATCCAATCACTACATGCGAAGACTCAGCACTCATCGCTGTTTTTCGCTTATGTATGTACACCACACTTTTCAAATAGTTTCCTGTAAACTCTTGTATAAGCAATGATTACTTCAATAACTTCAGGTTAAATAAGTCTGAAACTGAAACTGAAAACTCTGTTCGTTCATACACTCATGGACAGCAAAATTGCTGTGCAAGATTTTCAACCGTTTTGATTCTTTTTTATTTGTTTTGCATTAATTCTAAAATTCCGCAAATGTTGACCAAAATTTCTAACTTTTCAATCAGAATTTTTAGTGGTTGATATGCAGAGTTTTGATTCAGGTGGTAGATATTTAGGAAGAAAATCCTTGACACTGTTGAAAATCACTCTATCATACTAAAATTAAGTAGGCTATTGCAAACCAAAAATTATTTTAAAAATTTTAATTGAAAAGTTCAAGGTTTACATGGTCTTGTTGCATAATGAATTAAACTTTTATGAAAAAAAAAATCACAAACACTAAATAAGCAAAAGCAAAATCTTTAAAACTGATCAATTTTTCACACTCCTGTTTCATTGTCCATGAGTATATTTACTGTACTCCATACATATAAAAGGGACTAGTCTCCTTAGAGGAATGCATACAAATGTAAGTAAATCAAGTGCAAGTATATGATTTCGCTAGTGGCGTTTTTTCACCTTTTAATTTTGTGCATTCTTCCTTGCTTGGAGGTGATAAAATATTCATGAAACTCGAAAGAAACTTTCTAAGGTAACTTTGTAGGTAAACAAAGCCGAACTAAGAAGTAAGCACACGATGCTGAATTAATTTTCATGCACAGTATATGTATGTACGAGTAAACAGCATCACACTTCAAGGTAGCAATCCTTTATGTACATATCCAAGTATAGGAATATAAAAAACAAAGTGTCTAATATTTACAATTTGTGTCGAAAAATCAAAAAAAACACTCAAGGGGCACATCGTTTTTCATTTCTTTACTCACACGCACGTACATACACTTTTTTCATTCAAACTGCATTCTCCTTTTTCTTCATTCTTTTGCCATTCAATAGTATTGCCAATGAGTTTTGTCATTCATAAATCCATACATACACTTTTCCGAGTATATATACATACATGTAACCCCGTTATATATGTGCGTTCACATCTTCACGTTAACTTGGTATGATGCAGCTGTCATGTGACTTTGAAAATTAATCAATCACTTGATGTGGTCCATTTGCGCTACTTTCCCACTGTTGACTAGTGAAAGGACTATTATAAATGAACCTAAATTTCCATTAAGAAAAAAAATGAATGACAGCAAATCGCTCATTCCTTTCCGTTGTTATATACATTTGCCGTTATTTTGGGCTTAAGAGGAAAAAATGTAGGCATTCGTGTTTGTATATGCTAAGTTTCGGAGACTCATGAATTGGCTAGCACCGTAAGAATACCACAATAAAAATGTTATTAGATGTTTTCGCAGTACGTTAATCAAACGATACGTAAATTTTATTACAAAGCCGCTCAGTGGTATTTTGTTTGAGAGAAATATCTGACTAAGCCTTTTGCTCCGACAAGAAACGTTAATATGTGCAGACGTTTTTTTTATAGTAGTTTTTTAGTTCTTCTTAAAACTGTCATTTAAAAGTAATAGGTGATAAATTAAGATGTATTGGTTTTTTAAATTGAAGTAAAACAACGAAAGTTCAAATTGATTGGACCATCTTTATTATTTTTGTATAGACATGACATTTATTTTCAAAGGTAATCTCTTTCAAATGTTGGCCACAACTGCCCCGTAATTTGACCATCCATAAATACCAATTTTGAATGGTTCACTGGAGGACTTGGCTGGTAACTCCTGAATAACTTTAGTAATGTCGTCTTCCAACGCATCAATTGGAGCTGGTTTATCCACCTAGCGTTTAGACTTTATATGAAACAACAAATAACAAAATTAGCGCGTACACTTCTGTTGGCTCCTCCTCTTATTTGTGGTATGCGTCTTGATGGCGTTCCACCTTATATATTCCCACAAATAAAAATTCAAATTCGTGATATCAACGATGACCAATCTACCAATTCACTGGCCCAAGGCGAGAGACAAATTGCTCATCGAGCTGTATGGCAAGTAGCGCCGGCTCCATCTTGTGGGAACCAAACATTGTGCGTTCGCCATTAACTGTTGCTTTGGCCCCAGCCTCATTTTTAAAGAAATATTGGCCGATGATCCTTTCAGCCCATAGGCCATAACAAACGGTTGTTTTCGATGGATGTAATGACTGTCCTTGAATGGCTTTGGGGTGCTCTTCAGCTCAATTACGATAATTTTTCTTATTGACTTAGCCAGTAAGCCAAAAATGGGCCTCATCGCTAAACACCATAAGTTGGCCTGATGAACACTTTTCACAAAGCAGTGATTTTCGTAGTTAAATTGTACGATTTGTTAACTTTGTTGACGCGTAAGTCTTTCCATGATGATGTTTCAATGAATACTGAAAAAAATGATGTACTCAGTTTGACAATAGTCACGCGTGATCTGTCAAAAAAAAAACTTTTTGGAAAAAGTACGTCCAATCTAATCACCCTTTATATATACTTATCAAGAAATAAAACACTGAAAAAACAAACAAAAAAAGTAAAGCCGATATTTTTTCCCCGCAAAAGTATTATTTTGTCTCATAAAATTGTTTGTGAATTTATTAAAATATTGTAACTTAACAAAAATTTTTGAAATTTTTCATGCCATTCAATAGCGTACATAGTATACCTAAGTACATTCTTGGGCATTTTTTTTTTTTTTTCTTTGTTTAAATGCTATTATTTTTTATAAAAATTTTACTTTCAGATTTCAGATTTTTGAAACCTTGTACAAAAATTATGAAAATTCTACTGATTTTTACAAAAAATTAGGAATTGGACTGAATTATCCTCATGGAAGACCTACTCGGTCATCGGCATCCCCTGCAGAAGCTGTGGATATCTTTCTGTTAAGAAGTCTGTTCAGGACTTTCTCTGTAAATGTCAGAGCCTGGCAGCTAGACATTTAAGGTCACTAGGTGCTCCTTCTTCGACAGCCTGGGGCGGTACGCCAACCAAAATCCTATCAATCTTCTTATTTATATCAACAGCTGTAGATATCTTCCTGTTGGAGGTCTTGTACTGGAATCAAAATGGCGCATCTTGGGGAGAGCTAATGTGGTACTTGAACCATTTAACCTACCTACCGACTTACGAAAATTTAAAATTTCATTTACATATAACTGACTTATAAAATCATCAATACTGGAATTGATTGCCCGTATTTATGGGAACGAAACACATTTAATATTCGTCAATATTCAATACAATTCCATATTCAATACGAAGAGGACGTAACTTTCTTGTGGTCTCTGGGATTAATATGAGAACTAACTACTCTTCTAATGCTCCAATCTCTTTATCTATTCGTGAATTTAATGTTTGTAGTCATGCCGTCTTCCTTGCCTTTTCTGTTTCAAAAGCAGGTTTAATTTTTTGAATTCCGCTTTTTAGCTCTTGAAATCAAGATTTGCAATTTATTTGAAGTAACTTTTTGTCTATTCGTAGTATGTAAGATTGTAAGTTCTTGCACTAAAAAAAGAAAGAAATAAACTACGATCAAAAAGTACCGGGAGTGTTTAATTTAACCGATCCGCACATGTGGGAACCGGTCCATATTTTTTTCGCATGTTGGTAGGACTGTAAGATACACATCTGTCACTATTTATCCGTTTTGAAGCGTTTGAGAGATGCTGGACGTTGCAAACGACCGGAAATGTGGGCAAACAATTCTTGGATTTTGTATGATGATAACGCCCTGTCTTACCGAGCCCAAATTGTGCAGATTATTTGACCAACAATAAGCAAATACCATCGTGTAAGCACCGTATTTATCTGATATGCCCCGTGCGACTTCGTTTTGTTTCCCAAGTTGAAGTTACCACTTCGTGGAAGGAGATTTCAGTCGATAGAGGGGATCAAAGAGAATGCGACGAAGGAGCTGAAGGAGCTGAAGGTCATTCCTTCGTCGGCCTACTA
Source organism: Anastrepha ludens (assembly GCF_028408465.1). Taxonomy (NCBI): domain Eukaryota; kingdom Metazoa; phylum Arthropoda; class Insecta; order Diptera; family Tephritidae; genus Anastrepha; species Anastrepha ludens. The sequence continues at coordinate 42,070,993 of NC_071500.1, read as the reverse complement.
GGGGTGCATGGAGGACTGGGTTAAACGTTGGCGCATGTGTGTTGCCACGACCCGTCTTGTCATATTTTGAAGGAGATAAAATAAATTTGGCTGAAATTTAACTCTGTTTTGTTTTATTTAAACATTCCCAGTACTTTCTGATCATAGGGTAAATAATAAAATAGTCCGCCTAACAAGCATTTTTTAAAGACCTGTAGAACTTGGGGACATCACCTCAATAGAAATATTGCTTAGTACTCAGTGTGCTACTTCGTCTTACTCTTTTCACTTAGATTAACTCTGGTTAAAGCTCAGTATGCAGCTACAAAGGACCACTGCGGTATCCTCAGTCCTAACCCTACTTGTCATTAAACCATATTCCTTTTCTATCGAATCGAATCAGCCGTCCCTGTGCGAATTTGTGGCGCAAGAAGATCCCTACAAACTAGCATCCTTGAACACATTTCTATTTTGGTCGTTATCGCCTTGAGGACCTTGATCGCTTTCTAAAAAGTAGGCGAGTGTTAAGAGAGCGTGCTAAGCCATACCTACCAACTCTTTCTTCATATCGACTGCATAGATTACACAACTCGTATGCAACTCATAACCTAACGTACTTTCGTTTGCGTTTGGTGAATGTTATCACAACCGGAGTATGTTTTTACAACTTAATTGTTAGATAGTTTTATATGAAATGTCTAGTTCTATTAAAACCACAACAACACATTTTTTTATTGTTTGAGAAAGTCAGATTATGCAGATGTAAACACAGCATTGTTTGTTTTTCCAAGTAACAAGTTTGCAATATTGCATAGCAGGATAATATTCACACATATACGAATTTTTCCTTTCTACCTTTTCCCCATTCAGCGCGAAGCCAGCTCGTTGAACATTCTTCAATACTCAAGTACGTACATAACTGCATACATATACATATATACACACATGTGCATATACCCACGCACACACTTGAGATGTGTGTTTATCTGTTGATGTTTATCCTTATTGGATTTGAGGTCGCCTCCAACAAATTTGAAGTGATGTTTAGAGACAAATTTTAGGCAATTTCCACAAATGCAATAATCTCAAATCTGGCAAACGGATAAATATGGCAGAATCCAATGTTATATTTGTAATGGTATTTAGGTACGCATCACTATTAGATATTTTATCAGCTACCCAAAAATGAAGTACAACCCATTGGGATATTTTTATGATGTTATATTACACCATCCGTAATCTTAATGAAATTGTAATTGCATACATACCTACATACGAGTATATCAATGAAACGGCAGATATTTACGATTTGATAGCAAAATAAGCAAACTCTTTTAAGGCACCTAATGATGCAGCTTTGGTTAAATAGCTTTATCAATGTTAAGATTCCGAATGCTTCTGTAGCTATTGTTGCGCTCAATCTCAAATATCGGCTGACTGATGACGTGTCATAATTCAAACCAGACAACCGAAATAACAGTTATCGCGTTTTTCAAAAATAAAAAAAAGTCTAGAACATAATATTGTTATAGATAAACTTTTCGTTTTGCTTGAGGTCCTCAAGACTTCATCTATAAGAATCCTCCTCCTCCATCCTTTTTTAAATTTTTTGGAAAAAAGTCTCTAACTAAAGGTGTTACTTTTATTTTTTCCGGCAAAAATAAAATGGCTTAAATTTCCCATATTATTATTATTATTAGGTGGAGAGGGCGTGGCGCTGCTCACTACCCTCATTAGAAAGAGCAAGGATCCACCAATCTAATTATAAATGTCCTAGCCTTCTGAGGTCCCTATAGGAAAAAATTACGTTTTTCACGACCGTATTTGCTTATTGCTCCGAAATATCTTTGAAGAGAAATGTGTAACGCAATTGTTCACCCAGCAAGCATTTAACTAAAATCGGGCTCATTTAGTCCAAATTTTCACTATTCATGAATATATCGTTTCATTGAAGGCCATAGGTCAACGTCACTCGTTTTAAAAACCACACAAGTTCCATCAAACTTAACTTTTTGGTTTTTTCCAGCCAAAAGGTGCCTGCTTTTTTACTTATGCCTTAAAGTATTAACATTTAGGTAGTGTTTTATATGATTCATAAGAGTTAAAAAAAAATTCTCAAAAAATTAAAAAGTCTCGTTTGCGTGGGAGCGTTAGAGTTCTTTGGCCTTCGAGAAATAAACACGCTCAGAATCATATCCCTTCATCAATAGAATTTTTCTTTCTATAACTGCAGTATAATGGAACAGAATTTTTTCGGTTCCCGCAGTATTATATTTTCTAAAATAAATAGTTTGTTGTTCCTTTAAAGTTAACTGGGTTTTTCCTTGTTTCGTTTTATTCTTTTACCATTATCGTTCCTTTTTAGTAATGGAAAGCCAACCCAATAAAATGCTTGGCCGCCGTAGCCGATGGGGTTGGTGCGTGACTACCATTCGGAATTCACAGAAAGAACGCAGAAAAACTGTTTTCTAATAGCGGTCGCCCCTCGGCAGGCAATGGCAAACCTCCTTCTGCCATGAAAAGGCTCCTCATAAAAATATCTGCCGTTCGGAGTCGGCTTGAAACTTTAGGTCCCTCCATTTGTGGAACAACATCAAGACGCACACCATCTATAGGAGGAGGAGCTCGGCCAAACACCCAAAAATGGTGTACGCGCCAATTATGTACATATATATATATATATCGTCCCCTTAGTATAACAATAGCCTATGTGTTCATAGGCTATATTTTTTTTTTTTTTGAATTTTTGGATTCTCCATCTAGTTCCACAAAGTGGGTTAAAACGTCAGTCAAAAAATAATAAATATTTACAGACATAACGAGATTTGAGTGAGAGCTACTTTCGACAAAAAGTTTGAAATTCATTTTCTCAAAACATCAAAAAATTTATAGGCTATTTTAATACTAAGGGGACTATATATAATTAACAAAAATGTCTTCCACTTTAAAGCTTCAAGGTGGTAAATTGAATATTAAATGTCGTCTCAAAATATTCGTTCCTCGCAGGTAATGATAATTTTAATCTATTTCTTTTCAATTATTATTCCAATTAGAAACGCAATTCATCATTCATGAAGCAAACAAAGCATTTTCACTACCTTGAACTGTTGAATTTTTGTTTGATGTATATTCAATGCAGAGCTAATCTTTCTTTTTAAGGACCCATTTTCTCGAATTTGAATTGGCAAATTTATCTTCCGATGTAGACTCTCTCCACCCTAAGGATGAAGTCCGAGAAAGTTTTGACGATATGGATTCCTATAAAGAGCAGCTAATCAATTTTGACCCGGATTTACTTGAATATTGGCACAGCAGGAAGCGCTTGTTCTCATGACTCCGTCTGCTTTTATTGTCCATCAGTACCTGCAACGCAAGTTTGTGTTGAATAAGAATTTTCTGCATTGAAGCCTCTAAATAAAAATTATTTAATCAATTCTACAATATCCTTATTTGCAGTGTGAATTTGAAAGAAATTTAACAAAACTGCAATTTATCTTTAATAAAAAAAAGAAAAACTCAATGTTGAAAACAGTAAAAATGAAAGATCTGTAGAATTGACAGTAGAAATTGAAAATAAATACTTCACTAAAATTCACTAAAAATCCGCATTTAGTTTATTTCTATCACGGAAATCTAACTACAGCTACTTTCTGTCCCGCGGGTGGAGTCAAAATGGCGCAGTGCCAATAATAAGAAATTTATTTGAATTCCCGAAGTCAAGATGAATCAAGAAGTAAAAATATAATTAAATTCGACGAAATAAATTTATTTAATTTTCAAATAATTAATTGCAATACTAAAATTATATTTAGTTTTATTACATACTCTTAACCACAATATTGGCGAATATATTTCTGACTATATGACCTTTTCTAATACTTCATTTAGATCAACTTGAGACCAAATTAGAAAACTTCAATACTCTTTAAAACAAAATTGTGAGGTTCATAGCTAAAACGCAAGGTTGTCCAATATTCTACAGCTCTTCCGTTTTCCTAAGTGCAATATCGCATTTTTGTCTTTTTGTTCAATTGTGTGTCTCAGTGTGGCCCTCACTAAGATTGAGTATGAGAATTTTGGAAAATATGTCTTAAGGACCTACGAACTTTAATCAGATAAAATATTAGTTCCGAACTATAATTCTTTAGTGATAATGACAATTTTTAGTGATAATTAACATTTGTAAGGCGGCCGACGTACCCGAATGCCAAGGAGCCGAGGTGGTCACTTCTTAGCACTTCAGTGCCAAAGACCTCAAGCCTGATTCGAGCGAAGGCGGGGCAGACGCACAGAAACGAGGGACCACGTCTCATCCTTCTCTCAACATGCTGGGCAGAGTGCACTGTCTGAGAGGCCCAACTTGTCTATGTGTTTTGCCCATAGAAAGTGGCGCGTTATCAATCCAACCAGCCTCCTACAGTCCCCTCTGCTTAGTGACAAGAGGAACTGCTACAGTACGTCGAGCATGACAGGTAATATCAGTTTTGTCCATCTGCAGCCTCTCTCAGCCTGCCAGGCTCGCTTGTGGATTACAGTAACCCATTTGCTAACCATGGCTTTGATGACTGCAGAAGGGAGTGGCAGAACGGGCTCCGGACCAAAAAAGTTGACTTCAGAGCCCAGTCTGGCTAAAGAGTCAGAGATCTCATTTCCCGCGATACCCACGTGTCCCGGGAGCCATGTTAGCATTAGGTAATTTGGTCTACCGACATAGTTCAGCTTGGATTTATAGGACTCGACTACCCTTGAAGTGGTTGGTGGGCTATCTAAGGCCATGAGCGCAGCTTGGCTGTCGCTGCAGACACATATAGATCTGCCTCGCCATCTGTTTTCCACAACAAAGTTCATCGCTTCTTGAACAGCATACAATTTCGCTTGAAACACAGATGCATGCATTCCAAGAGTAAAGTGCATTTTTGTTCTGCTGGATTCCACGTTGATCCCAGAGCCGTGCTCGGTCCTGCAGCCATCCGTGAAAATGCGAAACCGTGTTTGCCGGCTCATTTTCTGAGTTTGGCCACAGTTGAGCCTCTGGCAGCACCACACTGTATCTCTTGTCAAGCACGACTCTGAAAGGCATGGAGTCAAGGTGCATGGCTAAGACCATTGGATCGAAGTCCATGCCTACTCTGTTGTCCAGTGCCGTACAGGGGCCGTACCAATTGCCATTGTGTTTCAGCCTGCAGATGGCCTTCAAGGCCTCTCCTTGGAGGAAAATGACAAGTGGTGGTAGACTAATTAGAGCATCTAATGGCGGGGCTGAAGTAAAATATTACAATACTTTATAATATTATATAATAAATTTCAACTAAAAACAGAAGTTATTTACAAACATTTCGCAAGTTGATTCATTTTAATCGAATACCAGTTAACTCCTCATCAAATTAGAGAAATTATATATTAGCGTTTATGAACTACTACAATTACTTTATTCTCCTATGGGTTATCTTTTAAAATTCAGGGGTATTCTTTAACTTTATCTTGGACATCATGTAGAGTATATGACTCATCACTTTCCAGCAAAACTTTAATTTGATATCGGACCGGCTAAACAACGAGTAGCATTTTTTAGCAACAAACTAGTTGGCAACTAATATCGGACATAAAATATAAATTAAAATGTATTTAGTTAAAGATCGCGTTTCTCTGAAAATTTACTGATAATCACTAAATCTTTAGCGATAGTTATATTATTTTGTTTTTCTCTATCAAAAGTTTATTGATAGTTAATTTTTCACTAAATTTTGGTAATGGATTTTAGATTTTAACTGCCACTGAATAGAGAGTGGTAGTGCAATTTAGTGGTAGAGCAACAAAAAGCCCAACCCTGGGTATATAACTAGGACTTGATTCCATTTGTGTGGCCGAGCTCCTCCTCCTATTTTTAGAGGGCATCTTGTTGTTGCTCCCCAAATGAAGAGCGCACAATGGCGCGCTTTTTCGTGGCAGATATACATTCGGCGGAGGCCAGTGTTTGCCGAGAGGCGATCGCTATTTGAAAAAACGTTTCCTATCATTTGGTGTCCCGGAGTCTCGAACGCGGGCACCATCGAATGCTAGACGTGCACCTACCAATTCGCCGACAAACAGCCGATTAGCTTCGGCTGATTCGATTATCTATCGCATTACAGTTATAAGAACCTGCATGTTGGCCAAATTTCTCAGTGATAAAATTTCTCACTGACTTTTCAATTAAACATATATTAGTAATTTGCAATGGTAATATATTTTGTTTAAAATGGTTTCTATTTTTATATTATATTATAAGTACATTAGAGTAAAACGCTTTGAACGCTAAATCACATTTTTTATTAATATTTTTATTATACTCCAATCACTTCATAATTTACGCTATGCATGCTGTCAAATAGCAATCCTCCGGTATTCCTTTAAATCCTTCGTCTTCAAAATCTACTTTGCTTTCTTTTCCCTCTACTTGTTGGTGGATTTAATATATTTCATCCCTTTCCATATTTGCAATTTTAATCGTGCCATATATGCAAATGAATTCGGTTTTTATGCTAAATTATAATGCCGAATGTACGTATGGGTTATTTTTCATGCCATCCTACCAGCACTGATCTAACCTCAGTCGCCTTTGGGGTGGAAAGGCGAGCAAATCGTTTTGTTCTACAACACGCCAGTGGAATGATTGTGTCCGCTGGCGTGAATGAAGGCGAGCATGTGAAATAATTTCGCATTATTACCAGCAATTTATATGCAAACGAAAACTATAAAAGAAAATTGTTTGGCTAGGATTGTGTGCGTATGCATATTGGCAGTATTTGTGTATGTGTGCATGTGTGCAGAGAAGGATTTGTCACAATCAAATTGTGGCAACATTTAGATGTGATAAAGTGACTATTAGCTTGTACTTTTCACATTCCTTGATTGCGGTGGAAGATTTGGTGTGTGGATGTGTGCTTGACATGATGCGGATAAAAACTCATATTGTATGAAAGGCGTTAGAAAAAAAAGAATAATGTAATTGAATTGAAAATATGAATATTATGTATGTGTGCATGTAGCATGCATCTATTTGTTAAAATGTAGGTAAGTACATATAAAAATACTTGTGGTATTTGAAACTGGCAACGAAATTTTCGTTTACATGTTACAGATACGGGAGTAACAAACTAATTTATCCACGCCTACAACAAGGCAAGGTTGGAATTTTGAATTTTTCTACAGCTTTTTCAGTTTTGATTCAGAAAGTTGCAATTCATTTTAAATTCAGAATTTACCGTTTCCAATTTCGAAAAATTCAATTCAAATTCGGAAATTTCCAATTTAAGGCGACAGGCTGCAAATAAAACTTTCACAAAGACAGTGTCAGTGGTTAGTGCGCCAAGTGAAGAAAAGAAACAAGCGCTGAAAGTTAACTAAAATGGACAAAACGGATTAAGATAAGACTTATTATTCAGAAACTGTTCTAAGAGTACTGAGGGAAAAAATATCAAACACCACAAGCTGTTAAAAAATCTAGCTTTAATTAAAATGAATTTAATACATATAATCAAAATTTACTTAAGTAATAAAAATTCAATTTTTTTATTGGGAGGTTGAATTAGTTTTAAAGGTTTTTTTCGAAGATTTGGGGCTTTATTGTGAAAAAACGGTACAAAATATTTTATTCGAAGTATTGGCCATCGCTAGCTACAACTTTCGCCCATCTTTCGGGCAATTTCCGGATGCCGTTTCTCCAAAACTCTGGCCGCTGCTTGGCTATCCACGACTCAACCCATATTTTGGTAGCCTCGTACGAGGAGAACCGCTGGTCCGCCAAATCGAGACTCATATGACGGAACAAATGATAATCGGAGGGAGCTATGTCTGGACTATACGGCGGGTGGGGTAACACTTCCCAGCCAAGCGTTCCAAGGTATTTTTTGACAGGTTGAGCAACATGCGGCCGAGCGTTGTCATGTTGCAAAATAACCTTGTCGTGCCTTTTTACCGTTTCCGGCCGTTTTTCTTTCAATGCCCGGCTTAAACGCATCAATTGCAGTCGGTAACGATCCCCCGTGGTTGTTTCGCCCGGTTGGAGCAGCTCAAAATATACGACGCCGACCTGATCCCACTAAATGCAGAGCATGATTTTCTTGCCGTGAATATTCTGCTTGGCCGTCGACGTTGATGCGTGGCCGGGCAAACCCCAGGATTTTTTGCGTTTTGGGTTATCGTAGTGGATCCATTTTTCGTCGCCAGTCACCACCCGATGCAAAAACCCTTCCGATTTTGTCGCTCGATCAGCAATTCGCACGTAAAAAGTCGCCGTTCGACGTCGCGCAGCTTCAACTCGTACGGGACCCAATGTCCTTGCTTTTGGATCATTCCCATCGCTTTTAGACGCTTGCAAACGGTTGATTTATCAACGCCCAATGATTCAGCAAGCTCTTCTTGGGTTTGGCACGAGTTCTCGTTTACCAATTCCCCCAATTCCGCGTCCTCGAACTTTTTGGGCTGGCCAAGACGCTCCTTGTCTTCGGTGTGAAAATCACCACTTTTGAATCGTCGAAACCAGTACTCACATGCTGAAATCGACGGAGTATGGTCTGGGTAGGCCTCCTGCAGCAATTCACGGGCTTGGGCTGTATTTTTTTTTCAAATTGAAGCAGAAAAGCAAAGCTTCCCGCAAATTGAGATCCGACGGCACGAAAGTTGACATACTCGGAGCACGAAAACACTGCGTTGTTTATACTTCAGCGAAATGACAGATACTGATAAACAAAGCCTAGGGATGAGGCTTTGTCATGAATATATATTCAGTATTGCCAACGCGATAAAGTGATAAATAGCGCCATCTGTGTGTCACCTTTAAAACTATTGTAATTCAACCTCCCAATAGAACAAACCTTACTTGAGGCATTCTTGGTATTTTATTTTATTTTTCATATGTATTTTTTAATAAAATATCGCAAGATAGTGTAAATTTTAAATACATATATACATACAATTTTTTTTTGCAATTTTGATATATAAAATGAAAAAATTACATGCAGTCACTTTTCCTACTTATAAAAATCCTTTTACTTTTAAAGTTCCTTATAATTTATTTGTTAGTGATGATTAATGATTTTTTATGACAGGAATTGGATGGTATTGATCTGGACAACGTTTATTTTCAACAAGACGGCTCTACGAGCCACACAAGCAACGAAACCATTGAACTTTTACGGGAAATTTTTCCGGACCGTATAATGTCTCGAAGAGGTGATTACAATTGGCCACCGAGATCTTGTGATTTAACACCTTGTGACTTTATTCTTTGGGGCCACGTGAAGGAGAAGGTCTACGTCATTACCTCAGGGGCGATTCAAGACCTCAAAGATGGAATTCGTGAGGCTATCGCGGACATAGAGCAGCCACTTTGCAATTCGGTTACGGAAAATTTCATGAAAAGGATATTTGCCTAATGTTATTTTCCACTATTAAGGGCATACCTTACTCTTTGTAATGAAATAACCATTTCTAATCATCGATAATTCATATTAATATAAAAAATAGCATTTTTCCTTGAATATCAAAATAAGACCTCTTTTTGGAAAACCCTTTACAAGTTGGGTTTTTTGCAACATTTTGAACAGTTTTCCGAAATCGTGGTTCATTTGGAGCTTTCACTTTATGGCATTAAATCCGAATGGACCATAAAATTGCTTACCCAAAATCAAAAATTTAAAATTTTGAACCCTTTTTTTCATTTTTATGAATTTCATACAAAGCCTGGAACTTTGATTTATAAATATTTTGTTATAAAATGAACTAAACTTTTGTATTAGGTTGGGGAATAAGTTCATAGCGTTCTTATATTTTCTTTTATTTTATAAAGGCAAATAGAAACTATTGAAAGGTTATGGTAATTGTATTTTTGACGAGGTCAAAACGCTGCCGAAGCAGCCCGGTACATTAGCGATGTCTATGGAGAAGGTGTCATAGGTGAGTCTACAGCACGGAAATGATTTTCAATGTTCAAAAATGGCGACTTTGACGTGAATGACACGTCCAACAGCGGAAGGCCTTATGAATTCGATGAAGAACGTCTCAAATCACTCTTGAAGGAGAACGGTCGCCAAACCAGTCGTAAATTGGTGGAAAAAATGGACTGCGATTATGGAACGATTACCAGTAGTCTTCATTGAATAAAATTTACCATGAAATTGGGAGCCTAGGTGCCTCACGACCTCAACGAAAAAAACAAAAAAAGTCATCTTCAAATTGTTTATCTGCATCTCCCCTCCATCGAACAACACGCGATCATAAACAAAGCTTTTTGTACCGAATCGTTACAGGAGATGAGAAGTAGTGCCTCTTACATCAATATGAAGCAAAAAAAGAAGTGGGTGTTTCCAGGAGATACGCTAAAGCCAAGAGTCATGTCGGCATGATACATGTTTGGTGGAAATGGGAGGGCATGACGCGCTGGGAATTGCTCGAAAAAGACGCCACGGTCAACAAAGAGCTCTACATTGCCCAGCTACTCCACATGAATGAGGCTATTCAATTAAAGAGACTTGATCGACATGGTTAAACCATACTCCTTCACTATAACGCCAGTCCCCATGAGGCACAAGTCGTCAAAGCCGCACTCCAAGATCTCGAATGGGAGGTCCTTCAGCAGTATTCTCCGGACCTTGAATGATTACCGAATGATTACCATATTCTCCGCTCCCTATCAAACCATATGAAGGGCGTTACCTTCGACAACAAAGAGCAGTTGTTACGACAAAAACCACTACGCATATCTAATAGGGCTCATAAATTAAAAAAAAATTTACTTCGAACTAATTTCTTGTATGATTTTGTGGGCATGTGAACCTTGAAGTTTTCAAAAAGATTACATTGTCACGAAATTCATATCATAATTTAAGTACCAATTACAAGCTTCTTAAATAGAACCTGCGAGAACCATCAGCTAAAAGCTAGAAACATTCGCCTTTATAATTTTCAAGTTTCATCCCTAGATTTTTGTGATGGAAAATGTGTGTTTAAGTTGTGTCATAAAATGGAGGTGGACTTAATAAGAGACCAACACATTGGAAATGGATCCTATTCGATTCATACTCGGAATATATATTAACTACCTAAACAAAAATGTCTTTGAAGTAAGGTATCGGTTGAGGGATGCTAAACTCGGACCGGACCAAAAATTTTACAACATATCTACGCACAGTTTATTAACACAAAAACTCTCGCAAAAATTAGCATATTTCAATTTTTTACATATTATATATTACTTCTAGGTGGCTCGATATTAGGTTAGGTTAGCCTGGTTGCTTGCAAAAGACAAGACTATCGGTGGCCCTAAAGCCCATTGTGATAACTGCATTTGATTTCCATCCCCTAATTAAGTTCCTTAAATCACTTACATATTTTTAAGAAGGTAAGACATTTTGCAAATTTCCCAGGTATGGAAAATAATAGAAATAATCGCCCAGACATTTGGCATTGCTCCTTTGAAGTGCAAGACATTCACAGAGGAGGTGTGGTACCGACTCATCTCCACAACTTCTGCAGAAGCCATTGTGAGGTAGACGCATTCTACTTTATAGAGTGTCAATAGTGCAGATTCAGTGATCCGTTGTAACAGATATGACGATGCTGGCAGTTGATCTGTTGAATCCAGGCAGACATTTTTTTCCTTTTAAGATACAGTTTTGACCAGAGCGCTTTGGAGACCATGCAGTTAGTATTCAGAGACCTCCTAGTATTAGTTTCTCCGATTTCGTTCAGGTCAATCATAGTTTAAAGTTCGTTAAGAGGAATGCTTATGTCCTTTACCACAAGCTTAAGGTCAAGCTTATTGCCTTTCCTTGCACACTCATCCGCTCTTTCATTTCCCTTCACTCCAGAGTGGCCGGGAACCCATGGGAGTGTGATCTTGTGTTGTTCGATAAGCGTGAGGACCTCATGCATTCCTTAACACATCTTGAATTGAATCGCTCATCGCGCTGAGTGAGGCCCGTGCCTTGATCGCTGCTTGGCTATTCACAAAAAATGTAAGGTTTACAGGAGGTAAGTCCATCGTCTCGATATAGTTCGATATTTAAAATGGGCGAAATCGGTAATTAAACCCTCTTATCTTAGATATAGCGGTATCAAGAAAAAAATAAAGTACTTTATAAATGAAGCAAAATTACTCACCTCAATTATGGAGTCAAAGAAAAAAAATATGACATCAGTATAATTGAAAAATAATCTGTGCCATGCCTTAATAAAACTCACCTAAACTTTGTGCGAAAATACGTATTGTTCGCCACCTCATTTAGGTCCGATATAAATATTATTGAGATCGGATAAGAACCACTTCTAATTTTTATATGAAAATGCATGCGTCCGTTCGTCCATCTAATTTTATAAGCTATTACTCAAGTCCAAATGAAATTTTACTAAAATGTGCGCTGGTATATAAAGTTCGGTCCCAATTAAGCTGCGCTCTTCCGGGCCTGGTTTTCTGTGCAATTTCCACACCTTTTTGAATTGTGACGAAACACCCAATTGTCGCGAATAAAAATATGAAGCCCAATTCAAGAAATAAAATTACAGATTTGTTGAAGGATATTGAAAATGGCATTTAGTAGTCAGTAGAGTAATCCAAATTGAATGGTTCTAATGATTAAGTTTTCATTTGGGCACACACTAAATTGCATATTTATTTGTCAACCGTATTTCACGCAATACTGCATTTTTTGTTTCCATAGATTTAACAGCAATAAAAGTTCATAAAAAATGATGATAATGTTAAAGAAACCTACTCCATCATTTGCAGCCGAGCATCTGTGGAATTTAGAGTTTAAAAAATGGCGTGAAGATGAGCCACGCAGTGGTCGAAGTCTAACAAGAATATTTGGAATAGTATTTTGCAGAACCAAGGAAAATTATTACAAAGTTGGTACAAAATTATTGGAGGAGCTTTGCACTAAATGTATTAAAGTGTTAAAAAAAAATAAATAAAAAAATTGATAAAAATTAAAAATTCACATTCTTTTATTTTAAGCTGTTCTTCTCTTTTAAACTAATCCGTATGTATCCAAAATTTATCAGCTCAAAATATAATTCGGCTAAAGATTAAAAGAATGTTTGTATACATTTGCAATGGCAATCAATATGAATGTGTGTAGCGCATGCCATCAAGCTTACAAGCTGACAAAAAAAAAACAAAATAAAAGAAAAAAAAAACAAAAAAGAAAAAACAATTTTAAACCTTAAAATAACGTGTTCTCTAAATGAAATTTCTTTCTAACTACCTACGTATGTATTTACCACCGTAAAATAAAGTTTAAGACTTTAAATTTCTTTTTTATTATATGTAAAAGAAATATGTTCCAAAAAAGCATGTACTCGTAAATACCGGCACATGTTATCGCATACAAACAAACTTTGGAAAAATCTTTTTCTACACGAAATCCTTGAAATCCTCAACGTCACTCATGTCCACACTTCACAGCAGACGAGACGGCAAACTATAAAATAAAAGATGTAAAGTATTTGCAATAAAATTCAAGAGATTTTCTCTTGCCAAACTAAAAGAGCGTCGCGTGGTGGGAGAGTAATCGTATATGAAAAAGTAATCGTATGAAAAAGTTAGAAAAGTGGATGCACTCACCGAGATTTGATAGCAACACAAGCACAAGAATGTAGCAACTAATATGCATGACTTTTGTTTTGACTGCCATGTTTTGACTGCGTGCCGTCTTAATCTTTGTTATTCTCGTATTTGTTTTTATGTATTCTTATTGCCGCTTTCCTGTTTAGTATCAGATATATTTTCCTGTTCAAACAACTGCTCCAGATTTGAAGAGAGTCAGCTTGCCGCTTTTTTACACTACGCTTAATTCTTTTTATTTTTCTCCTTTTTTACTTTGGTTTTTAATGGTATTAGAGCATTTCTGTGTGCATTAATTAATAATGCATAAATAATTTTTTGGAATACATTTTTTTACATCGAATGTTTTTTGATCTTTGCTATTATTTTTTTTCACTTACTTAGCTTCGTTAACTAAATAAAAACTTATTTTCACATTAAAATATATTTTTACAATTTTTGTGTGGTTTTTTAAGGGTTTTACTGACGCGTGATCTTTTATTTAAAATTTAGTACTTTTATTCTATTTTAATTTGGTATTATTTACTAATTTTGCAGTTTTCGTTTAGATTTTTGTTTTTATTCTTCATCAGTTTCATTTATTTTTAGGAAGAAAAATTGTTTGGTATAACCTTCGCGTAAAAACTGATTTTAAATGCACTGAAATACGTGTTTTTTATTTTTTTTTATTTTGATTTAATTATTCTTATTAATATTGAATATTTGACAAGTTTTGATACTTTAAGTTAACGGATTTTGGCACAAACTTTTTCCATTAATATTTCTTAATTTTCTTGTTTTGCATTGAATAAGTTCCGTTTTATTAAATTATTTCCCCGAGTGCAAAATACACAAACACATGCATGTAACTCGGTTCTATGTATTTAATTTCCAAACACATCCCAAAAATATCTACCGATTTTCGTTGGCTTGAACTTTCCACATCGCTTGTCAGCCGCGCACTGATTAAATCGTTTGATTCCTTTAAAGTTGAGTCAAATTTATTATTACTACTGGCACTTCAATTCAATTCGCTTTGTCGTTGTTCCTTTTTTTTTGTTGCATTCAATATTTGTACACACTCAACACATTAATGTGCAGCTGCTTACACGATGGCGGATGCTTTTCGAAAGTCGCCCGTTGCGTTTTTGGCACACGTTCTCTTTTACTTGTATATATTTTCTCTAATGCTACGGCTTTTCCGTTTCCGATTTCCGCGCGCTCGCTCGCTCGCCACTCACACTCACAATTGTTTGTGCTACAAATTTGTATTATTGTCTTTGTTGTTGCTTTTGCTAGTGCTTTATAGGCGCAGGCATTTGCGTTTGTGGCATTACACTTGACATTTACGAAGTCGCTTGCGTCGCTCACCAGCTTCAACCGACATTAAGCATCGCCATCAACACCGACACAGACAGCAACACCGAAACCATATAACCACTGTCTACATCAACAACACCAAGATGCAATTCACTCACTCCCAAAGTAATGTGCTCGCAATTATTCTGCACTTGCAAACTACGCTGACGTTCTCTCTCTCATTCACACATATGCAATCATAGGCCAGTTGGGTGGCCACCTCTGCACCTCCTCATCTACACCGACCACACCAATAGGTTCTCTTTCTAGCTCAACTCACAATTGCCTCTTCAACTAGCTTACACTTGCACTGCAATTTCCATCATCCGCTAAACCGTGCACGTCCTTCGAGATATCAACTCCAACTGAGCGCCAGCTCAACTTGGACAACACAGCTTAGGCGATGAATCGCTTGCCGCTACCTTTCTGTGGCAATTATGTTTTGCTGTGGTGTTTTAGCTGCACTTTTCGCAGATATTCATGTTGGCAGCCATGTTTGTATGCCGGCCATAGAGCGCATGCTCACCACTTTGGCCCAACACGGGCGTCCTGGCGGCAATGCATAAATCGCGCTTTCCTTCTTCTTATCAATATTCGGTGTTTATTTATTCCACTCTACTTTGATGTGCCGCGCTTTTTGGTATTTTCTCGTCGTTTGCTTTTTGTGTTCGAGTATGCGTTCATGTATCAAAATATGTTGTCTATGGTTAGGAATAACAACAGCAGCAAGCACAAAATTATTTGCAGTATAAATGAGAGTAACTAAAAGGAGATGCTGAAAATGCTGTGCATTTGTTTGTATTGTAAATAACTTATTTACTCTTCAGCCTCACGTTAGCCACCCATACAAGCACACCTGCAATTAAAGAGAGAGAAATTGTTTGCATAGTTTTCTTTGACGAAACATATCAGCTGAGAGCTGCATATAGCAGGCTGGCATACACCAATTATCGCTTTATATAAGTTAGTGAAAAATATAAATACCGTTTTTTCTGATTTTCATTTAATAATGATATTAATGATTATTGTTAATTAAGTATTTCTTTTCAACAAGAAAGCAACTTTTATCAGTGAAACTAAAAATGTGTGATAGGCAGAAATGAAAATCTGCAGCAGGTCCTTTCATAGGTAGAAAGGGGACGCGGGGTGTGCGATTAAGGATTAAATAAATCAGCATTTTGAGCTTTTCTGTTTAGTATAGAATGTAAGATATACGAGGTGTGCTCAAAAAATAAGGTGAAGGTTTCAAATTTCGCGACCTACGTACTTTCGACTTTGGTTACTATTTTGCTTTGTTGGCACACTCGACTCAAAGATATGTTCACGGTTTAAGCAATATAGCATTTTGAGTTTGTTTGTGAGAGGCATAAATAAGACAAGTGTTGTGCGTGTTCGGCCATTTTCTGTAGCCCGAATGTACGTAGCCCACAAAACTTGAAACCTTCACCTTATTTTTTGAACACACCTCGAATATTTTACATTCTATACTAAACAGGATAGGCTCAAAATGCAGATTTAGTTAATCCTTAATTCACACCCTAGTCCACGGCACCCACCATAAATTTGTATTTTGAGCAGCTTTCCACATTTACGTACGCACCTTCGCTCAGTGAGATGAACAACGCGTAGTCGATCAGTCAACAACGAAAAAGTGTTGTAAATCTCCGGTTTTGGTAAGTGTGAGGCCTGAAGACTCATGATTCTGTTTTGTATTACATACTCGAAATTCTATTTACAGGTTTCATTGTTGTTTCCACGTTATTGTTATTTTAAAATGCCGCACAAATCTAGGAAAGGTTAGCGTGTTAACCCCCTGAGTGACTCTGTCCAAAATATAATAAGTAAATTTGGTTGGCCTTAGGTGTGCCAAAGGAAGTAAGTGGAATGTTCTTCAGTGCTGAGTATTTCACGTTTCTTTAACTTATATATTGCGTGAATATAATTAGTTTTAATTCTGATTATTTAAGTTACTAAGTTTATTATTTTCTTTATATTATATTATATTAGTTAATTTTTTTTTTCACTTACAGAAATACAGTTCCATTAATTTTTGTTCCGTTTTACGTTAAATGGAATAATAGAAAGATTTGTATAACTGTAATTTACTAAAATTTTTAACTGATTTCCGATTGAAAACTTTGGAGAGGTTGATAGAATTTCACTTAACCCTAACTATAGATAGAAATCTTATCTCTACGTCACAATATGCCTACACGAAAGGGAAATCGGTACCGACAGCTCTACATAACCTTATTTATAGGGCATAGAGTTTACTGCACAAACAGGAATTTACCTTAGCCGCTTTCTTTGATATCAAAGGGGCCTTTAACAATGTTGAAGGGGGGCAATTACTGCAGCACTCACTGATCTTGGGGTAGAAACGGGCAAGGTAGGCTTCATTGGCAAAATGCTAAATAGCAGAATCATTGAAGCGAAACTGGGAGAATCGGTGCGCAGGTAAGTAGGGGTGGAGCCCATTCTTTGCTTCGAAAGGAATTTCCTAATGAAAATCCCATCTAGACTGGAATGGGTTGAAGAAGATCCAACACCGGTGTAGGATCAGGGCTTTCTATTAGTGAATCCTTTAAACTACCGGATCACTGTAGCGTTTTTCAAGCCTTAAAATGGTTAAAGATAAACAGAATATCATCAACGGATATCTGCATTCTATCAGACAGCCAAGCTGCCCTACGAACCCTGGATGCATTCCAAACAACATCAAGGAGTGTCTTACGTTGTCGCCAGTCTCTAAATGAGATGGCCAAGCAATATCGTATAATCTTATGCTGGGTTCTAGGCCACACAGAGGAAATTTTAAAGCGTGTTTAAACCTAGGTCATATTCCAGATAGTTGGAAACTAGTTAAGGTCGTCTTCACTCCAAAAATAGGCAGGAGGGGACATGAATCAGCGAAGGACTATTTCGTCTTTCCTGTTAAAAACCTTTAAAAGACTTTTGGATATATATATAAGAAGCTCTTTGTAGAGCTCTGGTATATTTACTGCACAACATGCGTACCTTAAAGGCAAACCTACGGAGACAGCGCTTCACGAGGTAATCCGAACAATAGAGGGCTCTCTAGAGAACAAACATTATACCATGGCGGCATTCTTGGATATAGAAGGCGCCTTTAACAATGTTAGCACAGATGCGATCCAACGGGCGTTGATAGACTTAGAGGTGGACAATTGCATCAGTAATTGGGTCATCTCTATGCTAGAAACCAGGATCATCAAAGCTAATATGGGTAATATCAGTATAACCAAGAAGGTCCACAGAGGCACCCCACAGGGGGGAGTACTGTCTCCACTTCTCTGGTTATGCGTTATTAGCAAACTCTTAACAAAACTTAATAGAGGTGGGGTAAAAGCGGTGGCGTACGCTGATGATGTGGTGTTAATGGCGTCAGGACTGTGTCCTAATACGATCAGTGGGATCATCTAAATACCAATCACAGGCTGTGGCCTTGGTTTAAGCCCACGTAAAACAGAACTTATGCTTTTCACCACCAGATATAAGGTACCAACTTTTACCCTACCAAATATTAACGGACAAACTCTCTCACTATCACCCAGCGCAAAGTACTTAGGGGTAATTCTGGACTCCAAACTAAGCTGGAAATTAAATGTTGAAGAACGGCACACAGTCTACTGCTGCGGTGTTAGAGCTGGTATATATTCTCACAGACTTAAAATTGAGAAATCTTTGCGTCTCCCTAATACCAGCAGTGTCTTCCAGGCGGAAGTAATGGCCATTGGGGAAGCCTGAAGGCTACTAATCGCAGATTTCTCTTTTAAGGGTAATATCACTATTCTCTCGGATAGCCAAGCTGCAATCCAGGCACTGAGTTCGGCTACAAAAACCTCTAAAGTGGTGGAACAAAGTAGGAATAGCCTCACCATCTTGAGTGAAAACCATAAAGTTACCTTAATCTGGGTCCCGGGATATCGGAACATTGAAGGTAACGAAAAAGCAGATGAACTCGCAAGAGGGGGTCTGCCATGAATAACGCTCTTGCAGAATCGGTACTCACACCATTAGGTGCAGTCAAGAGTACAATTTCCCAAAAATACCTTCGAATCGCGGACTGTAGGTGGAAAGTCCAAACGAAATACAAAATTAGCAGAACGTTATGGCCCACCTACAACCTCAAGCAATCGTCGGCATTAATAAGAATGAAACGACGGGACGCCTGGAGACTAATGGCAGTCATAACTGGCTTTTGGTCTACCGGAGAACAAGCAGCCAAAATGGGTATCCCTCACAATACATACTGTCACAGTTGCAAACAACCGGAGAAAACGGAGACAATCTTCCATTTCCTCTGTAAATACTTTGCATTATGGAAGGAGAGAATGTCAACCCTGGGCCAACCGCTGTTCGAGAATCTCGAACAACTATCTGGCTTAGACGTTAACAACCTAATAAGGTTCCTTAACTGCACAGACTGGATATAGTTATGCTGTAAATAACCGTTAAACAAGTAGGTAACGAGGATGTGGCAACAAAATGGCGCGGAAGCGCTAGTTGGATTCTGGAAGAATCACCACTTTAACCAACCAACCCAACCAGGCCACACTTACAAGAGAAGGTGCCTGCATGCCAAATATAAATCATTTTATGGAGGTACCTCTCGCAACTTGCAAGCTTTTTGTTATGGACGCACTAATCAGTTCTGTAAATCAAATACGGAATTGCTAGGCAAACATGTCCCAGGCTAAATTTACGTCTGTCCAAGAGTATTATAAAACTGAGTAGACTTCAAATCAGGACCTTAGTAGGGGCCCTCACAGAACATTGTCTCATGTAAGGAGATTATGGGTTTACACGCATGATTTCTGTCGTAGCTGCAAAAATAAGGAGAAGTTGGAAACAATTCAACACCTTTTTTGCACATACCCGGCTCTAGCCAGAAGTAGGAACCGATTTTTAAAATCCTACTTCTTAGCGAATCTATACACTTTAGGTATCAACAACCTTTTACGCTTTGCCAAAAGCTCAGGATGGTTCAATATGGAGAGGGAAATGTAGCCCAGCCCCCACGGCTCACAACGGACCTATTTCGTGGTCTAAGGGGCATCGTTGTCTCTATGTGCGATGCGGCTGCCAAACCTAACCTAACCGATGGCATAAAGTATTTACAATATCACCAGAGCTTAGATTTTTTTCTCATTAGATTCATACCTGCCTCTTGGAAGTCATAAAACGAATGCATAGGCAATGTTGCCTCTCGCCAAGGGCAAGCCTCTGGTGCATTGCTGCCACAAAACAGCTCCCATCCATTTCAGTAGACATACTCAATCCCTTCAAGAATAGCAACTAACTCTAAATTTGTAATCTAACTTGGTTTTTGTATGGTTTTTACTTCCCAGCGCAGTGCGGAAAGTTGAATTATGGTATCCTCGTACTTTCAAACTCGATCATTTCTTGCTGATAGCACTATGCAATATTTTTCATTTCAGGATGATAGTGCCGTACCCATATATGTTCGTACTATATACAGAAAAACTTCCAAAACTTTTAGCAATCTCATTACCTTCTTCTTTTTTGTTGGCGAATTAAGTTTAATCAAAAGAGAAGAGGCATCCACTGCACCAAACATCTACAATAGAAGACCTTGCTTATACCAATGATGTTTGCTTGTTATCAGTAAAGCACTCTGATATGCAAGCAAAATTCAATGCTCTATGCACTGAGTCGGGTAAATTTGACCTTAAAGTCAACATCGACAAAATGAAATCAATAAATATTAACACCAAAAACGACAGCAATTTTGTGCTTCATGGCAAAGAAACTGAATAAGTCGACTATTTTATCTACTTAGACAGTGTAATATTTGCTGAGAATAGTGTGGGAAAGAATATCCTGATCAGAATAAACAAAGCTACTGCCGCATATTCTCTGCGCCAAAACTAGAATTCATCAGAAATATCCTTCCAAACAAAAATGAAACCATTTTAATCGAATGCCATCACAGTACTGCTCTATGAATGCGAGACATGGCTTGTAACCGACCATCTAACCGAAAAAATTCAAAGTTTTTTAAGCAGATGTCTCTGCCGTACAGCAACGATGAGTTATATAAGTGCCATATAAAGTACGAAAGTGGATGTGGAGAGGACACACTCTGCGGAAAGATGGAACGGAAGTCTGCCGACAAGCTCTTGATTGGAACTCCCAGGGTAGCCACAAGAGTGGCTGACGTAAGACTACATAGAGAAGATCGCTACAAAAAGAAGTCGAAGAATGCGGGAAATCGTGGAATGCGTCAAAATTGCTAGCCAAGAGCAGGGCCAGGTGGAAAAGCTTTATTGAGGCCCTATACTGCAATGAGAGATAAAGGAAATGTTGATGATGAATTAAATTTACATTTTTTTTTAATTGAAAACAAGTGCTAAGTATACATATCTGAGCGAACTGTGTAATACTTGCATGCAATAAACATATTTTAAGCCATTCTGATTCATGGTTATCATTTGGCTCCTTCCAGTTGTTAATCTTGAGTTTCCCCATATCGCCTCCAAGTTCGGCAATCCATCTTGATCTTAATATGCCTCTTGCTTTGTCAAGGGTTTAGCGTCAATTATTTTTCGTTGAGCTCTCGTTTGATCCATTCTCAGGGTATGGCCTAGACATCTTAGTCTTTGAGCTTTGATGAGCCGCACAACATTTTCCTCTTATAAGTTGTTTCAATTCATGGTTCCATCTTCCTCAAAAATTTTCTGTCGAATACTTGGTGTTTGCTTTTATCCTTTTCGCTTATTGTCGCCAAGATCCGATCCGTAGCGAAGAACTGGTCAGACTATAGATTTATACAACGAAATTTTGCAAGGTCTGTTCAGCAGGCTCAATTTAAAAAGTTTATTAATAAGTAAGAGTAGAATGCGTAAGCGGTTATCGCGCCAATTAAGAAGAATGCTCTATATGCTGCTTTTATTCTCTCGTCGATTGTGATGCTCATAGCGTTGAGGTGGCTTAGTTTAAACCTCAAATATGTTAAAGATTTCAACGCTTTAAATTCATATGCCCTGATTTTGATTGAACTAGGTACCACATCATTTCTATTGCACATCAACATACAAGGTGATGTTCCAAATAAACAAGACTGAGCTAGTATAGAAACGACAGGAATTTTTTCTGTTACTTCGAATTTATTTATTCAAAATAGTCCCCTCTGGCCTCCATTCACTATTTTGCGCGATCTAAAAGCTTTTCGAAAGAGTGTTTTAGGTCATTGACCGGAAATTCCTTCAGAATGTCGATACTATTCCTTTGGATGGCCTCTACGAAAGCAAAACGTTTTCCTTTCATGGCCAAATGCAATTTTCCGAATAGGTAGAAGTCACAGGGAGCCATATTAGGCGAATACGGTGAGTGATTGATGGTTAAAATGCGGTTTCAAGTCAAAAAATCAGCCACAAGAGTGGATCGATGAGATTGTGCATTATCATGCATGCCTCCTTTGTGGTATTCAGTGCGAAATCGACACCAAGTTAGAAAATTGCATTGACGTTTTGGCCCATTATCATGTGAACAATTCCCTTGGAATCGTAAATCCAAATGAGCACCGACTTGATTTTTGACTTCTCCAAATGCGATTTCTTGGGTGGTGGCTCGTCTCGGGGGTTCCATTCAGCACTTTGACGCTAAGTTTCAAGTTCATGTTGGAAATACCATGTTTCATCACCAGTTACAATTCTCATATTTTCTCGCCTCTTTAATGAGGTCTTTTGAATGTTGAATATTGAGCAATTTTTGGTCTTCAGTTAACTTGTGCGGAATGAAACGTGCAAAGACCTTTCGTAAGCCCAAATGATCAGTTAAAAATACGATAAATCGATGTTTTGGAGATACTCAACTCCGATTCCATGAATTTCAATGATGATTTCGGTTCATTTTTGATAAATTTACGAACCATTTCGATGGAGTATTCGGTAATTACTGATGTTGATTGTCATTTATGTCCTCACAACCATCTCTCAAACGTATGAACCACTCATGAACTCTGGCACGAGGTAGACAATCATCGCTATAAACTTTTTTCCTCGATTCGAATGCTTCGGTAAACGTTTTACCGATTTAAAACAAGATTTGATAATAGCTCTTTATTCGAGACTCATTTTTGTACCGATGGCACAAACATACTGACACTTTGGACGCAATAATATCGCTTTCACTGGAAGTCAGCTAGAGATGTAACTTCCAACACACTAACTTATTAAAAAGATGGCGCCATCAAAAACAGTTTTATGACGCCAGCCTTATTTAGTTTGAACTTCACATTGGATCTATATTTGGGTTTTTCCTCGTTAATTCTCCATTCAATTTTACCTATTGCTTTTCACAGAAAGTTTTTGATAATACATTGACATTTTTGCTGATTATCGCAATATCATTCGCGTACGCCTATATTTGTATTGTTCTGTTAAATATATATGCCCAGTTCTTTTTGCATCAGTTACTTCGTCTATTGCAAAGCATAATAAAAGATTAAAAATGGTTGAGGAAAGCGTATCCCTTTGCCTAACTTCGGTCTATGTTTTAAAGGCCTCAGATAATCTATATTATCTTGGACCAAAACTCTCAATTCGATATTGCGCAGAGTCATCATTACCATGCGCGTCAATTTTTCCCTTTTAATTTTCTTTAAATCTACCCGATCTCCGAAATCTGGGTAGGTCATGTGGTGCCAAGGAGCCAAGATTGACGCTTCTTAACACATCAGTGCCAAAGACCTCAAACCTGATTCGAGCGAAGGTGGGGCAGACACACAGGAAGTGGTCCGCCACCTCATTCTCCTCTTCACAAACTGGGCAGAGTACACTGTTTGAGATGCCCAACCTTTCCATGTGCACTCCCCTCTGCTTAATGATAGAAGGGCTCGCGACTGTCGATGGGACATGAGAGGTAATATCAGTTTAGTCCATCTGCAGCCTCTCTCAGCCTGCCAAGCTCGCTTGTGGGTGGTAGTTACCCATTTGCTAACCGGGGCTGTGATGACCGCAAAAGGGAGTGGCAAAACAGGCTCTGGGCCAAAGAAGTTGGCCTTAGAGCCCATCTTAACTGAGGAGTCAGAGGTCTCGTTACCCGCGATACCCACGTGTCCCGGGACCCTGGTTAGCATCAGGCTATTATGTCTACCGGCATGGTTAATACGCCTTCAGTTGACGATTTTTGATGAAAAGAAAATCTTGCTGAAAAGTAAGAAATAGAAAGTCAAAATTGTTGACACCAAAATGAACGGACCTTTTCTTATGTTACACCTTTTAACCATATCAAAGTGCGCTTCTGGCTTTCTTACAAATATATTTCCAACAATATTGAACAAACTAGTCGCTCTAATGCATACTAAAATGCTTAAAAAGCGATACAAAAAAATTTGGGTACGTTAAATTTCGAAACAACTAAATGCTCGGGTAACATATTCGCAACAAAGTTGACTAAACTGCGATTGTAAGAGTTAGCCACGATGGCGAATTTATATTCCATGCAATAAACACCAGTGGCTAAAGCCGAAAACTTTTGGTAAACTACATTAGTGGCACAAAAAGGCGGCGGAAAGGTTGGTTGGTGGTGGTTGGCCCTTAGCATTAGCGACAGACATGACGATGAGGCGGTCGAGAAAAACTTAATTACGAAATAAATTAGTTTTAGGCTAAAGTGTACGTGAATTCATTTGAGAGCGGAAGGAACGCACAATCACAAAACAGCAACAAGAGCAATATGAACAACAATTTCGTGTAAATGTGCGCGCCACCGTCAAAAGGGACCAATGCGACAGCATTTAAATGACAAAGTACGTTACGTCACCGCCATCCCCGACAACTGCGACCAATGCGACAATTTTGGACGAAAAAGTTATTATTTTTTAAGGGCCTTTTTACATTTTATTTTTTTATTTTTTTTTTGTTTTGTTAATGTAAGGAATATGCCAACTTTATGCTAATATGGCGCCCGCACATACAAATTCATATTTATATTGTTGACAACAACAGTTACACTTAAGCTCGACAAATTCAGAATTTGGAATTAAAAACCGAAGCAGATAGCGAAATTCTTTAGCAAAGCCACACATTCATGAACAAAAGCAATAACAAATGAATGAATGTTGAATGTTTTCAAAGCTGAAAAGCGACAACTGCGCAGAAGGCAAAGCCAAATGGAAGGAAGGTACGCAGAAATAAAGTGTAATAAAAAATTCACAAAAACACCATTGCTGACGATGTACAAAAGTAATTGTCGACGAACTGAGGCAAATTTAAAATGTTGTTTTGTATAGTGGGCGATTGTGTCTCGTAGGTGGCACAGCATTTAAACACCAGTGAAGGGGAAAGAGCATGGAAAGAGACAAATTTAAAAAGGAATTTTAATGTTCTAATTTGTACTTACGTATATGTGTAAGTGCATACATTAGGGTACTTCACTCTCCCTGCAACTAAAAATCGGTACTCTTTTTCCATCGGAAGTATAAAACTTATATAATTCTGTTGGAAAAATATTAAAATTTACGTGAGCTTTACCGAATTGAAAGCACCTGCCAAAATATCATTATTTTGATTTCGTTGATGAAATTTCTGAAGAATTTATGCAAACCTGTTAAGCTTAAACTCAAACTCTTTTATCATTTGCGGTGATTTTTTGGAGGAATTTTCGGTGGTTTTTCAAAATCCTGAGAACTTAAAATGATAATTGAAAACAGAAATATTGTTGGAATAATTTTTTTTTTTAATAATCTGCTAGATAATTATATGGCTCTTATTTCTTGTATGTATTATCCGGCATATATCCGTTGCGACACCGAGTTACAGGTCCGTTCGATTAGTCCAATTTTTAACTACTTTTTCTAATAAATCAATGTCAATGGTGACTTGAATATTGTAATAAATCGATGGTTAAGCGTGCTGTAGGGGAAGTCGGGCTATCCTGTTGGAACCAAATGTCGTCGATGTTTAGCTGATTTCTTTTTTAAAAAAGAGTTTGATTCTGGTTTTCTGTGTATTCTATTCAGTTGTGAGTTACAGGGTATGAGCAATGGAAGCCAACAAAAAGAAAATTCGATACATTTTACAGTTTTTCTTTGATAAAGGCGAAAATGTAAGCCAGGCCGCTGAAATTGTGAATGGTGTTTATGGTGCCGATAATATAGCAGCGAATTACGTGTAATTTTGGTTTTGTCAATTCCGTTCAGGCATCGATATTATCGACATTGATGCTAAAGAAAGGTCGATAATATCGAAAATATGGATAAAATCACAGAATTAATCGAAGTTTTCCGACATATTAGCAGTCGTAACATCACCCAAGAGCTAAAGATCGTTTAAAGCTACTTGCGCAAAAATATTACGCAAATTTAATGGATTTCTTTTTCCCTAAACTTATATGTGTTTCTAATTCACTAATTTATAGAGCGTTGATGGAATATAATAAGCTCGCAATTATTTTTCACAGTTATGCGGAGTGAACTAATTTAATTAGTAAGTGTGTGGTATTTGTTAACTGTAAATAGCCTGTATGGAAATTTGATATTTCTTAGATTAAATAGTTTGGGTCAAAAAATAACAGCCAATTAAAATAAAATTGTTTTAAAATATGTGCGGCCGTATAAAGCTCGGTCTGGACCGAATTCGTTACTTCCTTGCTTGTTAAATTTTAAGTCGCGGCTTTCATGACGAACAACGTCTTGTCGCTGTTGACACACTTGTCAGTGCGCCTATGTGAACGCAAGCATAAGATGGGCAACACCACACGAACACACACACACACGCACACTTCCATCATGCCAGGACACGAGAAACGTGCTCATTTGTGAACTTATTTGTGCCAGTTCTACTCACTGACGTTTTAGCGGCGCCCAGCGTTTACATGTTTGCCTATCTGTACTCGTACACTCGGTTGGTGGGCTTGTTTGTTAGGAAAAGTATGCGAGTCAGTTTGATGTGTTTGTGGCAGCGCGAAACAGTCACTTTCCGCTATGTGTGTCTGATTCAGCGTTAGTTGGCAATGCTGCCACTTACCGCAGTCGAGATGAATATACATATATATGACAGCCATAATTGGAAGCAGCGGCGAAGCCAATATGGCGGTGGCTGCTAATAATAAAGAACATCAGCGACACCAAAAAGTCATTGACTCGTTAAGTTATGGTAATAACATTTCCGTTTGGCACACAAATACATGAAAGGCAATAAAAAAACTGGCGCTAGTATATTTGCATAGACACGTACAAATATACATAGTACATCACTGTTTGTGTGCTATGAGGTGTATGCCATATAACAATGGATATAAGTAAGCAAAGAGAGACGCTTCATACACAATGACCCAGCAGAGCTCTACTGGAGCTTTTTTTCCTTTCTTTACCAAAGGTTGCCCGCTGGCGACGTTGGTGTACATGTATGTACGTATGTACGCATATATAGGTGCGTAGGTACTCAACAATTGCGTATATCATGTGATGTAATTGACTTTGCTTCCATTTAGTACACATCCTCATACACACAAAAGCATGGATAAGTGCGTGCATAAGGCTCGCTCTATACAAACCGTATATGTATGCATGTATGTATCTGTCCATTTGTGTGTGACGTGCTTTTGTGCAAACTACTACGATTTGGCACTCGCTCAAGTGCTTGTGGCATGTTACCCATCATCAACGAACGTTACGACAGTGACAAACATAATACTAGTACACACACACACATTCACACACACAAATATATATATGGTGTTTTATTCCAGATACATATGGCATTGTGCGCAATCAAACCATAGACAAATAATCGAACAGGCAAACAGGCAGAATAAGCAAATAAACATAACAGCAGGCTAACCCATCGAATATGAATACAATCGGCCGATGTAGTGTTGCGGGTGATCACCCTAACCACTGGGGTGAGCTGAAACACCGAATTCTAGTAACAACAAAAACAAGCACCTAATATCAAAATGAACAACAATTAGGGGCCGGCTTGGACGAATTATTGTTGTTGGCAACGAAACTAAGCCTAAACAAATCAGCAACGGCAACATAATCTACCAGGCCGTTCAGGATATAAAGTATGTATGTGTAAGTATACGTCATCAGCAGCGGTTAGCCAACTAATTCAATGGCAACCAGGTATCTATGCACACACATACATACTAACTGATTATGAATGGCTAGTTGGACTGGCTGTTACCTAAATTTCTAACTACGCATATGCCTATCGGTTCATACGAATTTATGCCGCAGCGAAAAGCCTGTTCAGCATCAAATTAGTTACTGCTATACTATCTTGTCAACTTAACTGGTGGGCCGGACGGGTTAAATCCGACTACTGGGCTGATGTGTTATTCATTTTTCGCAATTACGTAAGCATATTTTCAACTTCGGATTAATTCTCAGAGCTTACAAAAAATAGGTGAAGCTGATAAATTTCAAATTAAATTATTCAGTTTACTTAAGCACATTCCGTAACGTTTTCAATATTTTATTTCGAAATAAAAAACAAGTCTAATAAAATACTTTTATTGATTTGTTGTTGTAACAGCAAGTTTATAACGTAATTAAAAAAAATAATCTAATTAATTAATTTTGTTCATGTTGTTGCTGTAACACTAAAAACATTCACCATAAATATCCACCGAATGCAGCTGAAGTAACCGTCCCTGACCTCATAAAAATTACGGTACCGTTGAGCCGACTGTCCTTAGCGGCTTATGACCTTGGCTGGTTTTTAAGACATCTTCAAATATATTAAATACTGAACTTCGACTGTAAACGTCCAACATTTGATAAGGCATCCTAGGCTTTGACAAGGCTGGCATATTAAGCTCAATAATTTCGGAAGTTATCAGAGTTCCCGTCAAACCGTTGGATTTGACCAAATCTTCTTCCTCTTGATTGGTACGATACGCGATTTTGGTCGAATTTAACAAAGCGTCGTTTCTTTCTCTTGCTAACCGGCGCCTAGTCCTTCTCCACCTTCCTCTTTCTCTGCTACCACCAGCTGACACTGCATCCAATACTTTCAGAAATAATCCGCAGCCAACGTAACCGCTGGTAGTTCGCTGCTTTATGTCTATGTCGTCGGAAAGCTCATACAACTCATCGTTAAGTTTACGTTTGACTACCATTCGGTAAAGCATCAAATTATACATAAAACAAGTTCTCTCTAATTGCACTTGCACAAAAACAGCTTCTTATGAAATCATTTGCCGTGCAAAGGGGGGTAGTAAACTGTACGGAGGGAATCTGGTGGGATCAGAAGGATGTCGTCTATTATCAACTCCTTAAATCATTTGAGACCGTCGCTGGCAATAGTTACCGTCTGCAGCTAATACGTTTGAATCGAGCTCTCAAAGAAAAGCCACCGGAATAGGACGGTAGGCATGGCAAACTGATTTTGCTGCATTACAACGCCAGGTCACACGTTGCTAATCGGTCCAGAAATATTTAGAGCGACTGAATTGAGCGCCGTATTCCCCAGACGTTGCATCTTCGGATTGCCATCTGTTCCGATCACTGCAGTCAGCCCTTATTGGAGAGCGGTTCACTTCTTACGAGAGCATCGCAAACTGGCTCAATGAATGGATCAAGTCAAAAGAACTCCTGTAGCTTCCATTGGTACATACTTCATATAATATTATGTATTCGACCGCCATAGCCGAATGGGTTGGTGAGAGACTACCATTTGGAATTCAGAGAGAACGTTGGTTCGAATCTCGGTGAAATACCAAAATGAAGAAAAAGTTTTTTCTAATAGCGGCCGCCCCTCGGCAGACAATGGCAAATCTCCGCGTGTATTTCTCCCACGAAAAAGCTTCTCATAAAAAATATCTGCCGTTCGGAGTCGGCTTGAAACTGTAGGTCCCATTGCTTGTGGAACAACATCAAGGCGCACGCCACAAATAGGAGGAAGCATCCAGAAACGGTGTACGCGCCAATCATATATGTATATAGGTATATAAATAAATCGTAACTTTGGCTAAGAAAGGACGGAAACTTATTTCCATACCCAATACATATACTTATATTTACATTCCTACAGGTATATATGATTATTCCAAAATCCTGTGGGTACGGTATTTGCGGAGAACTTGAGAGTGAAACTAATTCGCTTTTATTTTGAACAAAATTTAATGAAACTTCATGATTTTTTTTATAGTCATATATGTATGAAATCCCTCAATAAAATTTCCATTAGCTGCAATAATCTTCTCGATCCGGGTTCGGAGAGGATTGCATGCCCGAATCAAATGCTTATTATTCATATTTCCTACGGTACTACAACTATATTAATTGCAGCCTACAAAGAAGAAATGGCTTTACAAGGATGCTTATTGGTTTCACGCTCCTCTACGCCGCATACTATATATGGAGATCCAGGGGATTAAGGTGTGGGAAGTTAGGGGGCCATAAGTTCTTTGTTATAGGGTTATGCCAGTTTTCAGCCATCCAATCTTGTGTCGCCGCGCTTTGTGTAAAGGAGCAGAGTTGCTGCTGAAAGATGTATGTATGTCTTTAGAACCTCGACATATGCAGCAGAATTCACTCGAAATCCTTGAGTAAGGAAGTGAATTGGCATGACATATCCTTTGTTGCTCACAACACCTAACTCTATAACAGTGACTGGAAACTTTGTATGCGTGAGAACATGAGACAATGTAGGACTGGGAGATAGCCATATATCATTTCTGCAGTTGGTATTTTTGTACAGGTCACAATTTTTTTCGTCAGAAGATGCATAACTTCTCAGACGCTTCTGGGTGATTAATTTTGCTGCTTAGAAGGCGTTTTGTTCTCGTGTTTTCTCCAACATAAACTGTCTTCTGGACATGGCGTAGGATTTATACCGGATATCATCATGGACAACTCGACGGATAAGACACTCAGAAACATTACGTGCCTTCATTGACTTTGAAAAGTTCTCGTTTATGATCGCCTGCATTTTTTGAATAAATTTTGCAGATCATGTGTTTTGTGTTTTGCAACAGATTCCGCAACTCCGGCTGATGCTTGCAATTCACGGCGAACCTTGTGAACGAATGAGCGGATGCACTTAAGAAAATTAGATATTTCTATGGTTGTGATACTCACATTTACTCATTTTTTGAGTAAAGTTTCAGTCCTCTTTGTCTCATCTGGAAAAGAGCAACAAAAAAATTGAAGAGTTTAAGGAAGCTAAAGCCACATATGCAACCTCAAATACCCTAAGCATTTATGACTATTTATATATTCTGTAAAACCTACACTTATGTATGTACAAAGGTGGGTATGTGAGGTATGAGAGGTAAGCAGATTCATGGAAACTAAAATTCGTTGCCAACAATTTTCGCATTGCACCAGTTCCATTATATTTTAATTTTGCACAAACGCTTCGAATTAGGTGGTCTTATTGTAATCGATGAAACCATAGCTATTATATAAGTAAATATATGTGCTAGGGATTCTAGTGATGCCAATATTAGAGGAGAACGGATATTTTTTAAATAATTCCGAAATCGGGAGATTTTCCTTGGAACATAACTTTTTAATATTATTTTATGTAGTAAAAATTCAATATTTTAACGTGATTAAAACCGGAAACCCTATGAAATAAAACTGTTAAATTTAAGTTCATCTAGTTTAAAAATGTCATACATATTTATTAATATAGACAAATCTTAGAGTAATACATTTTTTAAATCTTTAATTAAGCAATGCACCGAAAATCTTATAACAAGTCGGTAAATGCTATGGAATACGACCCGTGGGCGAAGCTCTTAAATATCTGGTGCTTTAAAGTATAGAGAATAAATTATAAATGCATTTACGTAATACCCTAAAATAAATCGCATATTCCGGCGAACGACCTTTAAGACCTATGCTGCATATGCTTTATCTATTGGGAATGTAAATAAGTTTCCGTCCTTTCTTAGCCAAAGTTACGAATTATTTAAACAATTAAATAGATAATATAGGGTGGGCCATGTAAAATTTGCTAAAAAAAAAAACTAATAAATATTTTTTCAAACTTTTATTTTTATTTTAAAGATTGAACATTGTCATTTATGAATGAAAAATAATATCGTTCAAATGACTGCCACGGCTGGTTTTACAGTAGGCCATTCGATCAACCAATTTAGCACATTTTCGATTGTTTGGGCTCCAGTTTTACGAATGGCAACTTAAATTTCCTGTTTTAAAAAATCAATGGGCTCTGGATGGTTCGCATAGCATTTGTCCTTAACGGCTCCCTACAAAAAATAGTCCAACGGGCTTAAATCACAGCTCCGAGGCGGCCAATTGATATCGGAATTTCGGCTGATTATTCGGTTTTCAAAAACGGTAGCCAAAAAGTTCGAGTGTAACTTTGGTAGTGTGGCAAGTTGCACCGTCGTGTTGATACCAAATGTCGTCCATGTCATCCTCTTCAATTTTTGGAAACAACTCGTTGAGCATGTCCCGGCAACGCTCGCCATTTACTGTAACCGCGGAAGAAGAAGACTAACCACTTTGGAAATAGGTTTTCAATATTTCCCAACATGATATTATGTCAAGTATGTGCCTTTACTCCGATTTTCAGGCAGCATACGGACTCCTCTGACGAAAAATTCGACCAGAAAACCTTTTCTTTTCTGCCGTTCAAGAAGCATTTCACACGCCACCAAACGTCTCTCGATATCCCTCTCCTTCAATCGATGTGGCAAACGTTTATCGACGGTTAATCCGAGTCGGCATTTGTCTTCATCCAATAATTGTTGTATCTTTGAATTTTTTCGGTGCCAATTCGGGATATTTATCACTCGCGTCGAAATCGCCACTTCGGAAGCGTCGAGACCACTCTTTACAAGTTGTATTTGATGGTGCGTGACTACCGAAAATATTGATCAATATACGACACGTTTCAGCTGCAATTTTCTTTAGAAGCTAATAATGAAACACGACTCCCCACAAATGCTGTTTTTTAGGAACGAACGTGGACATTTTTGACGTCAGATAAAAAAGGATATTTACGCTTCAATCGAATGCCAACTACAGACATCGAGACCTCACATATACGAGGTGGGTTCAAAAAGTATCGCGAATTTCGAACTTTCGCAGATTACGTATATTCGAATTTCGATTTTTTTTTTGGCGATATGTTGGTACTCATGTCTCTCACTAATGCCGACGAGTTCGGCCATTTTCAATGTTCAGTTAATTATAATTAACTGAGATATTGCATTATGAAGTTTCCATGTTTGTGAATTTTTCGATATTCGAAAATCCATTGAGATAACATGAGACGTGATACGGTCGATTACATAGTCGCACAAAAAAAATAAAAAAAACTTCAAAATGCGATATCTCAGTGAAAAATTAAGATATTTGAGCAAACTCAACGGCATTTAAAAGAGAAAGGCTTATAATTTAAAATACCATGTGTACTTTTTTATGGAGGGCAAAATCTTCGTAGCTACATAACCTCAAAAATGGGCAAAAACAGCGTTTTTTGCACTTTTAGGTTAGGATATCTCAAAGTCCTGACGTGATAGAGCAATTTAAACTTCGGATCCGGATTCTACGCAAGAAAATACTTCGGAAATGACACTTAACTTTTATAGAACATTCCGAACCCATTTTTTTGCAGACCTGTGTTATTGACAGCTGCTTTGCTTACAATTTTTGCTTTGAAAAACGAAATTAAGTGCGCGGATGCATTCCGAATGTTGACTGTGTCATACGGAGAAGCTACTTTGGACCAAAGCAACGTTTATCGGTGGTACAAAATGTTCTCAGAAGGCCGAGAAGATGTGAACGACGAAAAGTGTGCCGGACGCTGGCATGCCGAGCACTTCAACAACAGTCGAAAAAATTGATGAAGTGAAGAAAATGGTATTGTTCAATCGTCGAATCACCGTTAGAGAAGTTGCTGAGGACCTAGACATATCCATTGGCTCGTGCCATTCGATTTTTTTCAATGATTTGGGCATTTGACGGGTCGTCGCAAAATTCGTACGCGAATATTGTGAGCTGTAAATATAAATAAAGAACTATTCTATTATCTATTTTATTCTGTAAGTATAATTAAAGAAGGCAAATTTCTTCAAAATTGAATAGCTTATGTTGTAATGAAATTTTGTAATAAAAATGTTTCACTTCTCTCGATTCCATATTTAAACTATTTCGGGATCCCAGGATTAATACAACCCAACTCCGGGATATTCGGGACCTGAAAGCCACTGGGAACGCAGTACAGGCATCCCTAATATGAACGTAGTTTGATATCTACAAGTAAAGCTGCGGTATCGTTTGACCCCAACACATGGTAAACTCTATTCAGAAGAAGACATTCACCACACGCGCATAGTAGGTTATTTAGAGCATTGTTCTTGTTATTTCTGTTACTTGCTCTTCGCTTGAGGTGTTGTATGCCAATGTTGATGTCGGCTTTGTTATTCATGTGTGCATTAATATGTACATATCGACTTATAAATATGAATGCACATCTCCACACACATCTGCACACCAACACACTTCTTTACACATTTATGGACAATTGAGTGTGCCATTGTGGCCTTTTGTGTTTGCGTTGGCATAGATTTAGTGAATTTTGAGAAACTTTAAAGTTGATTAGCTTCGTTAGAGAATCGTTTTTATAGTCCTTCGTAAACATATGTATGAATCGATGAATGTGTGCTTGTGAATCTTTTCAGGCCAGCAAAGCAGTCAGTTTGTTTGCTTCCCCAATAACCTCTTGACCTTATTCTAAACATTTTTGTGGCAGCAATTTGTTAAAGTAACACATGCGCACGTCTGAAGTTCGCACTTATTGCATGTTATTATTACGTATGTTTGTTTGTGTGTGTGTGTATGTGTTTCAATTTTGTGTGCTTATTCACACACGATCGTGTGACATTCATCCCATCACATGTATTAAACACTAAATGGTTTCTTCTCTTTGTGTCGATTTGCTTACAGAGCTAGGAGACGGCCGAAAGATGACTGATTTACAGTGGTGTAAGCCGCTTTGTACGGCTGATGAAGTTCATAAGGTTTTTAATATCAATGGGTGTCATATCAGCAGGCGTAGCAAAGAGATGAGAGCCCACGGCAGTTAAGGACAAGGTGTTGATATGATTCCTCCATACAACAGGCACAAAAAGGTCTCCAGGTAATGCAGTATACCTCGTACTCAATGTCCTGTAAGGGCACCCACGAAATTCGAGAGCTGAGATTTTTCCAATCGGGGCGAGAAATATTTCGCGAGTATACAAGTTTGTGTACTTGCCCAGGGTTTGCTGAGTTGATGCGAAACCCACCTCTCCAAGAGCAGGCTGCAGGTAGTCAACCAGATCCCAATTCTCTCGTTTCGCGGGGTAACTACCTCACAGGTCCCTGTCTAGGCAGCTCATCCGCCTCACAGTTTCTACCCAGATGATCCTTCTATCGAAGAATTCAGATGCGATCGAAAGTGAAGTCAGGCACACAGACTTGGTAAACAAGCCAATGTCCAGTAGGCAGGCAACCCATTGGATACTATATGTCTCATTGGATACTATATGTCTCACAGTAGTCTTCATTATCGTTTCAGAAAACTAGGACTCGTACAAAGAAAATCATGTTATTTTTACGAGCGATAAAACGCCAGAATGTGAAGCTTTCACTAGCCGAAGACTCACTAACGCAGAAGGTGTGACTCTTAAACCTTAGAAAGT
This sequence comes from Anastrepha ludens, assembly GCF_028408465.1. NCBI lineage: Eukaryota > Metazoa > Arthropoda > Insecta > Diptera > Tephritidae > Anastrepha > Anastrepha ludens. The sequence continues at coordinate 42,035,412 of NC_071500.1, read as the reverse complement.
GTTCAAATGTATTATAGGCCTACGGTCAAGCTCAATAGCCCACATCAAAGATGGTAGTCCGCTATGATCCAACAGAGACTAACCACATTAATTTTGCGTAGATATGTCGGCTTCAAGTACAAATACATATATGACTTCACGCTACCAAAATCGTACTTTAGAAAGATTTCCTCTTTGAAATTTAACACTTTTAAAGTATGCAGGTATGTTTGTATATATGCAGGTATGTTTGTCATATTACTATCGTCCTTTTAAACTTCTGTAGTATGATTATAAGTCGGATATGCCTTAACGTTAATATTCATAAACATTTTGTTTTGGTTTTTATTTTATTGTCCACTTATGCATTCACTTTGCTGTGCCGTTTAAATAGAGTATCATATTTCTTAAAAGGTTAATTACACTTGAAACTAAACGCAAACATAGCTAACGTATTGTTTTATGTGCGGCGCGTGAATGCTAGAATCATATTACACAAGTAAACACCGAAAAATTGTTATTGGCTTGCATTGACAAAAATTGCTATAAAAACGCTTGTACGTAGTATGTAAGAAGGAAGAAAGAAAACAATCGTTTTACAAGCTGGATGTCTAGCTTGAAATGATAAAATAAAATAAATATATTTCAAATAACAAACAATACTTTCTTTAAATAAATATATCTCTTTACACTTCGCACACCGTAAAAATATGTAAATGTACGTAAGTGTGCCCGTCTACATAAATCGAGCTCCATTATGAAATGCGTTCACTTCTTATTAGGAATGTCCTTTGGCAAGTCGACAAAGAGTTTCGCCAAGCACTTATCTTTCGTATACTGAAGTTATAAATGCTCTTAAACCAACTAAAATAGCAAATATTAAGTTTAGCAGGGCTGTATTTTAAACACTAGTGAGCACGAGTAATGTACTGTATGATTATCATTAAACTATTGTATGAAAATAATAAGCGCGAACATCCTTTGTTTGGTATTTGGCCGACATTCTCCTGTAAGTTGAGTCTACAATCTTTTGCCTACGAATGGCGAATGGATTTTTTATCGAACTTATAGTTACGCGCAAAATCTATACGAGGTGTGTTCAAAAAATATATTGAAGGTTTCAATTTCCGTGACCTACGTACATTCGATTTTCGAGTATTATTATTTTTTATGTTGGTACTCTCGTTTCGAAGATATGTTCACGGTTTTAACAATATCGCATGTTTAGTTTGTTTGTGAGAGGCATAAATAAGACAAGTATTTTGCGTGTTCGGCGATTTTCTGTTATCGACTATTGGTTCTCCTGGATTCTTCCATTGGGACGATTAGACTTTCGTTTCGGTGTCATAACTATATACCCATGATTCGTCACCAGTTATGACCCTTTTAATCAGCGCTGACGTCATACAGAAATTCCTGGGGCGACAAGACGAAAAATCGCAGTTAACTAATTCAAATTGAAGATTCATCCTCAAGCATCTTCTTCTTCTTAATTGGCGCGATAGCAGCTTATGCGATTTTGGCCGTGCTAACCGGCGCCAGTTGGACGCACCAAGTGAAGCCAAGTCCTTCTCCACCTGATCTTTCCAACGCAGAGGAGGCCTTCCTCTTCCTCTGCTACCACTAGCTGGTCCCGGATCGAACACTTTCAAAGCCGGAGCGTTTGTATCTATTCGGACAACATGGCGCAGCCAGCGTAGCCACTGGATCTTTATTCGCTGCACTATGTCCATGTCGTCGTAAAGCTCATACAGCTCATCGTTCCATCGCCTGAGATATTCGCCGTTGCCAACATGCAAAGGACCAAAAATCTTGCGCCGAATCTTTCTCTCAAGCACTCCAAGCGTCGCTTCATCGGATGTTGTTATCGTCCAAGCTTCTGCGTCATACATTAAGACGGGCATGATGAGAGCCTTGTAGAGTGTTAGTTTAGTTCTTCGAGAGAGGACTTTACTACTCAATTGCCTACTTAGTCCAGGGCAGACATTGTTATCGGTGTTAATGCTGGTTTCTAAGTATACGAAGTCCTTTCCAACTTCGAAATCATAACTGTCAACAGTGACGTGGATCGTCATCCGATACGCGAGTGCGCCGACTGTTTATTTGATGACAGGAGGTACTTCGTTTTGTCCTCGTTCACCACAAGACTCATTCGCTTTGCCTCTTTATCCAGTTTGGAGAAGGCAGAACTAACAGCGCGTTTGTTAAGGCCAATGATATCGATATCATCGGCATACGCCAGCAATTGTACGCTCTTATAAAATATTGTGCCTGAGCGATTAAGTTCTGCGGCTCATACGATGCTCTCCACCATCAGATTGAAGAAGTCACACGATAGCGAGTCACCCTGTCTGAAACCTCGTTTGGTATCAAACGGCTCGGAGAGGTCCTTCTCAATTCTGACGGGGATGCTGGTGTTGAGCAACGTCATCCTGCAAAGCCGAATTAGTTTTGTGGGGATACCAAATTCAGACATCGCGGCATAAAGGAAACTCCTTTTCGTACTGTCGAATGCAGCTTTGAAATCGACGAAAAGATGGTGTGAGTCGATTCTCCTTTCGTGGGTCTTTTCCAAGATTTGGCGTATTATAAATATTTGGTCGATGGTCAGTTTTCTTCCCAGTGGGCTTCAACCTTTCACACAATACGCTCGCTAGAACCTTATTGGCGATATTTAGAAGTCTTATCCCGCGGTAATTGGCGTAAAATGCAGGATCGCCCTTCTTATGGATTGGGCAGAGCACACTTAAATTCCAATCGGCAGGCATGCTTTCATCCGACCATATTTTGCATAGGAGCTGATGCATGCACCTTACCAGCTCCTCGCCGCCATGTTTGAATAGCTCAGTCGGCAGTCCGTCGGCGCCCGCGGCTTTGTTGTTGTTTAGCCGTGATATTGCTATTCTCACTTCGTCATGGTCGGGTAGCGGAACGACAATTCCGTCGATTGGGGTATCGGGATCTTCACATTCTCTGTGACATGCGCAGCTGTCACTGTTTAACAGGTTCGAGAAGTGTTCCCTCCATAATTTAAGATTGCTCTGTACGTCAGTCACCAGATCGCCGTCTTTGTTCTTACAGGAAAACGTCCCGGTCTTAAAACCTTCTGTAAGCCGCCGAACTTTCTGGTAGAATTTTCGGGCGTTGTTCCTGTTGGCCAGCATCTCAAGCTCTTCGCACTCACGTATTTCGGCCTCTCGTTTCTTCTTTCGGATAATACGTCTCTCTTCCTTTTTCAGCTCTCTGTAGCGATCCCACATGGCTCGCGTTGCGCCTAGGCTTACTGGCAACATTATCGAGCTTTGCCATTTTTTATAAAATTTTTCTTAACGATTCAATTATTTTCGTTACATCTGTAAATGAATTTAAGCTTAAACTAGGTACAGACCCATCACAATCTAATTTAATTAAAATTTTGTATCACCATTTTCTCCTAGAGGATAGTCAACAACACCAGAATTTACTGATTTTCATAATATGAAAATGGCGTTGCATAATTATGAGCAGAAAGTTAGTTGTCGTTATTCCACCTGCTGATGTATAATTTATTATATGGGCTCGTATATGTGCATGTATGCGTACGTATATGTATGTATGCATGTGTGGTGGCAAACTTGCTGTAGAAAATAGTATATATATCCATAATTACATAAAATTACATAATAGAATATGAAAATACCGAGCGAAATTTATTTTGCATGCATATAAAGTAAATCTCATTTACATCAAGAACAGCTGAACTCTCCTTCATATTTTTTCAATTTCCCTTGTTTTCACATAGACTTCAGCTAATTGAGAAACCATTTTGTATAAACTGAATATGAAATTTGACGTGGCTCGACAGTTTTATTTGCAGAATTAAGCAAAAAGGATATCTAAAAAGCCGAAGAATATATTAAACCCTCTAGTTATGAAATAGAGTTTGTGCACTGCTGTTGTATCATTGCAAAATATAAATGTAAATAAAGTGACGAGCAGACGAATTAGATATAAGTAGCAAAGAGTGGATGCAAGATGCGGTTTACGCCATCATTAGCTATTGCGAAGCGAACGATCGTTTCGTGTCAAAATCGTATCATTCGTCTGTTTGTAATCCGCAGCTCGAACACAAAACCATTTGACTCTTACGTGGCTTTAGCGTAATAAAATAACATTCACTTATACGAATAGTAGGTAAAATAACGAAAAATAATAGCAAACTCGATAGAAAACAATTTTTCAATCACTGTATATGGGGTCATCAATTTAGAAGTATCGGATTTTAAATTGAAATAAAGCAACGAAAATTCATATTGATTATTATTTTTGTGTAGAATAATCCATGGCATTTATTTTTAAGGTAGTCCCTTTCAAATATTGGCTGCAGCTGTCCGTAGTTTGGCTAACCGTAAACACCGATTTTGAATGATTCGCGGGAGGACATCGGTCGGCCGTTCGGTATCTGGTGAATAACTTTAGTGATCTTGGCTTATAATACCTCAATTGAAGCTGGCTTATCCATAAAGCATTCAGACTAACATAACCCCACAAATAAAAGTCCAAAGGTCTGATATCACATGCGAGACGAGAGCCAAATTGCCCACCGAAACGACGGCACAGTAAATCCATTCACCAGCTATATGGCAAGTAGAGCTGTCTTGTTGGAACAAAATATTGTGAAGATCACGAGTTTCAATTCTGACATGACGCATTCACTATTACATTGGCGCCAACCTCGAACGACGAAATATGGACCGATGATTCCTGCAGTTCATATGCTTCCCCAAACGGTCGCTTTCAATGGATGTAATGGCTGTTGAATGGATTCGGATTGCACTTCAGCTCAATTATGACAATTTTGCTTATGACGCCAAACATTGGTGCCACCGCTGAACACCATTTTTTTTTTTTTGTTTTTGGCCGTGAGATTGGGTTAAAAATCCCTTCGCACCATATAGTAATCGTCGCTACTGCGTGTGTCGTAATTCCACTAAAAGTATCCCTCCTCTTCTCTTGGATTTTTCCCTCCAACCCAGGACTGCTGCCGCATTGCTTCGAGATAAAGGGCCAAGACGGCGTGCTAAGAAGGACACTTACTTACACACCCATTTTTCTTCGCCTGTCATCATTTTCTCTATTATTTCTTCAGCTGTAAATACACCAATAACTCATTATAGAGCTGTTCTCTCTATGTTCCATCTTTCGCATTTAAAAAGGTGTGCTCCGCATCATCATACTCAGTATCTCCATATATGCAGTTTGGTTGGCTCACTTTTCCCATTCGCATTTTCTAGATCGGGTATTCGTCTCGCTGTCCATCTACCATACCGTTCAGAGTTCCATCTTGCCTGCCAAAGTGTGAGCGTTTGAACTCTAATATCGGAAAAGCGTGGTACTGGGATTCCTGTGATTTTTGTCTCCCATCTCAGTTTGCCCTCTTGTGCTAGAATATCTATAGGCATGGTTCCGCTGATAACTAACACCGCTGCTTCAAATATTGTTCTGTATAAAGAAACCACTCTGAGAGCGCAGGTGCGTTGCACAGATTGCAGAGAATTCCGCCGGCATTGCACTTTTAGCGAATCTGCCCTATTTCGCATCCGTATAAGAGAATCGAGTTCGTCGTGTCCATTAAAAGTGTTCATTAGTTCTGCGATTGATCTCCAAGGTTTGCCATGAGCTTATTAATATGCCGCTTACTTTAGAAGCTCATGTGGCAGCATGATTTATGTGCGCCCAGTAAGTTAGCCTTTTGTCTAATTGCACTGCCAGGTGTTTGACCTTTGCGCTCGTTGAACACTTTTCACAGCACGTCGATTTTCGTAATGCAGTTGCACGATTTGTAAAAGTTGTCGAGGTGTAAGTCTTTCCATGATGAAATATCAATGAATACAAAAAAAAAATTATGTATTTAGTTTGACAGTAGTCACGCGTGATCCGTCGAAAAATTCTATGCAAAGAGAACCTCCAATCTGATCATCTTTTATTTGAAATGCAAGACTCTTCAAAAAAAAGCTGATATAACAAAAAAATCAAGAAATATCTGTATTGTGATAATTAAATTTTTTTTTGTGTTATAAAACTACTTGGAGATGATAGTTAGAGAATTTGAGACTAAACCACACCTGGCACGAGACATTCATATATGCGACACTCTCATTATATGCCCAGTGGAACTAAGTGGATAATAAATTACATCCGTTTGGACCTCCGCAAAGAAGCTCGGTTGCATTGAAAAATATGAGTATGACCCCGGTATGAGTTCAGTTACGAATTTCTCATTTATTAATATACATGAATATACTTGTAAATAATGAACTGATGAACTAAACTGATGATAGCCGACTACCAAAGACATTTCAGCGCCGCCGGCGACGGTCCATTTTGCCACTCAACGTTGACAGAAGTAAAGAAGCCCATCGACTGCTTCTGTCGTGTCACATTTCGCTACAACGACAGCAACCTAAACGTTGGCGCACAGCTCAGGAATCGTCAATGGTAAATAAAATAACCTGGAACCGATTCGCTCGTCTGAACTTTTGTTCGCAATAGAGAATGAGGCAGTTAAAGTCGCTTAATTACATCCTCTCTCATTAAGATTAAGATAGGGATAAGGATTAAGGATGTGATTAGTGGTAGTTGGAAAATTAATTCGAAAAGAGGAAGTTAATCATTCAAAGAGAGGAGGTGTGTGGAAAGATCAGGTGGAGAAGGACTTGGCTTCACTCGGTGTGGCCAACTGGGGCCGGCTAGCACGAGAAAGAAACGACTGGCATACTTTGTTAAACTTGGCCAAAATCGCGTAAGCGGCCATCATGCCAATTAAGAAGAGGGAGAAGCTCTACTCAAGATAAAATATCAACCTTTTATCACGAAACAGATTTGAACCACAAAGTGAAGATTTGAACCACCAAGTGAGCTGCAGTCAAACGGCAGAGCTGCGAAAACTACTGAAGCTAAAACGCCAGCTATCAATCCACGAGAAGCAAACTGCAATTCTCTCGTAAAAAATTAATGTATTGTAGCTGACTGGTAACAACAAATTTCACGTTATTCCAATAAACATTACTAACTTGCATTCTCACAAGTCACTGCAAATTACACAGGCATCTACATAGGCTGGGGATTTAGTCCACCGACTCCTACCGTTTATGCGATCAATACCCGGAAACTTTAACACATCTTTTTCTCGAAGTAAATGCCATGGCGAAAGAGGGAAAATGAAACTAGGTTTTTTCTAGTTTTTCGCAGTACAATCCATTGCTTTGGGTTCCTCTTGTTGTGTTCTTCTTTTCTGCAGCATCTCATTCACTGGCGAATTCTTCGGACAATTCAAGCAAAACATGTTTTTTAGTTATATTTTCATTACAAGTCTCTTTATACAAATAGCATCCACGAATTGCTTGCTGCCGAGACTAAAGTATTGTAAAATACCTGCAAGGTCATCTATGTGACCCTGCTTATACGCGATATTTTCACCAATTTGGTCAACTACATCTAAGTGAAATGCTCGAAGTATCACTCTGTCACTCCCGAAATAACACTAAAGTGCCGTTTGCGCTCTGCACATGCTAAGTTCTAACATATGTCCAAAAAGACAATCGCTACTGCGCTTACTGAAGAATATTTTAACCATATTTAATATTGAATTCTGCAAATATTGCGTATACGTCAAGTCATACTTCGCTGTCAGCTTACAGCTTATGATATGCAAGCTTTGGAAGCAATAGACACAAAACCAACAACCAAACTCCACTACGAAAGCATGAAGTGCAAAAGTTTGCAACAAGCAAATCCGTTACACTGAAACACACTTCAGCACTCGATTGCTGTTAAACACATTATTCGATCGGATATATGGCTTTAATAGAGGCAAACTGGTTTACCTCCACTTAGGAGTGAGAAATCCCTCAATCAAATGGGATATCCGTTTTTTGTGATTTTATATTTACTAGTAGATGCTAAATTTGTTTTTGAACAACTTTTTTACTAAAACATGATTACACTGCCCTGCAAATTTCAATTTTTCTGATGCGAATAAGATGTGACCTATTGTTCCCGAAGGGAATTTTCGCGCTGAGCACGAATCCGAGTTAAAAAATTTTCCATCACGTCAGGTTTTCAAAAAAAAGGGGGTTGAAACCCCTAAAAATAGCGTATTTGGCCATTTTTCAAAAATTGTGGAGCAGAACCCTGACGTGCTACGATCTTCGTTATTATCAGTAATTGAAGGTTGAACTTTGCTCTTTGAAATAAGCCCAAACCCAAATTGTTCGCATGCACCCTTAGAGTAGGGGGTGTACTTATGTCTACGGGGGTAGGGAAAAAAATGAACATAGGAACTTATCTACACCCAAGATTTTTTTTATTTCTTTTTAAATGGAATGCTTGACTTCAGATTTGTAATCAGCGACACTAAATACCTTAGGAATACTGCACTTTTCATTATATCTTATCTTAATAATAATTATTAATGGCCGTAATTCGGCCAACCGAGGACACCAATATTGAATGACATTCTGGAGGATTTTGGTCGGTATCTCGTAAATAACTTTAGTAATTTTGGCTTCCAATATCTCAATTGGAGCTGGTTTATTCACGTTTGGACTTTACATACCTCTACAAATGAAAATCCAAAGGTGTGATATCACACACGAGACGACTGACAAATTGCTCCCCGAAACGACAACGCAGTAAATCCATTGTTTCACGGGCTGTATGCGCCACCTTTTTGGAACCAAATGTTGTGGAAACCATGAGCTTCAAGATACGGAATCAAAACGTTGTTTATCATGGCACGATAGCGTTCACCACTTATTGTTACATTGGCGCCGGGGGCAGCCTCGACTATGAATAAATTTGGGCCGATGATTTTTCCAGCCCATAAGCCGCACTTAACAAAATTCGGCAAGTTTTTCAAGAGTCCAACGACTGAAGTTATGATGCTTTGCAATATCGATCGGCTTCAAATCTTGGGCAAACTGTATTTAATACGCTTTCAAAGCAAGATCTTTGAGTAAAATGAAATTAGGACACGTGGGTTATTGAGGTCGTCGCCGATTCTTCCTCGTCTTTGGCAGAACTTTCACTTACAGCCGTAATATTCTCTTCACTTCGGCCTATATGTGGTCTAATCGATCGAGTATCATCTAGTAATGAAAATTTTTTCATAATTTTGCCGAAAAATTTGCCGAATGGTTCGGTAAGACGGTTATGTGCAACATAAGTTGGCCTGAGCGCACGATGAATACTTTTCACAGAGCGTCAATTTTCGTAATAAAACTGTATGCTTACGCCTGAGTCTTTCTATGATGAAATTAAAAAATGTATGTATTGGGCAGTAGTCACACGTGATTTGTCAAAAAAAACTCTATTGGGAAAAGTACCTCCAGTCTGATCTCCCGTTACTTATAGTATTAGTCCGCTGTAACGACCGAAATTTCGACGTCTTTTCATGAATCTTTTTTAAAAAGAAAATAAGATGCGATCGTTTTAAAGTGTTTACATGTTTTTATTAGTGTTTTGAAGTACATAAAAAATTGTTTAAAGTTAATTTTATATTAATTTGTTTAAAATTTTTGACGTCAAAGTGGAGTCCTTAAAAAGAAGATGAGTTGGTTCGGGGAAACACACAGCCTTCAAAAGTCATCTGAAATAAAAAATTCAAACAGATTATTATTCTGTAGACTTTATTTTAGGTCCCGAACCTAAAATATACATAAAAATAAAAAGCAAAACAAAATGGCGGAGTTGTGAAAAAAGTTCTCAAAATCTAATTTTTTTTCTTCATAAATTGTTTAAATTAAATAGTTTATTATTAAAAAATTAAATATTTTAAAGGTCCGGGATCTAGATCTGTGTGTCTAAACTAACGAATTAAATTTCTAGCCAAATCGGTTAAATAGTTTTGAGTCAGTGATTCCCCGAAATTGCGAAAACATGGTTTTGAGAAAAACGCGTTTAAAGTTTCGACAACAGATTTCATACAAACTGCGGCGCGCTCTCTTATTTTAGCTATAACTTTAAAAATAATTAAAATTTCTGTCTGAAATTTTTACCGTATATTTTTAAGTTGTTTTTCTTCCGAAAAATGTAAACAAAAAAATTCGATTTTTTGAATCCGCCACACCGGGCTACTACCTTATGACGGATGTGAGTGAATTGCAAAGCACTGTACGTATTACCAAGTTTGGGCGCGTTTTATTAAGTCGTAGTCGAGATATATTAATTTACCCAAACTGGGTGTGGCATCGCTCATTTCTGAAATTTGAACGTATTTCATTTTCTAGGAATATCTTTTATACCAAATTTGAGGAATTTTGCTTCATATATAATATATTTATTTTTAGAGATTTAACTCCCAGTGAGACGCGAACGTTTCAATATCCGCTGACATAACTTAGGAGTACATATGTAGCAAGTTCTATTGAAATTTATGAATTTCTTCTTAATCTATAGTGCAAGCGTACGGACGAACAGACATGGCTAAATCGAGTCATCGCATGATTCGGATCAATTTGATTTATCTACGTCTATATCTACCTCGATTCTTTGATAATGTTTCTTACAACTGTTAAGTGGACAAAACTATAATACCCTTTGTACTAAGCGCACGTGGGTATAAAGGCATGGTTTTACCTTTTCACTAACATAATCCAGATGTATTTTGAAATTAAATCTACCTTGCAGTACTACGCCCAAATACTTAATAATGGTATTCTTTTTGTCTGAAAATAACATGAAATGCTGAAAACTTATACTGAACTATACAACAGTACGATAGTACTTACATTGTACGCCGTAAAATTGCAATAAAAGAGTAACAACAAGCAACTGGCATGCAACAATTCAAAGGCCTGAAAATACTCGTATTTGTATGTACGCACATCATCGGATTTGCTGGTGCAAACTTTATTGGTATTTGAAATATCTTATCGCTGGTACTCTGTTTTTATGCCTTTGTATGGGATGCAAGGCTTTGCCATTCTTGCACCGTGAAAGCCTTTTTCAAAATACGAAAATCTCCTATTTGTATCCCTGACAAGAAAAGTGTTCTTGCATTTCAAAAAATATATTTGTGTACGTAATCCATTAAACCGTCGGCCGCCGTAAACGAATGGGTAGATGTGTCACTCCCATTCGGAATTCATAGAAAACGTAGATTCAAATCTCGGTGAAAGACCAAAATGAAGAAAAAGTTTTTCTAATAGCGGTCGCCCCTTGGCAGGCAAAGGGAAACCTTCGATTGGATTTCCGCCATTAAAAGGCTCCTCATTAAAAATATCTGCCGTTCGGAGTCGGCTTGAAACTGTAGGTCACTCCATTTGTAAAACAACATCAAGACGCACACCACAAATAACTCTCCTCCGCTCGTCCAAACCCCAAGATAAGGTGTATTCGCCAATTATATATATATATATATATATTAACACAGTGAATTTACATCGTGAAATATTAGTTTTCAATTTTCATTTCAAAAGTTGTTAAGATGTTTAGTTCATTCATATAATTGCTATTGACTTTAGATGAATTTCGATCCAATGATCCGAATAATATAAACTCGCCTGGCTTTTCAAGTGTTAACATAATTTGTATTTTCCAATGATGGATCATGTACTAAGTTGTTCAATAAGTTTTGCGGTTCGATAAAAAAAACACAATTTTATTGTAACCATTTAGACCAGCTGAAGAAAAAAATTCGTGAAAAAAGACTCACTTCACAAAAGAAAAAAATTCTTATTCATGAGGTCAATACACCGTGTTACAAGAGCGTTTTGTCAATGGGACTAAAATCCACGAATTAAAGTTCGAATTGTAGGAGCATCCACCGTATTCACCAGATGTGGCCCCTAGCGGCTTCCATTTGTTTCTATACCTAAAAAAAATGCATGCGTGAGAAACGGGGTTCATCAAATGATGAGGTCGAATTGGAATCTCGTTGGAACAAATGTACAATTTAAATGAATATTTAAGTGAGTATTTCAAACCATAATATTGTGATTTTGTTATCGAACCGCAAACTTATTGAACAACCTAGTATACATATATGTAACTGCCGCTTACACCCTTTTTGAGTATTTGGCTGGGCTCCTCCTCCTATTTGTGGTGTACGTCTTTATGTTGTTCCACAAATGGAGGGACCTACAGTTTTAATCTGGCCGGCAAATGGGTTTTTACAATCCATTACAGCACGGAAGGTAAAATGCAGCACATGAGAATCCAAGTGCGAATCGCCATCGCACGAATCGGTAATGACCTACATACGTAAATTCTCTGTCATGCGATTGTATGGGCCATTAAAAAAGCATATAAATTTGTATGTAGCATTTACTCCAGCATTGCAAAGAGTGAGTCGAAAGCAATACAACAGCAGCACCAGAGACGTCAGCAATTTTTAATAGTTACACACAAAAATATAGCGTTAGCGGCGGGAGTTCTTAAAAAATGAATGCTCGAAGAGCAGAAAAAACACCTTGAAAATAAAAATGTTCGCATTCATGTAGGTTTTAGTGCGACGATCGCTCTGTTATCAGACTATGCAATATTTTCACAGGATATGCACCATGCAAATTTCGAATTCAAAAAACGTAAAGCTCAAAGCAAAAGCATGTCGTCCCAGTTTTTTATAAATGCATTTGTGAGCGGCCGAGAATAGGAAAGATTGTGAAGCACTTATGTAGGTATTTGTATTGCTAGAGCGCGTTTTTTTGAAAACAAAAGCACTGCAACAGATTCATACATTCCTTGGCAAGAAATATCGCATCATGAATTAGCAGTATAGTTTCAGGAGAAGAAAACTTCAGTGAAACGATTTTAAAAGCTTTACAATACTCTGATTTTCAATATGAGGAGCATTTATAAAAAAAATGGGCATTCCAATAAAGCCGTTCATTTTTGTACATTTTTAAGAGTATACACATAGTAGAAAAAGTCTGCGTTCACCTATGCAAATATTCTTTGGATTAGAAAAAGTTCAAAACAATAAATATTTCAGAAATTTTTTTAATGAGTTTTATTTAGTTCACTTAAACGTAACTATCACACATATTTCGCTACCAATAACAAAATCAAATTTAAAATGAGATCACATAAAATTAAAAAGGCCATTCCAACCAAACGGAAAAAGTTTGCGTTCACTTCAATAATAATAAAATAAAAGGCTTAAGATCATAGAAATGTTTTAAAATTAATAGCTAGTTGGATATCTACGCCTTTTTATGACTTCTAGAAGGCGTCTTTTCATTGATCCAACTAGTTTGGCTGTTATTTCTGGACTTATGGCTTCCCATTCCTCTTTAAGCGCGTTCTTGAGCATTTCCTTGCTAGTTATTGTACGCTCTCGTATTTTTTTTTCTAGAACGTCCCATAAGTGCTCAATGGGGTTAAGGTCAGGTGATTGTGGGGGTGTGCAAAGTTGTTTTGGAACATTATACAACAACCACAACCTAACAATCTCTGCTGTGTGTTTCGGGTCGTTGTCCTGTTGGAAAACAAATCTTTCACCGAGTCCCAGTTTGATTGCACTTTCTCTCAAATTCGTTTTTAAAATATCGAGATAATCATGTCTGTTCATTATCGACTCAATAAACTGTATATTTCCAACGCCCGAACTAGCCATACACCCCCATATCATGGCACCTCCTCCCCCATGCTTTACCGTAGGTACCAGATTTTGCTTTCCAAGTGCCGTTCCGTTTTTCCTCCAAATAATTTTAGGACCTTTTATCCCGAAAATGCAAAACTTGCTCTCATCTGAAAAAATCACACTATTCCAAAACTCAGGTGGCTTGTTTACGTATTCCTTGGCGAAAGCCATCCGCTTAAGTCGATTTACTCGCGATATGAAGGGTTTTTTTCGGGCCACTCTGCCGTGAAATCCGATTCTTTTTAGAATTTTTCTTACTGTATCTGGATGTACTTTCTTTTGGTATTTTACTTCTATGTCTTTTGAAATTTGGCTTGCTGTTAGTCGTGGATTAGACTTCACAAGAATAGTTATGTTGCGTTCTTCTCTTTCCGTCAGTTTTTTTGGACGCCCAGAACGAGGCTTAGACTCCAAACAATTCGTTTGCTTGAAGTTGTTTATCACTCTTTGGACCGAGGAGTATTGCCTCCTAACAATTTTCGCGATTTGCCGATAGCTCTTACTATTTTGCCACAAACTTACAATGATTTTCCTTTCACCGATATCTATTTCTTTTCGCCTTTGGTCCATAGTAACAAAAAATGTATTTCTAATATCAATTTTTCCCTCTTTAGATTTGTTCTTAACCGCGTCAACTACATGAATGATTTAAAATTAAATTTAGCGTAATTGCCATGCAAATAATCGTCACTATTCGAAATGAACGCACACTTTTTCTGCTCAGCCTATTTAAGTAACTGTACTACAATCCCGTTATCTGAACACGACGCAGCTCAAACTCCAAAAAATTTTGTTCATACCCTCTACGAATAATTTTCTTTGAAATAAGTGAAAAGAAATAACTGAGAGTTTTAAGATAAACACGTTAAATTATTTTAATACTTTATAACAGTGGGTGAACGCAGACTTTTTCTACCATGTGTACATTAATTATCCTCTTTAATATTCTATCTCAATAAAATATATAATTTCAAGTAGTCATGTTGCTGTTGCATGTGGTACTTCGCTACGAACTGCGCCCCATTTTAAGGTCATAACCAAGATCAGGAATATTCCTCCGAAGCTTTGCGTTATCTCTAATCGTTATCAGTAGTATCGGCTAGCAGCAGACGGCTCATCAAAAGGACTACTAGCCAAATAGGTGGGTGAAGTTTCACAGTTCCGCCCTGCTTCTGCAATCGAACCTCAACTATAAAACTGAAACTAATCAAACAGACTTTTATCATCCAGTTTTGAACAAGAAAATATCCATGGGGCATGTGGCTGTGTTTATGTCTAGAAGCTCGAAACCAAATCCAATCTCTTGAATGGCAGCAGGCACTGAAATTATAGACTCTGAATCACAAGCAAGATAAAAACCTCGATTTATCAAGTATTAACAAAGGCATCGCCATCCCTTTAACCGACTTTAAATAAGAGTATTTTAATGCGATTTTTTTTTCTTTTCGGATGAGGGGGTTCAAAATACCTTTTGCATCACCAAAGCTGCCGTCGCAGCAATGGTAAGTCCGGGAATAGAGAAACTCCCCCTCGTTCGCAACCGTCCCCCTCCCTGGAACAGCTTTCGCATTATTTTCAGAGTGGCGTTTAGTCTACCTCATTACAAAGGTATTTGTAGGTATTGACCTATGTGCCTGCTATCCAGGTCCCGGTTTTTTATACGGAGAATTCTTTCCACGAAACCACTGATAATCTCCCACGTTTCTTCGCTACTAAGCATATTGTCGATTACATTTTTCATGGTTATTTGACCGACTGCACTTTCCAGCGCTCGACGTTCTTGTTCCCAAGGTCTCTCGGACACAAAAAGTCTTCTGGCAGTGTAAGAGAACCTTTGGCAGGGCATGGGGTCTAAGACCGGCGATAAAACACTGGTTGTAGATCACCCTGATTAGACCCATTATTACATACGCCTCTGTAATATAGTGGAAGGCTACAATGATTAGTTCCAGAGTAAAACCCCTAAACGGGCTACAGAAAAGTGTTTGCTTGGGTATCACAGGTGCTACGAGTACGACACCTAGTGATGCCCTTAATTCCATTCTGGAATTGCAACCTCTAGATCTTCAAATTCGAAAGGAAGCAATGAAGACGGCGTACGGGCTCAAGTTAAACGGAGTCTGGGGAAATGAAAAAAGCACTGGCCACTGTCAGATATACCACCAGTTGTCGGAGCGGTGCACACTGTTCTCGATGTCAGTGGACAATCGGGTGTCTGTCGTTCGCTTCGGTAGGAAGTATGATGTTTTGATACCAGATAGAGATCAATTGTAAAGTCCAGATAACCTATTAACGGGATATCCGCACACTTTCTACACCGACAGATCCAAGACCAGTGATGGTATCGGTGCTTAGACGAAGACACTAAGTACTCCTATGACACACTACAGAAGGCCACGGTATTCTTTAAGGAAGTCTATGCCATCTTGAATATGGCATACTGGCCAATTGAGAAGTGGCGGGGTAGCAGTATTGGAATTTTTAGTGACACTCAAGCTGCACTGAAAGCCCTTGCTAACCCACGCTGCTCTTCGAAGTTGGTCGGTGAATGTAAGACAAAACTAAACAGTGTTGCAAAACACAACAAAGTTTGAATTCGTGCAGAGTAGTCACGTGCTTTCTCCTAAAACTCAGCAGAAAGAACCTGAGAGTATTGGTGGGTGTAGTTACAGTGCACAACGTATGTGGTCAAAATATGACTGTCTGGGGGTCGTAGCTGTAGAAAATTTTCCAGAATCAGACTTAGGATATTGGGTTGCAGTATACTGAGTATGGGTAAAGCTCATACTCTTCCTCTTCCGGATCTCACAAGTTCTATCAATGAATCCAAGAAATTTGTGGTAGAGTGACCTCAAATTAATTTATCCGTCTTGCCACCCACTTTTTATCGTTCCTATTTTTATTCTTTCTACTGAAATCTATCCGGGTGTAGTACAATGGTCTCCTGGCTGAGTGCTTGGACTTGTCCAACCCCCAACAAATCTAATCTAATGTTATCTCCCAACGCATAAATTGGAAGAATGTGTGTTGAACGTCATCTTCGGTGGTATCTCCGTATACCCATGTGGGGTGTTTGCATTTCCCTATTTTAAACAGGTATTTCTGGAAACACCCGTGCCCCGAAAGCATTTAGGTTGTATAAAAATTTACTTCACCGAAGTTCCTACTGTTCCATGTGGCGACGTCTTTTATGAGTCTAGACGTCCAAGTGCTACGTGTTTCGTTAATCCAGCGGTCTCGTAACAGCCTTAGCGTTTCATCCCCAATTTGAGCGCTGCAGGTTTGCTAGCTCTTTATTCCATTCTCTCATTCTTTAATGCCCATACCTGCTTGCATCGGTGATTTACCTGTAGCGCATTTGCCCACAGCTCAGCTCCGTATAAGAGAACGGAGAGTAGCCATTATTACTTCCCATTTCATTTGGGTTGGTCGCCCTATGTTTGCCATTAGTTTACTGAGTAGTGATGCCATCTCAGCGGCTTTCTCTGATGCATGTTTTATTTGGGCTCAAAAGATTAGTCTTGAGTACGGTTTAATGTTTGGTATATATAGAATAAGAATACATCATTTTAATAAGAGTGTTTCGTAACAGCTTAGCTCAAGAACTGTCGTCCGAGCAATTGAAATACAGCGGCGAAAAGTACTTAAGGTGCATGACAGACAGATGTATGACTGTTAATTGGAAGCGAAGAGCGTTTTACCCAATGAAGAAGGCAGGTGTGACCACTACCAGCTATTCCTCAAATGAGCCGACTGAAACTTGCTTAATGGACCACATATTTGGTATACACGACTTGCCGAATGTTGACAGAAAGTTGGTTTAAAATAATCGCCGCACACCCTTCCTTTGCTCTTTTAAAAACACTTTTGACACTACAAAACTGGAGTTTCCTGCATAACGCGATATCTGCACAAATTTTGCCAAGAAAACTAATATTTTTTTTATATATATATTTTTTATTGTCTTTGTCTATCTAGCCCAGAGCAAAAGGCTAACAAGTGCAGGATACTGACTGGAGTATTACAAAATGGCCACAGGCTTGGTTGCCTCCCTTGCAGTAGATATGCATTAGTGATTACACTGTGACCAATACCTAGGCGAGTATATGGAGTAGTATAGTTAGATGGGAGGGATGATAGATAAATTGGTTTAGTACGATTAGGATTAATCCTGGAGTAATGGTGGCTATAGTGAAACCAGTCAGCTACTAGTTTGGGTTGCCTATGCTGCTTTATAAGTCGATAAACATAATTTTTTCATATAAGATTTGATGTGATAGTAGGAGTATTGCCGTTGATGCATGAATAGAAAACTAATAAGATTGACGATAATCATGACGCCACCACCTCAGTCCACTCAATGCAAATCGAAGCTTCAGACAGGGTGACTTCATATCATGTGATTTATTTAATCTGATTTTGGAAAAGAATTGCAGAGCTAAATCGCTTAGACACCACTTTTTATAAGAGCGTAGAATTCATAGTTATTGGCCTCAACAACCGCGCCATTACTACTGGTTAATGAAGCCAAAGGAACCGGTCTGGCGATGAACGAGGCAAAACGTAGTTTATCCTGTCACCAAACAAATAGAAAGCGCACTTGCATCTTGGCATGCATGTCACGAGACGTTTATAGTCGTAACTTTTGTATAGTTGGGGACTTTGTATACTTTTACTAATGCCGACCATGAAATCCAACACAGAATCTCTCTGGCCAACAAATATTACTTGACTAACAGACAGTTGGTAAATAAGGAGTTAAGTTCCCTCTCGATGACAAAAACCTTGACGCCTACCGATATTCTACAAACATTGAGACATATTTCAATCCTTAGCTAAATTTTCTTTCGGTTGATGCGCAATTTTCATGAAAGTAAAATCAAGTCAATGACGTCACAGCCTTTTAAGTGCAAATTTACTTAATTTGAAGCCAGTTAAGTTGATTTGGTTGATGTTCACACTAAAATTACGATGGCAAAAAATGCCATAAGCTTGAAAATCTGTTAAAATGGCTACCGAGTGTCAAAGCTGTTTCATATTCGAGCAGCTGTGAATTAAAATCGATATGCACGTACTCGTTTAAATTCACTACTTCGCAAAGTTTGCGAATTCTTCATGAATGACAAGAGTGCCATTAAAAGTTTTCCTTTTCCTCGTGTTTTTCAAATACTACTACATTTGCCTATTTTCATTGATAATCGGCTTTCAAAGTCCAATTTTCAACCTATGTTATCTTATCTCCGACTACTTTTTGGCACTATTCGCACCTATACATACGTGCATCAATGTTCGTTTCCCGCTTAAATGTAAATTGAACACTCAATCTGCTCTTAGACAGTCCATGTGGCAAGTCTGAATTTTCCCAACTGTGCCTATTGCCACAATTTATCATTCGTTGCTTTACCGCTAAGCTCGCTCCCGAACTATTTCTCTATAAACGCACAAATTCAAGCAGTACATGCGAATCGTAATTGGTGCTCTTAGGAGATGCGGTAGTTGCAGCAACAGTGGCTATGACAATAACATTTATGGCGACAATAACGGCAGTACATAGCAACGATGTCGGCAGCAGCTTTTGCGACATTTGCAATCAATTGCGCATACGTTGTGAATGGGTCAGCGGCATGCGAAAACAGCTATGCTGTCCAGCACCAATATGTAAATATACACACACATATATATATATATGTATATGCGCTGAAAATTACAGAATGACCAGCCAGCCTATCGGTATTTGTTGCAGCTGCGGCCAGTGCAATTGTATTGTTGCCATTCTCAGCCTGCTTGTGCATTTATTACGCCGGTTACTGGCACATCGGAAACGGTGGCTGCTGCTGCATCGGCTTTTGTTGTGTTTCCTTTTTTAATATTTCGCAACGACCGCTGTTATTACAGCCAGCCAGTCAGTCAGTCCACTAGCTGCAAGACAGCCTAGGTATGGCCTATTTGTTCGGAAACAGGCTCGTGCTAGTGCACGGGTATATGTATATGTATGTACTTTTACGTGTTTGTGTGTGTATGGGATTAAGCCCGTCGACTGGTGGACTGTTAACAGTTCTCCTGCAATTTGTAATGTTGTTATGTACTCGTACATCGGCACACGCACTGGCATGATTGAATATGAGTAATGGCTAACATATATACATACGTACATACATACATACATACATACATACACACATTATATGAATTTGTATATAAGAAACATACACTTGCAAAATATGTATACCTATATATTTGAGTATACGCAGCACCATAACTATTTACAACTCCCCTGGGCCTCGTTCACAACATCGTGTCATAGTAACAACAATATTAAGAGCAATAACAACAAAAGTGGTGTCATGTAGTTTCAATTGGTGCATTCTCAGCGGCTGCAACCGCCGCACAAAAAAAACAAGTACAGTGCACTCGCGATAACTCGAACTAATTAAAACAGGCGCTGTTCGATTTATCGAATTTGTTCGACTTATCAATTGAGTGTGCTATGTTAAAAACACAGTCATCGATATCGATTTTTCGATCGATTGTTGAAAATGGAAGCCAGTAGAAAATTTCTGTAGTATAGTTTCGTTATACGAATTACATTTTGGTCCATTGGCTGGATCAATGGTGTCACATTCGGCGGCATAAACATAGTTAAAATTAAACCATCCTCGGACTTTAATTCGATTTCGTTGGGATGTGATGGGGCATTATCAATTAGAAGAAGAGCCTTCTCAGGTAGTCCCCATCTTTCAAATTTTTTCTTACCTAAATATTAAAGTCATTTAACTTGGTTAAAAAAATTGTTTTAATGAATCTGGATTTTACCTGCGGCACGAACGAATTATGAAACCAGTCTTTGAAAATCGCCGAAGTCATCCAGGCTGATTTGGAATTTTTGTACTCCACCGGACAGTTAAAATTTTTGAAAACACGAGGATTTCTTGCTTTGTCAATAACGAGAAGTTTAAGCTTATGGTTGCCGGTAGCGTTAGTGCAAGCCATAAATTGCCTTATCTTTCTTTTTTATAAGACTTATGGTGGACTTGGCTACCCCATATTCCTTCGCTAGAGAAGTAACACTACGTCCACGTTTAATTTTGTTAAGGACTTCAGCCCTCTCTTTTAATGTTAAACACTTCAACCTTTTACGATCCATTACTCACGTGCACTGATATACTACAAATGACAAATTTAAAGCAATTTGGTCAATGCAAGATGTTGTTCCCAGAAAACTAACGGGATATTAACGCCGAAATATTCATATGGACAATACACTAGTACACATATAATTTATATACATATACTATTACATATGTATCTATGTACAAAATGTACATGTTTGAAAAGAATGTGTGTACAAATAAATTTGTTTTTTTGTTCGAGTTATAGCGCTTTTTTATTGTTCGAGTTACAAAGAAGTCAATAGCGGAAAAAATGTGTTCGAGTTAGCACGTCGTTCGACTTAGCGGCTATTCGAGTTACCGCGAGTGCACTGTATATATTTTTGATTATTTGCACTGCACACGACCACCTCGCAAACTCGTACGCACTTCGTTTCATGAAATTTTTTTCATACTTACTCACCCTTCTTCCGCCGCGCCCGTTCAAGGCTGATTGCGCTGGATTTTGGAAATGTTGTTTGTGTACTTTATGTTGTAGCTGCTGCTGTCAGCTGCTGCAATTATAGCCTACTCTTTTCGCTCCTCTTAACCCGCAATCCTTTCCCGCTTGGTCGGGTCAGTTGCTCTATTTGTTGTTGCTTTCCTGGTATGTGTTTTGCTGATGTGTCACTTTTACGGACTTTCCCACTTTAAATTGCTTGACAATTTTTATTTTGGGCGTTGGCTGTCGGATGGTCGATTTCTGTCCGATATACTAATATACATACATATGAACATATGTACATACATGCATACATATATTTTCTCTATTTTGCATTTATATACAATTGGCTAGGAATATGCATCTGTATGTGTGAAGGCATGGTAGCGCATACAACTTTTGTGCATTTGTGAGTGTTATTGAATTGACCTGAATGTCGACTGGTCTTGAATTGAGCCTTTTGAAATCCGTATTAAGTTGATTTGTATTCTCATCAATTGCTTTTTTTGTGTGATATTAAGTGAAAAGTCCTTGCACAAACGTTCAGAAATGTACATAAAACTAAACTGCATATGGAAATGAAAAAGCATGAAAATGTTTTAATATAATATAGACTTTGCTATTTATTCAATTAAAAGTGTTCAACACACGAGCAATAGGAGAACAAAGTTTTACCATACGAAAAAAGATCGCAACACGAACGCTAAAAATGTGGTTGGGATACGTATTAAGTATCGATCACATGGGATCTACAGTCGGTGTCAGAAGAAAAGAACCGGTTTTTTTCTTGTAACTTCAAGATATATTTCGTTTTGATTTTTGCTGCGTAATAATCCCACTCAAGTCCTACGCGCCCTGTGCTAACTCAGGTTAGTGTCGTTCGAAACTTTTCCGTAAACGCATCCAAATAAAAATGAGTGAAAAGTACACGAAGCGTTTCAAGGCGGTATTTTTATGCACGTATTTGAAAGGGTCGAAATTATCTTACGCCACGGCTGTAAAAGTGATTAAAAAATTAAAAAAAAATTGTTGTGATGCGGAATCAGCGGTATAAAATGAACAAATATCTTGATGACTTTACCGAGCGCGGCTTGAAGTGAGTGGCGAAAAAAAACAGGATGAAGAGATCGTCCAACAAACACACGTCCAAGCACGCACAATTCTTGGTAAAAAGAGAATAGATGTGACTATCAACACCACACAGTGGGCCAGGAGACCCTTATAAGTGGCCAAAATTCATAATTCCCAAAACACCAACAATTTATAACTTTTAATACCGCTATGTACAGGTTTTGGGGTCTCTGATTACGAATATGAAGTCAGATTTCAACAATTCAAAATGGTGGATCCAATATGGCTGACATGAAATTTAAAAAATTGGATTTTTTTCACCAAATTTGGTATTTAGGGGTTTTGATGGTCTCTGATTACGAATATGAAGTCAGATTTCAACAATTCAAAATGGCGGATCCAATATGGCGGACATGAAATTTAAAAAATTGGATTTTTTTCACCAAATTTGGTATTTAGGGGTTTTGATGGTCTCTGATTACGAATGTGAAGTCAGATTTCAACAATTCAAAATGGCGGATCCAATATGGCGGACATAAATTTTTTAAAATTAATTATTTTTTACCAAACTTAGTATTTAGGGGTTTTTGGGGGCGCTGATTACGAATCTGCTGCCAGATTTTAGAAATTAAAAATGTCGAATCCCTTATGCGGACCTTTTCTTTAAATTTTATCTGATTAATTTGAAACTTGTTACTCGGGCTTTTTTGTATCGCTGTTGACAAATCTGCAATTAATATAGATTTAAACAATTGAAAACGGTGGATCCAATATGTCAGATAAAGAGACACGCCTGCAGTTAGCCTACATAATAAGTTGTAGTTTCCGGAATCTACCACGAGGAGGTTACAGTGCGACTTCAGACTCCTTCTTTTTTTAAATTTTTTGTTGTTTTAAATTTTTTTTAAGTTTTTAAATATTATTTTATTGGTTTATATTTTTTTTATAAATTTTTTTAAAAATAGGTAAATACTAATTGCTTGCTCTACGAGGTCAAATATCGTCATTTACATCAGATTGTGAGTCTTCTTCCTCGGATAATTCTATGTCATCTAAATATAAGATTTTTTCTGTAAAATCAATTTCCTCAATTTCATATTCGTCTAGTTCTTTACTTACCTGTACGTAATTGGTACTTCCTGATTGATTAGAATCTACTTCAACCTCTTTCAATAAAAGTTGCACTTCTTTAGGAAGAGATAATTGAACTTTTTGTTGAAGGTGTTCTTTTAAACGTAAACTCGATAAAAGGGGATCAGAGGTGTCCATAGCTCTACAAAACAAGTCTTCCAAATTTGCCATCCTACTATGCTTTATACTATGCTGGAGTCTAAATTTTTTGTAGTCCTTATTTCTCGCTTCAGATGCTTCTTCTCCGAGCATACCTACCGGTAAGATGCTGTTTTTTATTATTTCTCCGCTATGAATAAGAATTTTGTGAACCGTTTGAGACATAGGGTATCACGAATAGAGCGAGACATACAGTTTTGCAGTAGAGGTGCAAAATTCTTCAAATCGACTTGAATCGAGAGGCAGATGACAAGAGAGGCTAATTAAAATTACCTTAAAACGTTGAAGCAATTCGTGATTAAGACCAAGGCAATCAGACAAAAGTTTACTATCTTTAAATGCCCTGCGAGCTGTGTTTCCATCATTGCTGGTACCACTTCCTCCAGGCTTTGGTTTATCCACTCTGAGTCCCATTTTTTCCCACAGAATTGATTGCACCTCTTGTTTTCTTAATGCTACCTGTTCTTTATTCTTAGCGCCTCTGGCATCCCATCTTTTGATAACCAATTTATAAGAAACATGTAAGCAAAATTCGAAAATTCTTATCCAGGCATGCAAAGGGCTGATTCCATGTAACAGTGACTCCTCATGAGGCATAAATTTCACACTCTTTATATTAGATAGATCGTTAAATTGTTTAGGAACAGCATGACAGATAGCACAAGTTTTCATTGATGGCGTGTTGGTGATCGTATTTAATACCTTACCGTCAATTAAAGTCATTTATAATGTATATTGTACTTTAAGACGACAGCCTTCAATCAAAATTTCAAAGGCTTGTAATTTCAGAATTTGTTCTTCGATGGCCTTCTTTTGGGCAAGAATTACTTCTGTTGATTTCTTTGCGTATCGAATTTGAATAGGGCGACAAAATCTTGGAGATTGAGATGTAACATTATTCCACAAAATTACATCCACTCCACTTGATAACCTTAAGGGGATAAGTGTAGTAACGAACAGATTTTCATCTGTAGGAGTCTGTTTCTCATTGACACTATCATAACCTTGTTTGTAAGGCGAATGCACTCTACTCCCATCAAATCCCCAAGAACACATCAGAACAGTTTTGAGCTCAGTAATTTTATTTTTTGAATAAGACAGTGTAAAACTTCTCTTTGTAGTTCTATTATTCTATTCACCGTGTGGTTTAAAAGTTCTTGAAGTGATACTTCAGCTAACGTTTCAGAAATTTTAATTGACTCTTTCGACGGTCTTAACTTTTCTTTGGCTTCTCTAATCGCATTATACGCAGGCCAAATGTCTGCTCCACAAGATTTGGTCGCTAATCGCATATTCTGATAGACTTGTTTAGACATAGAATTATCGAAAAGAAATGCTAAAGCCACTTCTGGGCTTTTCTTTTCTATTGTAGGAAAAGGTGTTGTCATTATTTTTCTAATTTTCTTAGCCTGTTCCTCGCTTTTTGAAAGTTCGTTAAGTACCGATGGCAAATCTGCTTCCCCTGAAACTCGTGCCGCATGACTAGTAGCCATTAATAGTTTCTGACGATCATTATCATGTTCTTCACTGATTTTAGACACTTCTCGTCTTTTCGATCTAGTAGATTTTTCTGCAAAATCGAGCGATGGACGACCTCTTTTAAGTATTTCAGTCTTACTTATTTTAGCTGTGAGGTCTAAGTCAGGAATAGTAAATTCAGTATCTAACGACTCTGAATTTTGTGACTCAAAGACAGCTATTTTCCTACTGCAATGCTGATATTTTGCATTTCTTTTTGACTTTAAACTATTTAAAGCATTTTTCAAGCGTTCCAATCCTTTACAAGCTACATCTGATTTATTGATACCAATTTTAGTTAAAATTGAATCAACGGTTATATTCATGTCATTATTACCTAACATAATTTGAAGAACCTCTTTTTTCTTCAATGAAGTCATTATGAATTAAATAAGTTAAAATTGTGTGACTCTTAATACTTGGTTAACTTTTTACACCCTATTGTCAAATGATTCATATACAGTCAACTCGCGCATAGATCAGTAAAACTTCATTTTTTTTAAAAAGAAAATGAAAACCCGCAGCAAACCGCACCTTTAGCTGGTTACACATGAACTACTGAAGACGTTAATGTAAAGAAATTGTTAATAGCTTCTGGAGTTTTGCGCAAGGCTCAATCGGCGTATTAACAAGTAGTAAAAAAAAAACAAAATTTTTCACAATTATTCTCAATATTTCTAACATCAGATTTATATTTCTAACATCAACTATTGACTATTTTCACATACTACATGATTGCAACTAATGAGAAAATGCAATATAATTAATGACAAATACTACATTTCAGTAAAACAGTGACAGTTTAGAACAATAGCTATATGGTGATCATTTAAGCCTTACACTTATATTAATTTATTATACAAGCTTATATATTTCATTAAAACTTATAACATTTACAAAATAACTACTTTCACTTATCTATATGATGATACTATATTGCATTTTGAAAAATCTTTCAATGACTTTTGGCCAAATTTTTTGGTCTTCTGGCCCACAGTGCTCCATCGAACGACGACTGAAGGAGGCGAACATATCCTACCGTCCCACAGCATCAAAACCACTACTCTCAGAAAAACACATTGAGAAACAACAAAACAAGAAAATGGCGTCACAGTAATGGACTGGCCTTCCCAGTCCCCAGACGCCAACCCCATTGAAAATGTGTGGGGAATTATGAAAACGTATCTTTACGGAAAGCCAGTCCACGATTTAAAGCAACTCGTGCGTCAAGTTCGCAATATCTAGTTCTGTTTGTCGTCTACCTGGTTCAAAGCATGCCGAGAAAATGCAGGCTATACTCTACAACGATGGATTCTACACGGCTTATTAAGTTATTGTGACTCGTAGTTTTGTCCATACTTTCAGGTAAAAAAAGTTTTAAATATATATCTTTTATACTTCACGAATAATAGCCGTTCCTTTTTTCTGAAACAGACTATACAAAAAGCATTTTAAAGGAAGCAGAACTTTTTACAAATATGTTAGTAGATACTTAATAAACGTAACGTAGCACATCTCCACTGCTGAATTGCATTCCCAGTTAGTAGACAAAGGTTAAGGTAATGTTTTTATTGGAAGCAAGGAAACCCGTGCAGAGCAGCCAAATATGCTTCCCGGATTAAAGCAGCAGGCATGCTAAGGGAAGACACGGACGGTAATGCATCAGTTCTAATATCTGTCGAACGCTTGCAAGATGCATCGAGTATCTCAATCCATTTTCACCTACAAACAAGCACCATATCTCTTTAGTACTTAGATTACATTTTTATGAGTTTTCTATTAGTATTTTTGAAGAAAAAATAGCCTTTAACTATAGTAATTTCAAGCATTGATAAATCTGTATTTGAAGTTAACTGGAAAACATTGTTCCCAAACTCTGACGTTGCCCAATGTTTTTCTATATTTAAGTCTAAAGTGGGTGAGATCTGTCGCGTAAATTCCCTCTGATTAAAAATGGCAGTACCAGATTCTTTGGTTATTTGATAATATTGTCAAAGAAAATATGTATTTTTCAACTAAGAGGTATCACCATATCAGCATGGTTTTGTAACAGATAGGTTTACAGTTTCCAATTTGGCCACTGAATACTGAATATTGTGGCTTTCTCGGCAGGGCATCAAGTCGACTGTATCTATACTGATTTTTCAAAAGCGTTCGATAAAGTATTGCATACAATTTTAATAGACAAATTTCTATTTCTGGGCTTTCACAAAATTTTCCCAGATTGACTGCGATCTTATTTATGTAATAGATATTGTGTAGTTTATATTGATAGTGCCTTGACGGCTCCTTTTTCTGCGTCCTCTGGTGTACCTTAAGGAAGTATGTTATTGGGTCCCTTGCTTTTTATTTTATTTATCCATGATATTCGCAGTAGTATTTCTTTTGTCAATTTCATTCTTTATGCGGATGATTTAAACATAAATTCTATTATTTCAAACTCGGCGGATTTGCATAAACTGCAAGCTGATATTAATAGTTTAGTTAATTGGTGTAGTGCCTTTATTATCGCTTAATATTTAAAAATGTTTTAAACTTACGTACTCAAAATTAACAAACGTAATTTCTACTCGCTATAACATCGGTGATTTTATACTCCAATTTGTTGAAGAAATCAAAGATCTAGGGGTTTGTCCTGTCTAAAGCGTACTCTACTCTTGGTAGAGTAGAAAGGAATAGTTCGAAATTTGCAGACCCTTATACGGCGGCCGCCGTAGCCGAATGGGTTGGTGCGTGACTACCATTCGGAATTCACAGAGAGAACGTAGGTTTGAGTCTCGGTGAAACACCAAAAGTAAGAAAAAGTTTTTTCTAATAGGCGTCGCAACTTGACAAGCAAAGGCAAATCTCCGATTATATTTCTGCCATGAAAAAGCTCAACATCAAGACGCACGCCACAAATAGGAGGAGGAGCTCGGCCAAACACCCAAAAAGGGTATACGCACCAATTATATGTATATACTAGGATCGCCCATACGTCGAAATTTCGACGTTATATAAATACGGAATGCAAAACTTAGTCATACCTTTTGTTAGTATTTATAGTCATAGAAAAGAGTTGAAACATATATAAGGTTGTCAAAAAAGTCTTGCGGTATTTTTATTGAATTTTCAATTGTTCATAAAATTGGTTATAATAATGCGATTTAAGTCAAATATGCGCCGTTTTGTTCGATGACGAGTTCCCAACGAGATGCCAACTTCATAATGCCCCTCTTATAGAAGCTCGCTTCCCTATTGTCAAAAAACTCGGAGAGCCAATTTTCACAGGACTCTCTTGAGGACAACTTCCGACTACCAAGCTCGTTCGCCATGGACAGAAATAGGTGGTAATTACTTGGTGCGAGATCCGGACTATACGGTGGATGCAAAAGAGCCTCCCATCCGAGCTCCCGGAGCTTCTGGCGCGTCACCAAAGATGTGTGTGGCCTGGCGTTGTCCTGATGGAAGACAATACGGCCTCTGTTGATCAAAGATGGCCTCTTCTGCATTAGTGCTGCATTTAAGCGGTCCAGTTGTTGGCAGTACAGGTCCGAATTGAGCGTTTGGTCATAGGGGAGCAGCTCATAGTGGATGATTCCCTGCCAATCCCACCAAACAGACAGAAGAACCTTCCTGGCCGTCAATCCAGGCTTGGCCACCGTCTGGGCAGCTTCACCGCTTTTCGACCACGACCGTTTGCGCTTCACGTTGTCGTAAGTGACCCACTTTCCATCGCCAGTCACCATCCGCTTCAAAAACGGGTCGATTTTGTTGCGACTCAGAAGCGATTCGCATGCATCCATACGGGCAAAAATGTTTTTTTGCGTCAAGTCGTGTGGCACCTATACGTCGAGCTTCTTTTTGAATCCAAGCTTTTTCAAATGGTTTATAACGGTTTGATGACTCATGCCCAGCTCTTGGCCGATGCTACGGCTGCTACTATGCCGGTCTCTTTCGATCAATTCAGCGATTTTATCGCAATTTTCGACGACAGGCCTTCCGGACCGTGGCGCATCTTCGATCACCTCTGCACCAGAACGAAAACGTTGAAACCATCGTTGTGCGGTGGAAATGGAAACTGTATCGGGTCCATAAACTGCACAAATTTTATTGGCAGCATGAGATGCATTTTTGCCTTTATCGTAGTAGTACTGTAAAATATGCCGTATTTTCTCTTTATTTTGCTCCATGTTTGCGACGCTATAACTCACGAACCACTAAAAGCAAACAACAATTAATCAAACACGTGTTAGCACGTGAAAAGAGCTTTCCAAAAAGGTGTAGCGTGAACCGATGCGACGAATACAACTAGAACTACGCGCTTGCAAAGACAAGCTTGCGGAAATACCGCAAGACTTTTTTGACAACCTTATATAAATGGATAGCTTATGTTGAAACTTTTTACATGATATATGTAAATTATTATTAAATGTGAAAAACATCCCATTTTACCATTATTAAGCGATCCTATATTTGCGTATTTCAAATATCGCACCCTAAATACAAAAGGGTCACAACTCAAAATTTTCCACACTCGAGCTTGACTTGTTTACAGTAGCACAGAAAACAAACTATGTGACATATCACGCTGAAATTTGCCATGTAAGCTTATAACAGTCCTACCAAAAAACAAAAAATTTATTTTTGCCATATGTCATCCGCGGACCGTTTTATTGATAACGTCTCGTTCATATTTGAGCAGAAGGAACATTTTGAGTTGTGACCCTTTTGTATTTAGGGTGCGATATCATAATTTTTTTTACTCATGAATTGGAAACATTTAATTTCATGTGATTCTTAACGATAATACAAAATGGAAACGAAGGCTCAAACGTAAAAAACCTCTAGATTTAAACTAATAAATAAATAAAAATCAGTTAAAAGTATGAATTGTATTTTGCTGAAGATTAACTTAAATTATTTGTTATAACAAAACTCCACAAAAATTGCTCGTTAGTATATATATATATTATGTTGTACTAGCTGCAATGAAAATACCAATAATAAAAAAAAATATATATTACGGAAAAAAAATTAATTTTTTTTTTAAAACCGTAATAAAAAACAATCATTAATTAAGCCATGACCATCATAATTTCTGAATCAAATTTATAATATATTAGTATTGATTCACAATATATAAGTTTCCAGTTGTTTCATCAACTTTTATATCATGATACATATTACAACATGATATATCATAATACAGGTAAAATAGTGTTAAATAATTTTACGTGCATCTATTCACTTATGTATCTATTTTAATACTTTGTGCAAACCGTCTCTACATATGCTATCCATTGGTGTATGTTTCAACGTTTTTCTCTGACTATAAATATTTACTAAAAAAAGGTACGACAAAATTTTGCTCTCCGTATTAATATATACATATATATATATATATATATATATATACCCTTAAGTTGCTATTTACTGCATTTGTTCGATCCCCATTAGAATATGCCACGTTTATTTGGAGGCCTTATCACCAATTCTCTATTGAAAGAATTGAACGAGTTCAAAAAGTTATTCTTAACTATGCTCTTTCTTCCCTTAATTTCTCTGATTCTTGTTCCATCATATAAATTCCGCTTACTTCTAATTAATCTTAAACACTAGAAACTAGAAGGTTGATTTTCTCGCTGTTTTGCTTAATATTACCAGGGAGAAATTGACTGTTCCTCTCTTTTAGAAATGATTAACTTTTCGTTCCCCACCAGGTCCTTATGTAATAAATATCCTTTCCATTTATTTAGGTTCAGAACAAATTATGGCTGCAATGCTCCTATTGGTCGCTCTCTTCATGAGCTCAATGAGATCTCGAATTCTATTGCCCTATGCTTCCATAGGGAAGGGCATTCACAGGGAAAATAAAAAATCGTTTCCTTTTTCTTAGGTTGTTTACAACTGTGACGAACAATCCACGATTCGGAGGTATTTTGAAGAAATTGTATTTTTGATTGCACCCAGTGCTATGTCTATTCCTACTTAGTTTCACCAGTTTAGAGATTGTTGTAGCCGAATATAGTACCTGAATTGCAGCTTGGCTATCCGAGGGAATAGCGATATTGCCCTTAAAAGAGAAGTATGTGATTAGTAACGTAACCTACAAGCTTCCCCAATTGCCAGTACTTCCCCTATAAAAACCCTGCAGGTTTTATAAGGACGCACAGATTTTTCAAATCTAAGTCTATGAGAATATATCTGCCCAAGCACATCAATCCATTTTAGAACCATCTGTATAGACTGTAGTGTGGAAGTTGTGAAATGAGAATCCCTTACTTCATTTCGCCTAAGATGGAAAGAGAGTGGCGACGATGTAGTTAGTCCTCTTTGAGTGTAGCTAGTTCGTCGCCTCTGAGTGTCCCTCACAATGGCTTCAACAGGAGTTGTAGAAATGAAGAAGAAATCGAATCGGTACAACAGCTCGTCAGTGAATATTCTGCACTTCAAAGAAGCTGTGCTAAAAATCTTGGCGATCATTTCTTTGGTGACCTGGGAAATTTGCAAAATCTCTCACTGGAGGGACTAGTTACCTTCTTAAAAAGATCTAAGTGGTTTAAGCAACTCAGTTAGAGGATGAAAATCAAATGCAGTTGTCCCTATACGCCTTAGGATCGCCGAGTATCTTTGGCAATCAACCTGGCTAACCCAGCCTTACCTTAGATCACATTAGAGAAGCAAATCAAATAACTAGTTGTTAGGTGCTATCCATCTTAGGAGAAGAAAAAACAGCGCGGACCTTAGGGGAACTCATAAAAGAGTTTTGGCTGCCAGAGGATGCCCTCAAAAGGTGTACTATCTCTTATTCTGTGGCTCTTGGTTATAGATCAACTTCTACAAACTGAGTTACTAATGGTTTGACATGCAAGATTGTGCGGATGGTTTCCACATATGCGATTCAGAAAAACATGGGGAAATAGTACCAAATATCCTACAACATGACTTGCGCATCACCCAAAAAAGATAAAACCTGTGCGGCTTTCTATAAATCTAAAACAAATAGGTTATCTTTATAGTGACAAGGGCCTTTTTCGTATTTTTAATATAGTAAAACATGGGGTCAAGCATAATTAACCACATCAGTGCTGCGTTATGGTTCAATAAAACTAAGTAACTACGCAGTATTTCGCCGGTATCCAAAAACTTCAAAATGCAAAGAAGCTGAAATTCAAATGTTTAAGTACAAAGTACCATCTTTAATATCTTCCTTTAAGAGAAACTACACATTTCAGAGAAAAGGTATAGAAAAATTGAGCTTTGAAATTGAGCTCTGAGCATATTTCCGTTTTATTTCAACGATGGAGTTAGCATAGTTATCGTCCCTATTCTTAGTTAAAACACTTGACCAGTCCATGATTACAAGCATCACTTGAGGCAAATCTTGTACGAAGAAAAATCATTAGTAACCGTCAATGGCATTCTCTTTATGGAAAAAAATACCTTTCCTATTCGCTAATTCCGGTTGTTTTTGGTCGATCGTCTGCTTCCTTCTGGTCAATTGTTAAGAGTAGCTCATGGTCGATTATTCCTTTCGGGACTTTTGACAATTATTCCCATTTTTCATCACCAATTAGCCTATCGGAGAGTACCTCATCTTTGACGGGCATATTTCCAGGGGAGAGTGTCGTTGAAACCACCGCATTGGTGGTACATACGTTTGTTGTACCGAAGGATGTGTGCGTTCTCCCTTTTTTTAAACCTTCAGCGAACACCTAAAACTGTCAAAGAACTTTCTTTGAAGTGTAAGTGGAGAGTGTATCACTCGGAGGTGTACGGTCTGCTGAGAAGCGACTGTCATTGGATAAAACTTTTTCTATGAATTGGTGTTTCGTGCCGGGGATTTCGACTTCCAAATGGCTATGCGGCTTTATTAGACTATTAATATATAATTTACTATTTTAACTTCATGAGTTAAATGAGTTAAGTTATGTATAACCAACAACAGTTGTAATTCGAGAAGAATAGAAATTGTTTATACTTGCAGTTCTTGCAGTTTTCCAATTGCCTTCATAAACGCACACCGGGCTGGTTAGCTCATGAACTGGTAGTTATTGTTGGCGTCTAGGAAACTCCACACGTCTTAGCTGATTATGAACATGTTTCACATGCGCGCAGATTCCCTTCCAGTTATCAGCTGACTTTGGCATAAGATCTGTAATATTTTCCCCGGTTAAGATTTTAAAAGGTTCAGAAGCATTGGAACAAGACATGATCAACATCTTTTTTCCGCTCCATGCATATTGGATAGTTTGATGAACTGTCATGGCTAAATCTATGGAGGTATTTTCGAAATATTCAGTGCTCTGAAAGAAAATGAATTGGGTGGTGGAGTCTTCCTTCATGGTTCATTTCTAAGCAAGACAAAAGGATGGGTATTAAATCATTCGTCCGTCTACTCTTAGATGATCTGTTCGACACCTTTCTTCTGCCACAATATATTCTAAGATCTTTATATGTTTTCTTTTTCCATTATTTTACCAAATTATGAAGAAAGCCTAGGGGCCACAGATAGTCCGCAATTAGTAATTAGTAATTTTCTTAAGTACCTATTTATGTTCAATGCATCAGTCCAGATCGGTATAGCGTATATTAGCTCGGCCCACTATATATGATCCCTTTGCTATGGCTAGATTCACGATTGCTTGGCATGATTCATTTCAAACGAGACTACATACCCGAAACTTTCTTCATAGCATATTCTAGGTGGATAATGCCCTGTAAAAAATCTATTGAGAGAAGACATATTTCCGTAGCAGTAAAATATTGCTCTGCAAACAGAAAGAGAGACTGGCTACTATGATCGATTTTGTTACGATGAGAACTTTTTAGCAAACATTCAATCACTTAACAAACAAAAATTTTAAACATATTTTAAACATAGCCAACTCAATCAGGCAAAGTGTGTAAGCGGTTATGGCATAATTTTTCATTAGTATGCCTCTTCTACCTTTGAATGAGGCAGTAGGTGAATGACTACTTCGATTTCCAAAGTCCTATTCATAGATTAAACTAAGTACTTCATGAAAATATTACCGAGTGTTGCATGAAGACTATCGATATCGATAGCTATGATTTGGCAGCTGAGAATGGCAAACTGTGCCGATATTTCTGTTCAGTAAAATTTGGCAAGACATCATGAATCGTTTAACGCCAGAAAAACACTTACAAAATGTGAAACACTTACAAATTTACTTTGAAAAAAAAAAAAATCTGCTAGCGAAGTTCATAGGGCGAAATGTTGAAGAAGATGCAGAAATGTCGAATCGATGACATTTTCAAGTTGTACGTAAAGATCTTGGCTTACGTGCCTATAACATGCAAGAAATGAAGTCAAATGATTATCGTATGCGTCGCATTTTTTCTATTGGGCTCATTTAGATTTATTATTCAGATTTATTGAAAAAGTAGTGAATAACTGGGTTAATCAAATAGACAATCTAACCCATAGCCGCTGCGGAGATATGCTAGATATCATACGCAAAAAATAAAATAAAAAAATGCATTCCAACAATACTTCCGTTTTGTATTATATTTTTAATTAAAGTTCTTAAAAAACACCCGATAGAATACCGCAAAGTACATTTCTCCTACAAAACACGTTTTTATGAAGATCTATAGTGCTTTATTCACTTTTCAAGCCTTTTCGAAAACTCTCAAAGAGTGCATAATAAAAACATTTCTCATTTGCATTCCCTTTTTCGTAAATCAAATTATAACCAACTCCAGTGCAAAAAGTACTTTATCCAACGGAGCGAAACACAACGATTGGGAAATGAGCTACTGAAATAAAGCAAAAACCAAAGTCAAATAAAACGAATCATTGCAAACAAGCAAAGCGTTAGAGCATAATTGAATTAGAGTAAATCGCTAAGATTATTGCAGAAAAATTTATGGAAATTGCAAGACGTAAGTACCCAACGCGAAGGAGCAATGAAAGTCGTTCTGCATTGCATCGCTAAGCTGTTTATCAGGCTTAATCATTAAAAAAACTCTGGCGGGCATCTACTTGGCACAAGTTCAGAAGTACATAACTACATATATTTGTGTGCAGTATATGTGTATGCAGGGTGTTACGAAAATTATGTGAAATATACTAGGAGGTGATAGTGTGGACTAAAAGGAGCACAAAAGTCGTCAGTTCACACGTACTGGAGTTATTAGTTCTCAAAACTGTAACAATTTTTTCGTGTTGGCTTTAATTATTTGGAGGTACTTTTTCCAACAGGATTTGAGTATTTCTGCCACGAAAAAGCTCCTCATACAAAAAATATCTGCCGTTCGGAGGCGGCTCGAAACTGTAGGTCCCTCTATTTGTGAAACAGCATCAAGACGCACACCACAAATAAGAGAAGGAGCTCGGCCAACCACCACAAAAAGAGTATATATATATATTTTTTTGACAGATCTAGTATGACTACTGTCACACTGAATGATACTTGACAGATTAGACCACATACAGCCCGAAGTGAAGAGAATATTGCGGCTGTAAATGAGAGTTTTGCCGAAAACTCGGAATAATTGATTTGGAGCCAATCTCAACATCTTGGCCCACTAACGGCACTACTTTGGCGATTTTACGCAAAGATCTTTGTCCAAGAATTGAAGCCCACCGATCTTCCAAAGCTTCATAATTTCAGTATTTGGCCTCTTGAAAACTTGGCCGAAAATCCCCATTTTGGAAACCAAATTTTGTTCAGAGAAGAGGCTAATTTTTGGCTTAATGACCACGTCAATAAGCAAAACTGACGTATTTGGGCTGAAGAGTAACTTAAAGTCATCCAAGAACAGTCATTAAATCATTTGGAAATAACCTTCTGGTGCGTCCTATGGGCTGGAGAATCATCTGCTCATATTTCTTCAAAGACAAGGCTGGCGCCAATGACAAACGCTGGTGATAAACAACGTGTTGGTGCCAGAAAATTAATCCAATGATCTCCACAACATTTGATTCCAACAAGACAACCCTTACTTGCCATACAACCCTACTTAAAACAATGGATTTACTGCGTTATCATTTCGGTGAGCAATTTATCTCTTTCGTGTGATCTCACAGTCTAAAGGCCGTGTGAATTTGTTTTTTTGTTTTTTATTTTATTTTTTTCTTGTTTTGACAACACACATACACAGTACAGCACTCAGACAATATTAAGCCAATTGTATTGCACTCGGGTTCCCTTTTTAATTTTCGTTAGATCTATCTGACCTCCGAAGAAATCTAAGTACATCTTGTGGTGCCAAGGAGCCAAGATGGTCGCTTCTTAACACATCAGTGCCAAAGACCTCAAACTTGATTCGAGCGAAGGCGAGGCAGACGCACAGAAAGTGGTCCGTCGTCTCATTCTCCTTTCATGTGGAGAAGGCAAAGGGCACTGTCTGAGATGCCCAACTTTTCCATGTGCTTTGTCCATAGAAAGTGGCCCGTCATCAGTCCAACCAGCCGTCTGCACTCCCCTCTGCTTAATGACAGAAGGGTTTGCGACAGTCGGTCGGACATGAAAGTTAGCATCAGTTTTGTCCATCTGCAGCCTCTCTTAGCCTGCCAAGCTCGCTTGTGATTTAAAGTAACCTGTTTGCTAACCGTGGGTATGATAGCTGCAGAAGGGAGTGGCAACACGGGCTCCAGGCCAAAGACGTTACCTCATCCTAGGTAAAGAACTAGAGATCTCGTTTCCAGCGATATCCTCGAGTCCGGAGACTCATGTTAGCATCAGCATATTATGTCTACCAACATAATTCAGCTTGGATTTACAGGACTCCACTACCCTAGTTTGAGGGATGTATAAGACCATGGGCGTAGCTTTGCTGTCGCTACAGACACATTCAGATTTGCCTCTCCGCTTGTTTTCCACAACAAAGTTCATTGCTTTTTGAACAGCATACCCCTCAAAGTGTAGTTTTGACCCACTGGAGTCCACGTAGACCACACGTGCTCGGTCCTGGACCCATCAGGGAAAATGCGAAAATAGTCCAGCTTCGATTTAGGATTTGCTCTCAATTTACATTACTAAAGTTATTTACGACATACCGACTTGGAGAACGAATCATTCAAAATTGGTGTTTACGGCGCAGTTACAGAGTTATGGTCAACATTTGAAAAGAGTTATCCTTAAAAAATGAATGTCATGGATGATTATACACAAAAATAATAAGGATTACCCAATCAATTTGACTTTTCGTTGTTTTATTTCTATTTCAAGTCCGATACCTCTAAATTGATCTCCCTTTAGATACATAACCAATAGGCGAATAATTGGAAATAAAGGTTTCAGAATAGAATATCTTGCCATACACCCAAAACCGCTTGTTAACGAGTCTATGCTTATTGATACTCTTTTTTGTTTCTTTTGATCCACTTTAAGAGTATTGCCTGCTTAAATATTTTTCATTATTTTTTTAAAGGCCCTGTTTATATCTGTACCTTTGTTCAGCTTACAAAGTGAAGCCATACACACGACGACGCGGCTACAAGAATTCTAGCCGCGCCATTGCCACAAAACTCTACTATGGAATATATGGGTGTATGT
This sequence comes from Anastrepha ludens, assembly GCF_028408465.1. NCBI lineage: Eukaryota > Metazoa > Arthropoda > Insecta > Diptera > Tephritidae > Anastrepha > Anastrepha ludens. The sequence goes on along the minus strand of NC_071500.1, from coordinate 41,997,831 downwards.
TTATTATACCCCAGAGGCATTCAGAAATGTGCACATACAAGAAAAGAACATGCAGCACAACAGTTGTAGTAGATGTGAAAACACTGTGCGCAAAGTTGAAGTATTTTCAGTGCCTCACGCCAACATAGAAGCATGCGCCGCAGTCACAGAGAAGCATGAAAAAGTAAACAGATACAAAGCTTAAGAAGTTGACATTCTAGCTCTCCTATTTGTGAATAAAATTCTACTCAGAAGCAACTATTTCTAAAGGATTCCACTAAGGAAACAGGCATTTAGATTACGTGCATCGTCATGGAGTTTTCCCAGCCGGATCTATATGTGCATGTGTATGGGTTTAAGTACATACCTGCAGCACTCACGGGTTGATTTGTGCGAGTTACTTTGCAACCCATGGAAATTGCAAGTGCAAAAAGAAATAAAAAATAATTATCTTTTAAATTTGTTTAAATTACGACTAAATTGTGGTGTTGCCACAACACCAACCGCCGCGAAAAGGCCGCGTCAACTGGAGTGTGTGCTGTTTGTTGTTGCATAATATGTTGCATCAATAGAGAAGTCACTATTTTCAGTGTACAATCGCACAATGTTTAACTTCAGATTAATTGTGCGGCCAGTTAATAAATTCTTAGCATTCTTGTGTCTGGGGTAAAATAGTTGATACATTCAAATGAGAACTGTTGTCGAACAAAAATTGATCTTGCATCCCTAAGCAGCAGACCTTAACTGGTCTAATGTTAACATATAATATTTTCGTGCTCAAACCAATGCTGCGTCTCTGAAGTAAAAAATTTAGAATTTGATTATTTATTTTAAAAGATAAATGCAATTCCATTATAAATAAGACAGTTTCTCATTACATTTGAGGGTTAAACCTATGAACAGAATAAGAATTTAGAGTTGATCAGATCTGACTACGCATTTGGCTTTGCACTGGAAATGCAACTTTTTCTAATAAGTATTTTTAATAGCTCTGAGATTCTCTTAGAATCGACCACCGCAACTCTCTACGAGGATGCACAAAGGGAAACTTAAGCCTGGATGCCCATTGTGGCGTTTCTGGTTCTGGTTCAAGTTTCCCTCTCTAACTTCTAATCTGGTGAAACCACTCTCTTTTCTTATAAAGCATGGCTATTGTGAAAGGATACGGATTCTAAGTCTGATAGAGAGCCAAAGAAGTATAAATTTCGGCAAGGATGTATGTACAATGGAAGAGAACATATTCAACACTTTCCCCATCGACAAAAGTCATCGGTTATGATACCAACTACTGCTCTAATGAAAGATCCGTCGAACTAGACCAGTAACCTAGATCCAGATTTGTCTAGTTACATAACAAGTGGGTTCCGTGATCCATATGTTGTCAGCCTGTGCGAAAAAGGCCGTCTTAATCCAGAGCTTGCTTAAAGATAAAGGGATACTCACAACTGGACCGAGTTGACTGATTTAAAATTAGTTCCCCTCGTAACCAGCTAATCCGCGATAAAATTTCGAGGAATGTCTCTGTGTTCATTTCCCTCCTCTGGGTTCCTGGGCACAGGAATATAGAGGGAAATGAAATTGCCGATGAGCTTGCCGGGAAGGGGGCGGCAGAACCGGATCCAGCTACCCTCTTCTCTGACATCGGCATCCCCTTGGCCGTCGTTAAAGGGAAACTACACAAGTTCTTTCTAAGAAAAGCACAAGATAGATGGAGGTCTGTCTCATCGTGTGCCATTTCAAAAGCACTATGGCCTCAATACGATATAAACAGAACGCTTAAGGTGATGGGAACCCCCTGCCACTCAATTTCCAAACTCATTGCGGTGATCACTGGCCACTGGGTTATCGGCACTCACGCGGAGAAGCTTGGAATTCCGTACAACCCCCATTGCAGAAGCTGTGGGGATCCTACAGAGAAAGAGACTGTGGAACACTTTCTCTGCAGATGTCCGGCTTTGGCGGCTAGGCGCTTGAGATTCATCGGCGTCCCCTTTGGGGATGACTTGATGAAATTCTCCAGCCTAGATCCCTTTTCTCTCCTCCGCTACATCAACAGCACTGGATGGCTGTAGACGGTGTTATCTCCTCCCTTAATCCTTTCACAGGTAGTGGTCCACTTCATGGTATCAAAACGGCACGTAAGTGCTACTTGTAGCGTACCTGGGGTACTCTTGCCATCTTACCTACCTACCTACCTACCTCTGTGTTCAGGAGCACAGTAAGAGGAGTAATATTGTACTCTTGAAGTTTTATTGAAAACTTGACTATGAAGAATAGGTAGTGAATGGATGTTTTCCTAACCCACAAGGCAACTTCCTTTATAGCTCTTAGTTGAACATGAAAGTCAGTGCAGTAGTCAGTTAGCCGTAGGCAGAAATTTAGCAGCACCACTTCTGCGTGAACTCCACTGCCGTTCTTATTATTTACTTTTGAGTCATCAATAAAAATGGATCAGGGTTATCCCAATCAAGCCGTTCTGGGATTTATGTGAACAAATTATTTTTAAAACGTTATTGTTGAGCGATGCACTTTACTCCTTGTGTACTCCCGAAATAGTGCCTAGAATTATCAAGTGCCTAAATCTGACTCTTTTCCATGGTAGATATGCATTGCAAGTAACCCAGAATTTTCCATAGATATCAATGGGAAGAAAATCCAATAGAGTCTTTATGGGGTGCAGAAGACAGTGTTTCTGTAATTAGCATGGAAGTTGTTCCTTGTACGCTTTTAAGTTTGCCCTTTATAGCTAGATGGTCTAGCCTGTGTAGCTGCATTTACATTTACGTTTAGTTGCAGGTATAGCAATATAATATTAGTTTAGGAAAAAAGAAGGCCATTATTTGTGCGTAAAATGTTTTCGCAAATAGTTTAAAACTGTTTTATGGTCGATCTTTAGCTTATGGGCGATGCTGTGACTACTAACATGCCGGTCAACTTCGATTATTTCTGCGATTTCATCGACATTTTCTTTAATATCAAAAATTCCTGAGCGGTATCTATGAAACCAAAATGACACGTAATTCGCTGCTATAGTATAGCTTTTATCAAAAAAGAAAAATCTGTAAAATGTATCAAATTTTCAGTTTGTTGGCTTCCATTATTCATACCCTGTAACTCACAACTGAATGGAACAAACTAAAAACACCAAACGAATTTTCAGTGTGAAATTTCACCTTGACTTTAAATTGTTTGATCGATACTTTACAAGGCATCGCTTACTACATCCATCAACCGAGAAAATAATGAATTTCTTTTTAAATATTAAGGCATTCGTTCTGAAAAAAGTATCCGTAATATGAATATATGAACATCATTGGCTGCATCTTTACAAGGGACAAAGAATTTCCAAAACATTGGTTTTCTAGCTGTCGCCCCCGATTTTAGAATGACCTTACATGTAGGTATGTAGAGGGTTTTCCAATAAGAGGTGTTATTTTGATATTCAAAGAAAAATGCTATTTTTTAATATAAATCATCGGATGTTGATTTCATTATAAAGAGGAAGGTATGCCGTAAATAGTGGAAAATGACATCAGGCAAATGACCACCACGACCACGTTTACAGGACAAAATCCTTTTCATGAAATTTTCCATAACCGAATCGCAAAGTGGCTACCCTACGTCCTCGATAGCCTGACGAATTTCATCTTTGAGCTCTGGAATCGATTCTGGGCTGTTGGCGTAGACCTCCTCTTTCACGTGGCTCCAAAGAAAAAAGTCACGAGGTGTTAAATCACAAGATATCGGTGGTCAATCGCTGTCCGGAAACTTTTCCCGTAAAAGATCAATGCTTTCGTTACTTGTGTGACCCGTAGAGCCGTCTTGTTGAAAATAAACGTTGTCCAGATCAATACCATCCAATTCCGGCCATACAAAATCGTTAATCATCTCTCCTGTTTAAAACCTAACACCTGTTATTGGAAAACCCTTTATCTATACTGCCCCATTTGGTTCGTATTCTGAATACGCTAAATGATGGTTGTACTGAGGTGTTTTTGAGAAGTTCTACTTAAACGATTTACAAAACAAAAAAAATGCCTTATTAATGAGAAGGGGTATGCACTATTAACTACCATTTTCCATGGCCCTTAGCAAAGCGTTCCAACGATACGGTGACACATTGCCGGAACGTCTCTGATTTATATCAAGTCAAGGAACGACACTTCACCAGCATTCCTCAAATATTGCGGAAAGTCAAGTGTTGGCAAAAAAAGAAAACAACAACAAGCATTAACAAGGCACAGGGGGGCAATCTACAAGCGTGTGGACTAATTTTCTCTATGGCATGCTCACGAGTTAAGAGCTGGTTGATCTACATATATATTTTTTGATTAATATAGCTTATTTGAAGAAATTTTAAACGTTAAAAAATCAGTTCATATATCTTTTTTTTTTTTTTTTTTTTTTGTTTTTTGAGTCGTACAATATAATGTTAGTGTGTGTACGAGACACTATTCAAAAATATTTCACCAGTTTTTCTAAGAGAGTTAAACAGTGTGCGTATTCAATTGGTTATGCTAACGAATTTCGCTCGAGCAATTTCACGCATTAAATTAACCTAACATCTGCGGAAATTTCTTATCCTAACAAGACCGTTTGTACTTATATATATATGTGTACATACATATATTCCGTACAAAAATTTAATCACATTCAGTTGTTGTTACTGCCATTTTGCTATCTTCGCCTACAGTATTACGTTGTTGATTTCATCACGATTTGTTGCTGTGATACAAATTCATTTTCTTACCACCTACCTCCTTGTTCTTCTACAGCAAGTAATTGTGACTTAGTTTTTTTTTTATATTTTTTTTTGCAAATATCGTCACGTACATACATACATACGTACCTCGAGTATGTGCGTAAGGACTTGCGACTTTCGAGTGTGTATCATTGGGGTAAATATTTGCCGACTGTCGTCTGTCTACACCACAAGCAAAGCACTTTGGTATGCACACTTGTACTCAGATTTACTACATCTATACTTAAAAATGTTTGTATGTATATGCGAATGGGTTTATTTACGAAGGGGCGACTGGTTAATTTGATTGCGGGTAAATATTTTAATTAACATTTTATTAAATCTGTGTTGGGCTTAAATCGAGAGGGCACGAGAATGTTGTAAGAAGAATTGTAGGTAATTATATTATCTTAATTGCTGTGAGATTCAGGCAATTCAATTTAAGCGCTGATTTGCTCATGATGATTTTGTAGTAGACAACTTAAACGGTTTGTCACAAGAAATTCATATTTTATCATTGGAAAATATATTTAGGAGATGCAATAGTATTAGAGTGCAAAGAAGAAATTGTGAGCAAGCGTCGAGCAGGTATAAGAGCGGCCGGATCGCTCGAAATGCGATTTCTCGGTTTTTTTTTTTTGAGATTTTTCCTAATTGGCGGGAAAGATGGGCAAAAAGTTAAACGTCCTATCGAAACGAGATAACATTGATTGTATTCGAAATTAAATTCTCTTCTAGTTGAACCTAAAAAACCTTAAGAAAGTTATGATTAACCTACTTTTTAAACAATCTAAAGTGAATTTGTTTTTCCAAAAAATTTTTTTTTTTTTTAATTATAACGTCTTATAATTCGATTTAGCTGCACGCACGAAAAAATGTGTCGTTACCTTGCTCATTTGTCGTTACCTTCCTCATTAGTGTTACCTTTCTCATTAGTGTTACCTTGCTCATTTGTCGTTACCTTGCTCATTGCCGTTACCTTGCTCATTGCCGTTACCTTGAATGAACTGCAAGCGAAAGCGCCGAACGAACAAAGCAAACGAACGGCAACGTTCGACATCTTGCTCTCTCCTACTTAAGTAAGTGTATATATGTATGTATATGCGCAAATGTACATATATAAATTCACGTATTTGTATTTGCATATGCCATCTTATTGATTATTATTAATTTGATTTACTTGAAGAATTTAAAATAAAACCAAGTTTGTTAATAATACCTGTTGTTTTAATGTTATTATTATTAATTTTTTTATTATATATGAAGGAAAAAGTGTATGGTAATATTTACCACATACCTTATAAGATATGTTGTATACTAATATGTGTATATAAACATGCATACACATATACAATTTCGCGCAATTTTCAAAAAGAACAAATCTATATGTAAAGATGCATACAAGTCATGTGGACATATCAAATATACGAATCTATTCCGTACGCAAGCAAATGTAAGCTAATGTGCTTGAACTGCAAGCGAGAGCGCGGAACGAACGACAAAGAGCACAATCGGCCCCAGCGTTCGGCAACGTTCGACATCTGGCTCTGTCCTACTTGAGTGAGCATATATATGTATGCATATGCGCTTATGTAGGTATATAAATTCACATACTTGTATTTGCATATGCCTTCTTCCTGTGTGCATGGTAATGAACCATTTCTCTGTTGATAGAAAAAGTAGGAAATGAAAGGGAGTGTTTCGAGTGTAAAGTGTCTTGAAAAAGGCAAATCGATGATGGTGCCTCTTAGTGTTGTTGACTTATTAACGTCTGATGCACAATCGAAATTGAAGATATCCTTCATGAATTTGATAAATGTTTCGTCATTTTTCACGTTTGTGTAAATGTAACTTGACCTATTCCATTGCAATTCCATTTACCTCCTCCTCTATATCCATACAAAATATCTATCAAACAAATAAAATTAAAATTTTGTTTTGAAAATTGCAACCATTCCATCAATATTTCCTTATGACGTTGTCACGTTAAACTATCGTCAGTAAACCGACTTTACAGACAACCTCTTTTTAATAGGATTGGCTTCAGGCGACCAAACTCATTTTGCTGTTTCCACCCTATACAAGTTCGGCTTTTGCTTCAGGTTGGGCTCGTTGTCTTCTTGTGAAATCCAACGTTGGCTATTTCTTCCAAATATCTTCGCAGCTGATGACAATAATGCTTTTTGATAAATTTTATTTGTCAAAACCGTATTCGAATTGGCAGTAAATACAAATAAGCGGGCAAATCTTTTTTCGGAGAAGCAGCACAACCAGAATTTTAGTTCAGCTGAAAAATATTGTATTTCCATGTTGATGTTTTGAAGAATTTAATACGTATTGCACTCACAGAAGTATTTTTAAAAGCAATAAGAAATTTTAGTTGCACGCCCTGGAATTATAAGGATTTGTTCCACCAAAAGCTGTTATTCCAACTATCTAGCCCAGTTCAGACCGATGAGCACTAGTGAATTCCTCCCCCTTTCTTTATTTTATAGGTGCCAACTAACATAACTAACACACATAGCACCTGCCATAATGACAGACCTACAGAATAACAGTTTAGCTTTTCCATTTCAGATGTGGCTTACTTTGGAGCCTACTACAAAGAAATACTTACTACTATAAACAAACATGTCAAAAAAACAAAACAAAAAAATTGTTCTTGAATACTATTTGATGTCAATAATATCATACTATAAAACCAAAATGATAGCAAATTATTTAAAAAAAAAAAATAAATATAAAAAATGAGTATTTGACAAATAAAGGCATTTAGTAGCGCGAAACTAAAAAAAAGATTTAGTAGCATGAAACTAAAAAAACGAAATGCCGAAAATTTATCTAAAATTCTTTCCACCGTAAAAGTTATGCCAAGTTATTTTGAAGCTCATAATTTTTTCTGCCGAGCGCAATATCACTCACTGTCCAGTACTTCACTACCAGTAATCCACTTAGACTGTTCGCTAAAAGGGTAATGTTATCAGTATATCTGATATTCTTAATGTTAGTAACATTCACTTTAATATAGACTTCCGAACTTTTTTAATGCTTCCTGGAGAATTCTTTCAGAGTAGATGTTAATTAGTAGCATCTGCGGTTTGCAGCCATTAGAGGTTATTTATGCCATAAATTTTTTTTTCTTTTGTATCAATATCCATTGATATCGTGTTGCGCAGTGTCGAATGCTTTTACTCAATCAACCAAACACATTGTGTATGTATTAGGCTGTTCAATAAGTTTTGCGGTTCGATAAGAAGAACACAATTTTATGATTGGTTTGAAATACGCTTTATTATTCAGTAGAGTTTCCTGATTGTCAATACACTTGTTCCAACGAGATTCCAATTTATGAATTCCATACCTGAAGTGAGAATCTGGGAAGGGCTGCAAAATACGCTTCCACAGCTGTTATGACCTCATCATTGATCTTTTTAAGGTAAGGGGACAGATGGAAGGGACAAATCTGGTGATTGCGGAGGATGCTCGAACAATTCGAATTTTAAATCATGGATTTTAGCTGATCTAAAAAGTTACGATAATAATCAGAGTTTATTGCTTTACCAGTTTGCAAGTAGTTAACAAACAAAATTCGTTTCCGACCCGAAGAACCATTTTCACACTATTATTTAGCACCTTGTTTTGATATAGAATCATGGTGATAGACCCAAGTCTTATCTGTAGGGATGGATCAACACAAAAAATCTACTTTACCCTTTCAAAAACGCTCCAAGTTTTGCTCAGAAAGTCGCTTTTGAATGTGTTTTTTTTTTTCATTGTTAGCGAATGCCCCACCCACTATGCATTATTTCGTGCATTGTAAATAGGTATAGTTGAATATTATTTCAAGAATTCTTATGTTGTCATCACCAATAAGCTTTAATATTTCAGATGGTAGTTTATTGGGTCCTGTGGCTTTGTTATCATTTGACTTTTTCACGGCATTTCTGATTTCTCCTTTTGTTGTAGCTGATCCTGTCAACTTTTCAATTGGCAATGGCTCACACCAGTTTTGTTGGTGTCCGAGAAATAAGGAATAGATGTATTTTCATCGGACTTTTTTCTTGTCAGTGGATTCTAAAACAACTAGCTTCTTGTTATATTCTAAATTCTTATTGTTATTCTATAGAATATTCACATTTTTTTCGGTGTACACCAGCCGCCTCTTTGAGCTTCTTATGAAGGTTGAAATCGTCATGCGACCTCTGTAGCCTCTCACTCTCTCTAACAACTGTATATGTAATATGGCGCTAAACGTATTGCTATTTACATACGAGTGCATCCTAATCTAGTATGCAATCATATCGCCATGTTATTATTTCTTTTTGTTTTATGGACATCTTATGGCTTTTATTCTACTAATTATCTTGGTTGTTCTATTAAATTTAAGTTAATAATCGTATTGTATAAATAAATTCTAAAATAAATAAATGGAATGAAGAAAGATTAAATGATCGTATTTTTTAATATTTTCCTCATACTTAGTGTGATAAAGAGGTCATCCTTTATTGATATCAAATTTTCAGTGGTACTTTGATCCCGGAAATTGCCCCTCTTTGGTTGCGCTCATGGAATAAAAAATAGGATTAAAATGTTTAAGAAGGTACCCACACCTATGAATTAGGTTTACGTATCAGCATTACTGTATTAACAGGAACGCAACCGCAAAGACAAACAAAACTTTAACAGGATATTGAACGGTCAACGTATGCTTACACAAAGTTCAATATTGATTTTTTTCTTGGGAAATTTCGTATCAGAAATGTTTGCTATATACTTTCCTTCTAGAGACTCTCTTTCGCTTGTTTTTCTTTCAATATTTATCTTCTCTTTAACCTCACTTGCTTTTTTTCAATTCATTTCAAATGCAACGCCCAACAAAAAATGACGCTTTAACACTTCCATTGCAAGACGCAGTATTAGATTTGGAGAAGATGCGTTGTGAAAGCAAAGGAAATTGAAACAGCATTCCATAGGAAAAATGCGAGCACAAATCTCCGAACCGTACGGCGTTGCAAGACGAATTCCGCCTAGAAAATATGTAGTTAAACTTTTGCAAACAGAACAAGTAAATAAAATTGTATGAAAGAAAAACTGAATTCTGCTTGAAAAAAATTCGAACATCTGTCAGTTGAATAAAAATGAAGTCAAACAATGAATCGCACCGATGCAGTGCTAGCCACTCTATTTTCAAAAGTTATCTGCTAGAATTTTTATATGTATGCGAATATACGAGTATACAAAAATAGGCACAGGCATATGTGTGCACGAGCTTTAGGGGTACTCTTTTTCTTGTCTTCTAATATTTTTATTGCCAGCGCACTACTAATGCTTGTGGGTAATATAACGTGTGCCAATAAAGTAGCTAGACAAATTTTGATTAAAAATAAAAAACCATACTACTGTTCAAAATTGTTTAATTTTTTTTATTTATAAAACATATGATTGTTACACAAAAAAAGCATTACTTGTATAGTTCTAAAGGACTATGGTCTTCTATTTTCCGAAGCTTTGATTTGATACCTCCAATCATCTTTTGGACGACGTTCATGTCCACTTTCCTTGCACATAATTTGATCCTGTTCTTCAGCTGTTGATTTGATTTAGCTTCCCAGCCATCTTCGTACACTTTCTGGCAAAGTAGAGTCCAAAAATTTTCAATTGGTCTGGCCTTTGGGATGTTTGGTGGGTTAGCACATTTCGGAACAAATTTTATATTATTTTCTGACATCCACTCTAAGGTCTTTTTAGCATAATGACTACTTGCTAAGTCAGGCCAAAAGATGTAATTACCATCAGAATGCTCGGATTTGATAAATTTTTTAAGTTTTGTAAGGCATTTTTGAATGTAAATGTCACTTCTTATGGCAGGAGCTGTGGAATCTTGAAGATAAAGTTGAGAGAGTCCTTTGGAAGATATGGCAGCCCAAACTAAAACTTTCGGTTCAAATTTAGCTTTAGGAGCAAACTTAATATTATCAGGAGTATTCTCTATGTTGTTTGTATAAAATCCACAGTTTTGGTCTCCGTTATTCCAAGCAAACGTAAAATATTTCTCATCATCGAGAATCACCTCAACATCGCCAACAAAATAGCTACGGCGGAGCAATCTACATTTCTTTGGTATTTCTTCTAGTTGTTTATCACTATATTTTGGAACCGTTACAAAAACAATGATCACTTTGTTGGTAATTGGTCAAATCAATGATACCATATCACTGTGCTAAATAGTTCATGGACTACGATTATGAGAATAGGGTTATCTCTCGCGGAAGTGACACGAATTCGTCAGCAAGCTCGTGCGATTAGGCAACGCTAGACTTTTTCTGTTTCTTGAAAGGTTTTCTAGCCTAATTCTAAATCGACCGATGCCTCAAAGTCAACATTGCCTAGTCCAAAACTCAAATTGAGCGCTAAGAGCAGCAACGTCATAGAAGTGTGGACCTCTTGGACCACCAACCGAGGTCGCGGCGGGTATTTGAATGACATTGGAGGCATCATGGCCTTCAAATTATAGTGAAAAAAGATATTACTTCCTTTATTTAATTTTGACACACCCTTACTGCAAAGCGCTATAAACAAATTCATTCACATCCACAGTGTACGCGACAGCCAAAACATCTCCCTTAAATTGTAGTAGGTGCAGTACTCAAAAATCTCTTGGAGTAACTATTCTTTAGGATTGATAGAACAGTTGATAGCTGATTAGTCAGGCATAAAGCAGAAAAAAATTAGGTTCGCAATTCGACCTACATATAATTTGTGTTATCTACTCAGCCCAATACCATATCCTCAGTACACCCAAGATGGTGCTGAGTTAGAGTGAGTATTTGTTCCTTTCTTCTCGGATACATACACATTTTATCATACAAATCAATCGCAAAAATGCAGTGTTTATGAAATACTGCACTTAATTTTGAATGATCTACTTTTAACTGGTTCCAGCTAATATAAATAAGATGAAGATGTGGCACACAGAGTTAATGCGGCGTGGTTAAAGTGGTGCAGCCAGACGGGCGTCTTATGTGACGGGAAAATGTCATTAACAACAAAGGGAAAGGTATACAAAATCTGCGTGAGACGGTTGCTGTACGGTTCGACGTGTTGGGCAATACAGCTACGCACAACCAGAAGATGCACGTGGCGAAAATGAAAGTGCTTCGCTGGGTAACAGAAATAACGCGCGTGGACAAAGTGAAAATGAGAGACACGTAATGCGTAGAGACATAGTATCAACATAGCTGAGCCAACAAGAACTAGAGGAAGACCACAATGGACCAGCTAAATATGATACAAAGGGACATAAGAGAGCAACAACTTGAAGATGTGTGACGCATGGGGACAAGGAGGGCCGACCCCAAATAGAGAGAGAGAAAGAGATAGAGCTGATATAACTAAGTTGAGTTAAAAAAATATTAATTATCTGAGTTATAGACTCCTACCTATTATTGGCCTATGGATAATTGACGTACCCCTTTTTTTAGATAATTGGACGAGTTTTCCATCCTTATATGATATATGTATATATACATTATGTCAAAAAAGTTGAATAAAACGCAAAATAATTGTTTAATCAGTCACCGACTAACATTCGTTGCGTACGGTCACTATCTCTTCCGCTGTGTAGTAGTTGTACTCTCTTTGCATTCATATTCGTTTACCTACGTAAACACATTAATAAATTAACTTAAATTGCCCGTGTACAGTTGCTTACGCGAGTGATATCCGAGGGTTTAGTGTTATTATATAGGTGTGAAACAATGCCCCTTGGGGCATCCCCACCTAGGGAAAATAGGTTCGCCCTACTTTCCCCTGGTGTTCATAGTAAGCGTAAAAAACCCAACAAAACGCGAGAATCATACCCCGAACTACCTCCAATTGTTTTTGCGAAAGCAGACGATCCTAAATTTATTGTGATAAAATCAAGTGAAGAAAAAAAACCAATATCCAATTATTCCTGTTTTGCAGTGCACAAAGCTATATTAGCTATCAGCAAGGACATAATTTCCATTTCTGAGTTGCGTGATGGAAGCCTCTTAGTGCTTACTAAGAATAAAAAAATCGCTGAGAAATTCATGTCTTCAAAACTTCTTCCCGGTATATGTTTAATTAATGTAACTTATCAAACAAATTTAAACTGTGTGAAAGGCACCATATTTGCCCCTTTCTTAAACAACCTAACCGATTCAGAAATCGTTGATGGCTTAAAAATGCATGGCGTGATCGCTGCATACAAATTCCAAAAGAAGTCACAAGACACTCTAATTCCAACTGGCGCAATACTTCTATCATTCGACAGCTACTCTCTGCCAGAAAAAATCGACGTCGCCTGGAGGAAAGTTTCTGTTCGTCCATATTATCCAAACCCAATGCGATGTAAGTCATGCCAATTACTTGGTCATACTTTAAAATACTGCAAAAATCCTTCCACCTGCGCCATATGCAGCCTACCACCACATGTAGGGTCCGAATGTTCTAGAACAATGTGCGCAAACTGCGCTGGCGACCACCCATCATTTGCAAGCAACTGCCCAAAGTTCGTACAAGCTAAAGAAATACTAAAAATTAAAACAATAAATAAATGCAGTATGCGCGAAGCAAAAAAATATAATGCCTCCACCACCTCTAAACCCTCCGCCTCAACATTTTCTCAAATCATTGCAAGCACTTCTTCTGCAAAAAGCACAATCATGCAAAGCAAAGAATTGACAACTACCAATAATTCGACAACAACCCAGTCTCCTCTTGCCACCGTCTCCACTAATTCCTCCTATCCCACATATTCTCAAATAACCGCAAACACAGCTCCCTCAACCAAAAACTCAATTATACAAACACCTAAAGAATCGATAGCAACACAAAATTCAATATCATCCCATTCTTCTACTTCTATAGCTTCTACTACCTCTTTCATTCCCTTAACACACCCTCCTCTAAAAACCAGCTTCTCAGCTGACTCTATCGCAAAAACAAGTACAAAGAACGATAATCCCCCTTTGTATTCATTTCCAAATTCGAACAATATAAATTCAAGAGTTTTCAACATTCTTAATACGAGTACTAAACCAATTTATACTAACAACTATGATTCCGTTTCTCAGACACAGCTCACCTCAGATTGTGATGACGAAATGTCTACTGTCTCAGTTCTCACTAAGACAAATGACATTTCACCACGCGTCAGCTCAGATTAACCTTCTCAGACGACTCGCTCAGCTCTGCCTCGCAGAACTTTGATACGTAGTCAAGCCTTGCTTAATCTTTCTCTCTACTTAGATCACTTTCCTTTCTTTCTATCCTTATGTTCTCAATTATACAATGGAATATCAATGGCTATTTCAACAACTATATTCACCTTGAAATCCTCATCAATTCTTACTCACCTGCAATTATTCTCTTAAGCGAAACTCACCTTCCTCACAATTACGCACCACATACACCAAAGAAATATATTGGTTACTTTCACAATTTGCCCAGTATTAATACAAATAAACAAGGCACTGCGATACTAATTAGGCGCAATATTCCACACAAACAAATATCAATCGTATCAAATGTATCTTCCATAGCGCTAGAAGTTGACTTGCCTAAAAAAATTGGTATTGTCGGCCTATATATCCACCCTACACAACGCATTGTTTCGAGTGATATCTTAGGAATCATAAAACAACTTCCTTCTGATTTAATTATGGGCGGGGATTTCAATGCTTGGAGTACAATTTGGGGTCCGCGTATACCAACTCAAGAGGCGAATGTATCGAAGATGTTTTAATGTCCTCAAACCTTATATGTCTAAATGACGGATCTGCAACACACTTCTCCACCCGGAATTCCTTCACTACTGTCGATCTAACTTTGTGTTCTGCTTCGATTGCACCACTATGCTCATGGCAAGTCTCTAACTCTCTTCACGGTAGCGATCATTATCCGATCACCATCCAACTAAATGCCCAAACCCAATCCACATTTAAGTCAAACGCTAAGTTCATTCTAGAATCAGCCGATTGGGCGAAATTTAGCACTAAATGTATTAATTTGTGTGAAACTTTACGTGCTTCTAGCAACGTCAACCAAGAGGCAGCCAATATTTCAAAAATTATTCGAACAGCAGCACATCACACTATACCACAAACTTCACCAAAAAGCAGTAAGAAAAGGATTCCTTGGTGGAACTCTCAATTATCCCAACTTCGTGAAAACAAACAGAATAAATGGCACGAATACAAACGCTTTCGCACTATTTCAAACTTGGTAAGCTACAAAAAGGCAAATGCTCTTTTTAAGCGCGCCGCCAAAAATGCCAAGCGTAAGAAGTTCGAAGAGTTAACGGCTAGCATAAATCCTAACACTAAGCCCCGAAAAATATGGCATGATATTAAAATGCTCACTGGTTCAGGTAAGCAAACTACTTTCGCCCACATTAACTCCACAAATGGCGTTATCAACTCTCCACTCGAAATAGCCAATTATTTTGCCTCCTTCTACGCTTCTAACTCAAACGACGCCAGCTTTTCAAGCAACTTTTGCTCGGCAAAATACAACTGTCTAAACGACCAAGCAAACATTATAAACAATTTATCACCTGCTGCCAGGACAATCGAATCGAAAATCACTATTAATGAATTGGAGTTCGCGCTCTCTACCGTGAAAGGTAAAACTCCTGGGCTTGATCGAATTTCTTATCCTATGATTCAAAATTTACCCAGTTGCATGAAATACAGACTAACTAATTTGTATAACCAAATCCTAAATTACGGCTTTTACCCTCAAGCGTGGAAAACTTCCTATATCGTACCAATTTTGAAACCCAATAAACCTCCTACTTCTGTTGAAAGCTATAGGCCCATCTCTCTGTTATCATGCCTGGGTAAACTAATGGAAAAACTGGTTGCAAATAGGTTGATGTGGTATATTAAGAACAACAAAGTTATTAGTTCTAACCAGGTAGCATATAAAAAAGGCAGTGGCACAATTGATGCTCTTTTGCACCTTGACTATGTCGTCACAAACGCACTCTCGTCAAGAAACCATGTTTCACTTCTAGCAATCGATTTGGAGAAGGCTTTCGACCGAATTGGAGTGCATATCATTTTGAAACAATTAACTAAGTTGAAGGTTGGTTCCAAAATTATAAACTTTGTTAAAAGCTTTCTCACTAACAGAAAATGCAGAGTGAGAATAAACGGTTTTGCCTCAATTATTGTAAATCTAGAGAATGGAACGCCACAAGGGTCTCCACTCTCCGCGCTTCTTTTTATAATAGCGTTCGATGAAATTGCCAAGCTGTCAGCGAACTATCCCAATATAGAATGTCAGCTCTACGCCGACGATGTTTTCTTTTTCACGAAAAATGCTAATCTTCTTTCAGTCTCGCGTATTTTCGAAAGCATTCTCCGAGACATAATGACATGGTCCTCAACCTCAGGCACATCAATTTCTTTCGAAAAATCTAAAACTTTGCACATTTGCAAAAAATCTAGTTGCTCTGGGTTGCCAACACAATTTTTTGGCCATTCCATAATGCCAGTAAAAGAAATAAAAATTCTAGGTGTAATTATAGACTCTAAGTATAAGTTTAAAAAACATTGTAAATACATAAAAGATTGTATTATGACACGGTTAAATATAATTAAATACCTATCTTCTAAGAAATCTTATGTACATCCGTCTTCACTTGTTCATGCATGCAGAGCACTCATCCTATCAAAAATCGATTACGGCCTTCCTATATACGGAAACGCAGATAAACGTTCAATTAGCCAAATATCATCGCCTTATCACTCTGCGATACGCAGGAGCATTAGAGCGTTCCCAACTACACCACTTCGAAACTTGTTTGCGGAAACAGGTTTGCCAAGGATTCCAGATCGGATCGAAGACAGTACTCATAAACTTTTCCCAAAACTGCTTTTCACCTACAATGTCAATCTTATTAAAGATTTCAGAAACGCATCTTTAAGAAAGAGGAGTCCTAAAATTACGTCGATTGTAGCCAAATGTTTGAGCTTGCAAAGAAGACTTGAACTGCCGGGTACCCTTCGCTACCGCACAGCTGAAACGCAACCTCCATGGACGATACGCAATATTCCATTTGCTATTAACACGCTGCAGCGACCAAAAGAACATACAGCGAAGGAAATTTACAAAGCACTGTTTACATCCGAAAAAGAAAAGTACTCCAAACAGGGATGGAATTTTATATTCACAGATGGATCAAAAACTCAAACCTCAACATCTTTTGCCGTCACAAAGGAAAACGGGGACACGATCAAACATTTTTGCACCCAATATGCTCTGCTTTTACAGCAGAAACAGCGGCATTGTTAGAAGCCTCCATTTATGCCAAACAAATTTAAGGCAAAATAATTATATGCACAGACAGCCAATCATGCATCAATGCCATCGGTTGTCCAACACACGATCAAACTCATATAAATACAATTAGAAATATTCTCATAAGCTATCCAAACAAAATTAAGCTAATGTGGGTTCCAGGACATTCGGGGATTACCGGCAATGAAAACGCTGATGCCGCAGCTAGAAGCGTTTCTAATCTACCGTCAATGCTTCATAAATACTACTCTAAAAGTGACATCCTCCTAGAGATTACAAAACAACGGCGCATTTATCTGTTAGATAACTGGAAAAACTACCAACACCACTACGCTTTCTTAAATCCATCTAGATCAAAGATATCACTTCCTTCCGATCTGCCATTAAAAGTTCTCAAACCGTACTCGCGCCTACGCCTGGGCCACACTATTCTCACACATGCACACCTCCTCCAACGTACGCTGCCAGCCGATTGCCCCTTTTGTGACGAAACCGCAACCTTAGATCATATTCTACAATCTTGTCGAAATCTACACACCTCCAGACAACAATTCTTTGGATCCTCTCCTGCACTGGATTTTCTTAAAGAGCCATCTGCAAGCAATATACTGACTGTCTACAAATTTCTAAAAGCCAACGACTTGTTAAGACGGATCTAACATGTACCTTTGTTTATTTTATTTAGTTATAAGCATGTAAATATGATAATTACTTAACGTTAGACCTTATTTAAAGTACATTTACATTTTTTGTTATCTGACAGCCGATGGCCCATGCTGCTAGTGCTGCTGCCTTCTTATATTTGTATAACTTGTTATTATACAAATTTAATAATAATAATAATAATAATAATAATTGTTTAATCATCAAAACTTATTTTGTCGCCTTAACAAAAGGCTCCATTCGAAGCAATACATACATATATGCCATTAGTCCAATCATCAAAGCATATTTTAAACGCGTTTGCAGAGATCTTCTTCAGCTCCTTCAGCGAATTCTCCTTAATGGCCTCTATCGACTCAAAATGGCATCCACGGAGTGGCAATTTAAGTTTTAGGAAAAGGAAAAAGTCACAGGGGGCTAAATCTGATGGTTGCTCGATGATATTTGTCCAGTTTTTGGTCAAAAAAGTGTTCACAATATGAGCCTTGTGAGACGATGCGTTATCATAATGCAAGATCCATGAGTTTTTTTCACAAATTGGGCCGTTTCCTACGCACATTCTCTCCAAATAATATTCTTTATTTACCGTAGAACCATTTAGAACCAGTGCCCGAGTGCACAGCACCATGACAATCAAAGGAAACGATTTGCATGACTTTCCCTTATGACCGACTTTGACGTGGTTTTTTAGGCATCGGCTTAAGTCACGGGGGTGGTAACCCTTAAATTTTGGTTTCCCAACACCATTTCCTTGACTTTGTAGACGTTTTCATCCGTAGAAGTCGTTGGTGGGCGAGCAGATCAGGGCAAATTTTCCACGACTTCTCTGCCCTCTGCAAAAGACTTATACCACTCGTAGACTCATGTTTTTGATAAAGCACACTGGTCATTTCAACGATTTGGCACACGAAATTTCAATCAAAACACTAAATTTAAGAAAAATTCCTTGTTCGATATTTTTATCCATAGTGAAAATCGCAGAGCACACCTACGACACTAAAGAGGACAGTTGTACCAACATTCCAGCAAATAAAGTTTAGACATTTGTGTAACGGTCACTTTTTAAATGAACAATTCCCGATAACTATTTTACAGAATGTATATAATTACAATAAGCACTACCATTCTTTGTTAGTTATGTGGCCGAGTAGTAGAGTACGTATTGATGTTGTTTCACAAATGGAGTGACCAACAATTTTTCACCACCTCCGATTGGCATACGGCTTTTATGAACACCTTTTTCAAGGCAGAAATACATTCGAAGGTTTGCTATTGCCTACCGAGGAGCGACCGTGAAAAAATATGATCTATCATTTGGTGTTTCATGCCCGAAGTTTCGAAGCCGGGCGCTAAAAGCCCAGGTGGATCCGACGGCTGCCTGGATAGTGTCATATAAATGGAGGAGACTATAATTTGATACCTCCTTTGAATGTTAGATCGTTGGTTTGCCATTACCTGACGTAGGGCCATCGCTGTTATATCATATAAATTAATATTTCATATCCACTTAAGACTTTAAACTCGTTCCCCCAAATGATGGTCAGTTTTCTGAATAATTACATCAAATATTACTAATCTGTATTTGAGTTTATTATCTACCATTTTATTTATAGACGTTCCACTATGCAGCCGATCATCCAACTCAATCTTGGACGTGCTCTATGGATGCAACGTTCAAAGTTCGCAAAGTTTAAAACTCATTGCGAAAATTTGATTTCTTTGCCTGGCTGCAAGTTCAAGCCAAGTAGCAACCAACTAATCAAACAACCGACCAACTACTCACGCGACCAAGCAAAAAGCGAACCAAACAACCATTGCTTAACACACCAACACAGACGCCGTACGCCAAGCAAACCACCCACTTGACTTGCCGGTCGCATTTTGCTGCACGTTCACACTTATTGTTGCTGGTATTGTTGCCACAGCAAGGGCCGCATGCCAAGAGTCAAAGTGCCTAGCATTACTTGAAATTCATGGCAGAAATCCTCGCAAATATTCCATGATTTCACCTTTTTCTGCATGCCTGCTTGAGTGCGGCCAATTCTTAACCTTTTGCTCTCTGTAGAGTTTGAGTAGCAACGAGAATGTTTCCTGGTGGTTTTGTGTTGATTTCATAATAAACGTAGTCTTTGTTGTTTTCATGCTAGCTGATAATAGCCCTATTAAGCTGCCTGAACATTCTGACACGCGTTTTGATTTTACTGCTGATATGGATAGTTACAATTACGCTAGCATATAAATGCTTGTAAATGTAAAAGAAAAAACACGTTTTGCTTAGAGAAAATATACCAATATTTTGTACTTTATTGAAAAAGTCGAAAATTGCGCAAATAGCTAAATGAAAAAAATTTTAAAAGGTGCGGTGTGGCCACAATACTCCTCTCCAAGAAGGTTATATCGGGTACTTGAAACGCTGGGTACAGATGGTCTATGAAAATCTTGAGTTTATTTCAGTTGACCTTAATGGAATATCTTTTTGGCTTCGGCCTATCAATCTGCAGAAACCTTATAGGGTGACGAAAGAGACGGGCGAACGTAATTCTCGCCGACAAAAACTTGTTTGCGTGATTTAATAATGCAGCTTGAGAAGCCTTTGCTAGGCAGGGTATTTTTCGCGGGCTTATTTTTTGCCATGGATTTGCGAACCACCTCAGTTTCATTTGTTTGTTCTTCGCAGCTATAAAAAATTGGAAGATATGCGGAGAGTTTCTCCAAAGACGATATCCTACGACATTTCTGAATGATAATCAAATGACCAACAGTATGAGCGGCAGACATGTTGTCCACTACTCGATTTGGTGGCACCGTAAAGCTGACTTCAATATTCGATGCCACCTCTCTCAGATATAAATATCGAATCAACTTTCTCCAATGGTTTGGCCTCAAAATGATGAACAATCCTCGCGAAAGCTGGCACTATCGACTGATCGACGCTGGCGGTTGTGAGGCAACCGAATGTAAAGTTTGTGTGCTTCGCGTGAATACATCTGAAGTTGACGTGTCAGTGCAGAGACACAAATTTTTATTTTGGAAGGATTATTAGCAGCAGAAACTCATAAAAAATTTTTGGGAATGTAAAAATAATCTGATCGCTTATTTCCAACTGTGCGTCGGTGAGTTTTAGAATAGAAACAAGCGTTTAATATGAACCACGTAGTGGGCGTCCAAGAGCAAAGTCACCAAAAATCATGAAGTAAGTGTATGGCAGTACATGGTGAAGTACTAAATTTGGCTAAGCGTCAAATTTTTGAGGTCATAGGGGTCTCAGATGAATGACTATTCTACATTATACATATATGAAAAATTTCATATGGAAAAGCTGTTCGGAAAGTTGGTGCCGCATTCTTCACCAATTCAGCAAAAAGCAGTGGAACAATATTTTGCTAAGCATGCGGAACTTATTGAAGGATTATTGGAATAAGTGTATTGAAGTTAGGGGATTATATTGCACAAAATAATTGCATTAAAAAAAAAAATTATTCAAGAACTTCCTAAGGCATATCCGAGTGCTCTTGTCTATAATATCAGTATGAAGCATACAAATTATGAGCCCCATTTACAAATGGACTTAAAGTGATTTTTCAAAGCTAAACATATATCATAATTAACCAGAAACAAAGTCCATTTGTTCGACTGCAAAGGCAAACGCATTTCAATTACAATGGAATATTATCAGAAAGTTTTCGCATCACTTGGAAAACATTCAATTGAAAATCGAACAATACAAAAAGCTCGTAAAATAAATAAGCTGACACAATCATTAAATTTCTGTGGCGCATACGCCTACAGCGTAACACAATAAAGCGAATGTACTGATAAAAAGGTGAATGGTAGAAGGGGTAGTGGAAGGCAAAATGTTTCAACTTACGAAGGAATGGCAAATGCCAGATAGCGAAAATAATACCAAATGGAAAAGGAGAAAACACACAACGCATTGTTTTATTCTCTGCAGCGCTTATCGCTCGTTGCCATTTATCGCAGATGGTAATTAATTTTGAAAAAAAAAAATTCAAACAATTGACAAAACGCAGGCCCAAGTGGAGACAAAGGTCGGCGAATAATAAATTAGTGAAAGTGATATAGGATATGCAGGCGAATGTAAGCATAGATAAGATAATATGTATGTAACAGTGTTTTAAGGAATTTGTATAGTATATTTCATCCCGGCGGGCTCGGAGTTGACAATTTGCCTGCAGTAACGGTTGACCGTCGCAAAAGGCGACGAAAATGCACACCTCAGCCTGTTAGTTCTGAGAATTAATTCAGCGCTAATAGGCTGAGCAAAATAGATACAGAAACGGCTTGGTAACGATGAGCGTTATTGTAAAAAAATTTAATGAGAAAGTTGGGCTCAGACAAAAACTCTGAATCCTTGAAAGAGATGCAATAGATCTCTCAGGTCGCAGCGCAAAACCTCTCATAATAATAATAAATAATAATGATAATGATATATTGTGTTCGGGAATAAGTTCATAGCGGTTTTATACCTTCTGAATTCGACGAAGAATGTCTCAAATGACTTTTGAAGGAGAACGGTCGCCAAATCAGCCATAAATTGGCGGAAAAAGTGAACTACGATCTTAAAGCGATTCTCAATCACCTTTGTTCAATGAGATTTACCGAAAAATTGTTAGCCAGGGTGCCTCAAGAGCTGAATCAAAAAATTAGCCTTCAAATTGCTTCTCAGCATCTCGCCCGCTATCGAGCAACACGCGGTCATAAATAGCGGTTTTTGTACCGAATAGTCACAGGATATGAGAAGCAAGGAAAAGAGAGAGATACGGCAAAGCCAAGAGTCAAGTCGGATCTTCATTCAAAGAAGACTGAAGGGACTGAGAGGGCACGATGCACTGATAACTGCTCGAAAAGGATGCTACGGTCCACCAGGAGCTCAGCTACATCGCATGATTGAGACTATTCGACTGAAAAGACATAATCGACATGGTCAAAGCGTCCTCCTTCTCGACAACGCCAGGCCCCATGTTGCACAAGTCGGCAAAGCCGCACTCCAAGAGCTCGAATAGGAGGTCCTTCAGCATCCACCCTATTCTCCGAACCTTGCACCGACCGATTATCATATTTTCCCCTCCGTGTCAAACCATATGAAGGCAGTTGCCTTTGATAACAAAGAGGTCCTTAAAAACTGGTTCAACAACTTCTTTGACGCCAGACCAGGCGATTTTTGGCCGAACGGCATCAACAAATTGGTCGAGAGGTGGGTAGAAGTTGCTAACAGCAACGGCGAATATAAATATAATTGATGCGCTTATTGATTTTCGCTTCAATAAAAGTCTTCTGTAAAAACGCAGCAAGCGTACAAGCGCTCGCTTGGAACTCTGATCTTAACAAAGTTACTGCAAAATCCACTAGAGCATTGTACCTACCTGCACAAAGCTTTTTGGAAAAACTTCGGAACGCCCCGGAATGAATTTACCGTTGTTAAGTCAGCAGTCGCTTACACTTCCCTAGCACGGTGGCCTAAAGTTAAGTACCGAAAGGCGGTAAATGAACTTAACAAATTGTACCGTCTCGCTTGTGTCAGTATAAGGCGAGCAATTCAAACGCCCAACTAAATATATTCGATGTGCTTTTATGTTTACCACCGCTTCCATTTTAATTGAAAAAGAAGCACTTTAAGGTTAAAAGGCATATCAGATTTAAAGTGCTTAGAAGACTTTCGATATAATCATATTCTTTACATATATGATTGTTATATTATCACCCAAACCTGGGGAAATAATTCTATCCACTTTAAGCCTGGCTCCCGGATATCGTTTACTGATGGGTCAAAATTAGACGATGGTAGAACAAGGGCTGAAGCCTTGAAATCCAACGTAGAATCTCTCTTGCCAACAAGTGCTACTTTGGACTAAGTAGGCAACTGAGCAGTAAAGTCCTCTCTCGACGAACAAAACTAACACTCTACAAGACTCTCATCATGCCCGTCCTAACGTATGGCGCAGAAACTTGGACGATGACAACATCCGATGAAGCGACGCTTGGAGTGTTCGAGAGAAAGATTCTGCGTAAGATTTTTGGACCTTTGCACGTTGGCAACGGCGAATATCGCAGACGATGGAACGATGAGCTGTATGAGCTTTACGACGACATAGACATAGCGCAGCGAATAAAGATCCAGCGGCTTCGTTGGCTGGGTCATGTCGTCCGAATGGATACAAACGCTCCGGCTTTGAAAGTATTCGACCAGCTGGTGGTAGTAGAGGAAGAAGAAGGCCTCCTCTGCGTTGGAAAGATCAGGTGGAGAAGGACTTGGCTTCACTTGGTGTGTCCAATTGGCGCCGGTTAGCACGAGAAAGAAACGACTGGCGCGCTTTGTTAAACTCGGCCAAAATCGCGTAAGCGGTTATCGCGCCAATTAAGAAGAAGAAGAAGAACAAGGGCTGGAGTGACTGGGCCCGAATTCAAAAAATTAATTCCAATATGTTTTATACTCAACAATCTTCCAGGCATAAATACCTTTTTTTTAATTTTTTTTTTTTGACTCAAGTGAAAATTTCCATTAATTATAAAGAAAAATATTATTAGCTAACGAGCAGAAATACATACCACTGAGAAATGTATGAGGAAATGTCTCCGCGCGAAAATACTTTCAGATAGTCAGGCGGCTTTGAAAGCCCTCCTGTCAACTGCAATCACCGTGTAATTATAAATGACTGCCTACACTTTCCTAACACAATACGGAACTTCACCACACATAATGCCGTAGTTGGGTTCTTAGACATGAGGAATATAAAGAAAATGCGATTGCTAATAATTTAGCTAAAAAAAGGGCAAACATGCTTTTAATATCGCTCTCTGTTACTTACAAACGGCCACATTAGGAAATTTGTTCGAAACGGAAAGAGGAAAGAAGAGAAGAAATTGGTTGAACACTGTCGAAATTCTATCGGTCAGCGATAAAAGAAACAATTCCTAACGCCAAACAGATAAATTTCAGATTAGCTACTTGCGCTCTGCATAGTAGACTTTAAGACTTTTAACTAGTTACTTAGAAGCTTCTGTAGCCTGAGATATCACTAAAGCAAAAGTGGTATCTTTGAGAACATCCATCATCTGTCGATTCTGTGAAATGGACACTCAAAATTCAGAACACATTCTTTGTGAATATACTACACTAGACAGAAAAAGGTTACACCACCTTGGTGGTACTCCCGTGTGGTAAAATTTTTAAAAAGCCTTAAAGTGTAAAGGCTTTTTTAGATCTCTTTTTGTCGCAATGCACAGCAGCCTAGTAATAATATGTACACAAAAGTACATTCCAGCTACCGATTCTTCCAAAAAATTGTAGCAGAAAGACCAAATGTTTAATTTCAAGCTTCCAATGCCAATAACACTCTTTTCTCTGCTTCTAGCAGCCGGTAGCGCATCAAATAATTGGAAGCCTGGTGTGCGTCTGATTACTCGCATAGCATCCACTATACGTAGATGAACTGAAGATATTCTTTAGAATTTGTAATTTACACCATTAAAGTGTCCTTCAAGCCGAACTTCATGAATTTCACTCCTGAATTCACTCATGAATGAACTCCTTTTAAATACTGAATGGAAATTACTTATGAAATTATCAATAGACCAATTGAAATGATCGCATTTGGTTCTTTCCGTCCATTGGCTGCACGGTAATTGACTGCCTAAAAGAATATCGTGCTCAGTTGTTGCCGCCGCTGGTTGTTGTCTTCATCTGGATTGCCATCTGTGTTTGTTTACAATACTA
This sequence comes from Anastrepha ludens, assembly GCF_028408465.1. Lineage (NCBI taxonomy): Eukaryota > Metazoa > Arthropoda > Insecta > Diptera > Tephritidae > Anastrepha > Anastrepha ludens. The sequence continues at coordinate 41,972,383 of NC_071500.1, read as the reverse complement.
ACACTCACTTAAAAGCAAAATCCTTTCACCGCTCTTTATCACACGTTTACTTTGTGAAAACTTAACTTCTCTACTCATGTTGTTTCATTTGGATAGCTCATAAATTATTACACTTCTGTAGTTTACGTTCTGAATGGATTTTGGAAAGATTACCCTCTAATGACCTTTGCATTCTTTAACTGTGACATCCTCTTACGTAGAGTCTCAAAAATCTACCTACACAAAATGTGCTCCTGACATGAGAGCTCTATCGATATTTAATAGTTGATCGGAGTAGTACTTGGTGTGAAAGAGTGAAGGTTGAATGAAAAATCTTTTAAACTCTTACGTCGACGAATTTTACAAACTCCTCAAAAGGACTTAGATCAACAAAATAGAGCGCTATACTTATTTATTAGAATTTATGATGATTACATATGAGCAAATTTGCTATCGCACTATGTAACAGTAATCAAGTTAAATATGCATTTGACGGGCGTGGCGTATGAGTAACTTCTGCGTTGATTTGAAAATGGAATTTAATATTAAAATGATAATGAAAATAATGACATCCAAAGATAAAATAAAGCGACAACATAAGAAAATTGCTAAAATTGTCTATTGTAATTAATTAAAAGCACTCAATACTTGAAGGTGGCGTAAAATCACCCTATAGGGAGTATTACATTTTTGCAAATATCGTCATAACATTTGACACTTATGAATTAGACTACCTTGGACAAAAATTAATATGTGAACCAAGTTTCATTGTGCAAACAAGCGCGGGGTTATAAAAATAGTCTAAGAAGAAGAATGAACTGTCTGAATGGACGGACAGACATAAAGGCAAAATGTGGAAAAATCCTTGTTTAGATTGTGAATTAACTTATTTAGCGTCAAGCTCTAAAAATGTTCACTTACAGTTAAAATTCACCATCTGAATAAACGATTAGCGGATATCATCGCCCATCAATTATTAGGAGGAAATGGTATAATTTTCCTAACAATTAGAAGCAATTTCCAAATATAAAGACCTGGAATGAGATATATATTACAATGTGTAAAGTGCTGGCTTAAGGTAAGGTTAAAGTCAGAAAAAAAGGGTTCACGGGATAACTCGATTAAATTTTTCACATAGAGCTTAGTTTCGAGTTCTCGATAAAAGTATCACATCGGTCCATAAATCTCTGACCTTTAGATGGTGTCACTAATAGCATAGCGATTTTGCTATCTCATAGTGCTAACCTCTAAAGGTATAATGTCAGAATTTCGGGTTATTCTTTACCAAGTTACAGTGCTTTAAGTGACGCTGTTTTTTTGCTATTTTTAAAAACAATAAGTTCAAAGCAATTTCGTGTGTTGATTTATCATTGTTTTCTTATGAAAAAAAAACCTTTGAAACAAAGCAATGGCTCGATAAATATTATCCGGGCTCTGAACCATCGGAAACAACCATAAAACGATGGTGTGCTGACTTTAAACGGGGCCGTACAGACACCGATGATGTTGAACGTCCTGGTCGTGGAAATGAGGCAGTTACTCCAGAAAATATTGAAAAACTCCCCTCAAAATCATCATGGACAATCGCAAAGTGAAGTCAAAAGAGAAAGCTGACATCCTGAAGATATCACAGGCTCACTATTTTGCACGAACATTTGGGTATGAAATAGTTGCTGTCGAAATGGGTGCGGCATTTGCTCACGCCGGAACAAGAATAACAACGAATTGATGATTCAAATCGCTGCTTAGGCATTATAAGGCGGGATAAGTCTGAGTTTTTGCATCGATATTTGACAATGGATGAAACATGGATGCAGCACTACACACCAGAGTTGAAACGGTAGTCATCTGAGTGGACTGGATCCGCTGAAAGCCGTGCAAAGCGACCAAAGACTCAACAGTCAGCTGGAAGGACTATGCCATCCCAAAATAAAGGGGTTGGCATAGTATAATTTGCGTTAATTATTTAGAAAAAGGCGAAACAGTTAATTCTGATTATTCTTGTGTATTATTGGAACAATTGAAGGAGAAAATCGCAGAAAAACGGCCCCATATGAAGAAGAAAAAAATCCTCTTTCACCAAGATAATGAACCGTGTCAAAAAACCGATGAAAACGTTGTTCAAATTGAACCAATTACGTTTCGAATTGCTTCCCCACCCACCGTATAGTCCACATCTCGCCCCGAGCGACTACTGGCTGTTTTCAGATCTCAAAAAAATGCCTCGGCGAATGAAATTTCAATAAAACGAGGAAGTTATCGCTAAAACTGAAGCGTATCATATTTCGAGGCAAAAGATAAATCGTTCTACAAAACAGGCGTACAAAAGCTACAAACTCGTTGGAATAATTGTATCACCGCCAAAAGGGGACTACATTGATGAATAAAGAAGAATTTTTGAAAACAAATGTTATTTTCTTATTCAGGCCCGACACGTATTGACCGATGATTTGATTTTGCTTACGCCATGAAAAATTAATTTTCAAATGGATTGGTAATATGAAAAAAGGTAAGAACTTGGTCTGGCTACATTTAATTACTTACCAAACGGGGAACACTGAAACGAATTGGATTAATTTTAATTCATTCCAGAAGGACTTAATATTACGAATTGTGTTGCAACTAAGGCAAAGGCAGGAACTTATTGACAAGTTTTTTTTATTTATCTCATATTTCTTTAAATAAAGTCTTTATGATAGAATGTTGTTCATTTTAATGCAGAAACCATGAAATGCAAGTTTCATACTTTATGTAAATTAAAAAACCTAAGATTCAATAAATTTCCATAAAAATTTCAAGTCTCTTAATAAGAATTTTTAAAAAATTATTGAAAGTCGACCATTGACTTTTAGTTTAAAAAAGCGTTGATTTTTGGCATTTTTTTGTAGACGATATTCGATATCATGAATACGCAAAATTTTGTGCATGAATTCAATTGTTGAGTCCTTTATAAGTTGAATTTTATTACACCGAATTTCAATGGGCTATAAAACTGCATACGGGAATTTTTTCTAAAAAATCGAATTAAAAGGTTTGAAAAGTTCAAGAACATTTTGAAAATTGTTGTTGCTTTTTTAATTTGCACAAAGTTTGAAGCTTGAATTCTTATGGTTTCTCTGATAGTATTTTCATAAAAATATTATTAAAATTAAATAACAAGCGAATAAATTGTCAAAAAGTTCCTGGGCTATAGTAATTTAACGCCGAAAGATTATAGAAGAAGAAGCTTGACTACAGCATGCAATAAAAACGCCAAGTCCTTGAGTTCAACCACGAAAAACTTAATGCCCAAACCGAATTTTTGGTCTACTGACCAACTGTCAGTTCGTAATAAGAGCAAAAACCACAATGTGTAGTATAGGTCATGGTTCCCAATTCGATAAGCTCGACAGTTAGAAAGTCAATGTGTTTCTCTACATGGTTAATACAGCCAGCAAATGCTCAGACAATCATACATAGATATTCATAATACCCACCCATTATACAATCTGATTTCCCCCATCTTTATCCTTTGCATTTATTGGCCCTTTTCTCTCTGTACAATTGTTTTTTACGTCGGCCATTACACACAAGTTTTTATTATTTACCGTTTTCTGAGCTTGTCATTCCACAAACGTTCCCCGTCACGTGGGCTGGAATGCCGCTCTGCTATGCTGGATACTCAATGAGAGTAATATTTATGGAACAACTCTCACTGCATGCTAAATACTTACTTCACTGTGTACATCAATCCAGGGCACACTTATCTTTGTGGAAATGTGTAGTTACTCTGACATTAAGTACATACGTACATATATATGTGAGTGTGTGTATGTGGCTTTGCATGTGTATGCAAATATTTGTTCCTATACAAATTAAATTTTTCATCGTACGCTCGGGTAAATCGCGTAGATTAATTTATCATCTCACGTTACGTAAGTGTAATGAACTTTGGAGAGTGCGATTATGTAAAATACCTTTGTATGTATGTATATAGCTACATACTCAACTCTTTCCGCATTTGCATAGTCACGCACTACATGCTCACACACGTAATGAATTTCGTTAAAGTTTATGCACAGACGTTAGAGCGGTTCGGTCGCCATACGAGAAAAAAAGTTGCAAGAGTACATACACCTCTGTATTTAAGGCTTATGTTAAGAGGAATTCAGTATCATGAGAAGAAGTTGTTTATCATTCCGCCGAAAATGGTTCTGTTATGTCAAAAAATGTGCCATTATTTATCATTGTTTTATACTTACTTATATATATATGACACGGAGAACAAAAAGAACAGCAAGTGTTTGTACAACCCAAACATACCACAAGTTTTTAATTCTGTCTTGGGCATAACTCTGTATAACTGGCCCACCAATGTGGAAATGGCTTCTGAGCTCGAAAGGGCATCAGAACGAAGTATTGAGGTATTGTGTTGATAATTATCATTTTTTTCTTTTTGACAATCGGATGCCAAATAACTAAGTTATAAAAAACACCATTTCGATGGTTCTTTGTGTGATCAAAAAAAAATTTTAATGGTGCCGAAATCCTCTGAACATATGCTACAGTGTGCACTTTAACAATTTTTTTTTCAACCCGGTCTAATGTAGGGACCCACTAGTAAATGTATGTAGATTATATATATATATAATTGGCGCGTACACCCTTTTTGTGTGTTTGGCCGAGCTCCTCCTCCTATTTGTGGCGTGCGTCTTGATGTTGTTCCACAAATGGAGGGACCTACAGTTTCTAGCCGACTCCGAACGGCAGATATTTTTTATGAGGAGCTTTTTCATGGCAGAAATACACTCGGAGGTTTGCCATTGCCTGCCGAGAGGCGACCGCTATTAGAAAAATGTTTTTCTTAATTTTGGTGTTTCACCGAGATTCGAACCTACCTTCTCTCTGTGAATTCCGAATGGTAGACACGCACCAACCCATTCGGCTACGGCGGCCGCCGTAGATGTAGATTAGGGCGGGTAAATTTGGGTGGAACTTTCCTTTTCGACAACGTTTCTAGCCAAGTTCAAATTCTACATAAAATTATAAGAAAAAAGGTCCATTAGAGCATAGCTCCAAAGTCAATTTCAACCAGGCCAAATATTAAACGAAGCTAAATTTTTGATCACAAACTTAAGTCATTTCATCTGTTTACAATCCTCAATATCATAGCCTCACAGTTCGCAGTGAGCCATTGCTTCCGTTTCAATTCGCCTCCACGTCACTCAGTCATCAGCTTTTCGTTTGATATCAGATATGCCCATAGCTCCAAGACCGTCTTCCGTGTCATCTCTCTATCGTTTTTTCAGTCTGCCTCTTCTTCTGTCGCCTTGTGGATTTGTTTCGAAGATGTTTTTTAGAGTTCTATCGTTGCTCGTTGGTAGAATGTGACCATACCATCAAATCTTTCGCACCCCTGCTAAGTATGTCTCTCTCGTCGTTGTACCGAGTGCGGTAAGTACCGTCTTCAAGTCTTAAAGGTCCATTTATTTTTTCTTATAATCTTTCTTTCAAAACAATTTAACTGATCGGTTTCTTTGGATTTCACAACCCGGACTTCTCACCCGTATGTGAGTGTAGGTCTTATGGCAGGTTTGTATATTCGTATTCTAGAAAGTAATCTCGAATTCATCAGTTTTGTATGCGTGAAAGAAGACTCATTTGCAGTTTGTATCTTGCGTTGTATGCTAATAGAAGTATCTTTCTGTGCGCTCAGACCAAGTCTAAGGTGCCTAAATTCATCAACTATTTCAAAGCTATAGCTGCCGATTTGTAAGTTATGTGTTGCGTTGTGCGCTGCACCTTCCATATATTTGGCTTTTTCCTCCTTGATGACAAGTTCTACCATCCTAGTAGATGATTCTAGACACATAAATGTTTCCTGTTTGTTACCGGCTACAATTTCTACGTCATCCGCATAGGCACAAATTTGTGTAGATTTGCAAATAATTGTGCCTCCGGGATATATATTAACTATAACAGCGTGTAGCAACAGGTTGAAAAGCAGGGATGAATACGCATTTCCCTGTTTTACAGCTGAGATCACTTCAAATCGGTCGGTGGCTTTATTTGGATTTCTTTTGTTTTACTTTTGCTCAAGTGCTTAAGCCAATCAGACGCACTAGTTTACAAGGTATGCCTAACATCTTTAAATGATGTTCAAATTTTTTCGACTAAGTCTGTCAAACGCTTATTTGAAGTCCACAAAAAGACAACATAGAATAATTTTATTTTTGTGACATTTTTCAAATATCTGGGACAGCGAAAAGCATTGGTCAATTGTTGGTGGCCCTGATGGCGCATTAATGGTCGCCTATATTTTTTTCAGCATATTCATTTAACTTATTTTAGAGAATATTGGAAAATTTTTTCTGCAAGTATTCAGCAGAGAGGCGCCTCTATAGTTTTCACGCTTGATTTTATCACCTTTTTTATGTTTTGGTACTAGTGGATCTGTTTGCAATATTTGCAATATTTTTCTGGCAAATTTTTGTTCGTAAATTTTCAATAAAAAGGTAGTTTATTGTATAACAAAATCTTTAAATAGAATTAAATTTTTTTTGTTCCTTGTTCACTCCACTCGGGAACATAGGGCCTTGACAAGACCCAGTCTTGCGTTGGTGTCGTTAATCTATTTTGCTTTCTGACAGGGTAGGTGATTAGTCTGCCGCTATTAGTCATAAGTAGTGGGAATGCCCACCTGTTGTTGCTTAGGAGCGCCACCTGTGTGTCACATTTTTCTGGCAGAAGGATCACCCAGATAGTTGAGGACTTCGCTAAAGTGGTGCGTCTGCGCTATTACCGCGATTGCCCGCTTCCTCTTGCTGGCGCCTCTGATGCAATGTGTAACTGTCCCTTTTTTGTTTTTTTTTTTTTGTTCGCTTGTTTCAGCAGTCACAATGCAAGTAATGCGCCGACTTTTGTGCCGTAGTAAGGATTGGAAAGATAAGACTGTTGGGGTTGAGCAAGGAATTTTTTTTTTGTTTTTAGAAAGAGGGAAAGTAGGTAAATTTGGAAAAGTGCGAGGACCGTGCTTTACATGGGACTCGAATTCAAACTTTGTGCAAAATTCAAATGATTATCGTCAGAATTTAAAATTTCTAGTCAGCGTCTTTTTATAGCCCATTAAATTTTAGTATAAAAAAGTCCATTAAAAATCGCATATGTTTTTGACATTTATTTTTCCTTTTTGCAAGGGTTGTGGAAGTGCAAAATGACAGCACAGCAAATTATATGTATGTATTTATTTCCAAGTAATTTTTTTTACATTCAAATTACTTTCAAACATCAAACCACAAAAAATATGTTCACTATTTGGCAACATCTTGCTGTTCTTTACATAAAAAAAATTATTTAAAAATAGATTATTCGTGCCAAAAAAACTCCAAGTGCAAGTTTGTAATAAAATAATAATAACAAACATAAAAGTAAATAATACAAAAATAATGAAAAATATGTATATAAAAGTAATAACAAATATATATATGGGGTGTTTTCGATATCGATAACTATATCAAATCATAGTTGAGAACGGCAAACTGTGTTGACATTTCTATTAAGGTTTGGCAAGTCAACATGTACATATAGTTTAACGCCAGAGCAACGCTTCGAAATTGTGGAAATTTGCTTTGAAAATAATAATAAATCTGTTCGCGAAGTCCAAAAAAACCAAGCCTTGAAGAAGACGCTAAAATGTGGATTGGTCGTCGTTCTCTACTTGTTCGCCTTTGATCTTCAACTACGAGGAGAATTTGACATAAGGATCTTGGCTTATACAATACAGCTATTGCAAGGATTAAACCAAAGGATATAGTTTGCGTCGTGTTTTTGCTGATTTGGCCCATTTAGACTTATTATTCAGATTTATTGGAAAATGTAGTCAAAATTGTACTGATAAAATGGACCATTTAAATCGTATCGGCGACAGACATACATATGCCGGGTATTATATTCAAAAAATTAAATAAATCCCTTGAAACTTCCTACCAGATTATATTAAAATATTTGTGTTTTATATTATCATTTTAAGCTTTCAAGCTCTCAAAAAAGCCCCATTTATAATTGGCGCGTACACCCTTTTTGGGTGTTTGGCCGAGCTCCTCCTCCTATTTGTGGTGTGCGTCTTGATGTTGTTCCACAAATGGAGGAACCTACAGTCTCAAGCCGACTCCGAAAGGCACATATTTCTATGAGAAGCTTTTTCATGGCAGAAATACACTCGGAGGTTTGCCATTGCCTGCCGAGGGGCGACCGCTATTAGAAAAATGTTTTTATTAATTTTGGTTTCATCGAGATTCGAACCAACGTTCTCTCTGTGAATTTCGCATGGTAATCATGCACCAACCCATTCGGCTTTAGAATTATGCTCTAGTAGACTTTCTGCCTTAGAATTTCATGTAGAATTCAAATTTGCTGAGAACGATATCGCAAAAAAAATTGTCTCACCTTAATGTGCATGCATACGGACTATGTATGTATGTATGCATACCCAGCAACCAAAAGAGTTAATAACAGTGAAAAAAGGTTTTAATGCACCTAGGTAGGATAGCGTATAGAGTGGACACTCAGGCCTCATAGTTATGGCTGAAAAGGGGCATTTCCTGATACAAGAATTTATGGTAAGTAGTCACGTTATCACTAAAACGATGTCTCCAACTATAACGCTAACAAACTGTGATGACATTGTCCCTATTTTCGATTGGCTTTAGAGAAGGTAACAATTCAACTAGCTCCAGAAAGAATCTATTGTAACAGCTCTTTTCTTCGCTTATTCACGAATCATTAAAAGTTTCGTAAGGTTGTGTGCTTATAGGTACAGCGATCCTAAAAACCAACTTTTGGGTTTGACAAAGTCTTAATAAAGTTAAGTTTGCACAGTATGCGAAATATGGCTTAGCATAACTTTCTAATGAGCCGTGAGAGAGAGCTAAGAAGTGTTTTAGATATCCTTGCATACAATTTCGGAGTAAAGGCTTTCGCTTGTCTCTTACCTTCCGCATTCATTTAGTAATGTCGGAGCTTTTTATTCATCCAGATCTATTAAGACGCCCAATGGAGCTCCGTGCTACTTCGTGGAAGGATCCTAAGCCTGGGCTGTCCCTTTCGTGGCGAGGATATCTGTCACTATGTTACGCTTACTTATACACGCAGCATGACCGCGTACTCATGTGAGCTACACCCTAATCATGAATGCGATTTCAGTTTATTGTTGAGGGAACTCCCGGGCCGAAATGGATGTAACTTTGTGCGCTTTTGAGGCAAAACATCCGCACATCGTAAAGTGAGTGCATGTAAAAGTGTTCATTGGTCGTTACATTGCCTCCATACTGCCTCACGTATAGCTTATTGACCTGAAAGTTTTCTTGCCCTATGCTGGTAAATATAAGCCTTCAAGATTTTATAGCACAGACTCCTGCTTCGACAACATGGTCGGTTGTGTGGTTCGGCGGATTACTTACTTACCCTCTGTCTTTTCTTCTGAGTCTAGCCATGAGATCTTTCCATTTGCAATTTTTTCCAACTTTTGTAGCACCTCAATGCGTCCAATTTTTTTAATTTAGATATTTTTACTGCTGGGTATACTAATTCAGTCGCGCTTGGTACTCTTATCATTGCATTTTTACCATGCGTGCATACCTCAACCCACACATAGACATGTACGTGTATTTGTAATCTTTTATTACATTACATTGTGTTTAAGTGGATTTGTAGAGTTGATTACCGTTCTTCAGTGCATAATTGAAATGCTTTGGAAGTTAAATTGTTGCAAGAGCTATTTTGCGAGTTTCATAAAACAAAACTAAAGGCGTGGCAAAGCTCTGGCTTTACCATTTACGATTTTGCATACCATCTCGTTTAATTACATTTTAAATCACGTAGAATAAAAGCAAAACCTGAATTAAAATTACACAACTAAAATTGAATTTCTAGTCTGACTTAAAATTAGATAGTTATAAATATATTCGATTCTTGATTGATTCAAGTGGTGATTCTGCAGTTTATAACAGCCCGCTCTTCTAGGTTTTTAAAATGCGGTTTGTCAACGGTTAACATCTTCACCTTCCATAGGGCAAGGCATTCACAGAGAAAGCGGAACATAGTTTCCTCTTTCTCCAGTTGATTACAACTATGGCAGTATACATATATTGTGAGGGATACCCGTTTGGGCTGTCTGCTCTCCTATGGACCAGAAGCCAGTTATCGCTGCCGTGAGTCTGTAAGCATCCCTTCGTTTCATATTTGTCAATGTTGACGACTATTTGTGGTTGTACGTGGGCCATAATGTTCTGCCAACTTTGCTTGTTGTCTGGTCTCTCCATCTACAGGGTGGCTGATGAAAGCCGCTACCAAAAAAAAATTGAATAACTTTGTTTCTTTTTAAGTTATCCATTTCATTTTTGTTTTAATTTGCAGATTGATCTTTAAAATTTATTAAAATGGATAACTGGGACACGCAAACAAGAATTTGGATAGTCCGCCGCTATCACGCACTGGAGTCCGTAGTTTTGGTACAGAGAGAGTACAGGCGGATGTTTGGCGGCGATCCCCCGAGAAGATGGACCATAATGAGACTGGTGAATAATTTTGCTAAGCAAGGAACAGTCGCAAGAAGGCCTTATCATCGAAACCCACCAGTTCGGACGGAGGAAACGATCGCTGCTGTAGCTGCAGCTATACAAAGCAATCCAAGGGTTTCAACAAGAAGCTTATCTGCTCAACTTGGTGTCAGCCGACAGTCTTTGCAAACAATAATGCACAAAGATTTAGACTTATTTCCCTACAAAATTCAAATGGTTAACAAACTGAATGCAGCAGACTTGCCGATTCGCTTGGAATTTTGCCAGAAGATCCTGCAAATGGTGGAAGAAGACTAAAACATGTTAAACTGCCTTTTCATGTCTGATGAGACCAATTTCGATTTAAACGGCAATGTGAACAAACAAAATTGTCGAATATGGAGTACTTCTAACCCACAGATACTCCACGAGACGGAATTGCATCCTCTTCGCGTGACAGTGTGGTGTGCGGTTTCTTCACGCTGTATTGTCGGGCCTTATTTTTTTGAAGAAAATGGTCACACCGTTACGGTTACTGGAGACCGTTATTTGAAAATGCTGAAAGAATTTTTCTATCCAGAACTACGCCGAAAGAGAATTCCTTTCAACTCTGTGTGGTTTCAACAAGATGGGGCAACGTCTCACATAGCCCAGACTGTTATGACAGAGTTGCGACGAAAATTTCCCAATAAACTGATTTCAAGAAACTCCGAATTTCGTTGGCCCCCCAGGTCACCTGACCTTACTGCACCTGACTTTTTCTTGTGGGGTTTATGTAAACAAGAAGTTTATAAAACAAAGCCAACAAATTTGGATGAACTAAAACAATCCATTCGGGCAACAATTGCGGCTATTCCTGTCGCAACTCTCAAAGCAGCAATGAACAACTTTTTACTAAGATGAAGCACTTGTGTCAACGAGCATGGGGGGCATTTAAATTCAATTATTTTTAAAACTAGTTAAGCTACATTTAATAAAATTTAATGACCTTCAATTTGAAAAAAAAAATAAATGAATTCCATACACTAAAAAAAAAGTTATTTGAGTTTCTTAATGTAGCAAAATTCATCAGCCACCCTGTATAAACCGCGGTTCGTAGATAGTGCGATTACCGATTCTCCCCTCTGTCAGTTCGTCCAATTTTCGTTTCCATCAATGTTCCGATATTCCGGGACTCAGATTAAGGCTACGTTATGGATTAGATAGTTTAAGATAGATATATTTCCACAGTTGGACGATTCGACTCAACTTGGACGACAAAATGCTTGAAAGTTTGCGTTGCTGCAATTTATACGTTTCTACACAATTTATCGGTTTGCGATGAAATGTTGCTGAGTTGCTGCGAGCATACCTGGAAAGGACATATGCAGAATATACATTTGACACAGTACGACAAAAATGAAATTTTTTTCGCTATCCAGGAAATGTAACGAATCGGCACCTAAAAATAGAGATTTTACATTGTAATGCCGTATACTCAGCTTTTCATTTTCTAATCAATTAATTTTTTAAAAGAATTTAAACATTCAAAGGCAAACAGAGGAATCCATTGCGTATGATTTATTTCATAGAAGGAAAGTTGAATTATTTTTTTTCTATAGTCTCACTGTCATTGGGCCATGTGGCGCCAACTTCCCGAAACCATGTGAGCGTATTTCTCATTATTGACAGAAAATAATCGTTCAGCATGTGCCGCTAAGAGGCAACGCCCGAAATAATTTCAAATTTTCAAAATAATATGGGCCAATTATTCCACTGCTTGACAATGCAACCAAACCGTCTCTTTGGGACTGGGAAGCGGCTGTTCACATTTTAACAGTGAGTTCTGCCCTTTAGGTGACCAGTAATGGCAAGTTTGCTTATTTAGGCTTTCATTTAAATGCAAATGGGCTTCATCACTTCAAAAGATAGTGTTTACCGTACGAAATCGCTCCATTATTGTTTCGCAGAAATTTTTACGCAAATTGTAATCGTTAGGCTTGCGCGACTTGTTTTTTGAAGGGGTGAAGTCTAAGATCCTTCCTTAATATTTCATACACAGCAGTTTTTGGAAGACCCACGGCAGCAGCTCTCTTGCGCACGGACTGAGGCAGACTATTATGCAAACTTGTAGCGATGAGTTCAATATTTTCCTTTGTTCTCGGTTTCCGGCTGAGCCCCAGCCGTGGGCTGTTTGTCACCAAACTTGTTGCCCGAAGCATTCGCACCCATCAACGAATCAAATATTCATTCAACGTAAGTGCCGAATATTGTAATGTGAACAAAATCTACGACTAGCAAATGCGCCTGAGGTGGCCAAGAGCTCGAAAATTTAGAGTATTTTAAGGATTTTTTTTACAGTAAAAAACTGAAAAACAATATTTAAATTTTTTAGGCTTTATATTTAACTTCTTTTACATACAGAAATGAAAAACAAAATTTTTTTAATTTTAATAATTTTAAAAATGGCGCTAAAGTTGACCCTCCCGAAAAATTAAACCTGGATGGTGTTGGCCATTTTGGTTCTTATATTTATCTGAAGCACAAAAACCAAAAAACTTATTAATCAGTATGACTGTAGATATGTCTCGTACTAGAATAAAAAAAAAATTGACCAAATGGCGCGGTTTTGAATTTGACACTCTAAAAATCGGGTTTTTTTCAGTTTTTGAAGCAAAAAAATACAAAATAATTGAAACAATAATAAATACAAATAAAAGCAAAAAATTAATTTTTTTTAATTCTAGACCACCTATAATCTAATTCTATCAATGGAAACAATGTGTACCTTTAACATATTGTATAATTTTTTTTTGTTCTTTTTAAATAAGCCATGGAGAACTACAACTTAACGCAATAAATGAAGAGGCATGCAAAAGACTCGAGGAACGTTCTGGCACTTACCGATCTGCAGAATATATTCTGCAAGTGCTAGCGATCATTGGAAATAGAGCTTGTCAAATTTAATGAGAGCCCTTGCGAGGAAGCTTAATGTTTCTGAGGGTGTTATCCTTCGAGTTGTCCATGAAGATATGCGGTATAAATCCTAGGTCATGCGCATAAGACAGTTTAGGTCGAAGAAAACACGAGAACAAAACGCCTTCTGAACAAAAGTAATTACCCCGAATCGTCTGAGAAGTTATGTTTTTTCTGACGGAAAGAATTGTGACCAGTACCAAAAGACCTACCACAAGTATGACAGATGGCTATAGTTCAATCCTACTGCCGCTTCTGTTATCATGCACACAAAAACTCTAGCCAAAGGAGCAAATTTCATATAATTGTACTTTGGAATTCCAATATAAAATATTGAAACCCGCTGCAGATTGCGTATGGAAACATTGAAAATTACTTGCGCACAATCATTGCCACTTGCTTTGTAATAGAATCTGAAAAAATGAATATTTGCAAAACGAGCCGTGCAAAAGTATGCAGCAGTTTTTTATCGCTGAATTACGAAGTACAGCGGCTGCAAAATAGCTTACATTAAAATATTCTCTAATTTTTTGCAAATAATGTTTTTATTATTAAATAGTTGCTGTCAACGTTACACAATTTTAAATTTAAGCCATATTGTGAAGTGTCATATTTACGAAGTGTCATACTTCACGAGCTCGTCGTAATTCAATTTTTAAACATCGATGTTTTTAATTTTCGGTAGGTACGCCTATTTTTTCACCTAAACGACACACTGGAGTAAGTTTCACTCCAATTCATAAACTTTCTTACACAAACCAAGTCAAAGGAGGATGGTTCCATATGTAGAAGTGCACGCAAGTGGGGAAAGATACTGATCGCCATTCACTTAGGAGTGGCCGGGACGATTCTTCTGCATATAGTTCACGCAGCTCAGAACTTCCGGGATTAGCCCAAGTATCCTCAGGGTAGCTTCCGAACACCCTTTCGGGAGTGAGCCAACGTGAGAAGGCGAGGCATCCCAGGATAGCTGGTTGTGCGCTGGGTTTGGGACCGACTGCCGCCCAATGAAAACATATACAAAGTCTCGGATGCGGCCAAAATCGGTTATCGGGCCAATTAAGAAACGAAGAAGAAGTCAAGGTTTTTATTTACACTTTTTTTTCGAAGTATTCAGATGAAATTAATTTAAAATTAATTGCTGAATTTAATTTATTCAAAGTTAACCTTGTAAAATAAGGATAAAAATAATATTCTCCAAAAGGTCAATAGGTCATGGAGAGAAGCAAATACGTGTATTACAACCAGACTAATTTGGCTACAAATAGATCAGGAGAATCGCTTAACTTCTAAAAGAAAACACCTCGAAAGTCATGGCTTGTGTCCCCGCTCATTGGCTGTTCGGTAAGCACTTTTCTAGGCTAGAAGTATTTTCTCCTGAATACTTCAGAAGTTGTAAAAACGGGGAAGAGGAAGAAACAGTAGAGCCCTTCCTCTGTAATTGTCCAGCCTTAGAGAGGAGTAGAGCGAGGTTGTTAGGAAAATACCATTTTGACTTGCCGAACTATACGGTGTGGGTATAAAACATATCCTACACTTCATAAGAGAGTCTAACCAGTTCCATGCAAATTAACAGTGATGTTCCTGTGCTACACAGTGGTACTACAACGGTCCAGCATGGTCTAAGTGAGTTGGATACTCTAAGCCGACTGCCACAACAACCAGACCTCAGCTATCAGATAATATAATAAACCTGCATGGATTTTATTCACATAAAGAAGATTTTTATCAGAAATAGACTTTGCGGTCAAAAAAAAAAATATGTATCGGAAAACTATCTTGGACTTTAAAAAACTATATAAACTAAGAATCAAGTAATAAGAACACGAGAAGGTAACAAATTCATAAAAATACGTTAGTTATATTATTAGTTAGTTAATTGCATTATATATAATTTTCGTAGTAGTATGAACTACATTTTTGTATAAAATTAATTAAAATTAAAAAATAATACTCAGTAAAAACCCTCTCCTTTGATGCTGACAGTATATACGTATATATATTTAGCTTAGTTTTGTCAGAGATGCATTTGTATCTTTTCGAATTCCGTTTCTATAAGATTTTCTTTCAGAGCAATAATGGCAATGTGGTCTAGAAGTCGGCCTTTAAGAGAAAATGATATGGTAATTTTTTTATCTGGTTTAGTTGATGAAATAATTGATTTTTGTGAAGATGATAGTGTCCTAGACTTGTCTTTTGACATTAACTTACTATATATGTAAAAAAATTACGCGAACTACACACTGAAGTAAATTTCATCCAACCACTTTTTTAGATCTGCATAAATTCGGTGCGCAACAAGTACCGAGAACTTACTGCATTCGATACATTTCCAGATGTTAGAAATAAACAAACTGAAGCCCATCAAATATTTTGAGGTGTGACTCACACACCAGTGTGTCCTCCGAAGAAAACTTCTTGCTCCTTTGTACGACTGCTGATATCAAATCGAATGTTTTTCTCGTTCTACTCGTTATGCTCCCGTATTGTGCTCTTTAAGCACCTACTCAATATCTACCTTTCGTTAGTGGAGAAGAAAGAAAAAGCACATTGTCACAAAAAGTTATGCTAACCACAAATTTCGCCATTTCACTATTACAGTTTCATTAACACATAAATAACCCGAGCAAAACATAAATAGATACTGCCCTAACTCGAAGATATAGCTTTGTACAGGTTTACACTTGTGTGCTGGATTTATGGATGACACTGTAATAGACAAAATTACAGAATAAGCAGAGCAATGCCTTACAAAGATTTTAGATTCACTCGTGACCACGTGTGTCGCGTTTGTATTAATATACGAGAGGGGTTCAATAAGTACCCGTGTTAGAAATGAAGACACCATTTTCTCAAAAAAAATTTGTTTTATTTTTCAACATACTCGTCTTTTAGAAAGATACACTTCTGCAAATACTCCGGCCATTTTTTTAACCACACCAAAAATAAGATTTGTCGAACTCTCCAAAATACACGTCTGTCGCGGTGATAACTTCCCTTTTAGAACTAAATTTCTTCCCCGCGAGCTATTTCTTAATGTTAGGGAACAAGGAAAAGTCGCAGGGAGGCAGTTCGGATAAATACGGGGTGTGCGGCAACAATTCATAATGCCATACATCAAGTTTAGCAGCGAGAACTCCGGATGAAAGTGCTGGTGCCTTATGGTGGTGAAACAGCATCTTACTTTTCGCCAAATACGGTCATGTCTCCTTCGATTTTTTGTGAAAGCGGTCCAATAACTCACTGTAGTATTGTCCAATGATCTTTGTTCCCTTTTCTAAAACATCCATGAGGATGACGCCGTTCGCATCCCAAAAAATCGTCGCCATGACCTTTCCGGCCGATGGGACTGTCTTCGCCTTCTTTTGAGTAGCTAAATTGGGAGAAATCCATTGTTTTGACTATTGCTTAGTTTCTGGTGCGTAATGATGAATGCAGATTTCATCAACGGTGACAACTCGACGCAAAAATTACTTCGGAACTCGCTTAAATTGCTCCAAACACTACTTCGAAGTTAACAGCCGCTTCCATTTGCTTTTACTTGTAAGCAATCGCGGCACCCATCGAGCTGACAATTTTTTCATTTCCAACTTATAATGTAAAATATAAATTGCTGTTCCGGTCGACACACCTATGGCCCTTGTTACTTTGAGCACTTTCGTTCGTCAATCAGCGAGAATCATGTCGCCGACTTTTTGAATGATTTTCTCGGTAATCACGTCTGCCGGACGTCCTAGTCGCTCCTCGTAAAGAACGAATGCTCGCCCACGTCCATAGACAGCATCTAACTTTGCTTTTATCTCCTTGCATTTTTCCCCATCCCAAAAAGCGAATTACCGAAAGATTCTGCTCTTTTTCCATCTTAGCGAAAATCACGAAACACATCTTACTCGAATATCTGCCAAACCCAAACTGACCTATCAATCAGTCTGAAATTCGTTTTGCCATCGTTTGACAGATGGCACCTCACGATGCTAATACCAACTTCCCTCAGAAACGCCCTCTGTCATCAACATGGGTACTATTTGAACCGCCCTCGTGCATTTTTATGGAATAACCTCATCCGTACACAAGCTATGTGAAGCATACTCGTACTTATCCATTTAATATATTATAATAGTCTCTTACTCCTTAGTCCTTGCCAATCCCTTTTTAGGTAATTAATATAAATTGCATCAGTGTATGTGGGCATATTCCTCTGAGCATAATTTAAATGCTAATAAAGTCTGCCGCTCTGCACAAAATTGTATATATGCACGATTTTTTTCTACACAAACAAGCACACATAAGTATGTATTACACAAATACATGTGTATGCCTAACCACCTAATTAACTACAGGCTTTACACACAAAATTACATGCCTGGGCCACTACACCTTCTAATTTTCGTTCGTTTCGTAGGTTTTCGCACGTCTGCAAACAGCCATGCTCCCCTTTGCCCCTTTGAGGATAAACAAACTAGCTTAATGCTGTTAAGAATTAAAGCTCAAAAAATTAATGTGTCAACTCAAACCTTTGTGTCATAATTTTCACCGTAGAAAATAAATGTAAAATTACATACTTCTACTTAGCAGTTAAGATACGACGTGCAGGTGGTTAAGATTGGTGAACGATATTAAACCTTCTAAAACCTATACTAATACCTCTGCACACAGATACATATTATACATTGTACAGATTACAGTCTACCTACGCAACACCGCTGAGCACTTTAGACACTGAGGTGGTGGTGATGACAACAATAAGCAGTTTTTAGTTAGCAGTGACTAATTACATTGTAAGCTTGAAAGAGATTAGTTGATTTGCCTATTTAGACCAAAGTAGATATATTTTTCACTTATATGAAATTACTGTAAAATTAAGATACTATACAAATCACAAAGGGAAGCTACTCAGTTATATCCTGAGGTTAGAACAAAAGTGAGTAGCTTGCTGGGCCCTCTTGTAACGTATGATAATGACAATGGAAGCACTTATTGGATATTCATCTGCCTTACAGGGTAACAAGCAGCGTACAAGTTCGAACCAGCGAAGGATTGGTGAGCGCACAACACCTGTAATACACATCTTTTAGCTTAACGAGAATTTAGGATAAGATAAAATAGTATATAATACATCGTGAGCTCTTAGTTGTCAGAGCGGAAGTGAAATTTTCTCGCCTTTGAGGCTGCTAAGGAAATTATGAAAATTAGCAAGCCGTCGGATGCCATAGCTGAATAGGTTGATGCGTGACTACCATTCAAAAGTGCACAGGCTCGATGCACCGGGCTCGAAACACTAAATGAGAGAAACATTTTTTTTTTCATAACGGTCGCTCCACGGCAGGCAATGGTAAACCCCCGAGTGCATATCTACCAGGAAAAAGCTTCTCATAAGAAACCATCTACCATGCGGGGGCGGCATAAAAATGTAGGCCGCTCCATTTATGGAATAACATTAAAACGAATAGCATAAATAGCCGAAGGAGCTCGGCCAAACACCTAACGTAGGGGATGTTTTTTTTTTCTTTATTCACTACTCTCGGGAGCATAGTGCGTCGACAAGACTTGCATTGCGTTGGTTTCGTTAATCTATTTGATTTCTGACGGGGTAGATGATTAGCCTACCGCTACCAGTCCTAAATAGTGGGAATGCCCACCTGTCGTTGCTTAAGAACAACGCCTTCTTACTGCTTGGAGCACCATCTGTGCTTCACACTTTTCTGACGAAGGATCGCACAGCTTATTGAGGACTTCGCTAAATTGAGTGTGTCTGCGCTATTACCGCGGTTGCCCGCTTCTTCTTGCTGGCGCCACTGATGCAATGTGTAACTATTTGTTTTTGCTTGTTTTAGCAGCTACAATGCAAATAATGCGCTAACTATTGTGCGTGATGAAATGGATAAGGTTTTTGGGTTGGAGGAATGAGATTTTGTTTGTTTTTTTTTTTTGTTTTAGAAACAGGGAAAGTAGGTAAATTTGGAAAAGTGCAAGGACCGTGCGGGATTCGAACCCACAACCTCTGGGATGGTTAGTGCACCTACGATAGAGCTAGACTACCGAGGCTACGTAGGAGGATGTAAGTGCCAAATATATATATCAGAGTGGTGTTTTTACGCGATATGGGTAAAAGCAAATATCTTTCCTATGCCAAAAAAAGTTCTGGCTCCTATTCCTACAGATTAGTATTGTATTAATGTTTTTGACCTAGTGTTACACGATGCGGCCAAAGGTTGCTTCTATGAGCGCTGCCCCTGCCACGATATAAAAATCTTGCTTGGCGACTTCACCTTGGCATTAGGCAAGAAAGGAATTTTTAGTCCCGGAGTTAGAAAATTTAGTCTGCACAACGAAACTTTCGGTAACAGACAGACGCTGATCGACTTCGCAGGAGCTCAAAACATGGTAGTTTGCAGCACCAGATTTTATCATAAACAAATACACCATGCCACATATTTGGATGTACTCTCATCGAAATGTGCGAAACTAGATTGATCATGTTACAGTGGATAGAAGAGAGAATGTTTCAGATATACGTACGATCCGAGGACCCAACATCGACTTGCATCGATCCAAATATGCACATGCCTCTGGTCAGCACAAAACCCATATCTATCAACGCAAAGAATGCGCGACATCGGGAAGCAACCGCAACAGATAGCCAAAAGATTCGCCACACGACTCTCAGCCCGCCTCGTTCTTTACGTACCGCCACCAAAAAAGAAATTGGATTTTGGCGAGTCCGAAAAAACAACTGATACGACGTAATAGTCCTACTCAAGGGCTACGACGCCAGTGGTGCTAACTCAGGTTAGTGTTGTTCGAAACTTCCCGTAAACGAAACCAAACAAAAAAAAGGGAGAAGGACGCGAAGCGTTTTGAGGCGGTATTTTTATGCACGCATTCGAAAGGGCCGAAATTATCATACGTCTCGGCTGCAAAAGTAATTAAAAAATCAAAAAAATTTGTTTTGATGTAGAATCAGCGATATAAGGTGCACAAAAATGTTGATGACTTTTCCAACTTTTTAAGCGGGACCCTTTACTCTCAGAAAAACAGATTGAGAAGCAACAAAACAAGAAAATGGCGTCACAGTAATTGACTGGCCTTCCCAGCCCCCAGACGTCAACCCCATTGAAAATGTGTGGGGAATTATGAAAACGCATCTTGTCGGAAGGCCAGTCCACGATTTAAAGCAACTCGTGCGTCAAGGGGGGAGCCTGGTTTATGAGGTCTAAAATTTGCATCTCTTTGCGACTTTTTTTTTTAAGGAAAAAATTGCTTTAGCACTGCAAAGTTTTTTCTATCTTTTAATGAACATTTAAAAAGTATAAAAAATATTTGTACTGGTTAAAATAAGTTGAGAAAATTGTTAAACATAGAAATTAGTAGAGCGCTGCAACGCTGGAGTTTCCAACTGGCGTACAAGATACAGCTCGTAATTATTATCTAAAGCAAAAAATTCAAATGGATTTCTAATTATCATGACTTTTTATTCTAGATGAACTAAGAAAACTGAGAGAAATTCCAAAATTTCAACTTTTTGGAGGTTTTAAAGAAAAAAATGCCTTTCTATAAAAAAAAAATTCACTTCAACTTGGTATAAAAATCTATCTTGGTTTTTTATATATTTTGTTAGTTCAAATAGAAGAGAATTTAAGAAGGGAACAAACTATGATTCATTTCAAAAGGTTCGCTAGTTTTTTTCATTCATGTACGCTAATTCAAAGAAATCATAAAAATGAAAAGTCGAGAAAAGAAGATAAAGTTTGTACTACAGCTGTCCGGTCACAGCGTAACTACCTAATGCTAGCCTACCTTTGGCTTTGTATCTACGGAAATATTGAGAATTAGGCTCTGTAACTTTGTGTGAATATTCTGAAATATATTAGGAATCGCTTAAAATGAAAAAAAAAAAGTTGCCGAGAAGATGTCAGGCGATACTCGACGACGATGGAGACTACACAGCTTATTGAGTAATTGCGACTCATAGTTTTGAACATACTTTTATGTAAAAAAATTTTAAATATATATATTTTATACTCCATGAATAATCACTGTTCCTTTGTTCAGCACTACACTAGTTAATGATCTAGTGAATTAGAAACATGTCATTAACTAGTGTAGTGCTGTTATAAATGCTAGTTTGTCAACTGACGTATCGTCGATGCAGAGGCTGATAACTCAGATTTAGAAATAATTAATTATTTTTTAACTAAGAGCCAAACCATTCAATGTAAAATAGGCCGCTGAATCCGAATATTTACTAAAAATAACAAAATCAATTATCTTTAATTTGATATCAGACATCTTTATGATCTACCTTTTCTTCTTTAATCCAAAGCACTTATTTTCCAATAGAAAGGCCAAAGGTATACAAAAGTTTAATATAGATTTTTAGTCTCAGCAACCGAGCTTAGATAAGGATTGGAGGATCTGATTCTTAAGTTGTTTGGCTGCGTTTAACAAGCAGGTTTGCCACAGGTTTACTACTCTTGAGTCACAGGCAATATTTATTTATTTATTTATACTCGTAAGCATTCAATTTCCCACACACACACTCTCCTTCATCCTGGTTGGTTGGTTTAAGGGTGACCCCGCATCGGAGTGCCACATAGACCGCAAGTTGGGTCCGTTGTGTTGCCCTAGAGCTCATTATGTTACATGATTTCCCCACCTAACCGAGATTTTTATTGTGGATTTTGGTCAAAGATATTAATTCGTTTCGAGAATTTGATGAGAGATTCGATTTTCAGGCTCGAGAGTACTGAAAGATTGTCAATTGTTGGAGAGCCAAGAAGAGCGAGGCGACTTCTGGCTAGACCGGGACAACTGCACAGCAAATGTCTACTCGATACTTCTTCATCTTCGTCCTCGCAGTATCTGCACAGGTCGTTCTGAGGAACCCCGAGCCGACGTGCGTGAGTGCCCAACAGGCAGTGGCCGGTGATAAGAGATATTATATGCCTTAGTTCGTGTTTCGAAAGACTTATAAGGGTTTTCGTCTGATTCAGATTGTAGGATGGCCAGATTTGTCTGGTCGTAACGCAAGTAGTTTCCACTCTCCACCTCCGATCAGCAATGATGTGAAATTCTCGATCAATGAGCAATTTACATGTTGAGAGCGGAATGTGGATTGTGGGTAAGTTACTAACATTTGATTGCGCAGCTCCGGCTCTTGCGAGCTCATCAGCTTTGCAGTTACCTTCGAATCCACTGTGACCCGGTATCCAGATAACTTGGACAGAATTCTGAACACTTATCTCGTTAAGAGATAAGAGACAGGATCGAACCACATCTGAGTGGGTATAAGAGGAGCTGAGTGCTCGAACGGCCGCTTGACTGTCGGTGAAAAAGCGGATATCCTCTAGTGATATTCTATTTTCTAAGAGAGTTTTCGCAGCATACCAGATAGCGCATACTTCCGCTTGGAATACGCTACAGTAGTCGGGTAATCTAAATGATAGATTGATGTGAGGGGAATTGGAAAAGATTCCAAATCCCACTTTGCCGTCTTGTTTTGAACCATCTGTATATATAGTCAGAGGGCCATTGATTTCGGTTAGATTTGTCTTCCATTCTTCCCTAGTTGGGAGTGAACAGGAGAATAGCAAGGGTGGTGATGGAAGACTTACATGATAGTCTGTGTCAGAAGAGATAACAGTGTTCCTGTTCAGTATGGCCGAATGGCCAAGATACTTATTCCATTTCGATATAGCATTCATGCGTGTCGCTGCTTTCGCTGCAATCGCTTTGCCAGCCAGATCGATAGGGAACAAGTGAAGCAACGTATTTAGAGCCTTAGTAGGTGTTGTACTTAAGCATCCTGTTATCAGGAGGCAGGCTGTTCTTTGAACTCGATCAATTGTGGCTACTCTACACCGTTTTTCGAGTGCTGTCCACCATACAACCACACCGTAGAAGAGTATCGGTTTGATGATCGAGGTATATATCCAATAAATGATCCGAGGTGAAAAACCCCAGGTTTTGCCTATAGCTTTCTTGCAAGTATAAAGAGCTATGAAAGCTTTTTTGCATCTGTTTTCGATGTTCAATTTCCAACTCAACTTCCTATCTAGAATAACTCCTAGATATTTAGCTGAATCAGATAGGAGTAATGATTCCCCTTTTAAGGTTATTGTTTGCAGTGGAGGAGATTGTTGTTTCCTATTGAAGAGAACAAGATCTGTCTTTGCTGGATTCGCATTTAGTCCGCACTCGGTGCACCATTTTGACAGAATATTGATTGAGCGTTGCATGAGCTCAGTAAGAGTATTCAGGTGTTTGCCTGACACGCAGAGAGCAATATCATCTGCATAGGCTACAACCTTGCAGCCTGCTTTTTCGAGATTTCGGAGCAAACTGTTTACAGCGAGATTCCAGAGAAGGGGTGAAAGTACTCCGCCTTGAGGAGTGCCTTTGACGGCGTACATTCTCATGCGGCTTAACCCAAGCTCTGAAGTGATTATTCTACTTTGGAGCATTTGTTCGATCATCTTACGGATGGAGTAATTAATACCCAATTTGGCAATTTCAGACAAAATAGCGTTGGGTTCAATATTATTAAAAGCACCTTCTATGTCCATAAATGCGACAAGAGAGTACTCCTTATTGTGAAGGGAAGTTTCCACTGTTTGCACCAGTGAATGAAGTGCCGTTTCAGTCGATTTCCCTTTAGTGTAGGCATGTTGTGCCTCTGAGATCAACTTAGTATCAAGTTGGGTTTTGATTTGCTCATCTAAGACTTTTTCAAAAGCCTTTAAGCAAAAAGAGGTTAGGCTAATGGGCCTGAAGTCGTTTGGTTTACAGTGTGAAGGCTTCCCCGTTTTCGGAATGAATACTACCTTCGATTTCTTCCAAATTGTCGGAAGATAAGACAGATTTAAACACTTGTTAAAGATCCTGGTTAACCAAGGCAGTAGAATTTCTAGTCCTTCTTGAAGTTCTGCTGGAATGATGTTGTCAGGACCTGGTGATTTAAATTTTTTAAAGCTTAGTATTGCTGTAGAGATGCTATTAGAGCTGATTAGATCTGATCTATTCCCATAATTACTCTGAAAAGTGCTGGGAAGTGCAGGTAAGTTGGCAACACAGCCTGGAAAGTGAGATTCTAGAAGTATTCTAAGAGTGTGGTCAGTTGAAGTAGTCCAAGTTCCATCTTGAGTCATGATAAAACTGGGAGAGACTGGGTTTGAAGCAAGAATCTTGCGTAGTCTGCTTACTTCTGAGGTGTTTTCTAATTCTTGAGTGTATGATCGCCAGGATGTGCGTTTTGCACTTCTGACAGCTTTCTTAAAGTCTTTGAGACATTGTCGATATTCTTCCCATTCGTCTGTTATTTTAGATTGGTTAAAGAGTTTCCGAGTTCGATTGCGAAGTTCTGAGATTTCTGGAGTCCACCAAAAAGGTTTATGCTTACCTCCTGTTTTTGTCAGGGGACAAGATTGTCGTGCTGCGCTTTGACACGTCTTCGTTATCATGTTGACAGCGTTTTCGATATCGTTTTTATTTGCCATTTCAAACTGCCTGATATCAGGAAGTCCATTGGCAAGATGTTCTTTATATTCATCCTGCTGCAGCCATTAACAAAACATTACAAAAACCATTGCTAGCTACGTTCAAGTAATTGTCCGACAACAGCTAACACCGAAGGAAAAATTAATTGCAATGTTTTACTTTAGAAAGTGAAATATGTATATAGCTGTGTAGGTGCTTATACATGCATATGTATGCACTCCTAATGCGAATAATATGATTTCGAAGTACGATAATGAATTTTTCATACAGTAATTTTCAACAAGAAGACTTTTCAACTTCAAAAAGTTCAAGTTTCAAGTGCAACAAAATGCGAGCTCAACAAAAGACGCATAAAAACGTAGCACAAAAGAAGCAGCGACTGAAAGCGTGACGGAGTAGAGGACGGGGGGAATGGGAACATGTGTAATTTAGCATTGGACACACATGTTCTTATTTGTCGGTGCAGGTTATTTCCTGCAATTCAATACCTCAGCACATTCATTCATTTGTTCATTTGTTTTACTTTTGTGTGCTACAAAATAACAAACAAAAACAGGCACAAGGATCACTCCTTCTAAATCCCTGCAGGCGTCATTTGTAAATGAAATATTCTTCTTGAGTCGCGTTTTGCTTTTATTTTCCTTATTTCACTGTAATCCTCAGCTGAGTTCCTTTTTTCGCCGCCACCTTTGCGTAGCCTTTACGATTTGCTTTTTGTTCAAAAGTTGTTAATGTGCTTTGGTTTTTACTGCTTCAGGGTCTTCGCAGAATGTTAATGTCGCTTATTGTGCATATGTATATACAATACATACATGATGTGTATGAACGTAAATACGTTGTAAGGCCAAGAGGAATGCTGTCTAGCACAAAACTACGCACACTTTTGAGCAAAAGGTTGAAAACAATATTTGAGGGGTGCAAGCGTAAATAGCAGGCGACACTCAACGGGTTATTGCCAACATTTTGCGTAAAAGTGTTAAACAACCAGAATAGCTGCATATGTTGCCGCTGGCGTATTGCAACTTTCAGCAGAAAATAAAACCAGAACAGGTGCCGGAAAAATAATTACTAAACAATATACCAGGCTTTATGGTTACGTGAGGAACGACCACGAAAAAGTTTAAGCATTTTCAATTAAGGAAGACTGAATGCGGTCCAAACGGAACTTTATATACACGCGCATATTTTAATTAAATTTAATTCGAGCTGGCTGTAAATTTGTGCAATCAAACAAACTCAAACTCAGCGAAAGTTATAGCTTTTAAAATCAAAGCGTTTCATTTCTCATTTTCGTATCTCAATACTACAAAGTACAGCTCATATGTATGCCAGGCCACAGAAATAAAGCAGGAAACTCCAAAGCCGATGAACTTACTCGAATTGGTACAACTCTTGATATCCAATTGGATAAGACGCTGATACCTATGATTATAGCCACTTATGAATTACTAATAGATAGGGAAACCATCAACGTGGTAAATGTAATACAATTTGGCAAAGCCTCACTAGAGGTCGCTCAAAATGCCTATTGAGATTCAATAGAGTAGTTACAAAAAACATCATAGGGCTATTAACTGGTTATTGTTTAATAGGTAACCACGTCAGAAGATTAGGACTCCCATGCTACGATTTTTGTAGAAACTGTCTTAACATAGAAGAACAGAAGAATAGGTCAGTCACCAGTCAGACACCACCTATGGGAGTGTGAAGGCTTAGTCAGAAGGAGGATATAGCAGATATAGCGCATCTTAAGCTAATGAAGCTTTGCTCGTTTATAGAAGCTGCAGGATGGTTTAAAAAAGAACCCATAGTGTAAGGATAAGTTCCAGTGGTATTCACACAATGTACTATCTAAGTATGTTAATGCGACAGCCACCCTACCTAACTACATCCCAGCGATGGATGGTGATTTAGTCTTAATATAAAAAAGTGGGCTTGCTTTTTATCCGAGCACGATAATATTTTTGTCAGATCAAAGTGAAGTTGCATGGAGTGACATGTGAACAATGTCTTTGCGAGTTTTATTAAGGGGTCCCTGTGGTCTAGAGCTCGAAAATTTTAGGGTATTTTCAGGAATTTTTTTATACAATAAGAAAATGAAAAACAATATTTAAATTTTTCAGGATTTTTATTTAACTTCTTTTACATACAAAAATTAAAAAAAAAAATTTTATTTTAATAATTTTAACACTAACCGTACCGCGCCCGGTCAAATGACTGGTTACAAAATTGAATTAAAGGCTGCACTTATAATCTCTTGTTTCCTTTGTATTATATAATGCCAAAAAATGAAAATGTAATATATGATTTATTATTATGTTGTTATTTGAAAATATTAATTATGTATTAGAAAAAATTAAAAATTTGTTTTGAAAAAACAATTATTTCATAACCGGTCAAATGACCGGTTGCGGTATACGTGATACACCTGTACGGTTGGTGTTAAAAATGGCGCTGAATTTCGCCCTACCGAAAAATTGGACCTGGACGGTGTTGTCAATTTTGGCTCTTCTATTTATCTGAAACGCAAAAACCAAAGAAATTATTAATCAGTATGACTGTAACAACGTCCCGCTATTAGAATAAGAGGTAACAATTTGACAAAATGGCGCGGTTTTGAATTTCACAATATAAAAATCGTTTTTTGTTTTTTAGTTTTTTAATCAAAGAATACGAAATAATTGATGTAATAATAAAATTCTTGTACGGGCGATAGCCATTGATGTTGTGAAAAATATATAAAAATTGCTCACGATTGCGACAAAGCCAGGCCGAAAAAAGTCGTTTGGAGCGCGCGGACCACTCTCTTACCTAGTTAATGTAAAAGCTATAATATTAGTAATTATCGCATGAAATTTTCACAGTATATTCTTAAGATACTTTCGAAATGTCGAAAAAACAAAAAATCGATTTTTTTAAATTTCTAGACCAATTAAGTAATTTGGCGATTTACTCGCATTTATATAAAAGTTGGCGTGGCGCCGTCCATTTTTTTAAATTTTGCTTGTGTTGTATTCACATATTTCATTGGGTACATTACTTGTTTCACAGATATCGAGTTTTTTTTCTTTTTTGAAAACGACATGTGGGACGGACATGAATAAATCGACTCGTCTCATGATTCTGAGCCCTCTCTCATTTCCGATATATATGTCTATATCCACCTCGATATTTATTAAAAACACAAAATGGATGATTAATTTTGTGCCAGTCCTCAAATGATTCCTCGTCATCTTCCAGTGACTCAAAGTAATATTTAGTCTCAGTCCCAGGAATACCTATTGGAAAATTTTCAGTTAGTGCACTCCCCATAATGGAGCGTTGAGACTTTGTTAGCCTCAGGAGTTCCCTTGAACACGATGTGCGCATGGTCAGAAAGATCTCGCAACCTTACAAGTCCATATTCTTTGTTCAGTGCTCGCCGACTTGATGGAAAGGCTATTTATTCAAGTGAAGACCATAGGTAGTCAAGAGAACCCCAATCCTATACTTATACGGAAATACGTCCTCGCAGATCCAGTCTTGCCCGCTTATCAGCAAAGCAGTTTCCTGCAATGTGCTTGTGATTATATAACAATTTAAGAAAATGTGAAATGATGCGACTTCTAAAGCGAATAAATATTTTTTACGACAAAATAAATGTTCACGCAATATTGAATGTGAAGCCCAAGTATAGCTTACTTTTACCTTCCAAAACCACTATTACCCCTTTTACCAAGGAAAGGGTTCTAAATATACCCACCCTGGGAATAAGGGAATAAGGGAATAAATAGAATAAAAGTACCTCTAAAGGAAGACGTTAAATATCTAGCACTTATCTTGGATAAAAAACTCACTTAGGACACCCACCTCAACTAAGTAATAAAAAAGCCAACAATAAGCCATTCTAAAATGCCTTTCTGGATCTACACCCAAATGGTAAGACCTATTGTACTATATGGAGCTTTGGTATGATGGGTTAAAACAAATCAAACTACTGCTATATCAAAACTTTCTAAACTACAAAGGCTGGTGTGCCTAAGCATAACAGGGGCCATGAGAACTATCCGAACTGCTAGCATGGAAGCGCTTTTAAATTTACCACCGCTACATTTAGTAATACAAGAGGAAGCTACTATGTACGCGCTCTCTTTTCATATAAAAGAAAAACTTAAACCAGGAGATCTTACTGTGCACACTCAATATATTGAACAGGGTTCAACATACAGTATGCATAACCCAGGCGAATGACCGCATGAAACCCGTACTCAATTTTATAAAGGGATACAAAATTATCTTCTCCTCTAGGGAAGAGTGGAACACTAACCCAACATGGATAAATGAATGACTCACAAAAATGGTACACAGATGGTTCCAAAATGCTCCAAGGAGTAGGAGCAGAAATAGTGGGGCCTAGAGCACACAAATCCACAATTTTCCATGCGGAGCTCTTCCCCATAATGGAAACAGTGGAAATAATATCCTAAAGAGGGTTCGAGAAAGTAAAAATTAAAATAATTTCGGGCAGCCAATAGCATGAATAGCTTCACATTGAGGTCAAAAGCCCTTATAGAGTGTTACAATGCACTCAATAAACTGGCCACTCCTAATCAGGTCTCACTGCTTTGGGTACCAGGACATGAGGGACAGGAAGGAAACGAAAGAACAGACTTTTATGCCAAAAAAGAGGCAGAAGAGCTTTGTATTGGACCAACCCCATTTTTCGGCTTTAACAAAAATAATATAAATCAGGAAACCAAAAAATGGATTCAAACGAAAATCAGAGAGCACTGGAACAGCAAAAGCGGCCTTAATAACGCCAAAAAATTTTTGAACCAGACAAAAAAGAGCCTCAGATTACTCTGTGGAGCACTTTGCCTGTAATAAATACTTTAACACAATCGGGTTATCTAGTGGGTTATGCAGGTTCTGCTGTAATGAATATATATACCAACTGTGAGGTATTAGGCCACAGGAGACACAGAATCCTGGGTTTGTACCTTCTAGAGGAGGAAGACCTACAATTGCTCCCTCTTAAGAAGCTGGTTCGATTCCTCGGTATACTAAATAATTATAATTAAGTAATTAGGGGCGTCCTGCGAGAACACGGTTAATTACAAAAAGCCATTGAAAAATGGGGACAGATGATATTTCCTCTTCATTGAAGAGAGTTTATCGGTACACTCTGTTTAGTTTAATCCACGCCGAAAGGCAAAAGTATTAATATTGAAACAACTGTAGGCTTAACATCACAGTACAACAACCATTCCGCACCTCTTACTGGACCTTTAGCGATTTCCGTGTTATATTTATGCGTGACTACAAGAAAAGGAGATTTCATGAAATGTAAAACTTTTCTCCTGAAGCGAGTTAAAATTGTAAACCTTAGCAATAGTGCTATGACTAACATTCAATAGAGTACTCGCAAGCATAAAAATGTATGCACAAATTAAGTGGTACACGAGTCAGGTATTTAAATTTATATATGTACAGTCGTATGTCGTACAATAAAGGGGCACTCACATACAAGTTTTAATGAAAACGCAGTACTTAGTTAGTAAGTTTTGCTAGTATTCAAGAATCGTGCACGAAACAACAGATATACCAGATTGGCGTTGCCACCCGCGGCCTGTCACGCTTACAGTAAACAAAACGCTGCAATTCTTGAGTTCTTAAAGAAAAACTCTGCAGCATTTTGAGGGCCATTCTCACGCTCGCGCGATTGTGGGTTTCATGACCTTTTGACATCGTTTATTTGTTTCCTTTTAACTTTTTGCAAATATTCCGCTGTTTGCTTGTACTCATATGAGTAAATGAGCGTACATACATACTTACAAATACATACTTGAACGTGCATGCATGCGTTACATTCCAGTTTTTTGTTGTAGCGGTGGCGCTAAGCATTGAGAGCCGAAAAGTGCGGGACTTACCTTTCGGCTCACCACACCAAAAACCGACCTCTGCTCCGTTTCCCTTCTCCCATGGAACCACCATTAGATATGTCTTCTATTTCGGTTGCAAACAGCGAACAGACCAATTAACAACGTTCGGCATCATTAACAATATCATCTGCATGGAAGGTGCAGAAAGTGGAAGGAGGTGAAGTCCTTCAACACATGATTGAACAGTTTCAATTCACAGCTGGTCCCGCCGATAATAGAACGAAACTCTTAGAAGAAGGACTACGAGAATGCGTAAACACATATCTCCGTGCTACTGGTGGATCAGGAACATCAAGCTACATCCGCGCTAGACTAACAAACAAGAAAGTTTTAAGAACATTTGCGAAGAAGCTGAATCAATCCCCGGGGTACTGCCTACTGGAAGGTATCGTCCAGTACAAAAAGCGTACGAGCAGCCCAATTTACTTGCCTAGTAAGATTGCGCTAATTTGTTTCGACTCTTTTTCCTCAAAGATCTGAAAACGTTTTGCCACACTGCATTCAACACGAAGTAGGTTACTTGTTAACGAACGAGAACTCCAAGAATATGGAATGGAATACCAAATAGGGCTAGTTCTGGATGGCCAGATATCTTTTTAGCGGCATTCCATACCTGTCTTAACGAAGGTACTTTCGCAGAGAGGGGAAAGTTTCAAACCTTTGTGCTTTCACTCAATTGAAACAAAAAGCCTAGTGAACCCACGTCTTACCGAGCCACGTATTACTAGATGCAAGAGGGAAAATTACACTGGCACACAAAAAAAACAAAAAGTTGTCTGTACACCGGGTGCCACCTATCTACGGCCATGTTTTTCGACCCGCTGAATACAAATTTCAAGTCAGTTTGGGCCGTCCAGCCTTCAATTACGAGTAAATTGCAAAAAAACCTAAAAATTTGCGAAAATTCGAATAAAATAGCAAAAATCGCAAAAAATGGATAACATAGCAGAAAATTGCTGCTGAAAAAATTTAAAAAAATCTTTTAAACGCAATTAAATAAATTGTATTGTATTGCTTATTAAAAAAATACAAGATTAAAATCTGAAAATACAAAAAAATTGTAAAATCTATGAAAATGACGCATAAAAAGAATTAGAAGAACGATTTTCGTAACTTTCAAACTATTGTCCGGTGGTATCGAACTCTTTTATTTTCAAATGATCTCCGGAGAGGATTTCTCTTTCGTTTGTTATTATCTTTTGGTATATCTCTTTAGAGTGTCCAGCAATAGTCTGCCATCATGTTCATATTCCAATTTCTTTGATGCCTAGTCTCCATTTCACTTATGTCTTGATGAAAGCGTTCTCCCTGTTCTTTACTGTACTCCCCAAGATTCTCAGGAAAGTAGTCGATGTAAGAATCTAGGAAGTGTAATTTTAGATTCATTAAGCATCCTAAGTTTTTGTAATTTGTCACTAATTCCCTGTGTTAATTTGGAATTACTTATCGCCGGAAACTTTTATCTCAAGTACTTAAAACAATCACCATCCTTGTCCAGAGCTTTGACATACATTGTGTGACACTTTTTTGTGTGCCGGCTATCATCTTTCGCAGAAGATAAAGGTATGCTAAGGTGGATGCTAACAAATGCGCGTTGAAGTTAGCAACAGAAGCTATTGAGGTAACTTTTTCACCACGCCTTCTAAGACATCCGCCTCTTTCGCGGAAAGGAAATGATGTAATGCCTTTACAAGACATTCCCCACCAAACCATTACGGAGGCTGGATGGTGGCCACACTGAACCCTTGAATCAAAATTTTTTTGCGTCTTTAGCAGTTTTAGCATAGATTTTGTTGTTTTGCTTTTTAAAAGCTTCTTCAACACTGAAATTTTTCTCATCTGCGAAAAGAATATTTTCATTGCCGTTAGCCGCGTGTCAAGTAAAAGTGCAACAAAATTTGTTGGGCAAAAGTATAGGCCAGTTCTTTTATATGTTTAAAATTTAAAGATACACTTAAAAGTTAGTACTCTGTTGGAAGGACTTTTTGTTTTAATACGGCTTTCAATATACTCGGCATTGAGTGCACTATTTTTTCGTAAATTGTTTGCCAATATTAAGCCATTCGTCTTTTAATGCTGCTTTCAATTCAGGCTTCGCGGAAATCGCACATTTTCTGATTCATCGTTCCAATTTTTCCCACAAGTGCTCAATAGGATTGAGGTCCGGAGACTGTGGGGGGTGCGGCAGAACATGTACCGTGTGATAAGCAAGCCGCATCTTTACATCGTGCGCCGTGTGCTTAGTCATTGTTATGCCGAAATGTGAAGGAGTTTGGTAGATTCAACTGATCGGCACTTTTTTTGAGATTTTCTTTCAATATGTTTAAATAACTGATTTGGCCTTTGAAGCGGTTAACAATGGTGCTAATGGTGAAATGGCTTCAATCCATCATTTCTGCGATCTCCGCACATACATACGTACATTATTATTTTACGCTGTGATTCTGTAGTTACCTTTCCTTTTGGACTCATTGCGACAAAAAATCTTACACAACGCACCAATTTTCACTGATCTTGCACACAAAACTATAATAGTAAAATTTAATTAATGGTATATTAGAACATATGTTTTGTAAAAAAGAGTTACCACATATACCCAAAATGTTAGAAACGGAAAAAGGAACAAAATTTGCCGTAACTTTTGTCCCCCTGAAAACTCACATTTTTACATTTTTAGACTATATCACCTTTCTCGTAGCATATATAGCGTTTTTCAATAGGTGCGTTTCAACTTTTTCCGATAGGGAGGGCGAACGACGCAATATTTTTTATTTTTCGCTTGTCATTTGTAAACTTCATTAGTATACATTTCATCATGGAACGCTACACACTTGAGCAACGATTGCAAATCGTGCAAATTTTTTATGAAAATAATCGTTCTGTTGCTGCTACTTCAAGAGCATTACGGCCATTTCAGTGATGAAGCTCACTTTTGGCTCAATGGCTTTGTCAACAAGCGAAATATGCGTTACTGGGCAGAAAGCAATCCACACGTGATTCATGAGGCACCGTTGCATCCCGAAAAAATCACTGTTTGGTGCGGTTTACATGCCGGCGGCGTAATTGGCCCATATTTTTTCGTTGACGAGAACGATCGCCACGTTACTGTGAATGGAAATCGATACCGCGACATGATAAACGATTATTTTTGGCCGCAATTGAATGGTATGGACTTAGACGACATGTGGTTTCAAGAGGACGGGGCCACAAGCCACACAGCACACGCTACAATTGATTTGTTGAAGAGTAAGTTCGATGAGCGCATTATTTCCAGAAATGGACCGGTCGAATGGCCGCCGCGCTCGTGTGATTTGACGCCTCTAGAATATTTTCTTTTGGGTTATGTGAAGTCATTGGTCTACAGTAACAAGCCGGCGACGATTTGTGAGCTCAGAGCCAATATTGAACGCGAAATTGCTGGAATTTCGGCCGATTTATGCAAAAGAGTGGTCGAAAATTGGGTTCAACGATTAAACTTCGTAAAACGTGCACGCGGTGGTCATGCAAAAGAAATCGAATTTCATACTTAAATGTATATGTTCAAACTCGATAATAAAAAAAAAAAAAACACCAGTCTAACGGTTAGACGCGATAGAAGTGAAACCTTCCGTAAAACAAACTGAGAGAGAATAAGACGAAAGCAGCATTAGGAGCAAGATAATTATAGGTTCATTATAATATTGCTATAAAGTTCATATTTTATTTTCTTCATTTTATTATTATTCATCCTCAATGTTTTCAATTTCAACAAATGATACGAGTGGCTTATGATAGCTAAAATATGATACAAATGCTTTGGTTTCGATGTTGTCAACATATCTTTGAAATACCGCATCAATTGTTGTTTTTGATCGTGTTGTCGATTCAGTGCGATTGTTACACATTTTTAAATTGAATGTTGTATTGAGAACGTCAATTAAAGGAACCGCTGTGTCCAATGCAAAATTTACGTTAAAATCGCCACTTAAAATCATTGCAACTTTATTGTAATCTTTTCTAAGTATCCGCGATACTTCTGGTGTATACTTTATTAAATTTTCGTGAATGAATTCCGTGATGCTATTTATTGATTTTTTTTTCTGTCGATATTCACGACACTTTTCTGCATTATTTTTCGGCATAATTGCGGTAAATATTTAAAAATGAAAATATTTACGAATATAAAAATACACAAGCGGTTGCTATTATGAGCGTCCCCAGCAAAACCTGCGTGACCGAAACTCTAACACAATTACATTTTTTTGAATGTTACAAACACATATGCACGCAGGTTTTGCTGGGGCGTGACCGAAACTCTAACACAATTACACATATGCACTCGTATTTGTTTGAAAATCGACTTTTTTTTTGGTTCTCCGTCACCTTTGGAAAATGTGTAAACAGTAAGCAAACTTTATTCATATATTTTTCCTCATTTTTGCATCAGTAAAATTAAACAAACGCCGTAGCCGAATGGGTTGGTGCGTGACTGCTATTCAGAATTCACAGAGAGAACGTCAGTTCGAATCTCGGTGAAAACACCAAAATTAAGGAAAACTATTTTTCTAATAGCGCTCACCCCTCAGCAGGCAATGGCAAAACACCGAGTGTATTTCTGCCATGAAAAAAAGCTCCTCATAAACATATCATAAAATAAAATAAAATAACTGTATAAAAAAATTTTTTTTCTTGTGATTCGAACCAAGGATTTTGGATCGGAAGCTCACATTGCTACCCGCTCGGCTATCGCGCCATGCTGTCGGCGCTGGCCTAAAAGTTATTTAGTTCGTCGCTACGTGTATATGTAATATTCGTAGCCAAGAGTGTCGCTTTTTTCGTTTCACTTTTTCTCAAATCACTCCCAACGATTCTAAAGAATCACTTCAAAAATTAGTTAAAAAAGTCAAACCGTTTGTGTTTTATTCAAAAAAAAAGTTGAAGCGCTCTTACTGAAAAACGCATTACTATATAATAAATAAAGAGTGGTTAAGTTTCAAGGGCCGGTGTTGATTTTGAATAAAATACAATTTTTTTAAGAAATTATTGTCATTTCTCTTTATTATGATAATATTGGTATAGCTCAATTACGCATTAGTTGAAATATTGGCCAAATGGCCGCCGCGGTTTGGGCGGCCCACCTCCATCCGATGGTCCAAGTTGTCGATGGCACTGAAGCATAATTGAGGTTCTATGCCGTTAATGTGCCGAATTATCTCATCGACGTATACGTTTTCTTTCAAATAACCCCAAAGAAAGAAGTCCAACGGTGTCAAATCGCATGATCTTGGCGGCCAATTGACATCGCCTCATCACTGAAGATGAAGTGCGCGGTATGCATTTTGATTTGAATGCCCGTTTTCATAATAAGCCTGAATAACTTTAACGCGTTGCTCGATTATGTATAGTATTGCCATGGTTCAAGTCGCTTCATTGGTTAGTCTGAAATTGAAAAATGTCAAATGAAATGCAAAAAAGAGCTTGACGTTTAGGTGTGGTTTACATTCAATTCGGCTCATTCATTCGGCTCTTAAAATTTAGCCACCCTTTATAAAACTAGGTTTAAAAATTTAATTAAAGTATGAATAACATGCAATTGACACTGAGAATATTAGGCAAGTGTTGTAATGAGGAAAGCTTATTGTGCTTATACTGTTCTCCGGCACTGTATATGGAATTGCATGATTGGAAAACATTTTTCGTTGTATCATTTATTTAAATAATGTTTAATCTTGGCTCAAGCTACTGCAAGGCCCAAGTAATTTTCATTGCATGATATAATAGCACCGTTATTGCTTTTTTTTAACTTATTAACTTACTATTTTCAAACACTATACGCAGTTTGGAATTTTCAATAAGAAACTCCAAGTTCTGCTTTGCACCTTTGACGTGGTATTTTGTTTATTTGTTTTTATTTATTTGTTTTTAACGGCAATTTTTGAAGTACTACACTCAAATGCATGCTACCTTTGTTGGCTGCACAGTTGGTATTACAAGGTTGCTATTTATGCATGCTTGCACTCATGCAATAGATCGAGAATACGCCTATTGTCTTACTTACTTTTTGCATAATTATTGCATCGCCAACCTTAAGGATTTGCCTTGCATGCGACACTTCATCCCTTGCGCTACAAGAATTTGCGAAAAGCACTTCTATAGCACAGCTTCAATCACCACTGTCGATATATAATATTATCCATACATATTTATTTATAAATTACTTCTACTCCCTGCTCACGGTCGAATCAGCGCGTACTCATAAGCACACACATATGTACCTATGTATATGTAAGTAATATACAAATACACATTTAATGCACGTTTAATAATGAAAGCAAAAAAACGACTTTGTATGTATCACATGAATTGTTGATACAAATAAAGGGTGGCCAAATATGTTCAAGCATATTTTAAAAAAAGGAAATAAAATGAACAAATCTAAATTGCTTTTAATATACAGTTTACGGCACTCGAAGTGTAACCAACTTCAGACTGCTCGCGCGAGCATCAGCTGTCTGTTAATTGGCTAAATGCCAGTCCAGAACACTGATCACAGGCGCGCGGAAGCATTTTGCCGAAAGTAAACTCGAAAAAAGAAAAATAGTAATGACTTTCCAACGTAATAAAGTGGTTGCATTATACTATATTTAGCTGGAAAATCACAGCACCTGTCACAGGTAATGGTTTGTGCCACTGTAACCGCAGATGGACGCTCTTCAATCGTCAACGTAAATGCAAAATATTATCGGGAAAGCATTCTGGAGGTTGCTTTGAAGCTGTGGCCAGACAAACATTTTGGGGGCAGACCATGGACGTTTCAACAGGACTCGGCACCGTCGCACAAAGCTCGAGTGAACCAAGAATGACTAAAAAACAATGTTCCGAACTCCGTAACGTCCACACGATGGATCTCAAACAGACGCGAACCAGGCGCGCATCCGATGGATTATTCTCTTTGGGTCATTGTGGAGAGCAAGATCCGAATTAAGAGATTCACAAGTCTCGAGCCGCTGAAAAAAGTTAAAACAAAAGCGAATGGCCCTAAATACCTGCAAGTCACGTTCGGACAGCTTGCGATTCGTTTCCGGACCGTATCAAGGCCATAGTCAAGGCAAAAGGTGGTCATATCGAGCAAAAGTAAATAGGTTCTTAATTTTGTATTATTTTTTTTAATTTAGAATTGAATAAAACTAATTTTCCAAACTAAATTTATGCTCTTTTTAATTGGTTACACTTCAAGTGCCGGACCCTGTATAATACGTTTATTAAAAAAAATATATATTAATTAATGTAGCTGGCTCCGCTAGCAGCGCTATCAAACCAATTTTAGAGACTTATGGTGGCTTTTTAACTCTATCTCTAGTGAGACTCTAACGAGATGCACTGAAAGGTGTAGAACGATTTTGGATTATGCGTTTAAGATGCTTCTACAATAACACCAGAGCAAATTGCATGTAACAGGGTGCACTCTGCTACCTATTACTTTTATTATTATTAATATGAGGAGATTTAGCAATGCGACCCGAAAGATCTATTGTGCCCCTTCATGAATTCAGGGTATTTCACTGAACCATTTTGAGACCTCCAGCCAGGCAGAACTGTTGATGTTATGGAGAAGATTGATGGGTTTTAGGTTGACACACTCCCCTTAATCGTCTAACCGCCAGGCACTCATATTTAGAGAGAGAGTGCTCAACAGTCTCCTTCACTGAAAGGTCCCCACAGCTTCAGCAATGAGGGTTAAATGGCAACCCTAGCTTTTCCAGTGAACGGTAAACACAACTGTGAGTTTGGAAATTGAATGGCTAAGAGCCCAAAGAATTTTCTGAATCCCCTGTCTATTGTACGGTGGCTAAAAGGTTTTCGAAATAAGTCATGAAGACATGGAGCTCCATATTTTCTACAATTTCCTGAGAAATAAGCTGTACAATTCTTCTTTATTAACAATCGATAACCGGAAGTAGGAAGTCATGAGATCAATTCAGTCCCCTTCCTGGCAAGGTCATCAGCAATTTAATTTTTCTCTATGTTCGAATGTCTTGGAACCAAGATCAGAGAGATGTTACCTGCATACCCAAGAGATTTTAATTGCACCCTTCAGGAGTTGACTAATTTGGATCCGTACTATGACGTCGTCAGAGCCTTCATCGCGGGTTGGCTATCGGAAAAGATGTTAATATCTCCATCGCTCCCACGTTCCGGAAGCATTTTGCATGTCTGTAGGATCGCAATTTCTTCTGCCTGAAAAACACTAGCAGGATTAAGGAAATGGATTAACTGGCTGATTGAGAGAAAACCCCTGCTCCGACTCCCGACTACTTCCAAGATAGTGAAGACAGATGTGTCAGCTTCGGTGCAGATATTCCCCTCGTTCCAATCTTGTCTACTTTGAAAGATTTCCCTGGCACGACCCTCAATTTCCAGTTTGCGGATAGAGAGATATGTCCGAAGATCAGAGAAATACGGTGTTACCTGTCAATGTTCCTTGAGAAATTGCCTCCAGGGGCCAACCTTTTTTAGCCTAATTGCACTTTGAGCAGCGATGGAAATAACGTAAAAATCCTCATTTAAATCCAAAACCACGGGCACTTTTTATGTATATGTTAAGACCAAATTTCTAGCCCTCTGATGTTACAAGCTACAGCTGGAGAAGAAATAAAATTCGCGCTTCGCTATCAAAAAGATGCCGTTGTTTGGATCACTCTGTACATTTATGTACATATAAAGTCAAATTTATAGGTATTACATGCACGCACAAAGGATCATTTGGAGCACTTCACTACATCAGATACAAATATGTGTATGTTTGTTTGCATAAATGTGTGTGTGCGAGTACGCGTAAACACATTGGCAAAGTGCTTGTGCACTTTATATAGGAGCCTCAAGTATCCGCTTTGATATTTTAAGTATGGATGTTCTGTGTGCACTTATAAAAATATATACATGCATATATGTATATGTGTATAGTAAAATAAACATATATGTATGTAAGGGTATATATGTATATACCATGGAATATATATGTATATGCATATTTTTACGATCATAAGTGTCGCTATTTGTGCTGCGTTGTCAATTTACTTATGAAATCTGAATTTAATGAGTTTGCAGGAATTGACTGTTGTGACAACATTTTGAAGTGTTTGCTGAAGTGAAAGTAATAGAAAGTTAAGTCTCAATACATGCATAAGTATATTTGTGTTAACTTATGTATTTCGAAATGTCTTATGATTTATTTATTTTTACAGATTTAGGACAAGTGGTATATGAATTTTAATGCGGCAAATATTTTATTATAGCAATATTGTAGTTGTAGTGGTTATAAAGTACATATCTACACAGTATCACAGTCCGACGGACCTACAAGACATGATTGATGCAAGACGAGATTATTGCTTTCAATGGGGCCTTCCCGTGTTGGGGGAGAGCACCAGAATTCCTGCTACAACCATTTGGGCTCAAATCTTGTCGGCCCTAAAACCGGAATATATATTATACATGGCTAATACATATAAATAACCCTCAGATTTCCATTTCTAAAATAATAAAAATATTTAATGCATGCACAAGATCGATTAGTTTCATTTGTAGTATATGGTTCACAGGTTTGGGGTGTAGAAAAATATGAGCCACTAGAGAGACTTCTGCGTTAATTTACTAAAAAACTGGTCATTTGCCTGCATTTGTCCACATTGAAGCCAATGTCCTTCGGCAATATTTGCATACTCTTAGAGCTCAATACCCGACAGGAAGGATTGGCAGACCAGAGTCATATCAGATGATAGTGGTCACCATAATTACACTGACGGCTCAAAGATGAAGAATGGCACCGGATCAGGAGTGTAATCGGAACAGTTATCCTTAAATTGTTCCTTGAAATCTGAGATCTACGCTATAGACAAGCCAGCAAATGCAATAAGACTAATGGACTTACTTCCGGCAAATCTTACCATTTTGTTGATAATCAAGCTGCGATCAAGGCACTGACCTTAACACACATCAACTCAAGATGGGTTAAAGAATATATGAGGGACAGATCTTCTTATCCAACAACACAATGCCGCCCTTTGTTGGGTCCCCGGCCACTCTTGAGTTGAGGGAAAAGAAAGAGATTGGCTCTGACCTTCAACGAGTGGTAGAAGACATAAGCATTTCTGTAAACCTTCGCGGAAACCAGTAACTGACTAACTGAAGGGCATCCACAATGCTCTGGCCAAAACTGGATCTTAAAAGACTTAGATTCAACAGAACAACTGTCAGCGTCCTCATAGGGGCTATAAAGGGTAACTGCACTATGTCTCAGTGGAGGACTTAAACAACTTAGTCTTAGACAAGCAACCTGCTAACCTAACCTAACCTAACCTAACCTAACCTAACCTAACCTACCCTAAAGCTCAAATAAAGCGTTTTTCAGTAAGAGCGCTTCAACTTTTTTTTTTGAATAAAACACAAACGGTTTGACTTTTTTAACTAATTTTTCTTTTGCATGACCACCGCGTGCACGTTTTACGAAGTCCAATCGTTGAATCCAATTTTCGACCACTCTTTTGCATAAATCGGCCAAAATTCCAGCAATTTCGCGTTCAATATTGGCTCTGAGCTCACAAATCGTCGCCGGCTTGTTACTGTAGACCAATGACTTCACATAACCCCAAAGAAAATATTCTAGAGGCGTCAAATCACACGAGCGCGGCGGCCATTCGACCGGTCCATTTCTGGAAATAATGCGCTCATCGAACTTACTACTTCTTCTGTGTGGCTTGTGGCCCCGTCCTGTTGAAACCACATGTCGTCTAAGTCCATACCATTCAATTGCGGCCGAAAATAATCGTTTATCATGTCGCGGTATCGATTTCCATTCACAGTAACGTGGCGATCGTTCTCGTCAACGAAAAAATATGGGCCAATTACGCCGCCGGCATGTAAACTGCACCAAACAGTGATTTTTTCGGGATGCAACGGTGCCTCATTAATCACGTGTGGATTGCTTTCTGCCCAGTAGCGCATATTTTGCTTGTTGACAAAGCCATTGAGCCAAAAGTGAGCTTCATCACTGAAGTTGATTTTTTGGAAAATGTATAAAGTTTCATAAAAAATTTGCACGATTTGCAATCGTTGCTCAAGTGTGTAGCGTTCCATGATGAAATGTGTACTAATGAAGTTTACAAATGACAAGCGAAAAATAAAAAATATTGCGTCGTTCACCCTCCCTATGGGAAAAAAGTTAAAGCGCACCTATTGAAAAGCGCTATAGAATAGGATTTTGATTTGATCATACGATGTCATCTTATCTTACCCTACAGGTCTGGCTGGCTGTAGATATCTGCCTAGCGGGGGTCTCATAATGGT
Source organism: Anastrepha ludens (assembly GCF_028408465.1). Taxonomy (NCBI): domain Eukaryota; kingdom Metazoa; phylum Arthropoda; class Insecta; order Diptera; family Tephritidae; genus Anastrepha; species Anastrepha ludens. Next base: position 41,930,172 of record NC_071500.1, on the reverse strand, counting down.
ATCAAAATGGCGCCTTAGTGCTACTTGGGGAATGCGGGAGTGGTTCTTCAACGATGTCACCTACCTACTTACCTATCGCAAGTCATACTCTACCGAGTGCATTAATTAGCCAGGCAGAGCGACCTTACCCAAGTAACCAAGCATTCGAGATTCATATCCTCAAACTAGTACTTTTATAAGTATATAAAATTCTTTGATTATTTTTGGCAACGAAAATGCAAAACGAAAAATTAACATATTGAGCAAATGCGAGTACGAAGTTGTTGAAAAGTGATTATATGTTGGAAATTTAAATGTTTCCCTTTGTATTTAAAACAACTTCCTTATTCTAACTTTAATAACTCTGAAATTATGTTTTTGCGGAAATCTTTCATCTTCATAAGAGCCTACAAAAAATAAATTTTAAAGCGTTTTAGCCGCCAACAAGACCACAAAAAGAATATACCTATCTATGTTTAAGCCTAAGCACGGCAACAACTTCTGTTTGTGACAATCCAGTTGATCAAATTTTTCAAAAGCCATGCACGTAAAATATTAAGCGAAATGCAAATATGCGCGGCACGCCAATACAACAAATGGCATGACTACGTACTCGTACATCCCCATATGTATGTAGATGTATGTATGTACGAACAAAAATTTGCATTACTAGCACAAATGCATGGATGTATGCACACATGTACATGCTCTGCATATGAGTACCATTGCAAAAACATATAACATAGAGCATCCGACAAAGCGCGCTGCGAAGAAATATGCAACTAAGCAAGAATAAAAGGCAGCAGAAAAGGGGTAAATGTCACGCGACACACAACATGCAGCAGACTATTTACACAACAAAAGATGGTGCAATCTGAAACTTTACACCAAGTGTGTATGTGTTGGCGATGGAAGCGACATGTAACACAAAAAGATTGCAGCGTACAAAAGAATAAGTTTATGCGGATGAATTGTATATGTATGTGTCTGCGCTCGCTACTAGGGATGTTACAGAGGTCAGCTTGCCGGAACAGGAGTTGGAATCGGAGTTTTAAATTATATAGGGGTCGCAAACGGAATTAGAATCAGAGCTGATGTCAGCGTCGGAATAGGAAGAGGAGTGCAAAAAATATGCGTTAGTTAACTGTAAAGGGTAAGTCTAATAAAATATCCATGCTCAAGACGAGAAAAATCAGCGTGGAACTAGGAGGAACACATAAATGAATAATGGCCACCAGAGGATGCGCTCAAGGGGATGTACCATCTTCTCTTCTGTAGACGTTGGTAAAAGATGAATTCTTACGGATACTGAATATTCAAGGATTTGACACACAATGTTATGCAGACAATTTAAAGATATGCATTTCAGATAATCACGAGGAAACAATGTCGGATCTCACGCAACAAGCCCTGTGCGTCACCCAGAAGTGATGCGACAGTAGGTGACTTTCTCTATATTAAAGAAATGCAGTTCTTGTTCCATTCACCCGAAGAAGGTAACTTTCCACAAAATAACCTACTCTAGTGAAAAAAAAAGTTCAATTTTTCTAAGGAAGGAAGTTATTTTGGTGTGGTGCTTGGCAAAACTCTCTCCTGGAAAAACCCTCACTTAGATGCTGTTACAAACGATGCTAATACAAAGGCGACAAAGGCCTTTTTCGCCTGCGACCACCTTTTCGGTAAAGCATGGGGTCTTGGTAGAGCATGCGGCCGCCGTAGCCGGATGGGTTAGTGAAATAGGAAACGTTTTTTCTAACAGCGGTCGGCAGGAAGTGCCAAATCTTCCAGGGTATTTCTGGAATGAAAACTTTCCTGACAAAACTGTAACTCCCTCTATTTGTGGAACAACATCAAGACGCACACCACAAATAGAAGGAGGAGCTCGATCAAACACCCAACAGATGAGTATGCTCCATTTATTTATTTATTTTTATGGAGCCTATCCCCTAGCATGAATTATTGGTCATTTATCACTCATGGTACGTAAAGGATAGAGAAAAAGGCACAGTTAATAATACTTCTGACCAAAGAAATAGAAATCGCGAATGAAATGAATCAACAATCCTGAAGTGCAACAGCGGTGCCTAATGACACATTTCTCGAAATTTCAAAACATCTCTGGAAGAAGGGTAATACTTATACAGGACCCGCCATCTTTCGTTACGGATTTGAACTAGGTATTATTTGAAGAATGGTAACACTTAGCTGTCATCTGATTTGACAGAAAATTAGTTTTATTCTTCCGCTGAAGGAAAATGGTTGTGTATACGCTCAAAAAACGCTGGGAAATATTGCGACATTACTTTGAAAATCATGGTAATGTTGCAGAATGTGTACGAAAATTACGTACGGCAATGGGAAGAAGAAAATCACCGAATGATATCTGATATCGTTTGGCCGCCTCGGAGCTGCGATTTGACGCCGTTGGATTATTATCTTTGGGGTGCCGTCAAATACCAGTGTTATGCCAACAAACCAGCAACAATTGATGCACTGAAGACCAACATACGCGATGTCATAGCTGAAATACAGCCGCATATAATCGAAAATGTGTTGAAAAATTGGACCGATCGTATGGGATGGTGCATGGCTAGCCGAGGCAGCCATATGAATGAAGTTGTGTTCCATCATTAACCGGAAGGATTGTACTTCAAAATAAAAAAAAAACAGTTTCGAAAAATATTGAGTAGTTTCTTTTTTATAGCATTAAAGTTATATGGCGGACCCTTTACATACATACAGCCAGACTTGGAAATCTGTGCGGGTGTCTCTGAGCGGCCGAAAGATCGATACCAATGCGCGATTATCTCACAATCTTTCAATCAGTTGCATAGCAATTTGGGGTAGAGAATACCTACAGTAAGTAGTACTTTGAAGCGCATCTGTATATTATCAGACATTCAGGCAACTCTATGACACTGCAGTCTCATATAATAGCATCTAAACTCACCGATCTGTTAAATATCAGACATCCAGTCAACTCTATGAACACTACAGTCTCACGTAATAGTATCTAAACTTGCCGAGGAGTTCTTCAATGCCCTCGAAGGAAGGAGCAAGACGGTGCTGTGTACTAGGCCATGACGGCAACGAGCATAAGGCACTACTTCAAAATGGGCCCCTCTGCTGGCTTACCAAGATGATGACCAGAAATGGTCAACGAATGGGAGAGCACGGAGTTTTTACGATACTGCATGGAAAGCCCAGAACAGAGGCAGCAAAATAATGTATCCTTTCTTCTAGAGGAGCATCCAGTAAGCTATTAAATTTAGATAAAGGGGCCACCCATTAGATACTGTAAATGGCATTGTAATCTTTGTAATAATTTCGGGAAACTAGTGTTAGTAAAACCATGTGTTTATCGATATTGCAAGAACACCTGGGTGAGGTGACTCTGACTCTATTGGAACAAAAAGCCCAAGGAAAACTTCAATTATTGGCTCGCAGTCAATAATACAATAGACCACATTATATATTTTTTTCTACTGATTCCTCCTTTGAATAGCATTGAGCCTCCTCTCCTCCTTTGTTTATGGAAAAGAAGTCATGCTGGATGGATCTTTTCCAAGTGTTCTTTGACCAACGCGGCTTCTACCTCCCTGAGTATTCCATTCCAGGACCATTGTTGTGATGCTGTGGGGCTGTTTTCGAAGAGCGTGGCCTAGTGAACTCCATTTCCTGCCTCTTAGCTGGCATATGATGGGCTTCTCGCTCGTTTGTCTCCAGAGTATCTAATCATTTGTTGGTGAAGCATTCAAGCGTGATCGTTTTCAACTTAATCGGCGTTTCACTTCCATATAGCAGCGTCGGCTTGACACATGCATTGAATTGATATCCTAAGCTTGGTGTTTCTGGACATTTGCGAGTTTGCTCAAAGTTTCCTGGCTTAGCCTGTTTTTAACGTCTATCTTTACTGAGTAACCAGACTGCTACGATAATTTCCGCAACGGGTTCTGCTTCAAAACCATTTAAAATTACCTAAGTGTAGGCGGCTGTAAAATATTCAGTAACATTTGCTGATTCATCGTCATCGTTTCACGCTTACCGAATGTGTGAAAATTATTAAAAAATGTTATTAGAATTCCTGGTCAGTTGTAAATACGCATACCCAGAATTTGGTCAAAAAGTCATCTTCTTAAACTATGCCCTTTTTCCGCTCTGCACAAAATCTATGGATGCGCGAATGTTGCCGCCCAATGCTGCTGCAGAATTTATAACGAATCAAATAAAAAACGAATATTACACGCAGCTACACTTCGATCTTCGTGATAAACCCGATTCAAAGTTATCAAAGCCCAAGTCAAAACCGAGAGTGTAACATCAATCAGATTTTCTGAAATTTTCGAGTCGAAGTTAAAAAACCGTATCATACCTACCCAGTAACTATGTAGGTGAACATACATAAAAGTCACCCTCGTATGTCTGTTTGGAAGCAATCAAGGCAGCTGCCAAACACAATTGAATTGCAACACACAAACAAATTACGAAAACTGAGTAAACGTGAAAAAGCTTCTGAAAACAAATAATCAGAAGAAAACGTAAGGAAATTGCGGAAATAATAGTCAGTGCTGTCCAAAACTTTTCATTTTTTCGCACAACCATTTTATAATATATATTTATTAATGCATGACTCCGTCATTTTATTTTGGTTGGCTGCTCTGTATGCAAGTCAAATGTATGAAAGTATATGAGTAAGTGATAAGTAATACTTACAAGATACAGATGAAAATAATTTTAAAACTATTTAACCTTTGGAAATCACACAGGCTCTAAAACGTGTTTAACCCCGCTATCAGGTTAAACAAAAATTCGAATTTTAAGTTAAGGAATTATACTTCGGAAACTTTATTATTTAATGTGTCAATTTATTTTATTTTCTTTCTCGTGCTGACCGGCGCCAGTTTGACACACCAAGTGAAGCCAAGTCTATCTCTACCTGATCTGTACAACGTAGAGGAGACCTTCCTCTTCCTCTGCTACCACCAGCATCGAAGCAGCTGGATCTTTATTCGCTGCGCTATGTCTATGCCGTCGTAAAGCTCACAAGGCTCATTGTTCCATCACTTGCGATACTCGCCGTTGCTAACGTGCAAAGGTGCAAAAATCTTCCGCAGAATATTTCTCTCAAGCAATCCAAAGGACGCCTCATCGGATATTGTCATCGTCCAAACTTCTGCACCTGGACAGGCATGATGAGAGTCTTACCATAGCCTTGGGTACCTGTAGTAGCATAAAGTGTAACATAACCACTCGAGTGGGGCAAAAAAATACCCTATGAAGTTTAAAAAGACTGTCTTTTGTAACTGCGACGCAATAACTGAGCGAAACCACACAGAATATGTTAAGAATGAAAAACACATAAGCTCATCAACATTTTCGCCTTGATAGCAACATCATCTACCGGCACTGAAGAATCGCCAACAAGTCACACTCGAGCCGATGATATTTCAAAACTAATAACAAAAAAAAATGTTACTCTGATACCCGTATTGAAAAAATTTCGGAAAAACTAAAATTTTATCAACTTTTTGACAAAAAAAACATGTAAGAAATGTTCGAACAAATGGCAGCTAGTAGCCTTTTGAATTTACAATTTTTCACTGCTTCTTATTTCATTACAGAAAAAATGTGTAGGAAAACTATACTGAGAATTGCTGTTCTGAGTGACAGTTAGGCGGCACTCATGGCCCTATCGTCTGGTGAGATCAAAACATCACTGGCACTTGAGTGTATCGAGAAACTTAAAATACTAGGAATGCACAATTGCATTTAGCTAATTTTGATCCCAGGACACAGGGGTAGAACTGGGAATGAAGTAGTGGACGCGTTGGCGGGAGAGGCTGCAGGCTCGCCTTTAATAGGACCTGAGCCCTTTTTTGCCATGGGACAACACACCATCAAGGAGAAGCTCAGAAGTGAAGAGCTAAGGGAGGTTTGCTGGCACCAAACTATGGGGTTATGCCAGGCGAAATCCTTACTGGGAGGGTACAACCAAAAGAGCTTTAAAAAACTCATAACCCTCCCTAAGGATAATCTGAGACTGCTTACGGACATTCTCACAAGCCACTGCACACTGCGAGGTCATCTGCACATGATCGAGATTTGGTCTACGAACTCTTGCTGTTTCTGCAACCAATCTCAGGGGACTCCAACGCACCTCCTCCTGAGATGCAGCACTATAGCGCGGAGAAGGTTGAGACATCTTGGCCAACCGCAACCAGAGGAATGGCACATACGCTCAATCCAACCAAGCTCTATCCTGAAGTTTAATAAGGGAATTGGGCTTGGATGAGGTACTGTGATGAGTAGAGGGCACAAAAGACTATGAGGTCACTTACGCCTCTGTGGTCTGGTGGCGACGGAGCATGGTTAAGTCCCCAATCCGGGAACTATACAGGCTGCAAAGAAGTGTATGTTTATGCATCACGGGTGCCATGAGTACAACCTCAGGTGATGCCCTAAACGCTATGCTTGATTTGCTCGCCCTGGATCTTAAGGTACAACAGGAAGCAATAAAAGCAATGTGTGGACTCCATAAATATGGTTTCTGGCATGAAGACGGAACTTCGGGTCACTGTTTTTGGCACCTAATGATGACCTGATACCCACAGTTTCATTTGGAAGGAAATTTGATGTCAGATTTCCATTGTGTGAGCAATGGAGCAATCCAGAATGCCTACAGGAAGGTTTGAGGAATATTTTCTTTACCGATGGGTCAAAAACTAGGGCCAGGAGCTGGGTGTTACTTAAGCGATAGCAATAAGTATCACTATGCTATAGGGGAAATGGCAATTGTTTTCCAAGCGGAAGTTTTTGCCATCCTGAAAGTAGCCGAATGGATAATCGAGAGGAGATGGAGCGGGAAACAGATTGGAGTTTTCAGTGACAGTCAGGCTACACTGAAGACCCTGGAGAGCGCGAAGCAAACCTCAAAGATTGTTCAAGAATGTAAGAAGAAGCTTAATTCTGTCGCAAGACGAAGCAGGCTTGTACCTATATAGGCTCCAGGACGAGATATCGATTACTACAGCCACCTACCGAGAAAATAATGGTTTTCTCTTCCCCCAAAGTATTTAGTACTTATTGTTGAATAATTGTGTGTAATGAGTTAATAAATGCAAGGAGAGGTTTGGATTTCAATTTAAAGGCCTTTTGTGCCCTCTTTTCACCGCATTGCTTCATCCGAACCCAGTTTGCTCAATAAACCTAGAATGGATCTGGGTTTGGGTGGGCATATCTCCCGATAATGATTACTCCTTTTTGTAATTTAATGAGAAACAAAAGCTATCAGCAATATCAGTCTTACAAGCAGCACCGTCAATCAGTACAGAGGTAACCTGCAGCAATGAGCGCACTCGACGGAGGAACAGATAGATATTTTAAGGGAATTTTTTTCAACAGAAAATATGGGTGAGTATTCACAATTTCTTTGCAGCAAATATTCATTAAGATAAACTTCCAATTCGTGCAAATCATATCGCTATTGTGTAAATGTCAAAGGCTGTTTTACATTTTTTTAAGGAATACAAGTTAAGGAATGTTCAGTTTTTTCGAAGCCGAATCCAAACAGAAGTTCTGTGGTCGGTCGTTCTCTAATCATAAGTAAGTCCTTAAATGCTTACATACATATGCATGTATTGATTATAGTACAGATCCAACCTGGAAATTTTTTTTCCACGCAAATAAGTGATCGGTCTTAACATTACAAACAAGAAGTCAAATCTAAATTTTTCCCTACAAACTTTTCTTTACACAAACTGGTTTTCTAAACATAAAGTAAAAAGAGGTACAAAAATAATAGTTGAGATAAAAACAGTAACTCTTACTGCTACTTAATGTCCTTGGGTGACAGTCGAGTTTTTGTAGCTTTATTTGGCATCCAAGTTTGTAATAATAATTGCTAACTTTATTCAAAAGCTCTCTGAAAGTAATGAGTATGAAAGCGCAACACTTTATTACACCAAAGTATATGACATCTCGTAGCAACAAAGCGCCCAACATTTTTCCATGAACATCTTACAAGTTTCCCACAACATAAACGCAACGCATGCCATCCCCTTAAGGACTTAAGCAAAACCTCGCAACATTCGCCATTGTGAGAGCAACAAGTAATAGCAAACCATTATTGCACGACATGAAAACTATGTTCACGCGCCAACTTGGCATTGTTGCATGCGCAATCTGCTCTCTGCCAAATGATAAATGCCGAAAAAAAGGAATGGCCAATGCACCAAATGTATGTATTTGTGGCCTGGTGGGCAGAAGTAACAATGCCGCAATGTTCCAAAACTGAAACCGCATGTGCGAACAAAAGTATTTACTATGCATAAGTAAATATAAGAATTTTTAAATGTTGTCACTACTTTTCGCCTTCTTATCATTATGGCTTGCCACAGATGTTAAATGGCAATTTTTTGTGTCAACATACAATAATAAATACTGCAGTGCATTGCTGCGCGGGATGCGACACTGGAAATTGGTGTACAGGAGTACCAGTTTAAAGAAACACCAACTACGCGGATATCGTTTGATAAGCATCAAAACAAAAGGTGTCAATTTTCCATAGAGACGGGAGCTTGATTTTAAATGCAAGAATTAATATAAGATGGTCTAAAATATTCTGAATGTTTTCCACTACAGGCCTTCAGTAAGCCATAACTCAGCGGTATAGCCCGCCGAATATGAAGCAGGGTATCTCATACTCAGACAATAATTAAGAGTTGTTTCAATTTTATAACCCTTTTGTGGCAGCTCCGGCGATCTGAGTAACTACGAAGGTTGCGAAAGACCGCATTATCATAGGAGCTTTGGATGAAAAGCATCCCAAAGGTAATGATTCCAAAGGCTCAATGGAAATGGGTTGAGGCTGAGCTAACGAAAGTAGAACTAAAGATTATATTAGAGAACTCGAAAATTTAGGCTCGCGCCAAGTCCAGGGAAAAGTAATAGCTTGGGGCAATGAGAGATCGATACAACTGTATAAAGAGGTCATCTCAAAAGTCGGCGAAGTGTACCTGAATGCCGAGCTGGTGATCGTAGATACGAAGGATATTCCCTTCAGGCGACGCGCAAGGGCTTGGCTATCCTCAACTATTGAAGTCTCGAGGGAGATAATGCAGCTCATTTTGTTCTGCAATCCACATGCTCCAACTCAAGAGTGGAGATTCGTCAAGATAGTCAATAGCAGGAACAGCGCAGAGGAATCGAAACAATAAAAACACGCTACCGCGCAAGCTCTTCTATTGCTAACCGAAAACTTGATAGAATCGAAAGAGAAACGCGGCGGACAATTGAGATACGGTTTTGTAAAAATTAAGCTCAAGGTTTATAAGACTGATACAGGGGCAATAGAGCACTTGGCCAACAAAGATGAAATGGAACTCATGAGCGGAGCAGAACCTCTTCTTTAATAGGAATACGCCTCTTCAGGCTCAGAACTGGGCTTGGTAGGGATATACTTCGAACAGGAGCGAAAGTATTCCGAAATGAAACTTTCGTGCAAAAGTAAAGAAGATATAGACATAACACTAACAGCTGATGCACCTTCTCCGGGTTAAGCCTCACCACTGTAAGAAAACCTATCTTGCTGCTCTCTTGGATCGCCTGACAGAAGTCGTCATTCAGGAATCTTGGGTACGGGATGGCAAGTCTGCTGCTTGGAGACTTCCGGTTCTAAATTATTGTATATACGGCCAATTGTGCAGGTATTAAAAGGGCACGTATAATTGCAAAACCACACCTTAATATATTTATGATTAAAATTTCAGTAATGCAGATACTACGACGGTTAGTTGGGAAGTGAGCGGAAGCAACATCTGGCTGACCTTGTTATATTTTTTCTGGCGACGCAGGTGCACTGCCCTCTCCGCTTATAAAAGCACTTGTTGAGGACTGTAAAACACACAACCGTGTAATTATCCTGAGAGGTGGCGTCCAATGCGCACCATACCGTATGGGGAGCTCAAATACAAGCGAACGTGATGAGTCTCTCTTCAATTATATTGTAAGAAGTAAACTTTTAGTGTGTAACAAAGGCAATGAACCAGCAATTATTACACGTAATAAACAAGAAGCCTTTGATATTACGCTGGTATATCATACCCTTTAGGAAAAGATGACACAGTGGAGAGTTTTGAATGAACATTTACATTTCGATCAACGTTATATTCAAATAAGATTTGAGAATATATAAAAAAGAAGCCAGGAAAGCGAAAAGGTCTGGTTGGAGAACGTTTTTTGGAGAAATCGAGGAACCACAGATACCTTCAAAAACCGGACAAGAGTTGGACTATCTCGTGCGAAGAGACATTAAAGTTGCTTGCAGCTAATATTGATCGCAACATGCGTACTGCAAAGGAAATTCTACATAAACAGCACTTAGTTAGTTACTTCTTACAGAAATTGAAAAGTCAATCTGTAATAAGGAATACATGCTTCCTTAAAATAGAGTGCGCATCGAACAACAACCTACCGCATACTACAGCTCATGACATCAACGTCAAAATTGTTCTAATGACAGTTCAATATATTGTTTATAAGCCATCAAAAGCATTTGCGTCTCAGTTTTGTTGATTTTTCTGTGATGGAATTCAAACGTGATAGTGTGATTGCGTTATATTTGGCTGGAAAATCACAACCAGCCATTGTTCGTGAGCTCAGTCACCTCAAAGTGAACAAAATGTTTGTGTATCGCACTATAAGACCAAAGAAATGAAAATATCGCAGGACAGCATTTGACGCATATTGAAAAATGTTCATTCACCATTATAAATTTCTACTTAAAATTAAGTTATTGTAGCGGCACTATCCATAGCCACGTCACATTTTGTACTCAGTTGATGAATAAACGAAGAGGTGGTGTGAAGTGTTTCTTGCTTAAGTTTTCACCAATAGTTCGTTTTCAAAAATAACTACTTATTTCATCCATTCTTGTAACACTTCATGCGTATCTTCATCCTCGGTCACCTCAGCACTTATACATAAGTACCTGTACACATATGAATTTTTCGACCTATGTAAACTTCTATATATACATACATATGCATATTTATGTCTTTCTATGTGCAGCTGCAGGAAAATTTTATAACCAGTCAGAAATAGCAAAGCAAATATGCACATAACATACGTACTAGCCTATGTTGAGCAAGTTCGCCACGCCTTCTGGCATGCCCACGTCAGTGGAGAAGAAGTAGTGTGGCAGCTACCGGCAGCCAACTGCTCTTGTTAAACAAAGTTTTCCCAACGCGTTCAAAAAGCAATAATAATAATAATAATACTCGAACTGATGATGATTCCAAAGGTATTGTAAGGTGTTATGGTGTGGTTAGCCTCTGGGCTATGCGTCTGCTACGTACACAACCATACGTACTTTTATATGATCCTCACAGTCAGCGACGTGCGCATATAAATCCTTACTAAAGAGCTCCGATATTATAGTTTACAAACTTTACATCGCCATAAAAAGAGTAGAAAAAAGTCTTCGATTTGCAGCTACAGCTACTCCTTTTTCTTTCATTTTTTCTTTTGAAGTGTATCCTGCTCAACTTCTTTTGCTCCAGCTGACGTTGTTTACATCCGGTTGTTGTCTAGCAATCGAATTATGCACGTTACTATCGAGCTAAATCCTTCCACACATACTTGTAAGTGTACATGCATATGTAGATATTTTGTTGCAGTTTTTGTTCAGGCTCAAACTTTTTAGCTATCTCCGTTGAGTTACAGCGCTAACTCCTGCACATAAGAACTCCTGCAAAAAGTGTAAGAGGAATTCTTGTGTAGTGTGCGTGTAATGCGGTGCTGTGGTGTTACAAATGCAATAAGGAAGCGTTAATTTAATTTACGTCGGCAACAAAAAACAGACTAAAAAGAAAAAGCGCCAAAGCCGCAGACGAAAATAATTTTCAATCATCAAAACCAAACTATTCCAATAGACACGCCTTAAGATGTCCAAGTCTGCGATTCAAATTAACTGAGATTTGATGATAGCAAAAGAAATAATAATGGGACGTCAAATATCCTTTAGGTTTAAATGTATTTATACTATATTAGGTTGGGGAATAAGTTGGTGCGTTTTCACAGAAGGCTTTTATTTAAACAAAAAACAATAATTATAAAAATAAATTAATCAATTATAAAGGGTTTTCCAATTACAGGTGTTATTTTGAGTAGCCCGCTATTTGGGTAGATGTCACTTTGGAAGCTGTAATTTTTTGATATTTGACAAGTAGAAACTATGCCATTAATAAAAAATGGAACGATACACGCTTAAACAAGGCATTGAAATTATTAAATTTCACTATAAAAATGGTGAAAATTCGGCAAAGACGGTTCATAAAACTGGAACATTTTTGGATCATCGTGAAGCAACTTGTCGGGCTGTTGGGACAAGTTAGTGATATGAAGAATAAAACCTGTGCACGTCACTCAAGAACAGCCGAAAATATTGCTGTTGTAGCCGAAAGTGTTGAAGAAAACCAAGGTTTGTCCATTCCTCGACGTTCTTTGGAATTAGGCATTCCACAAACGTCATTACAAATGTATTTTGCATAAAGATTTGTGTCTTAAGGTTTATAAAGGCCAGTTAACATAAGAACTCAAGCCGGCCGATCATCAACAACGTCGTGTCTTTGCTGATTGGGCCGCTAAAATGCATGAAAATGATCCGGAATTCCATCGAAAAATCATCTTGAGCGATGAGGCCCATTTCCACCTCGGTGAATTCGTCAACAAGCAAAATTGTCGGATCTGGGGCTCAGAAAATCCAAGTGTTTTTGTTAAAAAGCCTCTCTATCCTCAACGTGTGACTGTTTGGTGCGGTTTATGGTCCGGCAGAGTCATTGGACTTTACTTTTTCAAAAATGAGCGGGAGCAACAGTTACGATGAATGAATTGCACTATCGAGAGATTAACAATTTTTTATGGCCGGAATTGGATGGTATTGATCTGGACAACGCTTATTTTCAACAAGACGGCGCTACGTGACACACAAGCAACGAAACCATTGATCTTTTATCAAAATACCACCTCTTATTGGAAAGCCCTTTATATTTGCTGTTTCTCTTCATTGTCGGAGGTAATGCCTTTCATACGGTTTGCCAGGGAGCGGAAAAGATGGTAATCGGTTGGTGCAAAGTCCAGAGAATACGACGGATGCTGAAGGATCTTCTATTCGAGCTCTTCGAGTGTGACTTTGACGACTTGTTGCTTGATGTTGTTGTGAAGGAGTATGATCAACCATGTCGATCAGGTCTTCTCATTCCAAAATCCTCTTTCACGCGGTGTAGCTGGGCAATCTAGAGCTTCTTGTTGATGACGACATTCTTTTCGAGCATTTCCCAGTGCACCATGCCCTCCCAGTTCCACCAAACACGTATCATGTTCTTCTTTGAGTGAAGATTCGACTTAACTTTTGGCTTTAGCGTATCTCCTGGAGCCACCCACTCCTTTCTTTGATTCTCATCTCCTGTGAAGATTCGGTACAAAAAGCGTTGTTTATGACCGCGTGTTTCTCGATGGCGAGCGAGATGCTGAGAAGCAATTTAAAGGCCACTTTCTTTGTTTTTTTCGTAGAGCTTGTGAGACACTCCCAATAAATCCCATTGAATGACTGGTTCACGATTGTTCACGACTGGTTCGCGATTGTTCACCTTCAAATGGGATTTGAGACATTCATCATCGAATTCAGAAGTCTTTCCGCTGCGGGACGTGTCATCGAAATCAAAGTCGCCTTTTTTGAACTTTGTAATCCATTTCCCTGCTGTAGGTTCCTCTATGACACCTTTTCCGTATACGTCGCAAATGTCCTGGACTACTTCGGCAGCTTTTTGACCTCGATGAAAAGCAAAGAAGAGCAGGTGTAAAAATGTTGATTTTTGCCTCCTGGGTATTCCATTTCTAAGCCCCAAAACTAATAAAAAGTTAAATAACTCAAAAATACAAATAACATAGTTTTTCAGAGCAGAATGAGTTCCATCGAATGAATACTTACCCTCAACAAACAAATCGTTGTGAAATAAAGGAAAATATAAAAATGCAACGAACTTATTTTCCAACCAATAACTGGCTATTTGTGGACAGCGACCTAAAAATGTATGTTGTGCGGCCAAATCTAAGAAATCCTGAAACTAAGTTTACAATATCCTGTTAGTAGTTCTGTGTAGAGCTTTATATTTTTTCTGCTGAGGTTTAGGATTGCCTCTACCTTTATACGTTCTGGATCAATGAGTCTTTTCGGTTGCCGCTGCCCGTTTGTACTTTCCAGTATTCGATTAAGCCTCTGTGTTCTCGCTCACGAAAAAAGGCACTTTTAAAGCTGTTGCTTATCACACAGAAAGGTTCAGGACCAATGAAGGGAGTGTTGCCCCCTTTTTCGCTAAAGTGTCCTCAATTGCATTCTCTTTATGCTCCTTATGTCCCAATACCACATCAGCGTAACAAATTTTCTTGATGCTGGAGGTTCAAGAATTTTGAAACATTCCCAAACCAACCTTGATTGCAATGAGAAGCTATCTAGCAATTTTAGGTTTAAATATAAGTGTTACTATGCATTAATAAAAAATAAAAAAAAGAGGTTGTCTGTAAAGTCGGTTTACTGACGATAGTTTAACGTGACAACGTCATAAGAAAATATTGATGTAAGGGTTGCAATTTTCAAAACAAAATTTTAATTTTATTTGTTTGAGAGATATTTTGTATGGATGTAGAGGAGGAGGTAAATGGAATCTCAATGGAATGGGTCAAGTTACATTTACACAAACGTGAAAAATGACGAAACATTTATCAAATTCATGAAGGATATGTTCAATTTCGATTGTGCATCAGACGTTAATAAGTCAACAACACTAAGAGGCACCATCATTGATTTGCCTTTTTCAAGACACTTTACACTCGAAACACTCCCTTTCATTTCCTACTTTTTCTATCATCGTCCTATTCTCAACAGAGAAATGGTTCATTACCATGCACACAGGAAGAAGGCATATGCAAATACAAATATGTGAATTTATATACAAATGCGCATATACATACATATATATGCTCACTCAAGCAGGACAGAGCCAGATGTCGCACGTTGCCGAACGCGAGGACCGATTGTGCTCTTTGTCGTTCGTTCCGCGCTCTCGCTTGCAGTTCAAGCACATTAGCTTACATTTGCTTGCGTACGGAATAGATTTGTATATTTGATATGTCCATATGACTTGTATGCATCTTTACATATAGATTTGTTCTTTTTGAAAATTGCGCGAAATTGTATATGTATATGCATGTTTATATACATATATTAGTATACAACATATCTTATAAGGTATGTGGTAAATATTACCATACACTTTTTCCTTCATATATAATAAAAAAATTAATAATAATAACATTAAAACAACAGGTATTATTAACAAACATGGGTTTATTTTAAATTCTTCAAGTAAATCAAATTAATAATAATCAATAAGAAGGCATATGCAAATACAAATACGTGAATTTATATATGTATGTACATTTGCGCATACATACATATATACGCTCACTTAAGTAGGAGAGAGCAAAATGTCGAACGTTGCCGTTCGTTTGCTTTGTTTGCTTTGTCGTTCGTTCCGCGCTTTCACTTGCAGTTCATTCAAGGTAACGGCAATGAGCAAGGTGACGGCAATGAGCAAGGTAACGATAAATGAGCAAGGTAACGATAAATGAGCAAGGTAACGACAAATGAGTAAGCTAACGACACATTTTTTCGTGCGTGCAGCCGGCTAAATCGAATTATAAGACGTTATCACGTCAAAAACAAAGTTAAATCGGTGGTCAGAGAGACTCATCACCTCTGCAGTTCTTACATAATCAATATGGGCACAAAAAAGGTGTAAGTCAATGCTAAAGCAGCCAATTATGTACAATTTCGGTTTCGTCGATTCCATTCAGGCATTTTGGATGTTAAAGTAAATGTCGATAGTTTCGATAAAATCACAGAAACAATCGATATCGGACATTTTAGTAGTCATAACATCACCCAGGACTTTCTTTTTCCCCAACCTAATATATAAATTTCCGCTCAAGCCAATCGTTCACACGGGCAGACAAATGGGCGGACGGACTTAGTTAAATCGTGTCCTCTTTTCATTCTTACCATTTTTCTATACATTTGTCTACAATTATCTCGATTCCTTTATGTTGTTACACACCGTCGCTATGTGAACAAAATTATAATACCCTTGTGCAAAAATGAGCGCGGGTATAAATACGGCTCAAAAAAAATTATGAATACATACAAACAAACTTTATGTAAAAGAAAAACTTTCCGACAAAAACAAATATGAAAAAGTACAAATGTCTCTAAAAAGTTTTTCATATTCATATGCATGTCGCTAATGGCGAGGAAGGACAGCGCCAACAAAAAACAACAACACGATAAGCAATTTGTGTGCAATAGCTCAACGGAATCTTACTACGTGGCAAAAGCATCCGCCAGATGTTTGCGAACCGTGGTAATGGTGGCAATGGTAGTTTCATTCATTCGCAAACCAAAGCGACCAACTACGCGCTGCCATATTTAGAAACAAAAGGAAATGTGTAAAAAACAACAATACAGGTGTTGGATAGCTGTAATGTACGAGCAACGGCAGTAACGTTTGTAATAAGAATAATACGAATGCTGGCGTGGTTTAGTTGTGTTAGTGTACGAGAGGTAGACTACGTGGTTTGACTAGCAACAACTGCAATATTTGTTTACAATAATGTAAGTGCAGCGAATAATATTATTCAAATTCTGTGCAGAGCAGTAGGTTGGGATGCTAACTGAAATTTAACTGAAGATCGTAAAGCATCTTCCTATTTAGTTTGACTTAACTTATTTTCTTAAATGAATTTTTAGAGGGTTATGGAATTTTTTAGGGGTGACTAATTTTCGGTACTAAAGTGAGCTGCTCAGTTTTATTGTCGATAGAAGGCATACATAGAATTCCTGGTGGCAACTAAAATCAATACTGAAAAATGTGTTTGAAAAATATTTTGTTGAAAATTATTCACAGTCGCTTTAAAAAATAAATAAATAGTTGACATGTACACTTTTGTTATGTGTTTGGCCGAACTTCTCCTCCCATTTGTGGCGTGCGTCTTGATGTTGTTCCACAAATGAAGGGGCTTACAGTTCTAAGCCGACTCCGAACGGCAAATGGTTTTTTATGAGGAGCTTTTTCATGGCAGGAGTACACTCGGAAGTTTGTCATTGCCTGTCGAAGGGTGACCACTGTTAAAAAGACTTTTTCTACCATTTTGCTGTTTCATGCACGGTAGGGTGATCGTTAAAAATTAAAATTTTTGCGGCGCCTGAAAAAATCCTTCTTTTTGATGAGAAACTACGGGGAAAATTTTGCTTACTACTTTGCTTTGTTACACTGCAGCAATCTCACTGTATTCATTATGATAGATATTAACTTCAATTGGCCGTCGGCACGTGTTCTTTTTATTAAAATCAAAAAAGCAAAATTTTCCCTGTTGTTTCTCATCAAAAGGAAGGATTTTTTCAGGCGCCGCAAAGATTTTAATTTTTAACGACCACCCTAATGCACGGATATTCGAACCTAATCCCTTTGGCTACGGTGGCCTGCGTCGCTTTTCATACTAAATTCAAATAGAAAGTATTACATTTTTCCATTTTCATAGCTTTTATTGCAATTTCCCTGGGTACTTTACGTTCAAGGTACTGGCACCTTCACGTTCTTTCCAAAATCCGTGAAAGAATAAGCAAAAAAATACGACGCGTTGTAAGAGGCGGGCAGAAAAAGACTTCCAGCTCTGGTTTAAAGAATCATTTGGAGCTTTTTAAGGATATGGAATGCGTGCAAATTGAAGTTGATTATAAGTAAATATGTATGAAATCAATTTGAAAGGTTTTTCAGCGTCAGTCTCTTTATTTAATAGCCACACCTCGTATTTTTGTGCTTACACTTTTTCCTAATAACAAAATTCATTGCTTGACACAATGAAAATCTGCCTACGTACGTATGTATGTGTGTAATTCACTTTTTTTCAGCTACTTGTATGTTATGTGCATTTTTGTCACACGAATTCTTTTCAATTTCTGACTACACATATCTTGGGTTTTGGCCAGCTACTGTGGTAAAACCACTTCTTTTAGCTGACATTCATGGCTTTGCATATTTTATAAGCCTTTTTTCTAAATCTGCCACTAAATAATGTTGCCCTGTTTTTGCTTGAGTATACGAAGAGTTTTTTTTCTGGATTTCATTTTTATCTCTCCTCTTTCACTATTTGCATTGTACGGTTATTATTTATGTGCGTTCGTGTGTATAAGTGTGTGCATATGTGTATATGTACATAATATCCTCCTGAATTTGGTTTTACATTCCCAGTTTTATTTCCGTTTCGTTTAACGAGGCGTTTGCTTTAATTTTAAATCTTATAAAACTCACATTTGGCTAGAAAATCACGCTAATTAACTTATACCATAAACTTAATAAGTGATCCTCGCTGGACTGGCGTCTCTCTATCGCTGACATACTGCACCAAATACCTTGGAACAATAGTGGACAATAAATGGACGTGGAAATCCACTGTTGAGCAGAGGGTGAAGAAGGCCACGAATGCTTTATACGCATGTAAAAGGATTCTTGAAAGCATGTGGGAGCTATCACCCGCTCTTATGCACTGGTGCTACTCTGCAATTATTAGACCCATCTTACTATGTGGCATATTGGTGTGGTAGAAGGCGGTTAGGAAGAAAACATATCTCAAGGCATTGGTAAAAGTTTAAGAACTTTGTGCTTTGCAATACGGGAGCTAAGAAACGGCAACTCTCGAGGCTATCCTCAACCTAACACCGATTGATCACTATGCAGAAAATCAGGTTGCAATCTCAGCTGTGAGGCTACAAGCAACCGAACAGCTTACCTCTGGAACCATTCCTATTACTGGGAATGCCACGATCAATTCAGACTATATGGTTCCAGTTAAGAGTTTTGGAAAACCACTAAAGACCGTTATCGAAGACGGGGGATGGCGCAAAGGCTTGATTCCGATAAGTAACACCATCAATGTATTTACTGATGGATCAAAAATGGAAGCGGGGGTTAGCGCTAGGATCAAATAGTTTAGGTACTTAAACACCTGCGCACAATTCAAAAAGAACTAGAAGAACGCATGCTAAGAAAGGCGAAATGCAGATGACGTAGCTTAACCAATTGCAAAGATGCCAGGATCAGGTGCAATTGCAAAGTTGCCAGGATCGCATATTATGACAAGTATACGAATCGGTTATATCGTTCGATAGAAGGAACTGCATAACCTTAGTTTGTATACTAACAAGGCACTGTCTAGTTGCAGCGCATGCTTACAAGCTACATCTAACTCTCCACGATGTTTACAGGAAATTTAACAGGCTATAGAAGAAACACTGAAGCTTCTCGAAAACTGCGCTATGCTACTTGGGCCTTCTCAGCTTTGAAAGTCTAGAATCTATTCCTGAACTGGAGCTTCAATGACTCCGAAAATTCACGAGCAGTACGCGCATCTTGAGGGATGCATATTTCCGCTAAAATAGGACTCTGATCTGATCGCTATGGACCAAAATAGTCTCTGCGTGGCTTCGGCCAGCCAGTATAACCTAGCCTAGTAAGTGAATTTTATTGAATTTTTGCATACTGAAGTAACTACTGACTTCAGCGGTGGCCGTTCAACATCAATTCTCCACCATTTAGAGATGACGTAAATATCCAGTGGTGGCACGTTGAAGAACCCGTAGAAATCAATTATTCACTTTGCGCAATAAATCGGCTTTTCACAGACTTCAACTTGAGGAGTTGATCCAATCGGCCCATAAGTTTAGAGTTTATATAAATTGCATTTCAAGGAGTATTAAAAAAGTGCCGATCCAAGGCAAGTTTGCTTTGCTTCAACAGCTTGCAAAGAAGAAAATAAATGCACTGCAATGCATGAAAGTTAGCCAAATGGCAGCTTTGCTTTAAAGTGCCTTAAAGTTTCGAGTAGCGCAATGTTGTATTTGACATTTCAATATCATCGCCAACACCTTAATCATATTCATATTAACAAGCAAAATTTCCATATGTAATGCTGCTTGTGGCCGATGGCCGCTACCTCTCCTCTCACTTAATTCACTATAAAACAGTTATCACCAATGCCTAAATCTGTGCCCGACTAGATCAGGGCATCTGAGAAGAAAATGCTGAGACAAATCCAACCCATCCTCCAGACGGCTTCTGCAGAATGGACTTGAAGCAATTCCAAGCCTCATCGCATGGACACTTAACGAAAAATATCCAGTAAGGATACCTACCAAATTCGAGATCTGCGGCTTGGTTAGCCTTGGAAGTTCCCTCGAGCGCTCCAGATCTATCCGGGGTCAGAAGAATCTCGCGACTTTTTACGTTTGGGCACTATCCCAGCGTTTGCTGAGTTGATGCGAAGCCCGTCTTTCCAAGACTAGACCAAAAGTTCTCAAGGTAACCCCAATCCTCTCGATTTGCAATGAAACCGTATCCAGGGTGGTCTATCTAGCCAGCTCATCAGCCCAGCAGTTTCCCGCGATGGCGCAGTGACTGGGAGCCGAGATGAGCGTAATATCGAAGTCGGATGCAGTCGAGAGAGACGTCAGGCATTCCCCCGACTAATTTCGAATGCACAAACAACGAGCTGAGGGTTCTAATTGCGGCTTAAGTGTCGGAGTAGATGTTTACGTACTTTACTGTAATTATAAAAGCAAGCAACCAATCCACTGCCTCTTAAATTCCGGCTATCTCTGCTTTGAAAACACTACAATGGTCCCGACTCTTTTTATATATTACTACTAAATTTCCGTCCGCCCGACTGATGATACAAGTGTTAATGATCTCATTTGATTCCAAAAATTAACAACAGGCCGAAATTAAAGTTTCCTCGCGGGTACATAAAGTTTGGTCAGTTCGTTTCTTATTTATGCTGATTTTCTCTTTAAAATTGTTGGGCTTCATTATTTTATATTAAAAAAAATGTTGTCGAGTCTCATAAGGTTCATAGCTATTTGGAAGTGTAAATTAAATTAAAGCAAGCGAAAACAGTAACGTTTTGTGTTTTTGTGCATACATAAATTAATATGCATACATCGGGTGTTTTTTAAGAACTTTGGAACTTATAACGATAATACAAAAATTAAATATTTTTGGAATACATTTTTTATTATAATCTGGCACATAATTTCTTGGCACTTATTTTTTGAGTGTATATGTCCGTTGCGACTACAGGTTACATGGTCCACTCGATCAGTCCAATGATGGACTACTTTTTCTAGTATTGGATGGTATTGAATATTCCAATAAATCGATAGTAAAGCAAGCGCTATTTCTGTCCGGCGGTTTCTGTCTCTAGTGAAGACAGGTCCTGCAGCACTTGGTCATTCCAAACGAAGAGATGAGGTCTTCTTTTTCCACACCTTTCTTTCACCTTCTTTCATACGGGTGAGATGACCAAGTCAGCGTAGCCGTTGTATTTTTACACGCTTAACTATGTTCATATCCCTATATACCTCATAACGTTCGCTATTCCACCGTACACATTACACCTCACAAACGTGGAGGGGGCCAAAGATCTTATGTAGAATTTTTCTCTCGAAGGCTCCAAAACTTGTCCATGCTTCTGCGCCATACTCGTATAGCAGGGCGGGAATGATTAGCATTTTGTAGAGTGCCAGTTTGGTTCTTCGAGAGAGAGTTCCACTTCTCAATCACTTCAATGAAAGACCCAAAGAAAGACCCCGCTGATGTTTAGCTAATTAATTTTTGGGAAACAAAAATTCAGTCAGCATGGCTCAATAGCGCTACCATTCACCATAACGGCAGCTCCTTCCTCATTTCGAAAGAAATAAGGACCAATGAAGCCGCAATTGATCTATGCACTTCGCGAAAAGATTCATTTTTTTTTTGTTCAAAGTAAATTTCCACTCTTTAAATGATTTATGATGACTTACTAAACCTAGCTGAATAGAAATTCCAACATAATTTGCCATTCTAGGCTATCAAAGCATAGTTATCGATATTGACAGTTCGCATGCAGCTAAAAAAACACCCGATGTAAGCTGATTACATAACAAAAACAATCTCGCAATTATTATTATTGCAAATTACAAAAAAAAATTATTTGGAAAAGTACCTAAAAAAAAATAAATCGAAAATGTTTCAATACCATATAAATGTTACTCCCCTTTATTAATATTATATTTATACCGGATATTTGCGATAGCGCAGTGTACGTATTGTCATTGGGAATACAGCAAATGTACCAACAAATTTCAAATTACAATAACGGAAATGCAAGCATGTAAATATATAAATAAAATTATGTATAAATTTTTAATTGCTTTATGTACTATAAATAACAGTAATGCGTATTACCGGGAACACATCCGGGCTGATAGCATTCGTTGTCGTGTTATTCCCATTGCATTTGACACACTTATCCACTGAGACATATGCGAAATTATGTACTACATAAATATGTAAATATGCATACATTACATAATTGCATACCTTGCAGTAAATTGCATTTTCTCCAATTCTATCAACTGCCTAGTTTTAGGTAGCGAAAATACTGGCTGTATAGAGAAAGGGCACTTAAGAGTACGTTTACATATGCATGTGCCAACAAAGATGAAAGTTGATACTTCCCACGTTTCCATAATCACAAATACAAAACTATAATGAAATTCCAGGTTCGAATTTTCATAAATAAATATTTTATTTATTTACTTGTTCCCTCCGCTCGGAAGCATAGGGCCTCGACAAGACTTTTCCATCATACACGGTTCTGGGCTGTTGTTTTTGCGCCGTCCTGCGATGTCGGCATCTACCAGCTCGCGGAACATCGACCTTCTCCAAGTAATCTTTGAATGGCCGCGACTTCTATTCCCTTGCAGGTTCCAGTTCAGTACCATTCTCAGGATGGTAGCTGGTGGCTTTCTAAGCGTGTGACCTATCCATCGGTACTTTCTGCGTTTGATTTGCCTAGGATCAGTTCCTTATTCGTACACAGCGCATCGTTTCACTTCCGTACAACAATACTGACTTCACACATGAACTGAATGTTTGCAGTTTAGTGTGCCTGGAGATTCGAGAAATCGTCCATTCTGTATGCATTCGCCCGAAAGCCGCCCTTGCTTTGTTTAGCCAGCAGTTGATATCTTCATCTACTCCGCCGTCTGTCGTGATAATGCAGTCGAGGTAGCAGAAGCTTTCGACAAATTCCACTGCACACCTGTCAACCATTATGTATCGAGCTTTATTGTGGACGACTCGCATAGCCTTCGTTTTGGGGATGTCCACCTCCAATCTGACAGTGCGTGACGTCGTGCCCGCCTTCACTTGCATGTCAGTGAGTTTACGAGAGACGTGGCAGATATCATCGGTAAAGTCCAGGTCCTCGATATGTCTGATAAAACTCCATCCTAGGAATCTTTTGTGCAGAGTCAATAGGCCCATAACGTCCCCTAAGATGATGGAGAAGAAAACGGGCGACGGGGAACAACCTTGTCTTACACCTACCATGGTGGTGAATGGGTCGCAGATTTTTTCGTTGTGAAGCACTGCTAGTTCGGAGTTCTCGTAGAGGGCTCTGATAAGTCGGATTATCTTAGCAGGAACTTCCTTTCTACTCAACTCCAGCCATATTGAGTCTTGTTTTATTTTGTCGAATGTCTTCTTAAAATCAACGAACGGCATATAAAGAGGTCAGCGCCACTGAACTCAACTTCAACTATGATGTGAAGAGGGTTGGATTTGACAACACAGTTTCGGTGAGAGAGAAATCTAGCTTGCTCGACCTTTAAGGAATATTCGATGCATTGGAGTATGCTCTATAAATCGTGGCTAGAATTTTGTAGATGGCGTTGTAGAAGGTTATTCCTCGCCAATTGCCGTAGTCGCGCAAACCGCCTTTCTTGGGCAGCTTCTCGATAATGCTTTTAGTCCAGGACGGTGGCAGCTTTTCATTGTCTTAGACGTCGTTGATGTGGGAATGGAGAATTTCCGTTGAAGTTTGCGGATCGGTGAACAATAAATAAATATATCGGTGTTATTTTAAAGAAGAATACAAAGTCTCCGATGGCAGAATTAGGTCATAAATTTCAATCGCTGAGCGGATGAGCGGGGAGAGGAAAGCGTTAGTGCCTATTCGTGCATGTTATTTAATCACAATGTGGCAGTGGGCGTGAGTGAACAACCTGAGCTCGCCATTGAGGCGTATTTCAAGACCAATACAATATTCCGTGCGCCATGCCGTAGACGGTCAGATGGACTATGGCGATACTACGTGATTTTGTCAAAGAATCTAGAAAATTCTCAGTGGACTAGCTATCTCTGCCTCTGTCTCTTTTCTATCCTATCTCTTTTTCTCTGTTACTTCTCTCCTTTCCTACTTGACTATCTACCCTTTTATCCTGGATATCCTGTATTTAATTCACAATGATTACTTCTACTTTCCGCTTCCATCAATCATAGTTCATACACATTTTTGTTATTTACTTATCGTTTTTCTCTTATAAAGAAGAACAATTTAACAGAAGTTCCTTAATATTGTAATAAAACCGTTAAGAATGGCGGTTGAGGCTAATCGCCCTTTCCTTATATTTCTTATATTAGACCATGCATTATAAGTTAGGTTAGGTTAACTTCACTGGTTGACACCCGTCACATAGACCTATTGGTCTTTGTTGATACCAAATGCAGCTTGACCTTTAAATTTCTTTGTAGTAGACTTCTTGTAATAAGCCAGCGTCCTTTTCAAGACTAAGAAAGCTTAAACTGCGAGAGACATTCTAACTTCTTGTAATGTATATCTCCTACGCATTTCATACAGGTTCTAACTAATGCAGGGAAAGAACATAGAAGGTATTTTAGAGTTTCCCTCTTTTCCATTCCATAGCAAAATTTATGGTTTTCGTTGTTTGCGACTCCAATCTTGTATGCATGTGGGGCTAGCATGTCATGTCATAAATGTCATTCTCCTTTATTATAGACAAGTATTTTTCTGTTAAAATTGTATCGGAATAAATTTTGTTAAGATTGCGTCTGTGGCAGTTTAATTAAAAAAAACCTTCCCTTACAAAACAAGTCAACTGCATAAAATTAAACCAAGTTCGAGACGGCATTGCGAATTGATTTCAAAAAGGTTTCCCTCTTAAGGTACTATATTCAGCTCGTGAGTCGTCTGGTATTTTAATTCCCAATAGTCTTTTGGTTTGCAATAGTTTTATGATTCTTTATATTCAAGTGAAATAGTGCACCAAGACTATTTATTTGGTATTTTATCAAATATTTATTAATTCGAAAAACATGGGCACTTCACTGCGTTTCAAACGCGAAATTTTTAGCATCAGTTGCACTAATTATGAACTAATTATACACGTGAAAAGCGAATTTGTCCGTTTCTTTTTTTGGCGATGATAGCATTTGTCACAACCAAAAGAGCTGCTCTTAACGCAAAGCATCTCTATTATCCTACTTAGCATCTGTTTTACGCAATTGTAAAATCAGTCACTATACATCTATATATCACTATATATGATACATACATACATACAGATATGTATGATAGTAAACTAGCTCTCTTATGTAAGTATTATAATTTTTAGTGGGGATTATGCATGTATTTATGTAATTATATATTAATGGTATTTAAAAATTAATATGACCGTAAACTTTGTTGCTGGATTTTATATAATAATGGTGCACGCACACATTTTGTATATTGATTAAAATTTTCCCAATAATGATACTGAATGCATAGGCAAATAAATGAGGCAAAAATAAATTTGTAGAAGCAAATGTGTTTCCTACTTCAATGACTAATTTTCAATTTTTTCATACCAAATTTTAAATTTCGAGTTTCGCATACAAAAATTTACTTCAACTACTAGTTTGTATTTCAAATATGGGAAAGAAGTAATATTACGACCTTTTAGCAGTACTCCGGCTGCCGTAGCCGAATGGGTTGATGCGTGACTGCAATTCGGAAGTGCGTATGTGCGCATCTCCGTGCATGAAACACCAAATGATAGAATTTTTTTTTTCTAATTGGCGGTCCCACAATAGATGCAAACTATTCGCTATGGAAAGCAACGAGAAAAATTCTCATTAAAACTGTTCATGAGCCGGCAATTCGGAAAGTTGCAGGCTCTTGGGCTAGGACGAAAAGCAGATATACTAGCTGATTACTATGAACAAGTTCTTTAATCTAGTAATATGCGATATAATTAATCCAACAGGAATGGACCCTGACAGATCTTCTGATACAACAGCTACTTATCAAAAAATTACAACTCACAACATAAGCAAATTTATTAAAACTAAAATAAAGAAGAATAAAGCTCCAGACTACGATCAAATAACCGGAGTCCTCTTAAGGGAACTATCTTTAAAAGGACTTCAATATATACGAAATCTCTACAACTCTCTGCTACGGCTACAATACTTCCCCAGACTATGGAAAATAACGGAAGTCATAGCCATACCTAAACCAGGAAAATATTCTACTATTTCATGATCATATAGACACCTATAAGCTTATTGCCAGCAATGAGCAAAGTATTTGAAAAATTATTAATCGACAGACTAAGGCCAATACTTTACAACAAAAAAGCGATTCCTGACCATCAATTTGAATTTAGATGCAAACATTCAACTGTCCAGCAAATTCACCGATACACGCATAAAATATGTATTATCTGACCTTGACAATAAGAAGTTTGCATTAGAGTTTATCTTGACATAAAAAAGGCATTCGACAAGGTCTGGTACAACGGTCTTTTATGGAAGTTAGAATGGTTAATGCCAAAAATCTATTTTCAAATTCTAAAAAGTTGTGTTACTGAACGATACTTCTATGTCAAGGTCAATGATGGTAGCTCAACACTAAAGAAGATAAGAACCGGAATTCCCCAAGGCAGTGTGCTAGGCCCACTGTTGTATACATTATTTACAAGTGATATCCCAGCACCCGAAGGTGCACATGCAATGCTAGCTACTTTTGCTGACGATACAGTCCTTCTTACTTCCAGTAAAAGTATGTATTACCACTGCCACAAATGATATACAAAAGTCTCTAGACACTACTCAAAGAGTGGAATATTAAAATAAATAAACATAAGACATAGCAAATAATATATACAACAAGACGAACTTTTACTAGCCACAAAATTAAGATAAATGATTCTGACATCCCCCTAAATAATGCAGCAAACTTTTTAGGTATGCAATTGGACGAAAAACTTATATGGAAACAATACATAAAAAATAAAAATACACACATGAACTTGAAATTGAAACAACTGTATTGGTTGTTAAATAAAAATTCGAAATTATCAATAAACAACAAAGTTCTTATATTTACATAATACAACAATAAATCCAATATAGACATATCGACTACAACTGTTGGGTACAGCAAAAAAGGCAATCGGTATATCACTTATAACGACATTCAACAAGATCTCATGGTCGCAACTGTTGAACAGCAAGTAAAAGCAACAACAGGCATTACTCCACCCTTGAAAATTTGCTCCCACTAAAAGAATTGGCATCAAAAGGAGGCTGCAAAGAAATCGACACATCGACAAGTTATAAATACAGGAAATAAGTAAATAGTTTTCATATAAGTCATCACTACATATTATAAAACAAAGTCGCTTTTTCTGTCCCTATGTCCCCGTATACGCTTAAATCTTTAAAACTACGCAACGGATTTTGATGCGGTTTTTCTTAAAGATAGATTGATTGAAGAGGAAGGTTTATATCTATATAATGTGAAGAAATATATAAAGGGGGCGTGGCAATCGGTCAAAATGTGGGAAAAAACATAATTTTTTTGTTTTCACGGCCATAAATCATAAACGAATCAACCAATTAAAATGAAACTTTCTTAGAGTTTAACTTTGAAATATTTACTTTCGTTCTGCATCAAAAAAAAAATGATATATTTGTTATTTAACCAAAATTGTTTAAACAAAAGCAGCTCTTTTTCCAAAAAAAGCTGTTTGTGTGTTTCTTCGCTGTCAACCGAATGAAGCAACAGGCGTTAAGCGATAATCTCACCACACCTCATTAATGTTGAATTACATCGTATGGTGACGTATGTATGTATGTATTTACGAATTGCTCGCATTATTTCATTTCGGACGTATGTACATATGTATCTATGTATGTACTGAATTCCATGTAATTATATGCACATACAATTTTACAGCGAAATAAAACGCTATTTTCACGTTCTATATTAGTAAATCGCACATACAGTATGCAAAGTTCGTATTAGTACACCCTCTTACAAATAAAAATACCACGTATATTTTCAAATTTACTTTAAAGCAATTGATTTCAATCGTAGTGCGGTATTGTAAAATTCATAAAAAAATAGAATAATAACAAAAACTCCGAAACATTTGCATAGAATTGAAAAAAATAGCTTTAGTAGCAGTGGCTATTTCTACTGCAGGCAAAATTCGTATTAGTACACTTAGTATGCGTTGAATTTGTAAACAATTTGTTGGTATTTACCTTTATTTTCGAAACGATTCAATGTTTAACCTTGGGCAGTTGCGTTTTAGTAGCCATTTGTTCAAGTTCGCGGAGTTAGCTTGCAATGTCGCCAAAGTCAAACGAAACTAGGAGATTAATAATAAATATGAACAAAAACGGAAAGTCTTTACGCGAAATTGCGAGAACATTGCAGAAAAGTGTGTCTACAATACAAAACTTAGTCAAAATTTTTAGAGACAGTGGAAGGATTGACAAAAAGCTTCGAAATGTGAACAGGGCAAAGCTTGGGCAGAGGCACAAGACTTATTTGAAACGCCTTATGAGAAAAGACCCCACCGTCAGTGGAGTTTCACTAGCTGCAGAACTAGAAAAATACTTTTCTATCAAAGTTACACCTCAAACAGTGCGCAATTATGTAAAAAAATTGGGATTTAGAAGCAGAACTGCGGTTAGAAAACCGTATGTAAGCTCAGTCAATAGAAGAAAGCGTGTTATATTCGCCAGGCAATATTTAAACAAAAATATGCGGTTTTGGAAAAGGGTAATTTTTTCAGACGAGTGTAAATTTAATATAAAAATGTCCGATGGACGCATAAAAATTTGGAGAGAGTGTAATACTGGCCTTCAAAAACGAAATCTGCAGCCTTCTTTCAAGCACGGTGGTGGTTCTCTGATGGTATGGGGATGTTTCGGGGCAAACGGAGTAGGAAAGTTGCATTTTATTGATGGAATTATGACTGCGAGGCAATATATTGATATTTTAAAAAAGAATCTACGCAAAGGTGCCAAAAAATTGGGTTGCAAAAAAAAATGTATATTCCAACAAGATAACGACCCTAAGCACACGGCGTTGGATACAAGGTTATGGATGCTTTATAACTGTCCAAATTATCTCAAAACACCACCACAAAGCCCGGATATTAATCCCATAGAAAATGTATGGTCGATTTTCAAAAAGCAGCTGGAACATCATCAAATAAGGAACCGAGAACATTTAAAAAAAGTCCTCAAATCAGAGTAGAAGAAGATTTCTCCAAATCTCACAAAAAAATTGGTGGAATCTATGCCGAAGAGATTGTCTGCTGTTCTAAGGCAACGAGGGTATCCTACAAAATATTAATTTTCTAAACTATTTTTTATTTACTCTTTAAATCATTAAAAATACATGTGTACTAATACGAATTTTGCTTCTGTGAAAAGTGTTCATTTTTTTCTTTCTTATTTTTTTTTTTTTGCATTTCAATACACTTTGTGAGCGGTTTTTTTATTTGGCCTTATTTTAGTTAATTATCTATAAAATAAAACTGTTTCAAGCATTTGTTTTAAAATTAATTTGAAAATATACGTGGTTTTTTTATTTATTAGGGGGTGTACTAATACGAATTTTGCATATTGTAATTAAAATACAGTTTTTGAATAGTTTTTATTGATTCGGAGCGCGTTTAGCTTGCTATCGATTCCATACAATAACATTTTTTGTCATTTACTTTTTACGACAACTAATAGCTTATTTTCGAAGCGATTTCAACAAATAGGTACAACATTAATCCTTATCCAATTAAATACCTTAAATACATTGTTGTTTTCATATAGATCTATGTATATGGCTCTTTACAGCATATAATTAAAAACAATATTTTTCAAGATATTACATCAGTAGTTAGTAATTGAGATCTACCGGAAAAATTGCGTTAGCTGTTGCGTCAATCGGCATTGCCGCTACTCCTTTGGAAGGAGGCCGAACCGCACACTCTACATTCAAGCTCCCGCTGAAAATCGCAACCGATGATGATAATAGCGTCTGTAGTGTTTCTAGACAGAGCAATACAGGAAAATTGATGCGTGACTGCTCATTAATAGTCTGGGACGAAGCTATCATGTCAAACAAGACGTCTGTGGAAGCATTGGATAGGGCAACACGCGATTTGCACAACAAAAATTCACCTATGGGTGGATGTACAATTCTGTTCTCAGGAGATTTCCGTCAAATCCTACCAGTTGTGACTCGAGGAACACGTGCTGACGAAATAAATGCTTCGCTAAAAAGATCCCACCTTTGGTCGCATGTCAATAAATTAGATCTTAAAACTAATATGAGGGTTTCGTCATCTTCACGTGAGAACAGGCTATTTCCAGAGATCCTGCTAAAAGTTGGCAATGGAGAATTAACACAAAGTGAGGGAAGGATTAACCTAGAAAACCTTTGAGTTTTGATAGACAACATCCAAGAGTTAGTCAACAATGTCTATCCTGACATTGATAACATAAGTTATAAGACAATATCTTGGTTTAAAGA
This sequence comes from Anastrepha ludens, assembly GCF_028408465.1. Lineage (NCBI taxonomy): Eukaryota > Metazoa > Arthropoda > Insecta > Diptera > Tephritidae > Anastrepha > Anastrepha ludens. The sequence continues at coordinate 41,899,371 of NC_071500.1, read as the reverse complement.
AAGAGCTATTCTGTCACCAACTAACGAACAAGTAGATAAAGTAAATAACTTGATTATTTCAAAGATTGATGCGCCGACGAAAATATACTACTCGGTCGATACTGTTCTCGATTTGGAAGAAGCTGTTCAATTTCCTACAAAATTTCTAAATTCTTTGAACCCATCTGGACTCCCTCCTCACAAAATAGCGCTAAAAATAGGTTGTCCTGTTATTTTATTAAGAAACCTAAGTCCACCTAAACTTTGCAATGGCACGCGTTTGCTGGTAAAATCACTGAAAACTTTCATAATAGAGTGCACAATACTCACAGGATGTGGTACCGGAGAAGATGTATTGATTCCCCGAATCCCTCTGATACCATCGGATCTACCACTCCAATTTAAACGCTTACAATTTCCGGTAAAGACATCTTTTGCAATGACCATTAATAAATCTCAGGGTCAAACCTTCAACGTTGCAGGCTTAGATTTGAGTGTTGACTGTTTTTCACAAGGCCAACTGTATGTCGCTCTTTCAAGAGTAACCTCTAGAGAAAACATGTTTGTATTGTCTAATGACAAGAAGGCTATGAACGTTGTATATGAAGACATTCTGTAATATAGTAATTGTTGTAAAAATAAAATAAATACATATGTAAAAATGCAAAAAGTGAATATGCAAAAATGTAGGGTATGAATTTAGATATCCCAAAGATAGCAGGAAATCTTCATGCTATAAAGAAAGGGGAATTGTTTTACTCCAAATTTAACGCGTGCGGGCCACGGGCAGTAATGAATAAGCCAAAACTACTGGATCGATTTTAATCATTTTTTCAGTGAGTGACATAGGGTATATATTTGATACCCGTGCGAAGCAGGGCGGGTTGCTAGTTTAATATAAAATGTTAGAGCGATAATGGTCACCTAACAAAACTCAACCCTTAATCACTAATAAGAAGTATGGAAATCTTAGTTTTAGAATAAATATATAAATAAATTGGGGGGAAAAAATAATTTGCGGTCAACCATCGGTAAGCAATGGCAAACCTCTGAGAGGTAAGAAAATAAAAAGTGAAATAAAAAAAAGGGCGCTCTGCTTTTATAACAAAACAAACCTATGAGAGGTAAGAAAATAAAAAGCGAAATAAAAAAAGGGCGCTCTGCTTTTATAACAAAACAAAGTGAGATTGAGTGGTTTCGCCCAATTCGCGAGTGATATCCGTGCTTTTACCCGAGTCATTGGTCAACAGCCAACGTATATCTTACGGAGACATTTCACAAGAATTTGTAATTTGTAATAACCTCTGAGAGTATATTTGCCACGAAACAACTACTCTTAGAAAATCGTTGGCCATTCGAAGTTGGCTTAAAAATTTAGGTACTCCTATTTGTGGAACAGCATCAAGACGCACGGCACAAATAGAAGAAGGAGCTTGGCCAAATACCTAACATAGAGGGTGTAAGGGACAATTATGTATATTTTTTTATGTATATTATACAAGAAATCTAAATGAAACGTGGGGCTAAGGGATAGCATAATGTTGTCTTTACATCCAGCAATAATTTAATATACATACTTATTTCCTTGAGATCTGAGCACCTTAAGTAGTGCCAATTACGCGAAGTTAATGGCAACTCGTGGGGAACTTACTTATAATTATAGATTGGTTTTTATATTACTGGTTTTTATATTACTAATCAGCCAAAAAATATCTATATATGCAAATGTGTGCTTGACAATAAGTCTTAAGGCCTAAGTCTTGGGATCGTTATCATATTTCTTAGGCTCAACTTCTCTTATGATGCGTTGATAGTCAAAACTCATGCCTATAGAGTTGTTAATCAAAGAAATTTAGTGCTTTAGAACCAAGATATAACATGGGGTGAAAAGTTCCGGGCCTAACACATAGATAGCACCAGTTTTATTATATTACATTCACCGCCTTTTCAGTTAGTACTAACCATAAAAAGACAGTTGTTAAAATTGCATGATATTCTATTCATTAGTTCGCGAGTTATAGTGCTAAGAGTGACGCTACTTTTTAGAACAATAGATTAAAAAGGATTTCGTGTTTTAATTTTATACTGCTTCTTCATGGGAAAAAATATCGTTAGTGCAAAGCAATAGCTTAAAAAGTGTGATGGGGAATCCGCTCCATCAAAAACAACAGTAAAACGATGGTTTGATGACTTCAAACGTGGTCGTAGAGACACCGATGATGTGCAACGCAGTGGCCGTCCAAATGAGGCGAAAAACCAGAAAACATCCAAAAAATTCACAAAATCGCTTTGAATGATCGAAAAGTAAACTTGCGTGAGTTAGCTGACATCGTTAAGATATTAAAAGAACTGTTAGCTTTATATTGCAGGAGCGTTTAACTATGAGAAAGCTCTATTTAAAGCTCTCTGTTAACCAAACACAGGAACATGCTGACGATTTTGAACAGTGTTTGGCCATGTTTAAACGTAATAAACCGGAATTTTTGCGCTGATATGCGGCCTCAGTAACCTAGCGTAAGTGCACTAGCCTGCCATCCCAGAGGTTGAGGCTTCGAATCCCACGTTAAGCACGGTCCTCGCACTTTTTCAAATTTACCTACTTTCTCGCCAGCAATAGGAAGCCGGCAGCTGCGGCAATAGCGCAGACACACCAAATTTAGCGAAGTCCGCAACCATCTGTGCGATCCTTCTGCCAGAAAAATGTGACACACAGATGTCGCCCCAAGTAGTAAGAAGTCGTTGTTCTTAAGCAACGACAGGTGGGCATTCCCACTACGTAGGACTGAAACGAAACCAACGCAAGACAAGGCTTGTCGAGTCCCTATGCTCCATAGAGGAGTGAACAAGGAAAAAAAAAATGTGACAATTGATAAAATATGGATCCATCACTTCACTCCGGAATCACAACCATCGTCATCTGCGTAGACAGCGACTGTTGAACCTCGTCCAAAGCACCCGAAAGCAAAACAATCGGCTGGAAAGATTATGGTCTGGGTATTTTAGGATGTCCGTGGTGTAATAATCATCTTGAATAAATTGCAAAAAACGTCCACATATGGCAAAGAAAATTTTGTTTCATCAAGACAACGGACTGTGTCACAAGCCAATCAAAACAATAGCAAAACTACATGCATTTAACTTTGAATTGCTCCCACATCCACCGTATTCACCAGATTTGGCTCCCAGCGACTACTGCCTGTTCGCAAACGTAAGAAAACTGCTCGCCGGTAAGAAATTTCGCTCGAATAAATAGGTTATCGCTAAAACTGAGCCATTTTCTGAGGCAAAATATAAATCGTTCTATTGAAATGTTAGAGCGGCGCTGGAGTAATTGCGTTGTTCTTGATGGAAATTACGTTGCTGAATAAAACAATTTTGAACAAATAAAAATGGTTTTCTTTGTTAGGCCCGGGACTTTTCAGCCCATGCGTTATATGCCTCTGAGGCCAAAATGTTTTTTTCAAAGTTATTTAAATTGACACTTGCGATAAATATCAAAAATATTGGCATGGCACTTCAAACAATGTAAAAATAACCAAATGGACTTTTATCTGCCCAAGTACATATGAGGACATTGGAGATAATAAAAGAATGCAACCACAGTATTATTAAAATAGGAAAAACTCCCAATCGATGTAGCTACGAAATTTAAATTGAGCCGCAGTCTTATAAACTCTTTTGATTTCGCCCTACATTCATTATTTTCTAGCAATTTTGTCGATGCATGTAATTTCCATCACATCGAAAACTGAAATGCATGAATAATTACGTATACGCCCCGCCGTAGTGCAAAGTAATTATGCAACGCGGCGACACACATTTAACGAAATAAAAGCCATAGCGAAATGCAAACAAAAAGAAAACTGCGCACATGCAATGCCATGCAGAATACAATCAGCGAGGTATATATGTATATACAAGAACTTATACGCAAATGTACGAAACACAGGTGCGTGTACGCGTCGGAGCCAACGCCCAAAGACAACAATAAAATTGCAACAAAACAACAAATGATATACATATAACATGCATATTCACACATTTTCATACATATGTAGTACATGCGAATATGTATGAGTGCATTTGTATGTATTGGTCTGCCAGTCTACTCATGTATATGTATGCATGTGTATGTACATATATCTTGGCACGCAACTTGCATTTATGTACGCTCAAATCATGCAGCGCTGGTCAGTGCGTGGCATACATACATAGATATAAATGTAGAGTATGGGCATACGAGTACACATTATTTAAATGTATGTAATGCTCGCACACACTTTCACATTGGAGCCTACGAGTACGTAAATCCGCATTTATGATAAGCCCACATTCACATTTACGCATCAAAAATGTGTATGCCCATGTCAAAGGTGGTCAAATGGAAGCAGTGCACGCAGTACACGCAGAGGAGTATGAATAAGCAACAACAACAAAGCCTAAATACATTCGCGGCAAATCTGATGAGTTTACAAACATACGTATATACACCCTCACAAGCACATTCGCCTACCGAAACGCCGTTTACAGCATACGATAATTACGCCTGTTCACTGGAATGTACAACTATTATAATACGAAATATACAGGGTGATTCAATAAGGCCACAGATTTTCTTTATACAACAAATATATACCTAAATAAAACACAACACAATTTGTCGAAATATGTGTTTTTTTCTCTTTCTACATACTCTTTAGTATTCCTTTTACATGATGCATTTACGTGTGAAACACAGTATCCAACACGACTGGTAACACCGGGGCTTATTGGCATATTTCATACCTTTTACAAAATCCTAGAGAAAGAAGTCCAGTGCTGTCAAACCGCAAGATCTTTCCAGCCATTTGGCCTCGTGTTTTTCGTGAGATGAAGCGCCCTGTGAACTTCGTTTGCAATAGAACCGTTGTCTCATCCGCAGTGTAACAAGAGGCAATAATGATCATGTCATCCAATTCAGGCCAAAAGAAGTTTCATGTCACGATAACGGTTGCTTTTCGCTGTTCATCGCCAGGGCGCCACAGCTATCATTTTCGAAAAAGTAAGGTGCGTTGGCTTCACCCACCCAAAAAAATACCAAGTAATCACTCACTCTAATGCATAGTTTTTTCTTGAATGGCAAGTAGATTTACCTCTAATGCAATCACGCAAGGCGCGAAATACACTTCCTGTAGAACAACCGTTTTCATAAAACGTTTGTACCACTTTTATATGAAATGATAAAAAAATCACGTACCATAAATAATTGCTGTTAAAGATGTGCATCACCATTGAAGCGCCCTATACCTGTAGAAGTAAGCATACAACACTGCCTGCAAATATATATCCATTTTGCAACTACCACGCGTTAACCGCCACCATACGTCACATCAGTAATATGCAATTCGGTTGCACGTTGGGATTCGACATTTTACGGGAGGCTCATACTAATCATCAAAATTTTCAATAAATTTACGAAAATGCTACTGGCTAAGCATTAGTCAGCACAAGCTCCATCTGATGGAAATGTGTGTCAGAAGCTTTGCTTTTCAGCACTAAATGCAGACATTGAATTTATGCGTTTTTACGTATAACTTTTTCTCATTTTTTTGTGTTATATGTATGAAAGAATAAAATGGAGTAGGGTTTATTGTTCGGCTTCAAACTTGAGAAAAAAACGATATATCCAAGCTTAAGCCCTTCCCAAAGTTTTGATACCAATAAATGATGCCACTTTTTATCGTACTAATCACGGAAGCAAAAGTTATCAATGCAATCATTGGTTCAAAAATTATACTTCAAAAAATATAAAACAGCACTGACCAAAATTAGAAAATTATGCATTCATGTTTTTAGGGCCACGTTACCGATGCATAAGTTCGATATAATGCTTTCGCTTCTAAGAAATAATGACGAAGTTGAATTAAAAAAATTATACGATAATGCTGGGATGCAAGTTGTAATTAATTATATTAAAAGAAAAAACTGGCTTACGATTTCTGAAGTACTAAGCGATGAAGCTCTTGTAGTAGAGTTGGAAAAATATTAACAATGCCATCGATATATCAATGGTTTAATAAAAATGAATTTGTGGCGTGCGTCTTGATGTTGTTCCACAAGTAGAAGGAGTAAAGTAAAGTTTCAAGCCAACTCCCAACGGCAAATGGTTTTTATGAAGAGCTTTTTGAGCTTACACTCGGAGGTTTGTCTTTGCCTACCGAGGGGCGACGGCTATTATAAAAAGCTTATTCTTCAATTTAGTATTTCATGCACGGGGACTCGAACCTACGTACCCCGAACCCATTCGCGTCAACCCATTCAGCTACGGTGGCCGCCGATGGTTTACTTTTCCAAAAAATGCTATCGATGGCTTAAGGCTATCGATACTACATATCTGAACGAACTATTGCGTGGGTGAATAAGTTATGAATTAGCATAGCGTTTTTATGTATATATATTTTTTACAACGATTTGTTTGCTGTTTGGCAAAGGGTAAGTATTCATTCGATAGATCTAGTTTTGAGTTAATTAATTTTTCATAATTTTTGTGGCTTAGAAATGGAATATCCGGGGGCAAAAATTTTCATTTTTGTCACCTGCTCTTCTTGGTTTTTCATCGAGGTCAAAAACGTGAATGGACAAGGTGCCATAGACAAGTCTACAGCTCGAAATGGTTTGCAAGTTCAAAAATGGACAAAAAAGAACATCTCAAATCACTTTTGAAGCAGAACGGTCTCCAAACCAGTCGTTTATTGGCGGAAAACAAATTTTCAAACAAAACTTAATTTTTTTCACAAAAAACTGTTTGTGTGTTTATGCAAAACAAAATGCGAAAATGTACGCCGCGAATTCTTCATTTCTACAAACTTAAGATGGTGGCCGGTTAGTACCTTATATCTCAATGTTTTTACACATAACAGAAAAACTGCGAATATTGTATACACTGATATTTTATTGTATAAAAAAAATTAATTCATTTAATTGCGCATTCTGTACATGCATTGGACCATAGTTTCAAAATATTCGAAGAATTTGTGTGAAACAAGACAGTAAGTAACAGTTTACAATCAAATCGTCTTATTATCTTAATATTTTCCTCTACGACCTTAATCAAGTGAACCAAAAACTATTACTTGCCATCATTGAACGAAGAGTCTTTTAACAATAACAATCTTTATTATTTTTGTATAGAAACATTCAGGACACTTATTTTTTAAAGATATACCCTTTCAAATATTGGCCATGCCTGCGCCGTAATTCCTCCATCCGTAAACACCAATTTTGAATGACTCACTGTAGAACTTCGGCCGGTGAATGACTTTAGTAATGTTGGCTTCCAATACCTCATTCGAAGCTTGCTTATCCACAAAGCATTTAGTCTTTACATACCCCCTTAAAGGTGGGATACCACACGATCTTGGTGGCCAACTCACAAGTCCATGACGAGGGACGACGAAGTAAGTCCATTGTTTCGCGAGCTGTATGCCAAGTACCGCCGTCATGTTGGAACCAAATGGTGTGGAGATCACGGGCTTTAATTTCCGAATTCCAAATCAAAAAGTCGTTTATCATGGTGCAATAGCGTTCGCCGTTCACTCTTACATTGGCGCCAGCCTCGTCTTTGAAGAAATATGGGCTGATGATTCCTCCATAGGCCGCGCCAAATAGTTGTTTTCAATGGATGTAATAGCTGTTCTTGAGCTGCTGGCTCTGCTTTCAGCCCACTTTTCACAGAGCGTCGACTTTCGTAATAAAATTGTACGATTTGTAAACCCTGTTTGGGCGTAAGTCTTTCCATGATGAAATAAATGAATATTAGAAAAAAAATGTGCGTGTAGCGTAGTCCACATAACAGAAGTGAAACTTTCAAGGCAGACCAAGAAAGAGGGAGAGACCCGAGAGAGAAGAGAGAGAAAGAATATATATCTAAATAAATGCACAACATTTGCCGAGAATACAAATAGACAACATTTACAAAAACCGGAGACGGGTCGACCGGTGTAGGTAAACGCGGACATAAACCGTGGCAACAACGCGCAGTACTCCGAGCGTTTATCATCCGCTCAAACGCAGAGATTCCAGGGCCGCAGCAACGGCGATATCAATAAATCCGACGGCGGAATGGATAGCGCTTTATAGTACGCACAAGCACCAGCCAGGAAATGGTAACAAGCGCCAAAAAATTGGGACCAAAAAACGCCCCAAAATGTAGGCACCAAGGAAATATAACGCCAAAAAGTAGGACCCAAAATATATTTCCAACAAGTTTGCACCAACAAACAAGCGCCAAAAAGTAGGCAGTGTTATTTCTCACTAGAAATTAGCAACCACAAAGAAAAAGTCAAGAAAAATAGCCTAAAGTGTATCTAAGATATATATAAGGTATAGCTCTCTCTCTCCTTTTCCTCTAGGTGACATCTTTTTTCTCTCTCGCGGAACGAAAATGACCAAAAACGTTGCATGGCCATGGACTCTCCGTTCTTGCTCGTCTGTCGACGCCCAAGAAGTTTCACTTCAAAAATTAAGTTCTTAGTTTGACAGTAGTCACTCAGGATCAAAACCCCCTACTGGAAATAGTACCTGTAATCTGATCACCTTTTATTTTTTTTTTTTTACAACTCTAAAGAGAAATTTGACACAAAAACAAATGGAAAATCTTGGGCCTTATTCAAGTGGAAGGAAGTGTATGTAATAATTAAGATTTTATAGCTGCATTTTATTTTCAGGCTATTAAGTATATTAATTTTTTTCCATTTTCATTTGGCTTTAATTTGTTTCCATTAAAAAAATGTTTTTGTTTATGTTTGTATTTTAGAGCTTTGAGAGGGTTACAATATACAGAACCTCGCCAAGGAAATAATCCTGGTTATGTGTTCATTCAGAGACATAAAGCTTAGATTGTAAAACCTAAGGCACAACTTCAATTCTACTGAATTTACATTGCATGCATGGACTTACAATAGTCAGAGGGGGCAAGATTTTAATGATTTCATTTACACTTCTTTAATTTTTTTCATTTTTCATGAAAATATTGCCTGTTAAACCTTATAGGAAGTGAAGTAGTTTAAGGGGGCAGATACCTGTAAACGGCCATATTTTCCCTGCTTTTCATTAAAATTATTTAAAATGAAGAAGTCAATATATTTAATACATTCAATATATTTTTTTCAAAATTGGCATACAGTTTATTTATACATTAAAATAATACAAACAAATTTTTTTTTTATTTTAATCATTTAAAATGGCGGATGTACACTCAATTCTCCCAGGAATGTCGCAGCGGGGCTTTTCAATCGGAGGCCATTGTACATAGCATCGGCGTCAGTGACCTAAATACAAAAAACCAAAAACTTTTTTGTTTACTAATGTCATAATTTCTATATGAATTAATAATAAATGAAAAAAAAAATTCGCGGAATAAAATGCTTAAAAAAAAGGAGCTTTCGAGCGAATTTTCCTACTATTTTTGCTTCGAAAAAATTATTTTTTCGTAAAAATTTCGAAAAATTGTAAATAGAAAGTAATATCATAAAAAATATGTGTGCAAAATTTCAGGGAGATCGGTCAATAACTTTTCGAGTTATCGTGTACGCCAATTTGAAAAATATAGTTGTAAGAAAAACGCGTCTAAAGTTTGAATACATAACTGCACCTCTCCCAACGCTCGAACGCAACTAAAATAGAGTCGTCACGGTTGACGATCTATAATATAAGAAATACTTAAATTTACGTTTTAAAAATTTTTCGAAATATTCTTAAAGGATTATATTAACATTTTATGAAAAAAAAATTTTTTTTCCAAATTTTACAGGTATCTGTCCCCTTAAATAACTCTCAAAGAGTTTTACCAGCCTCATAAGATCACTCCTGGATGTGCCCCCAGTCAATGCATTTTTAAAAACCTACACAAAATTTGTAATTTTTGCAAATAGCGTCGTCAATCATATTTGTGAATTGTGAACTAAGCACCTGCAGCATACAAACAGAAAAGCAATGGAACGCGCAGTGATCAAAATAAAGATTTCCATCACTCCAAATTTTGTTTTATTTTGTAAAAAAGTTATTCCAAAAAAATATTGGATGATTAATTTTGTACCACCAAAAGTAAAAGAAACATTTTTTTTTTTTTTTTTTTTTTTTTTTGTCGGGACAACTAGCAAGTGCAGCACTCAGACATTAATTGAGTCCATTGTACTACACTTGGATTCCCTTTTAATTTTCTTTAAATCTACCCGATCTCCGAAGAAATCTGAGTAGATCTTGTGGTGCCAAGGAGCCAAGATGGTCGCTTCTTAACACATCAGTGCCAAAGACCTCAAACCTGATTCGAGCGAAGGCGGGGCAGACACACAGGAAGTGGTCCGCCGTCTCATCCTCCTCTTCACAAGCTGGGCAGAGTACACTGTCTGAGATGCCCAACCTTTCCATGTGCTTTGCCCACAGAAAGTGGCCCATCATCAGTCCAACCAGCCGTCTGCACTCCCCTCTGCTTAATGACAGAAGGGTTTGCGACAGTCGATCGGACATGACAGGTAACATCAGTTTTGTCCATCTGCAGCCTCTCTCAGCCTGCCAAGCTCGCTTGTGGGTAGTAGTTACCCATTTGCTAACCGTGGCCGTGATGAAACATTATAATAAACCAATGAAATTCAAATCTAGACGTAAACAAGGTTTAGTCATATTTATACTATTTAGTATATGTTTTTGATCACAAAATATCAAGCCTCTTTAACTTTAAAAAATTCATTCCAACAATGCGCTCTGTCGAAATTTCCAGGCAAGTGGGTTAATAATTTTTGTATGTATGGTGTGTATCTATGTGAATATGTGGATTTTGGTCGACATTTTGGGAAACATGACGAGTACATAAATATACGTATGTATGTAAATAGCTATGCACGTCACAGCCAGAAAGAGTTTGGGCATAGTAAATACATAGGCGTTTACCTACGTAGAAGCAGTACAGCAACCCGATGGGCGGTCAAGCCACTTCAATATGTCAACGTCATATGTTGAGCTGTACTGCATTGTGCTGCAACTAGTTGAGCCGTGCAATAGCTGGTTAATGTGTTGGTTTTCGATGTTGTTGTTGCCTTGTAAGTGCATATTAAAGCAAATTTGTGCACCTTTCTGTGAGAATTTATGGATTTCATCTATCAATTATTAAATTGCAGATGGAGACTGATGTAAGTTGAGTGATTGCGAGTGTAAGCTCTTAAATGCAAATGTAGGTATGTATATGTGTAAATATGTATTTATGTATATAGGCATGCATTTAAATAAATAGCTATATATAATAGCCAACTGATCTTTTGCATATGAACTCATAGTGGATATAATAATAAAAAGGCATTTTTGCATATTTATTTGCACACATAAATGCACGGCCATCAACTTGCTGTTGTATATGCGTACTCGTGTATGTATATGTATACAGGACAAACATGCGCATAAATTGTAAATGTATATGTACATTCTTGCGACATAACTACTTATATATGTATATGTATAAATATATACACGTGTGCCGCCAAAACCATGCAGAAGCAAGTCATCCTGAAATTAGGTCAACAATTGGACTTTTTATAGGCGCAAGCCATTTAGGTATTTAATACAGCCATATTTACTATTTTTGTTTTTTTAATTTCATCCGCTTTTGTGCAAAAACATGCTAACGCCTAAAATTTTCGTAACTCAAATTATGTTTCAATTTAAAATATCGAATGTAGCAGCAAGCGCTAGTTCCAACAATTAAATTATAAACATTTCGAAAATCTGAATGAATTCCATTATTGCGAAAACAAGAGTACAGTTCAAGTTAAAAGTTTGGTTTGATTTTTTAAAAAATGTCATTCATAGCAAGGCGCATTTATTAAAGGTGATGGCACTTGACGAACAACAATATTTTGTTGTAGATCTAGGTACGTTTGATTATCAAAGCAAAGTATTCGAAAAGTAGAAAACAAAGAATGAATTCGCTTTGTTTCATTCTGGGCGGACAGCCACATGGACATGGCGAACGAACAAAATAAATCAGATACCACTTTTAATAGATTCGCCTTTATTCATAGTTTTTGAAAAGCAAATTTAATATGAACTTTTGTCAGAATATAGTGCGGAAGTGATAATTTTTTAAATGCTACAGATTCGCGGATGTACTACTAATAACGAAGAAATATGAAGTAAAACCAACTTAATAATATATTGGGTTGGGGAATAAGCTCGCAGCATTTTGACAGAAGAGTTTTATTAAATTTAAAAACAAAAATTATAAAATTATCAATAAGTTAATCAATCATATCATCGTCGTTGCTGTTTACAACCTCTTCCCACCTCTCGACCAACTCGTTCACGCCGTTCCGCCAAAAATATCCTGCTCAACGAAGGTAACGCTCTTCATATGATTTGACAGCAAGCGGAATAGATGGTAATCGGTCGGTGCATGGTCCAGAAAATACGGCGAATACTGGAAAGGACCTTCATTTCGAGCTCTTGGAGTGCGATGACTTTGAGAACTCGTACAACATGGGTCCTGGCGTTGTCGTGCAGGTGCATGGTTTGACCATGTCGATCAGGCCTTTTCAGTCCAAAAGCCTATAGGCAAAATATGGGCGGATGGAATTTAAGTTTGCTCTGCCCAATCAATAAAAAGGGCGCTTCTTCAATGGGTGCCAATTACCGCGCTACTAGTATTCTAAATGTCGCGTATTCGTTTCTAGTAAGCGCATTGTGCGGCTTTAGACCAGGAATACCCACAATCGATTAGATATTCACAATACGCCAAAGCCCATGAAAGGAGACTCGATGCACAGCATCTTTTCATCGACTTCCAAGCTGCAATCGACCGTACGAAACGGAGTTACCTACGTGGTAACTGAATTTGGTTTCTCCGTAAAACTAAAACGGCTATGCATGATGACGTTGCTCAACACCAGTAGCGCTGTCGGAATTTGGAAGGACCTCACCGAGCCGTTTGATACCAAAAGAGGTTTCAGACAGTGTAATTCTCTGTCATGGGATTTCTTTAACCTGATGCTGACAAAGATCGTGCGAGCCGCAAAACTTAATCGCTCAGGCACAATATTTTATAAGAACGTACAATTGTTGGCGTATGCCGATGATATTGAAATCGCCGACCTTAACAACTGCGCTATTAGTTCTGTCTTCTCCAAACTGTATAAAGAGGCAAAGCGAGTGGGTCTTGTGGTGAACGAGGGCAAAACAAAGTGCCTCCTGTTATCAAACAGTCGGGGCACTAGTGTATCGGCACCCACGCCACTGTTGACAGTTATGATTTCGAGGGTGTACAAGATCTAGGAACCAATCAGTGTTAACTTATAATAAAGTAAGCCTTGAAATCAACAATTGCTACTTTGAACTAAGTAGGCAATTGAGTAGTAAAGTCCTATCTCGACAAACACAACTAGCACTCTATAAGGATCTCAACATGCCCGCCCTAACGTATGGCCCAGAAGCTTGGTCGATGACAACATCCGATGGGTCGTTCCTTGGAGTGGTTGAGAGAAAGATTCTGTGGAAGATTTTTGGACCTTTGTATGTTGGCGACAGCGAGTATCGTAGATGAAAGTGGAGCAATGAGCTATATAAGCTTTACGGCGACTTTGACATATCGCAGCGAATAACGATCCAACGGTCATGTGTCATGTCATCCGAATGCATACAAACGCTCCGGCTCTGAAAGTATTCGATTCGGTACCAGATAGTAGTAGCAGAGGAAGAGGGAGGTTGTCTCTGCGTTAGAAAGGTCAGGTGGAGAAGGACTTGGCTTCACTTGGTGTGTTCAACTGTCGCCCGAAAGCTTGAGAAAAAAATGTTTGGCACGCTTTGTTAAACTCGGTCAAAATCGCGTAAGCGGTTAAAGCGCAAATCAAGAAGAAGAAGTCTAACATCACCAGAAGCTATTGTCCAACCATTGGAGTTAAACGCATACGCTTCGAAATCCTTTCGCTTCAACCTAACCAAGTTGAGTAAGTACTTAAATAAACTACTATAATTTGTTTTAAAAATCAGTACTTTGTGTATTCTAAAGTACTAGCCATTCTGGGACGCAAACAATGAAACACTGCAGTGCTCGGGAGGGAAGTAAATGGTTGTATTTACCGACGGTTAAAATGAGCACTACAATGCACTTTGAGGCATACTAACGCGTTAATTGTGCATTTGCTACATTTGTCATTGGGCTGGTATCTGTCGAATGATAAATGTTGTTGCTACTATTGCTGCTGTTGCTTGTACTACTAATAGTTACAGTTTTTGTTGCTTCCACTTCAGCAGCGGCAGTCGCACGAGTCCCTTTGTCCAAGTAAAGCATATTCTATATGTATGTAGGTATTTTACAAATGCACACAAGCAAATATATTCAAACTACTAAACTACATTTCGCACACATTTATAAGGCAAACAATGTACGTGCATGTGTGAGGTGCTGCTGTTGTGTAAGTGCGTGTGATAAATACGCTAAAAAGCATTTTAACTGTCGCGCGTTTACTGCTACTTCCTTTGGCTGCCTATTGCTATGCTTCTACATTTGGTCGAAGAATTACAAGTTTGTATAAGGAATTGCGCACACGCGACATTGTTCGCTTGCAAATATTCGCGTATATCACATTTACACTCATACATATGAATATGTACATGTACTCCATTTAGTGCGAGTACGTCAGTGCCTGCGTGTGTCATTGTGTACACTTGTAACTAACTAATTTAAAAGCGATTATACAAGCCGCCAACAGACTGCAGTGGCAATGAATGCGACAGCTGGCGGTGCCGTCGCAGGCATAGAAGCAGCCATTACCGTTCTCTATTACAATGCGAAAACTGCATGCTTACAGCTCATAGTGGCACTTGGACCCATAGACAAATTTCTACAGACATACAATTGTATGAAAGCATGGAACTATAGAGTATACCGCATATGCTCAAAAGTACATTAGATTGGACAAAAAATGAATTCGAAAAAACCGCGCTTTATTTGGACGCTTATATGGAGAGTTTCTCGAAAAAAATTCTTCTGGATTAGTCAGAAATGCTAAGGTACGACAAAAAATATAAGGCTTGTTTCGGGATACTCTTCACATAAGCATCAAAAAGCTCAACTTGCTTTTTGAAATGTTTTTTGATGTTATAAGTAACCGACCCGCCCAATTGTAGGTACATATATTGTACATATACATACATATGCACATTCGAGTGTGTGCGTGTGTGCCTTTTGTTCTCAGACAGAAGTGTTTGCCATTGTTTAGTGCACCGTAAGAAATATTCGTGGGACATCACAGCGCGCAGCAGTACGCATAAGTGATTGAAGCAGCATTAGTGTGATGATGAAAGTACACAGGATATAAAAGTATAAAAATTCTCCAAATTTAACTTGAACGACAAAAGTGTAATCCTGAAACTGTGCGCACAAACGAAATTAACCTTCACACATCTTGCGCTTTGACTTCTTTCTGGCGTTTAAGTTGAATTTTGTTCTTTGGTTATTAAAAGACTTCTAATAAAAATGTATGAAAACTATGTGGCACATTTTAACCCCCTGTATCCATATGTTAAGCGAATTTTTGACCTTTCTTAAAGAACTCCCATCTATTGGGAAGTTCTTCTCGATTGAGGCGATAACCGCTTAAGTAATTTTGACTGGATTTGGAGGGTTAAAATGTACCGCAAAAATAGTTCCCCTTTTCTTCCCACAGAAGGGTTTCGGAGCGCATTCTGATAAGAGCATAGGGTGGAAAGGGTAATTTAACACATATAGTTTTTTTGTCCTCTTTATCAGAATCTATTACTGGAACCTTGTTATTTTGTAAAAAGTTAGATTTTGTTGTACCCTTTAATCTGAAAGTACCGGGAATGTTTAAATAAAACAAAACAGAGTTAAATTTCAGGCAAATTTATTTTTTCTCCTTCAAAATATGATGTGCCAACGTTTAACTCTGTTCCATGCACCCCTGGTAGGCTGAGGAAGGGATGGCCTTCAGCTCCGTCGTCGCATTCTCCTTGATCTCCTATATCGACTGAAATCTCCTCCCACGAAGTGGTAACTTCAACTTGGGAAACAAGAAGAAGTAGCACGGGGCCATATTAGGTGAATACGGTGCTTGCACGATGGTATTTGCTTGGTGTTGGTCAAATAATCTGCACAATTTGGGCTCGGTGCGTTGGTGCGTTATCATCATGCAAAATTCAAGAATGGTTTACCCGGTCGGCCAGGCCAGATGTGTGACAGATGTCCTACCAACATAAGAAAAAAATATGGGCCGGTTCCCACGGTGCGCGGTTCGTTTAAATTAAACAATCTCGGCACTTTCTGACCATAGGGTATAGTGTTTTTAACTCTGGACGTGCTCTGTTAGTCGAATCGTACGCGCTCCGCTTCGTATCTCCCTTGGAAGTCATTTACCATTTTATGTTTTATATGTAACATAGAAAGGAATATGCATTTAACAAAAACCTGAAACACATGATTTTTAAATTCAAAGTTGGTGTTAGTCGTTCCGACTAATAAATCCCGAAGAGCGAAAAATGTTCTGCGTTAAATAACCATATGTCTCTCTCTTGAAACATATCAAATTTTATAATTTTTTTTATAAAATATAATGAGACCAATACACAGTTATTAGGAATAGCATTAATTATACCTAATACCAAATTCTCTATTTGACGGAAATATTCTTGCTGTATATATTTGTTCAAAGAATGAATTAACCATTAATTTCTTATTTAGATTTTCATACACTTTTTGATTGTCATACATTGTTTTACTTGTTACGCACAGTGTTGGCCTTGTTGGCAGGTGCATCAAAAAGTATATTTTTGTATACAAGAATGTTTGTACGAATATGTGAAAAAGATAAGAATGGGTATTCAAGCAATTCATTTTTCAAATATTAAAATATACTAAATTTTCGGGTTTTTGGGGATTTCAAATATTTAAATCACGAACACTTTCCATGTTAAAAGAGTCACCGTAACCGGATGGGCTTGTGCGAGACCACCATTCCGAGATGCACAGGTTAGAAACCAAGACACGAAACACCAATTGATAATAAAAGTGTTTTCTCATAACCTGGCAGGCAATGGCGACCCTCTGAGTGTAACAAATCGCTAATATTTTGGCTTGATTAGCCTGCAAACTGTATGCTATTACAGCAATAATTTCATACCGAGCATTCCTGACCGTTAATCGAGCATTCACGATTACTTAGGTTAGGTTAGGTTAGTATGGTTGCCCAGGGAGTGGGCACACTTGGACGAAGAGAGATTCGTCCTTTGTGATACCATTGTCAAGGAAGTGAGGAGAGGGGAAGGACCGATGAGGTGCAGGGAGAGAGCGGGGAGAGGTGGTAATGGGAAGGTTAAGAGCGTGCGGATTATGAACGAGGACTATGTTTGCGTCAACCGCTTAATGCTGCTGATGAAACTCATCAGATTTTTAATGTCAGCGCCAGCTATCTCAGCAGGCGTGGCAAAGAAGTAAGAGCCAAGATGCCTGAATCTTAGCCCCGCCAGGGCAGGGCAGCTAAGGAGAAGGTGCTGAGATGATTCCACCTCATCCTCCATACATCCAGCACAGAAAGGACTCGAGGTGATTCCAAGTCTCACAGCATGCATTCCTCGCGCATTGTGTCCTGTGAGAGAACCCACTAGATTGGAGAGCTGATATTTTGTCAGCCTCAGAAGCTCACCCGAGCGCCTGCGGTCCACACGTGGCCAGAAGGATTTCGCGACTTTGCACGTTTGTGCATTTGCCCAGCGTTCGCTGAGTTTGCGCGATGCCCATCTTTCCAGGAGCAGACCGCAGGTAGTCAGGGGGATTCCAATTTTCTCCCTCCGCGGGGAAATCACCTCACATGTCCCTTGTCTGGCCAACTCATCCGCCTCACAGTTTCCCGCAATGTCGCTGTGACCGGGAACCCAGATGAGGCTGATGTCAATGAGTTCGGACGCAGTCGAAAGTGAGGTCAAGCATTCCTTGACCAATTCCGAATGCACCGTCATAGACCCGAGGGCCCTTATTGCCGCTTGGCTATCGGAGTAAATATTTACCTTCTTGACTGTTAACACATTTGAGCAGCCAATCAGCTGCCTCCTTGATTGCGGCTACCTCTGCCTGGAACACACTGCAGTGGTCCGGTAACCTGAATTTTAGTCTGATGGGGAGCTCTTCGCAAAAGACTCCTCCGCCAACCTTTCCTTCCAACTTCGATCCATCCGTGAACAAGTTCACCAGGCCCTGCCCCCAAGTGTAGCCCCCCGTCCACTCTTCCCTTGACGGGATGTGAGTGGAGAATTTTCCGGTTGGACTAAATGAGGGTATACACTGGTCTGTTGACAGAGGGATGAACTCAAAGTTTCTAAGGATGCTTGAGTGCCCATAAGGGAGGTTGAGCTTATAGCTCCAGCCCCTCAGTCTGATTGCGGTATGTGTAGCGGCAGTTCTGCCTGCGATATCTACGGGTACCACATTTAACATTGCGTTGAGCGCCAGAGTAGGAGTCGTTCGAAGCGCCCCACTGATTCCAATGAGTGCCGACCTCTGAACTCTTTCCAGCTTCTTCACCAATGTCGTCTTCTCTAGTGAGTTCCACCAGACTATGACTCCATATAACAAGACAGGCTTTACAATAGTATTATACAGCCAGAAAACAACTCGAGGCGAGAGGCCCCATCTTTTGCCAATTGCGCCCTTGCACCCATACAAGGCGATTGTTGCCTTCCTCACCCCATATTGGGCTTCCATGTAAGCTTGCTGTCAAGGATAATACCTAGGTACTTCACCTTGTCAGAAAGCATCAGAGGAGCGCCCCCTAGTGAGGGAAGTTGAGCTCTGGGTATTTTATATTTCCTCGTAAATAGGACGAGCTCCGTCTTAAGAGGATTCACCGACAGGCCACAATCCGTTGCCCATCTAACAACTGTATTCAGATATCCCTGCATCAAGTTGTACAGAGTATCCAAAAATTTTCCTCTAACAATTAGTGCCACGTCATCCGCGTAGGCAATTACCCTGCAGCCCCCCTTCACCAGCTCCTCCAACAGATCATTTAGAACAACAACCCAGAGGAATGGTGAGAGAACCCCACCTTGCGGAGTGCCTCTACTCACCTGCCGGTGGATGGAGATACCGCCCCACCCTGCCGTGACAGTTCTGTCGCTAAGCATTTTGTGGATAAATCTTATAAGGTCGGTTTCGACCCCTAGTTTACCTAGAGACCTGGTAATTGCCTCCGGAAGGACGTTGTTGAAATCCCCCTCAATGTCGAGGAAGGCGCCTACCGCAAACTCCTTCTGAAGAAGAGACTCTTCGATTTCTTCCACGATTGTATGTAGGGCAGATTCCACCGATCTACCCTTGCAATAAGCATGTTGAGTATGCGACAGTCGACCCCGAGGAATTTCTCTCAAGGGTTTTCAGTAAGAAAGATGAGAGACTAATTGGTCTGAAGTCCTTAGGGGAGACGTGCGAGCTCTTACCTGCCTTGGGTATAAAGACAACCCTCAGGGCCCTCCATGATCTTGGTATGTAGCCCCTGGCTACGCAGCTCGCATAGATGGGGCTCAACCAACGGCATGAAACCTCCACAGATTTCTGTAGTTGGGCAGGAATGATGCCGTCAGGACCAGGAGACTTGAAGGGCCTAAAAGAGTCAATGGACCAAGCCAGGCGACGCTTATCCAGCAACCAGCCCCGGTCCGGAATGCAAGTTGAAATGCTATCCAGGCCGGTGCTGCTAGGTGCTGGGCTCATCGGAAAATGGGCGTCGAGAAGTAACTTCAGTGACTCCTCGCCGCTCATCGCCCAACGCCCCGATTCGTCTCTTAGGTACCCCAAGGGAGCGGAACTCTTCATGAGTACTCGTCTAAACCTGGAGGACTCATGGCAGCCCTCTACGCTTTCGCAGAAGCTTCTCCAGGAGTCCTTCTTAGCCTTCCTAATTTCGGACTTGTATATTCCTAGCCCTGCTTTATACAGTTCCCATCCCGAGGGAGACCTAATTCTTTTAACCCTGTTAAAAAGGCGTCTGCATGAGGCCCTAAGCTCAGATAGCTCCGTTGTCCACCAGGGCGGTTTTTCCTTCCTGGGAAAAGCTGTTATTGGACAAGAGGTTTCCAAGGCCTTGTTGCAAGCTGAGGTGAAAGTTTCCACCAGTTCGTCGATCGCTTCTTCCGATAGATCTAGATTTCCTCCCGGTGCTTTGGGGAGTAAGCTCAGCAAATTTCTATAATATGCATCCCAGTCCGTCCTCCTCAGGTTCCTGTAGGGGGATCTTATTGGACGAGTTTGAGTGAGAGAGAACTGAATGTACCTATGGTCCGAGAAGGAATGAGTGTTTAGCACCCTCCAATCGGAGATTCGGTTTATCAGTGAGGAAGAAGCCAGAGTAAGGTCAAGCACCTCTTCTCTAGCTGCGGTAATAAAAGTGGGGTCCTTGCCCCTGTTACATATAAACAAGTCCTCGTTTAAAATATAATCAAAAAGTGACTCACCTCGTACATTGATGTTAGAACTTCCCCAGCAGGTGTGATGGGAGTTCGCGTCAGTGCCTATGATAACGCCGATTTTCCTGCGTTTTGCTTCAGCCAGGGTTTCCCTTAGCAGCGCCGGAGGTGGTTCCACCTCGTCATCGTGTGCCATATATACGGCTTTCCAGCCGGGCCCTCCAGACTCACCGTCACAATGTCTTCATTGCTGAAATTAGGCAAAATAAATGCGTTAAGTTCCCTCCTGATGAGTATACAGGATCTTGGTTTACCTGTCCTGCTATACGCCACCAGTTTGTAGCTTTTCGTCCTGAGCCCAGAAATGCCGTTGCTGCTCAGCCACGGCTCCTGAATCAGGACTATATCAGCTCCACCTTGCTCAAGGTGGATAAGTAGGTTGGCGGACGCCGCCTTAGAGTGCTGAAGATTTATCTGAAGAATATTCATCCTCCAGGATCCTCTCCATCACCTCCAGGACGGCGTCCTCGCTCTCCGAGGCCAGAAGCCTCTCCTCCTCCGCCCTGTCGAAGAACGACCCGATGCTTATGACGGACCCCGGTAAAGAGCGGACGTCATCAGCATTGTCACCCTCCGACGTGACGGAATCTACCTCCATGTCCACAGGAGCTTCCTCTCCTGTGGGCCTTGCTTCTCCCGGCACTTCCGGATATGCGGGGGCATCTCCTCTGGCATCGGTTTGGTAGACCTTAAGGACTACCTTCTCGAAGCCATAGTTGATGACCCCTTTTGCTTCAGCAAGAGGACTGAGAGACTCTGCATTCAGCAGAATCAGCGCTTGCCGATAGGATCCCTCAGTCTTCTCCACCTTAACCACCCTCCAGTTGTGCGTGGGAAGTTTGGGGTTACAGTAGCGGAGGATTTCCTCCATCTCCTTCGAAGCATAGGGTTCGGAGGGGATCCAGACACGTGCTCGCGGACGCACAGGGAGATCCCTTCTGTCCACTACCTTCAGCTTGGCTCCCTCCCATACCTCTCCCACCAAGGCTACTGCCGCCCTATACATCGAGGCTGACCGTTCGTCAGCGCAGACGATTCTCTCGTAGGAACCGTAGTGCCATCCGGCACTTTCACAGCTTGGAGGTGGTCCAGGGTTTTCCCTCACCACCTTCATGAATACGGCAGAGGTGGCGGACGCTACACTCTTCCACTCCTCCCAAGAGATAGCGCCGTCTTCTCTACCGCTCTCCATCACCCCGAGAATGATGGAGCCCCCCTGCTTAGCGACTTCGCTAAACGATTTTGGTGGGCCACCACCAATCTTGGGTCTCTTCTCTTGGGAGATATCCTCCTCCTGGGAGCGTTGCCTTTTTACTCCCGAGCCCAGGTGTGGCGCACTCGCTTCCACTCCCTTTCCGCTGCCCTCCTCTACTCCTCTGACCACCTTCCTGGCCCACTCGAGCGTCTGAGAATGCTTCTAAGATAACTGAGGGTCATTCTGGCCACCTTAGCGCTCCAGGATCCTGGTAGCCATACTAAGGTCAGAGAAGGACCGCTTACTCTGGCCAGGCTGCCGTTTAGGCTTAACGGAGGGTCCTCGAAGAGATACCCCCGAAGTCCCCGGAAAGCTAGGTGAAAGTCCTTTGCTGGTGCTGGCTACCCCATCCAGCGCCACTGCTCTAGGAGTCGCAGACGGTTCCGCCTGTGATCCGCTACCTATTAAAGGTGGGTTCCCACCTTTAACCCCCGGATTTATGGAGAAAGTCGGTGCCGACTTTCCCCCGGTGTCCCCCTTGGTCACTGCCCTACACGGGAATGTAGGTTTTTTGGGAGGTGATTTCCCTCCTCCAGTCCTGAGAGAGGTGGTTTTGGGGTTCGGTTCCGAACTCCCGCTACCCCCTGAAGCTTTCTGCAGGGTTATTGTGTTGTTATTGTTTGTTGTTGTTGTGTTTTTGTTATTGTTATTGTTCATTGTTGTTGTTGTTGGGTCCCCACTCGAAGACGCTATCCAAACCCGTAGTGTGTAGTCGTCGTTAAATGGTCCCATGGTTGTCTGTGCCATAGCAGGGAGGCCATGCGAGGGTTGACGCATGTCCTTATGGGGCATGCGTTCAGAGCCAGACCGGACACAAAGACGGGAGTCGTCTCAACCGCACCTACACCGCCAACCCAATGGCTACGGATTTGGAACGTACTCCGAGGCCTGCCAGGGTTTTAACGGGACGGGGGCAGTCACGTCATTAGCCCATCAGCCATTTCTGATGAGTTTCACCTCAGCATACTCAGGTGACAGAATGCCGCGACTACCAGCACAGGGGTCAGAAAAAAAGTCGAAAAGTAGTGAAAAAGAATTTGTCCAAATCCGAAAAAGCGAGGGGGGGGTCGTCATCGTTCAGGAGGCCGTTGAGGCCGCAGATCATTTAGCGCTACCCAGGGTGCACCACGCGGAGGCGATCTGCCCTACACCCCAAGGGCACGATTACTTAAAACAGCTCACTACTATTTTAGCACCATCTTTTCCCCCTGTTGTTTTCGTTCATGTGCTTCAAAATCGGATTGTCTTCGTTCCAACACAGAACAGCAGCATCAAATTGGTTCAGCAATCTTTTTGCGTCAATTCGTGTGACACCCACACATCGAAATTCTTTTTGAGACCAGTCTTAAAAAAATGGTTCAAAACAATTCGGTTTCATAGTAACCACGATTTAGGGACACTTTCGAACAGAAACCAATGAGAATGAAACCGTTGGAGTCTCCGCCTTGCTGTTGTGTTCGATAGTTTATTGGGTCCATAATTAGCACCAAATTTTTCCGGCGCCTGCTATATTTTTTACCTTGACCGTAGTGGTACTGAAGAATATGTCAAATGTTTCCTTTTTTGCTTCAATTTCGAAACGCTGTGACACGCAACCTTTGCCAAATTTGCAAGGTAATTTTAACTTTTATTTCTATTTCCCTGTCTATTTCGATACAGTTCAAGTGATTGTAATGAAACTTTGGTAAGTTGTTGTGCGTATGCCTGCGAAGATTGATTAGTTTGCTGAGTCTCTACTTCGTTAATTTGTTATTTCGCTAAAAGTTCCATGTGTGCGTAAAACTGGGTGTTTGTTTGGATGTTGTCTATATACTCAAAGCTACATCGCCTAATGTGCCGAACACCTTGCAAGAGCATCGCTTAGCAATAACATAAGAGCGTATGTTGGAAATAGCGAGTAAAAACAGCAAGTTTTGTATTTAGAGGTTTACAGCACTCTAGAAAGTATATAAGTGGTGTAATTAAAGAATGCGTATCTAAATTAAAATTGTTCATATGTTTGAAAATTTCGCAAAAATAATAAATTTCCCGTGTCCCGAAATTTTCAAAATCCGTTCTGATAACACTAATTGCCATCCACATCTATTCCTTTATGCGATTACATACGATTACATGTGTGAATGATTACTGTATATATATACACATATGTACATATGTATTTATTTAAAATTATTTTTGTTGGACAAACTTTTCCCACTTTTTACTTTGTTAAAGTAATTTATTCGCATTTAATAGCATAACAAAAGGCATATAAATATCACCATAAATAATAAATTCTTCTTCTACTTTATTTAAGATTAGATGAGGTTGTTTGCAATGAAATTTCTCTTAAAACTATAAACTCATATACAAGATATAATTTTTACAATTATATAAAATATTTAACAATAAACAATTCAATACGTATACAATTTAGACATTCTGTGACCCAGACGTCCAGCACTCATGCCATCATTTGGGTGGTCTTCCGGGTGGTCTATTGGAGATTGGTGTTTTGTATATACGTTTGCTCTTAACACTCATGTTTTTATTTCTCCACTCTCTATCTCTCGTCTTCTTTTTGATTTGCGGTTTTACCACTTACGCGATTTTGACCGAGTTTCATTTCTTTCTCGTGCTAACCAACGCTAGTTGGACACAC